>NC_064639.1:696901401-698101401 GCF_023864345.2 Schistocerca serialis cubense
CCTGCAAGAACAGGAATCAATGCTATAGGAACAGTCCTTGAAAATCATTGGTGCCACCATATCGAACAGATGGTAGACAGAAGCACCGACGAGATGACCAGCGAAGAGAAGGCGTAGAAACTGTACAGGTTCACCATCCAGATCCGCAGGGAAACCAACGAGAAACAGCGGAGACACAAATACTGGGCTCGTGACTGACTGGTGGCCGATGCTCCAACTTCGCGGTATCCAACTTCCTGTAGCCTTATTCGTAAGCGGTGATGAATTAAAAAAGGAACTGTCACAAGGTTTTGTGAAGTTTGAAGATCGAACAGGAGATATTGCATATACTTTATTCAATTGATGTAATGCTCGGTGATACAACAGTGCTTTGTATTCTGTACACAGGTAGCCAAGTCCTGGTGCTACGAGGGCGTTCTGAAAAGTAGTGCCTCAGAAGTTTTTACGTGGAAACTCTCAAAGTTATTCAAATAAAACACCGTTATTAACATTCTGCATCTTTATTCTTCATATGTACGTATTTATTTTTCAACATAGTCACACTGACAATAAGCACATTTCTCCCAACTAGAGACCGATTTGTTGATACAGGTACCATTACTGCACAGTGTTTCTTACTCACCATGCCTACACCACTTCATCACTGCCAAAATGAAGTTCGTGAGTCCGCGAAGGTTTTCATTAATTTCTGGAAGGACTTCAGACTCTGCCACACACACTGAGGTAGCAGCACGATTTCCTTCATTGCCAGCATGAATAATCCAATGTTACAGCCTACTGATGTTTGCGTAATATATGCGACAGCAATTTGTCTGCGCAATAGTTAGTCGTATGACGCTCCAGTATGTATCACAAATTTGCTTGCTCAGAGGCATAGGGAGTATTCTGATAGGTATCGGCGGAAATCTCAGAAGGGGAAGGTATTTGCATACACTAAGCAGAAGATGAAGTGACAGAGAAAGTGTATGAGGATATGGAGGGGAAAATCATTACGTAAAGGGAGACGAAAATGTTATAGTCATGGGAGATTGGAATGTGGTTGTAAGATAAGGAGTGGAAGAAAGTATTACAGGAGAACATGGTCTTGGTAGTAGGAAGGAGATAGGAGAAAGACTAATTGAGTTCTGCAGTAAATTTCAGCTAGTAATAGTGAACACTCTTTTGAAGAATCATAAGAGTATTAGCTACACCTGCAAAAGGCTGGGAGGTACGGGAAGATTCCAATTATATCATAGTGAGGCAGAGATTCCGAAATGAGATAGTGGATTGCAAGGCGCACCCAGGAGCAGATATAGACTCAGATCACAATTTAGTAATGACGAAGAACAGGCTAATTTCAAGAGACTAGTCACGAATAACTAGTGCACAAGGAAATGGAATACGGAAATACTAAGTCATGAAGAGACACGGAAGTTCTCCGAGGCTACAGATACTGCAATGATGAATAGCACTGTTGGTAGGTCTGTTGAAGAGGAACGGACAACTCTAAAAAGATTAATCACATATTAATCAATAGGTTGAAACGAAAAACATAGGTACAACGAAGGCAGCTGTGAAGGAACCATGGATAACGGAAGAAATACTTCAGTTGATAGGCGAAAGAAGGAAGTACAAAAATGTTCAGGGGCTTCAGGAATACTGAAATACAAGTCACTTAGCAATAAAATAAATAGGAAGTGCACGGAATCTAAGGCGAAATGGTTCCATGAAAAATATGAAGAAACCGAAAAACAGATGATTATCAGAAGGACTGACTCGGCATTTAGAAAATGCAAAAGCATCTACGGTTGAATTAAAAGCAAGGACGGTAACATTAGGAGTGGAAAGGGAGTTGCACTGTTAAAAGCAGAGAAAAGAGCGGACAGGTGCAAAGAGTACACTGAAGTTCTCTGTGATTGGGAGAACTAGATGACTTGATAGAAGAAGAAACTGGAATCGATGTTGAAGAGATCGGAGATCCACTATTAGAATCAGAATGAGAAAGAGCTTTGGACGACTTACGATGAAATAAGGCAGAAAGTATAGACCACATTTCATCAGAGTTTCTTAAATCATTGGGGGAAATGGCAACAAAACGACTATTCACGTTCTACATCTACATCTACATCCATACTCCGCAAGCCACCTGACGGTGTGTGGCGGAGGGTACCTTGAGTACCTCTATAGGTTCTCCCTTCTATTCCAGTCTCGTATTGTTCGTGGAAAGAAGGATTGTCGGTATGCCTCTGTGTGGGCTCTAATCTCTCTGATTTTATCCTCATGGTCTCTTCGCGAGATATACGTAGGAGGGAGCAATATACTGCTTGACTCTTCGGTGAAGGTATGCTCTCGAAACTTTGACAAAAGCCCGTACCGAGCTACTGAGCGTCTCTCCTGCAGAGTCTTCCACTGGAGTTTATCTATCATCTCCGTAACGCTTTCGCGATTACTAAATGATCCTGTAACGAAGCGCGCTGCTCTCCGTTGGATCTTCTCTATATCTTCTATCAACCCTATCTGGTACGGATCCCACACTGCTGATCAGTATTCAAGCAGTGGGCGAACAAGCGTACTGTAACCTACTTCCTTTGTTTTCGGATTGCATTTCCTTAGGATTCTTCCAATGAATCTCAGTCTGGCATCTGCTTTACCGACGATCAACATTATATGATCATTCCATTTTAAATCACTCCTAATGCGTACTCCCAGATAATTTATGGTATTAACTACTTCCAGTTGCTGACCTGCTATTTTGTTGGTGTGTAGAATGTCTGAGATTGGCGGAATACCATCACACCTTCGGAAAAACATCATCCACACTATTCCGAAGACTGCAAGAGGCGACAAGTGTAAGAATATCGGACAAAGCTTAACAGCTCATGCATCCAAGTAGCTGACAAGAAGTATTTATAGAAAAATGGAGAGGAAAACAGACGATATATTAGATGCTTACCAGTTTGGCTCTAGGAAAGGTAAAGACAGCAGAGAGGCATTTCCGACGTTGCAGTTGATTACAGAAGCAAGACTGAAGAAGAATGAAGACATGTTCGTTGGTTGTGTCGAGCTGTAAAATGCGTTCGAAATTCTTAGAAAAATGGAGATACGCTGTTGGGAGAGAAGGATAATATATAACATGTACAAGAACGAAGGGATAACAATAAGACAGGAAGTCCAAGAACTAAGTGGTCAGATTAAACAGACTGTACGACAGTGACGTAATCTTTCGCCTTTACTGTTCAATCCATACATCGAAAAAGCTGTGACGAAACAAAGGAAATGTTGAAAACGGGAAATAAAATTCAGGATGAAGGGATATCAGTGAAAAGATTCGCTGATCGCATTGCTATCTTGGGTGAAAGTGGAGAAGGTTTATAGGATGTGTTAAATGAAATGAACAGTTAACGAATACAGAATATGGATGGAGAGTAAATCGAAGAAAGGCAAAAGTAATGAGAAGTAGCAGAAATGAGAACATCGATAAACTTACCATCAGAATTGAGTATAATAAAGTAGACGAAGTTAATGAATTCTCCTACCTAGCAAGCAGAATAACACCGGATGGACGAAGTAAGGCTGACACAAAAATTAGATTAACACTGGAAAAACAGCATTCCTGCCCAAGAGAAGTCTGCTAATATCAAACACAGGCAATAATCTGAGGTAGAAAATTCTGAGTGTACGTTTGGAGCACAGCACTGTATGATAGTGAAACATGGGCCATGGGAAAACCTGAACTGAAGAGAATAGAAGTATTTGAGATGTGATACTGCAGGATAATTTTGATAATTAGGTAGCATGATAAGGTAAGAAATAAGCTTCTCTGCAGAAAAACGAGGAATGGAATATATGGAAAACACCAACGAGAAAAATGGACGGGATGACATGACATTAAGCTATCAGTGAATATCTTCCAGGGTACTAGAGGGAGCCTTAAAGTGTAAGAACAGCAGAGGAAGTCAGAGACTGGAATACATACTGAAAATAACTAAGGACTTTGGTTGCTATTGCTTCTCTGAGATGAATATGTTGGCAGAGAAGAGGAATTCGTGGCGGACCGCATGAATCTTGTCATAAGACTGATGACTCCAAAAGAAAAAAAATACTAACATTATGCTTACAAATTTGTAACCATGTATTCACATGATAACTACCAATCTCTTCCAGTGATAGGTTAAATAAAAATTTAAAATTTAGTATGAACCATTGTGCTCATCAGTGGCATTCGTAATTAGCTTCGTTGAATTTTAGGGTTCTGTACCACAGTCGATAAAAACGGAATCCTTCTAGACTCACTTTGTTATCTATCTGTCAGTTTGTCTGTCTGTCTGTCCGTCCGACTGTTAAGAACTATCTTTCTCAGGAAGAGGTAGACGTATCAAGATTAAATCGTCTACGATCCGTTGGTAGTGTAAAAACTTCAAGCTTCTAAACCAATTTAGTTCAAAAATACATACACTACTGGCCATTAATATTGCTACACCACAAAGATGACGTGCTACAGACGCGAAATTTAACCGACAGGAAGAAGATGCTGTGATATGCAAATGATTAGCTTCTCAGATCATTCACACAAGGTTGGCGCCGGTGGCGACACCTACAACGTGCTGACAAGAGGAAAGTTTCCAACCGATTTCTCATACACAAACAGCAGTTGACCCGCGTTTCCTGGTGAAACGTTGTTGTGATGCTTCGTGTAAGGAGGAGAAATGCGTACCATCACGTTTCCGACTTTGATAAAGGTCGGATTGTAGCCTATCGCGATTGCGGTTTATCGTACCGCGACATTGCTGCTCGCGTTGGTCGAGATCCAACGACTGTTAGCAGAATATGGAATCGGTGGCTTCAGGAGGGTAATACGAAACGCCGTGCTGGATCCCAACGGCCTCGTATCACTAGCAGTCGAGATGACAGGCATCTTATCCGCATGGCTGTAACGGATCGTATAGCCACGTCTCGATCCGTGAGTCAACAGATGGGGACGTTTGAAAGACAACAACCATCTGCACGAACAGTTCGACGCCGTTTGCAGCAGCATGGACTATCGGCTCGGAGACCATGACTGCTGTTACCCTTGACGCTGCATCACAGACAGGAGCGCCTGCGATGGTGTACTCAACGGCGAACCTGAGTGCACGAATGGCAAAACGTCATTTTTTTTTTTTGATGAATCCAGGTTCTGCTTACAGCATCATGATGGTCGCATCCGTGTTTGGCGACATCGTGGTGAACGCACATTGGAAGCGTGTATCCGTCATCGCCATACTGGCGTATGACCCGGCGTGATGTTATGGGGTGCCATTGGTTACACGTCTCAGTCACCTCTTGTTCGTACTGACGGCACTTTGAACGGTGGACGTTACATTTCAGATGTGTTACGACCCGTGGCTCTACCCTTCATTCGATCCCTACGAAACCCTACATTTCAGCATGATAATGCCCGACCGCATGTTGGAGGTCCTGTACGGGCCTTTCTGGATACAGAAAATGTTCGACTGCTGCCATGGGCAGCACATTCTCCAGATCTCTCACCAACTGAAAACGTCTTGTCAATGGTGGCCGCGAAACTGGCTCGTCACAATATGCCAGTCACTGCTCTTGATGAACTGTGGTATCGTGTTGAAGCTGCATGGGCAGCTGTACCTGTACACGCCATCCAAGTTCTGTTTGACTCAATGCCCAGGCGTATCAAGGGCGTTATTACGGCCAGAGTTGGTTGTTCTGGATACTGATTTCTCAGGATCTATGCAGCCAAATTGCGTGAAAATGTAATCACATGTCAGTTCTAGTATAACGTATTTGTCCAATGAATACCCGTTTATCATCTGCATTTCTTCTTGGTGTAGCAGTTTTAATGTCCAGTAGTGTACCTGTACAGCGTTGTTTGAGAGCAGTCGACATATCTTATGAAGCAAGGACAATAAGATGGGATGGCTGACTGAGGAAACATCTGCTGTAAGGCATCGAGTTGATCTTGACACACGCTGCGGGGTGAGCACGAGAAGTCAGGGGCCCCAATGATAAGTACCGCACGTCATGGATGCGATGGCACATGGCAGCCACCACAGTGGCTACACAGCAGAGGACAGGTTCCAACTGGAGGCGGATCCAGAGTCAGTCACTGGTACCTACTGTTCGTTAATCATGCTTGAAACATCCATCCTGATGGCTGGCGATGAAGTCAAGAAGCTATCCTTCGGAAGTTAACTGATCTGCATCTACAGCATTAAATGTGAGGGAGATTTCTGTGAAAGTTGGACATCAGCATTCCTGTGTGGTGTCTGCACTAGAGACAAAACTGAACTTATCATTGTCCTGCCTACATGTGAATCCTCTACATGAATGAAGAATGTGTAAACGCCATCCCATGGAACAAGTTACACAAACATAATCACATTGATTTGGCACCTAATAACATGTTCTCTTCCATTGTTAATGTGAGGCTGAACATTACCATACCATTTTTGTGAATCAAGCACACAGACTATTCACATTACTTACTATGACTGTTACGACACTGGCCATGTCCTAGATATGGGAGTTTGTGAACTTTATAAAAATGGTTCAAATGGCTCTGAGCACTATGGGACTCAACTGCTGTGGTCATAAGTCCCCTAGAACTTAGAACTACTTAAACCTAACTAACCTAAGGACATCACACACGTCCATGCCCGAGGCAGGATTCGAACCTGCGACCGTAGCGGTCGTGCGGTTGCAGACTGTAGCGCCTTTAACCGCTCGGCCACTTCGGCCGGCCTTGTGAACTTTATGATGACAAACACAGAGTAGTCGATATGACATTAATCATTACTTGCAAGCAGGCTGTAGACAAGAAAATTAATGTTAGCCAGCCGATTTATTAAAACTGGAAGGCATTACAAGTTAATCATAGGAACTCTTCATACGAGGTTATAAACTGTGCCACGCTTCCATGATGAGAATTGTAAAAACTTTGTGAATATTAAGACTTTCAAAAACATGTCATTTCCTGCTTCAAACTAGTGGCCAAGAAAATTAATATGATGGACTATGTTTTGGCCTGAGATCAATGCGGTGTACTAACATTCTTGTGTTTTTATTTAAACATTTACTGGGACATACTTATTTCTTTTACGTGAATTTTTGTATATTTCTCACCAAATTTGGTTTCACAGACTAGCCTGTAAGTCCATTCAGAGTCAATAACTAGTAGAATGATTCTGATACTCACCACCAGCACTATTTGCAACTCACATACGTTTGTAACTTTGTGATATTTTGTTATGAATGATATTACGTGAATGTAATTTTAATTTATGTTGAGCACATCAACGTTATATCTTGATCAGTTAAATGTCACAATTACGACGTTAATTAACAAATCTGTACTGAAACCTACTCATACAGTGTTGTTGTGTGAATATTTTCCAACGTTTTCGGTGTAAGTTTTGTTACACATGTACACACACATATTCAAATGAAACCACGACTGTACGTTCAAATGTGTCTGATGATTTACACATTTGTACTTGCATTTTGTCATATAGTGACAAAAGTGCTCTACAGCCTTACTTTTTTAATGTTCTGAATGCGAATTCTATGTGCATATATATGTCAGCGTATTTATATGTTTTATGTATACAGCATATTTGTCATGAATCATGTTGATGGGATAATTTTCTAAAAGGATGAGTGATTTGCAGTTGTAATACTGTAAGTAAGAATGTGTAATATATAACTGTCCAGCTGACTTTAAATATAAATGTATTTTAACAGCTAGCCATCCCTGTCTGTGTGAGTTCTCAAGGCTTTGCCTTCCAAAATAGCTGTTGCAGAAACAAATACGTAGTAAGAGTTTGTGGAATTTTCTTAGCTGATTCTCCCATCACTTAGATGTGATACAAATAAATTTCATCTTGCACCAGCAAACATGCGTGAGTGTGAGGATGCTTGACGGTAAGTGTGAGTGAGAATTTCAATGTTTATCATCTCGGAACCAGGTTAACCTATTTCGCCTATAATATGTGAGATAAATCTCACCAATCAATGACCATACAAAATATAATGCAAAAGAGTACTCATAGCCCAAGAAAAATGTCTTTGACGTACTTCTGCCACTGATTAGTCTTAACACACCTACGCTAGAATCCATTTTAAAAACGAGGAAGGGGTGATGTTATATGGCAGTTTCTTCCAAAAAATGTCCCATAAATTGTTAAATAATCTAATATGCACATCTGACTAGTAAATCACATAAAACCGCTAACACTGCATGAAAACTACAAGCAGTAATAACAAATACAGTGATTGTAGTTATGATTAACTCCATCTCTTTTACTTCTGGTATGGTGAAGGAGTCTTGTAATGCGCTGCAGCCTGGGGTTTTTAGCTGGCTGGCTGGCTGGCTGGCTGGCGAAAGGCGAGAATCGATAGGGAAACTGCAGGGGTCGTTAAAAATCTTTCTGCTGAAAGCCAAAGTCTCGACCAAGTAAATGGGGGGAAGAGCGCTCCGGTGACTTACACGACAGGAGTGACTAGCAAGGGCAGCCTGGCTTGTTATAAAGCTACACTGTGCACAAAGTGAAGAGAACCCCTTGTAACAACGATGAGGTCTGAAGGACAGGAGGAAACGTGATGTAGCTAGCGTGGGACCCAACCATTAGGCCCAAAGGAGACGTGCTGTAAAGAGATCCCTGATTGGCTCAATGTATTTTTTATGGTTGTGGGGGAGACTTCCCACGCATTGTATTTTTTGCTTCTAGCCTGGTCCAAGAGAGAAATATACAGTGTGGTTGTAATTAAACTTTCACTACCTGAGAGGCCCCTGTGAAAAATGAATG
The DNA here is from genome assembly GCF_023864345.2 of Schistocerca serialis cubense. Lineage (NCBI taxonomy): Eukaryota > Metazoa > Arthropoda > Insecta > Orthoptera > Acrididae > Schistocerca > Schistocerca serialis. The sequence continues at coordinate 696,910,197 of NC_064639.1, forward strand.
AACGTTGAGCTGTGAAATCTTGTGGAGAATTTGTATGGCAACATGGAAGAGAAACAATGAATAAACCACTGAAAGAAATTTCAATTTCTATATCAGTGGGTAATATTTCTTAACGGCATATCATGCTTACGTTCCAGGTTACGAAAGTTCTTCAGCGTGATGACATGTTGCGTCCATGTCATCCTGGAAATTTGTACGGATAACATTTCACAACTGTTTGCAGCACTTTTCGAGTGGTGTACCATGGAAGGTTGAGCTCGTCCCCAGCTTGACGATCACACATGGCATCCAATATTCTCAACTATGGCGACAGTAACAATTTGTTGAGTAATTGGCGCGCAACCTCTTCCAAGAGCAACTGCCACATCGCCAGTTCATTCGAACTTGTGAATCATGTAAACCCTGATGCTGAAAGAGGACCTCTCCGTATCCCTTTGTTGCGTTGACACCCGAGAAGATCAGGAGCTCTACTGCTGTTCCCTTCATAGCCTTACGACTGAAGCCCTGCTTACCTTGCCCAAACCCATGTTGACTGTCTGCAGCTTCAATACACAATGATACTTGTTTCAACACTGTCATTGTACCAGTACCAGCGCTTATCGGGAAGTCGTGACACTGACGTTAGTAACAACTCAAATCATGCAACACACAGTCTGACTAACATTTCTTTAAAGTTTAGTACCGATATGGTACGTAGTTTTCAATCTTCACTGGCTCAAGTTTAATTACCTCCACCTTGAACTTCATTCGTTAACTCTGGTGGAACCGGTAAGAGTAGGGAATTTATCAGGGAATTTGTTAGCATATTTATGATATTATCATTGGTCAGAATTCACAAGGGGTGCATCAGAAAGAGCTACGTTCTGTAGAGGAGAGTAAAAAAAGGCTTCTTCTTAGGGCGTCATAGTGAGCACTTCTTCGCACGGCTAGGGGAACGCTTCACAACAGAGCTGCTTAGCGAGGTGTATCCAACTTAAAGAAGAGCCCACATGAATTTCTGTCAAACGGCACGTTTCACAAGGTCTTCTGCCGTTGCTGTGAGTGCTGGGACGATCGGACAGGATAGTTTCAAGAGGTCAAGCACTCAGGTCTAAGCTGTGATAATGTACTCAAACAAGTGGAGACAATCATTGTCGATCAGCACCAGGTCGATGAAGTGCATGGCCATTCAGTAGTTTGTCTGCGTGTTCCTAATGGCGAGATGTAATCGCTGGACGCATGCCTGAAAACTAACATATCACATCTCAGCAGTGACTGGGTCACACGTTCCAAGCGACACTGTCTACTGATGGCTGTGCGTTCATGGACGTCACAGCGGACGACGCAGGTGCATTTCACTCATTTCTGCGAAATTCTGTACCTGTTTTAGGTGGAGTGTGATGCAGTGGCACCATTTAGAGACTGAAAGTGATTCGTATTGCTAATCTTAGCTCACTTTCAAACAAATAGAAGAATTCGTGTTAAAAATAATTCCGCCAACCGACTTTCCGCAATGGTGACACCCGTTCCCGTCAGATCACCGAAGCTAAGCGGTGTCGAGTTTGGCTAACATTTGGGTGGGTCGCCGTCCGGGTCAGCTGAGTCTTGTTGGCAACTGGGCTGCAGTCAGCCCTTGTGATTCCAATTGAGGAGCTACTTGACTGAGAAGTGGTGGCACTGTCACGAAAACTGACAACGGCTGGGAGAGCAGTGTGCTGACCACATGCCCGTCCGTATCCGTACCCGGTGGCGCTTATGGGCTGAGGATGACACAGCGGGTTGGTACAGTTGATCCTTCAAGGCCTCTTTGGACGGAGTTTGTTTGTTCGTAAAGGAAATTGCAGTTTGTATATCGTTATGTATGTCATCTCTGTCTAGTGCATTTATCAAAGACCCAAACTGTCGAATAGCTCAGAGATTATCATTTGAGAAATATAAAATTCAATGGATGTTTAAAAATAAAATACGATGAAAACTACAATATTCTGATTCATCAAGGAGAAAAAACAAAGCGCACAGGAATCTTCAACGTGCTACGGGCCACCAACATGTGAGTGGATTGAACAGAAGAGGAAAATCATTGTCCAATGCGATATCTGCGTGGAATCATGGCACGGCGATTTCTCTGCTGCATATTATCAAGGACGATACACATCAGTTATACTAAAAAAAGAGAAAAAAAAGATCAACAGTTCCTTGCATCAGACACATAAAATGTTCTTGTTGGAGCTGATTGGAGTGGTAAAAGCAGCATGGACTGGTAGCTTGATGTTGAAACCGTAAACGACACTCTTTCGGCAAATGGTGTGAAGTTTCTTAAATACGCCTGCTAATAAATTTTGTCTATTTAGCAACGGAAATAGAATAAGGAGCCTGTAGAAAATGATTGGTTATAAGGTATATTTAAATACACTAGTGGCCATTAAAATTGCTACAACAAGAATAAATGCAGATGATAAACGGGTATTCGTTGGACAAATATATTACACTAAAACTGACATGTGATTACATTTTCACGCAATTTGGGTGCATGGATCCTGAGAAATCAGGATGCCTCTAGCCGTAATAACGGCCTTGATACGCCTGGGCATTGAGTCAAACAGAGCTTGGATGGCGTGTACAGATACAGTTGCCCATGCAGCTTCAACACGATACCACAGTTTATCAAGGGTAGTGACTGGCGTATTGTGACGAGCCAGTTGCTCGGTCACCATTGACCAGACGTTTTCAATTGGTGAGAAATCTGGAGGATGTGCTGGCCAGGGCAGCAGTCGAACATTTTCTGTATCCAGAAAGGCCCGTACAGTACCTGCAACATGAAGTCGTGCATTATTCTGCTGAAATGTAGGGCTTCGCAGGGATCGAATGAAGGGTAGGGCCACGGGTCATAACACATCAGAAATGTAACGTCCACTGCTCAAAGTACCGTCAATGCGAACAACAGGTGACCGAGACGTGTAACCAATGGCACCCCATACCATCACGCCGGGTGATACGCCAGTATGGCGATGACGGATACACGCTTCCAATGTGCGTTCACCGCGATGTCGCCAAACACGGATGCGACCATCATGATGCTGTAAACAGAACCTGGATTCATCAGAAAAAATGACATTTTGCCATTCGTGCACCCAGCTTCTTCGTTGAGTACATCATCGCAGGCGCTCCTGTCTGCGATGCAGCGTCAAGGGTAACCGCAGCCATGGTCTCCGAGCTGATAGTCCATGCTGCTGCAAACGTCGTCCATCTGTTCGTGCAGATGGTTGTTGTCTTGCAAACGTCCACATCTGTTGACTCAGGGATCGTGAGGTGGCTGCATGATCCGTTACAGGCATGCGGATAAGATGCCTGTCATCTCGACTGCTAGTGATACGAGGCCGTTGGGATCCAGCACGGCGTTCCGTGTTACCCTCCTGAAGCCACCGATTCCATATTCTGCTAACAGTCATTGGATCTCGACCAACACGAGCAACAATGTCTCGATACGATGAACCTCAATCGCGATAGGCTGCAATCCGACCCTTATCAAAGTCACAAACGTGATGGTACGCATTTCTCCTCCTTACACGAGGTTCAAATGGCTCTGAGCACTATGGGACTGAACTTCTGTGGTAATCAGTCCCCTAGGACTTAGAACTACTTAAACTTAACTAACCTAAGGACATCACACACATCCATGCCCGAGGCAGGATTCGAACCTGCGACCGGAGCAGTCGCGCGGTTCCGGACTGCGCGCCTTACATGAGGCATCACAACAACGTTTCACCAGGCAACGCCGGTCAACTGCTGTTTGTGTATGAGAAATCGGTTGGTAAATATCCTCATGTCAGCACGTTGTATGTGTGGTGTCACCGCCAGACACCACACTTGCTAGGTGGTAGTTTTAAATCGGCCGCAGTCCGGTAGTATACGTCGGACCCGCGTGTCGCCACTGTCAGTGATCGCAGACCGAGCGCCACCACACGGCAGGTATAGAGAGACGTACTAGCACTCGCCCCAGTTGTACAGCCGACTTTGCTAGCGACGCCACACTGACAAATACGATCTCATTTGCCGAGACGATAGTTAGCATAGCCTTCAGCTACATTTGCTACGACCTAGCAAGGCCCCGTATTCAATTGCTAATTAATATTATGAAGCATGTATCATCAAGAGCGATGTTCTACAATTATGGATTAAAGTTAAGTATTCCAGAAGCTACGTACTTTTCTTTATAGCATTCATTACGTATCCTGTTTCAGACCTCACGCCAGCCTGCGTGAGTTTAAGCGCGTGCCTTTCGGCTTCCTCTCATTCTGTCTGGGCTGTCTTGCCTAGACACAACAGTATATGTCGCCACCGGCGCCAACCTTGTGTGAATGCTCTGAAAAGCTAATCATTTGCATATCTAAATTTCGCGTCTGTAGCACGTCATCTTCGTGGTGTAGCAATTTTAATGGTCAGTAGTGTATATGGTGAGTTGTGACAACAAAGTGTAATTTTAACTTTTTCCTCCAATTCCGTAAACAACAATGGTTTCAAAATGTTAAAGGTCGTTAAATTACAGCAAATGTTTTCCTTTTCACTGAATGAAGTTTTTCAAATTGTAGCAGAGAGAACAGAAAGTAACTGAGAACATTAAGTGCGAAAGAAATGAATACACAATTCTAAGAAGAGGATGGAAGGCGAGGACATGTGATAAGTCGATAATACTTACAATAGGATACTGTTCACGATTCATTTTGCTATGAACGAAAATAAATGCCACTGTTTATCAACAACTTGTTGCAATTACTGCTTGTCATGGATGCTGTGAGAGGTCTCTAGCGATCTTACCTGTTCTCTGTAAAAAATTGTAATATCTAATGATACGGGTTATTTAAGTCACAAAAATTAGAAAAGATCACATTTGAACTTTACCACGAGATTACCGAGCTACGCACCAAATTATCCCGTGAACAGCGCATGGTACTTTAAACGTTACCAGATGTGGATATAGAATCGAATTGATGCTAATTTCTAACGTAAAACATGTTCTCTTCATACCGGTACTCCAGGTTCCACACTGCTTTTCGCCTACGTCATTAGGATCTGTAGGTCCGACCGTAATACGGAAAGGTGTTTTCGAGAGGCTATATTTTCCACCGTCAGAGAAAGCGGGCCGTACCCAAAAGCTCCGCAGGACTCGCAATTGCTGGTAACGACGTATTATGGTGCGAATATTGTCCCGAAACTCGATTAGATGTTATGGAAATTGTCTTTTGCTGGACTCAATGACAGCTAAGCTTAAACATACAGAAATCGATAACGGGGACTGTAAGTAGGCATGAAAATGAGACTGCTTGCGATTATATCAAAGTCGCTTCATCAATAACCCACTAAAACGCAATGGCTTTCAGGAAGTTGCTGATAGCTAATTTCAGCAGAGTGCAATAAAGAGCTTTTGACGCCCACGTAGGAAGATTTAAGCACACGAAGTTAGACACACGAAGTTAGACAAAAAACCGTCTTGATACGTTTTAATGTCCTGCGATGTGACTAATGTAAAATAATCGTAGCATGACAATGAGGATGTATGGCCGACACTCAGTCTTCTTTACAGCCTAGCACAGCCCTAGCGCAGAGAGTAATACAGGGTGATTCAAAAAGAATGCCACAACTTTAAAAATGTGTATTTAATGAAAGAAACATAATATAACCTTCTGTTATACATCATTACAAAGTGTATTTAAAAAGGTTTTTTTTTTCACTCAAAAACAAGTTCAGAGATGTTCAATATGGCCCCCTCCAGACACACGAGCAATATCAACCCGATACTCCAACTCGTTCCACACTCTCTGTAGCATATCAGGCGTAACAGTTTGGACAGCTGCTGTTATTTCTCGTTTCAAATCATCAATGGTGGCTGGGAGAGGTGGCCGAAACACCATATCCTTAACATGCCCCCATAAGAAAAAATCGCAGGGGGTAAGAGCAGGGCTTCTTGGAGGCCAGTGATGAAGTGCTCTGTCACGGGCTGCCTGGCGGCCGATCCATCGCCTCGGGTAGTTGACGTTCAGGTAGTTACGGACAGATAAGTGCCAATGTGGTGGCGCTCCATCCTGCTGAAATATGAATTATTGTGCTTCTTGTTCGAGCTGAGGGAACAGCCAATTCTCTAACATCTCCAGATACTGTAGTCCAGTTACAGTAGCACCTTCCAAGAAAAAGGGACCAAAAACTTTATTGGCTGAAATGGCGAACAAATATACAACTAAATGAAACTTTATAGCTCCCTTAATTCGCCGACAGATAGTCCTTAGCTCTGCCTTTTGTCGTTGCAGAGTTTTAAATTCCTAAAGTTGTGGTATTCTTTTTGAATCACCCTGTATTTTGCATCTGACATATATAACCAATAGCAGACACTTCTGTCTCACCACATACAAACGCTCTGTTTTCTTCTATTTTACTCTCGCATGTTTGCTCTAAGAAGACTGAAAATTGCTTATGTTTATTTGTTTTAATGTTTATAGAGGAATATATTTTCATGGTTGGTTTTGGGTGGCAAATATGGTAGGCAACGCTCGCAAAGGCGAATCAGCAACAGCCTACAGCGGGAGCCAACTTTTCGCACAATACAGTGATATGCTACTTGGATGAAGCGCTCCCTTGACACTTTCATGGGGAAGTAAACTGGCGCCATTTCACCGTTCCTTTCAGTCTCATACTTAATTATAATAACTCAAACTTGAAGTGTAGGCACAATATGCATTCGTTACAGTACACTGCACGGTGCTGTTACCGAATGACAAACAGTATGCATTACGAGTCTTCTACGACAGTTATTTCAGAGTCGGCATGTTTCGTTAAAAGAGCTGCTCATTTCTTCTTTTTTCTTTTTTTGAGTCATCAGTCTTCTGATTGGTTTGATAAGGTCGGCCTCTCTTGTGTCTGCCTCTACATCTCAGAACAGGAATCGGCATCCAAGGTCTTCAATTATTTGTTGGGCATATTTCAATCTCTGTCTTCCTCTACAGTTTTTACCCTCAACAGCTGCGTCTAGTACCAGGGCAACATAGTGAATTATTAAGGGAAAACCCGCGCGGGGTAGCCACGTGTTCTGAGGCGATTTGACACGGTTGGCCTGCGACCGTAGCAGTCGCGCGGTTCCGGACTGAAGGGCCTAGAACCGCACGGCCACAGCGGCCGCACTTAACTTAGCAGACTGCGCAAAGCTTCACTTGCCGCGTCTCACCTCATGAGCGGATAAATCGCCCCCTGCATGTGCAAGGGTCTTTACTGGATCCTGACCAGGCACTGACGACCCTACTGTATTTAATTTCCTCCGCAAGCATTTGCTTCGATGGATTGCTGATATCATACCAAAACTCTGAGAATGGAAAGGGAGATGGAATAATCTTAAATTATAGTTAAACGGCTTTCAGAAGAATGGCTATTTATTACTGCACTCGATACTTCAGTGACTTGCGTACACACAAAGGAGGAGTGTACATCGTTAATTTAGCACGGAAATTTAACGCGAAAAGCCTCGCCATGCGTTTGCGATAATAATCTACTTCAGAATGCACTCACAGAGAGACAGAAAGTAGCAAGAGCGAAACACCCATCATCCCAAACTACAAAATATTCTAGGGAGCCACGGGGTATTCATCTGACACAATTACTATTGGTGCTCGATTGTCTCGCGGGCTTGATTTCTGTGCAGTGAAAGAAGTTACAGTTAAAATTGGAATGGCTAGTCAGGATGTGGTGTCTGCCGCCCTGATAAGAAAAATCGTAATACTCAATCATGCACTGAATTTAGAACAAATGGAATTAACGCTTCGGACAACTAGCTGCATCTGAGGATTGCGGGGCAGAGCTAATACAAAATTAATCACCTAATTTCTTAGCGGGACCACGTGACCAAATACAAGCCAATGCAATAACTTGACTTCATGATCTTAAGTTCTACATAAAGTGATTGACCTTTACATGTGAAAGCAAAACCAAGTGAAATGAATCGTTCCCTTCTCCTGATGGTGCTGATATGCCCAGTTTTGAAAACGAATTAAATAATAAAACCTCAGATTAATATCTAACTGCATGTTCCATTAGCTTGTGTATGCTTACCGGCAGCTCGGGTCCGAATGTTTCTCTAAAAAAACATTCACATAATTCCCGAAGAGTCAATTCTTTGTGGTCCAATACGAAGCGTGACCAATACAAAGTGTGAGCCGCTTAGCCAACCAGAGCGACCAGAGGAACGCAGACGGTCGTAACCCTTACGTTCGTTATCAAAAGAGACTGGTTCTAGAAACTCCATAGAACATTCTGCGCAGGATTAGACAGTTCCGATAAAGGATTCGATTTCATATATTGAGGGAAGGCCCAATTCTGCCATTGAGATTTGTTTCCTCAACGGCATGAATAAAGAAAGCCAACTCTCCTGTAGCTAAGAGAAAGAAGAAAACGATTGCCTCCAATTTGAAGTTATGGAGGCATGTTCACATCTCGTGCAGGTGACCACAGTGGAACTTCCTATATGGAAAAGAATGATAATTAAATGGAAAATAAAATGAAATCAAATTTCCGGCAAAAAATCTTTCTTGAATCACTGACATGTAAAAGACAGAAATATTGAATAAAACAGTAGTAAGTCAACAAATATATCACTGTGAAGCGAGTACGAAAATAACGGACGCCTTGCGTACGTTCCTAGTGTGAGAACGTTTCTTGAATGCTGTCGGATCATATAACTGAGGCGGGACGTGTGTACCAGTCCACCTAGTCGAATGTGGGGTGCTACACAGAAACCACATCCAGGCCGCCGGCACACCGCTCTTGCTAGTCCGTCGTGCAGGTTTGATCCGGGCCTGGTGCAGAAGTGCTGTGCACAACCCTGATTTCAAGACAACCTAAATTTCTCTTCAATGATAGGAGATATACAGTAGAGCCGGGGGGAGCCGCGCGAACTGTGACAAGACGCCTTATACCGCACGGCTACAACGCGTGGCTCTCGATGCACCACAGTTTGCCACATTATAATAGAATCATTACCAGAAAAATTTGTGATAAGTTCCTATGGGGCAAAGTGCTGATGTCTTCGTTCCTTCGTTCCCTAGGCTTACACACTAATTTTAGCTTACGCTAATGACAAAACACACACACACACACACATGCCCAAGGGAGAACTCGAACCTCCGACGGAGGGAGCCGCGCGAACCGTGGCAAGGCGCCGGAGACAACGTAGCTACCCCGCGTGGCGAGCCACTACCAGACAGCGGCTAACGCAGAAATTACCGATACCGAGCAAGATGTGTTATTTAACACTTCCGATTATTACAAAATGTTTGCTGTTAACACCGGAGGTTACAAGGAAAAAGCCATACAGACTGTAATTACGTTCCACCTCACACATAAATAGCATAGGGTGGATGTCTGCAGCTGAAATATTCCTCGCCACGTGCTGTGTAGGGGCTGTTACAACACGTATGTAAATCTAGAGGTAGATTACCATGCTGATGAATGCAAACTTCTGTTGGGAATATTGCCTGCAACAGTGAATGAGCGTAGGAGACTGAAATGGTTTTGTAGACCTAACAAGCTGTCTGTCATTTCGGTGTGAAGGCGAAATCCACTGAGTATTGTCCAAAATGTACCCTTCCCCAGAGTTACCACGTACGAGGGTAAAAGTTAACAAACAGATTCTTATATATGCATTATTTGTTTTTAGCGATTAGAAATCCAGATTCAATTCTATTAGAGCCAGTGAAGCGTATCCTTTCCATTCAACTCGAGAATGTTTTGTTCACATAGCTCTTGCTGCGCTGTTTTTTATTGCCACAGTTCTCTAGATCAGGGACTCAGAGCATTTTAGGTTGAACGCGACCAAGTAAACAAAACGAGTACTGTGTTACTTTATTTTTGTAGTAAAATGATAGTTAGAAAACTGACGGATAAAAGCAGCAACTGTATAATGTTAAAGGAAACGGATTTACCGCAGCATGTTTGTTTTGGACAGTGAGCAGGATACGGGAAAGTCGGATTGGGACCTCCCACCCTTCCCTTCCTTGGTCACTGCTGCCTTGGTCGCTAGCGACTCATCTCGTTTTGATGTTGACAATAATTTGATTTGGTCTTATCGGTGGTCATTCGAAAGTTTTCGAGCCGTTTTACAACAGCTGCCAACTTGTGCAGGGTGTCAACGTATGGCGTTGCAGTAGTCATTGTGCAGTGAACGGTTTGTTGTTGTTATTGTCGATTTGTTCGACGTTACGTTAAATGTCGCAGTGGTCCGAGGAAAGGATGCGTCTGGAACCTGAGTGTGCGTCTTCCAACGCGCCGATTTTCGACTGCTGTAATTGTGATTAGAAGTTTAAGTTGACTGTGCGACTTGTACGTCGATTGTTTTTTAATTTAACCATGAAGCGATTTTTAAACCCGGCAGCTCCTTCTACCTCCAAGGATGCAGCTAAAAGACCTAAACCAACAGATAATCGCAAGTATGATGAAATCTGCTGAAAACTTGGCTTTACATTAAAGGCCGTACCGAAACCAGTGATAACCCAACTGCCCATTGTGTTGTATGCTTAGAAACACTTGCATCAAAGCATGAAGGCTTTCTTATTAAAAAGTCATCGAAGATCCAAGCACCATGCATTAGTTGGTGGTAAATCTATTACCTTTTTTCAAAGAAAATCATCGTTTTATAAAAGGAATTCTAATACATAGCAAATCTTATTAAACCGATCATTATTTGATAAAAGTGGTTGCTTTTAGAACTGAAAAGGAAGGAAAACATCAAAGAAGTGTTGCGTCTCTCTCACTGACAGCGGCCAGAGACTTGGTCCAAGCAGTCGTGTGGGAAAACGTGGTTAAACAACATTGCAAAAATGAAGAATTAAAGACATAGGCATATCTTAGAATACTAGAGAAACGTTGTTACAACAACTGAAAGAGTACATTTATTTTCGTCTTCAGATAGACGGGAATACATAAGTGGCTCTGTTACTTGTTTTCGTACATTCTATCAAGAAGAATTAAGAGAAGAGTTTTAATTTTAAAAACTGCATGAGTCAAATGCTACAGTAGAAAATATTTTTAGTGTGACTGACCATTACTAATTCGTTAAAACGAGTTATTCTATCGCAAAAAGTGTGTTGGTATTAGTACAGATAGGGCCAAGGCAAAGTTGGGTCACTTAATAGGGCTCGCAGCAAAAGTGAAGTAACTTGTACCTGATTGTCGAAGCACACGCTTTATAGTACACGGTGAAGCAGTGGTTTCTATGAACATGTCCGAAACTCTTCAGATTGTTTCAACATACGCTGTAGCTTCTTTAGGGCAAGGACTCTAAACTCACAGTATTCACGATGTTTTGCGAAAATAGGGGAAGAAGATTAAAAAGTTTGTTTCTTCATACTGCAGTAAGATGGCCCTCTCGCGGCAAGATTTTAAACTGAATATTAGAACCGAAGTCCAAGGTTTTTATGTTTCTCAGTGGCAAAAACAATGCCATGAAGAATTTTGTGGTTGATAGACACTAGTTATCAAGATTAGCGTATCTAGCTTACATGAATGGCAGGCTACAGATTTTACATTATTTGCTACAAATAAGTACCACCTGTAAACATGAGCGACTCCGTAAAAAAGTGTTTTCATACACCCCTGCGGCAGCCGTCACTCAACATGTCTCGTCCCCTCCTTTCTCCCTACCTCCCCTCCCCCTTCTCTGCCTCAATGTTAGTTGAATAGTGAACACACTATAGTCGTACACCCAAATTCCTAAAAATGTCAAGTGGCGTTTGCCTGTTTTTGACGATATGTCCAAGTGATGGGAGAGAAAACACATTAAATGAAGTTTACTTATTTAGCGCTCGTAGGCGCTATGTTTGGAGGCTCTGATTCCTGTTTTAGTTGTATACCTTAGCATTAGGGACAGTGCAGCAGTAACTCGGGAGCACAGGGACGTTGAAAGCTGCCACTCCTTTCTGAACGCGATCTGACTTAGTTCTGAGATGGCAAAGCTTATGCAAGGTGCAACGGAGGGAGGGGGGCTACTCGTAAATAGCACATCTGACAAGGGAACCTCCCTATCGCACTCCCCTCAGATTTAATTATAAGTTGGCACAATGGATAGGGCTTGAAAAACTGAACACAGATCAATCGAGAAAACAGGAAGAAGTTGTGTAGAACTATGAAAAAATAAGCAAAATATACAAACTGAGTAGTCCATGCGCATGATAGCCAACATCAAGGAGAGTGTGAGCTCAGGAGCGCCGTGGTCTCGTGGTTAGCGTGAACAGCTGCGGAACGAGAGATCCTTGGTTCAAGTCTTCCCTCGAGTGAAAAGTTTAATTTTTTACTTTCAGACAATTATTATCTGTCCGTCCGATGCGCGGTAACTGCGCCGTAGTAAGGGTGACGCTACACCTAAAGACTTTTTTGGGAGTGATTATCACATCCACAAGAAAACCTGAATCGGGCAAGGTCGAAGAATCTTTTTACCCATTCGCCAAGTGTGCAAGTTAGGTGGGTCGACAACATATTCCTGTCATGTGACGCACATGCCGTCACCAGTGTCGTATAGAATATATTAGACGTGTTTTCCTGTGAAGGAATCGGTCGACCTATGGCCTTGCGATGAAATGTCTTCGGATCCCATTGAAGAGGCACGTCCTTTCGTCTACTAATCGCACGGTTTTGCGGTGCGGTCAGAAAACACAGACACTAAACTTATTACAGTGAACAGAGACGTCAATGAACGAACGGATAGATCATAACTTTACGAAAATAAAGAAAGTAAATTCATCACTCGAGGGAAGACTTGAACCAAGGACCTCCCGCTCCGCATCTGCTCACGCTAACCACGGGACCACTGCGCCCCTATGCTTACATAATCCTTGATGTTGCCTATCTTGCGCATGGACTACTCAGTTTGTATATTTTGTTTGTTTTTTCATAGTTCCATACAACTTCTTCCTATTTCTCTATTGATCTGTGTTCAGTTTTTCAGTTTTTCAAGGCGATGGGGAGGTTCCCTTGTGAGCACTGAGCTAGACGTTAACCGTAAATCTCGTGTCACACAATCTCAGAGTGTAAGAAATCGCTCCATATGGTTCCGATTTGTGCTGAGATAAATGTTTTTGGCGTCGGTGACTACACTACTTAGTACTGTGCAAAGAGCGAGCTTAAGCGGTGAAACTAACAACTTACCATAACGTCATACCCGGCGCCGCATATCTCGAAAAAGAGCATCAGCATCACCTTACCATACCTCTTACGAAAAAATTAATGTAGGCATCACGAGCATGCGCGTAATTTAAGTAAACGAAGCACATTTCGTATGAAACAAGATTAAATACTCAAAGATGGAGGCGACGTAAATGTGGAATAACTTTGAACAAAGGAAGGGTGGGAGATAACGAAACCGCAAAACGACATTGCATGAAAAATCTCAGATAATTGATGTGCAAATATAATATACATTTGAGCCGTAGTGGTTGCCAACGAATTTTCACGAAAGAACATTAAACGTCCCTTCCGAGTTTCAAGATACAAAGTTAAGTAAAATAAGTGTATCAACCGTTTACAAATATGCCTGCGAGTGACAGAATCTTTTTGTTAGTTGCCTGAATGTACTGACAGTTAACTTTGGGATGGACGTCGAAGGAAGCATTCAGAAGTAAATGAAAACGAGAGCGAATCCACATGACAAAGACAACACAGAAGGGAGACGGTTTTTCCCAACTCCGCTGTTATTAGGGTTCACAGTCATGTGCACGCAACTTGAATCCTCGATTCTTGCTGTAATCCCACCATTATGCTGAAAGCTGTTGGCTGCACGCGCCATTATCAAACTGTTGTAGGGCACGCAACAAATACCACGAGAGACCGCCAACACACAGCCGCGATCACTCTCCTGGCACCTCTCGTTCCGCACGAGCAGCCTCCAGATGGCGCTCACAAGACCATTTTGTGCTTCTGCGCCACATCAATGTGTGCATCGTACTTGTCCGCCGATACGTGTGGCGCCATCTATGGTTTACTTTTCTTCCGCCCTGTACCGCTAGAGGTGAAAATCCTTCCGCTGAGAGGCTTAAAACGGAACACACTACGGCCACTCAGACGGATACGATTCTCCAGTCACATGACGCGGTTCCAGACCCGCAGTCAGACAGTTCAGTATAGTTTCTGCAACTGCGCTACACAGCACAGATCTATCAGTTCCTTAGAGAAGACAATATTCCGACATAGCAGTCACTGTTTATGGACTAATAGAAAAGTGGTTCAAATGGTTCTGAGCACTATGGGACTTAACATCTGAGGTCATCAGTCCCCCAGAACTTTGAACTACTTAAACCTAACTAACCTAAAGACATCACACACATCCATGCTCGAGGTAGGATTCGAACCTGCTACCGTAGCGGTCGCGCGGTTCCAGACTGCAGATCCTAGAACTGCTCGGGAATAATAGATCAACAGTGTCTGCGTAATTACATTGTGCAATAGTGACACTGATATACACTGCCAAGAGACAAGAAAGTTATCTAGATTTCACCGGACTGGGTATAGGATATCATGTTCCATGCATCAAACTGTTACCAAAGTTAAGTTTTATATTGTAACGTGCTCTTAATGAATGTTGTTTATTATATCTTACCGTGTTACCACATTTCTGTTCTAGTGTCATCCTGCTAATAGTTCAAGTGTGCAGTTGTCACCTTTTATTGAACTGTTGCAGTGAACATCTTTTCTGCTACTGTGAACATTTCGTTTGAAATAATGGTAACTGTCATTTACAACGTTCCCAACTCAAATACACAAAACAAATTAGAATACTTCCGCTCCAACGTGCTCAGGTTGAAAGTGGAGATGGGAGTGTCTTTGTGTTTCAAACAGCGTGAGGGAACCAACTGAAAAATGTCCAGTTAGCGCTCTGACTGGCCGGTTCCGGTTAAAACTTTGACCTAGCAAAAAGAGGTCCACGCACTTCCCTGTTTTGGTAAACGTGAGCCGGTCCTGAGGATGACGGACTCTCTAGTAAATCAGTATATGACATAACACTCGCTACAAAGCGATTCCCCTTCAACGTGAGAGGGAAGTAGCAGGTGATTTCACCGAGCGTGATTAGAGTGAAGCAACACACGGATTTTGTATCCTCCTGATAACAGTAGGCTCAAATCCCTGTACGAACAAACCAGGTTATCCTTTCCTGCTGTTTTTTTTTCAGAAGGTAAACGTCTTCCCCCCGCCAGTATCTATCACTCTTGTCTCATTCTAGCTTGTGAGAGGGCAGCTCTGAAAATACCTACCAGCACGGATTCCGAAAATGTCGGTAATGCGAAACCCAGCTTGTGATTTTCTCACATGTTGTTGTAAAAGCCGTGGATCGAGATCAGCCGACAGAGGCAGTAATTCTTGACCTTCGAAAAGCATTTGATTTTCCTATAACGTTTGTTAACGTAACTATCATAAGAGGCATTAAATGAGTGTTGTCACTGTATTCAATATTCTCTGGAAAAGAAGACGTAGCATCTTAGCTTGGGTGGAGAGCATCGAAAACTGTCGAAGTTACTTCAGGTGTGCCTCAGGGGAGAGATGTGGTACCCTTGAAATTCATGTTGAGCAGTGGAATTTATTATGCACTTTCAGTGCTACCAATTTTTTCTTTAATTTCATTGAAATTTATTTTGACTTCCCTACATTACGAACGCGTCCTCGATTTATATCCTTTGCTGACTACAATGTGCTCGACCAGTTGTTTACCACTTACATTATCACTCCTCTCGCGGGAAAGCGAGACACGATAGTATAACTTTGTAAATGCAGCACTCTCTATGTTAATGAGCGATGAGACATCCATCACTTCATATCAAACCCTTACGAGGTGCATAGTGGTAGTATGAGGTATTTAGCACACATACGTCTACAATGAATGAAGAAAGTTAGGGCGGTTAACAGGAAAATATTTCCTGCATCTATTCGCCTTTACTGTGCGTCGACCTCACCCCAGACTGAGCTATCGATTATACGGACGATAGGTAGTAGAGAGTCAGTAGTGGCTGATAAGCTCGCTTACCACATTGTAAGATACTACCTAATACAATTAAATAACGTTCTTTCCCTTGTAACTGTGTGATGCAAGTACGCTAACGCAGTGAAGGTCGTTATCCGATCTTCTCGTCATATCTGTCTACAATAACGGCCGGGCTGTCTGTACACGGACGCCTGTTTGGAGGCAAATTCCGCGAATTATTGGTAGCAATACTCCAGAGAATAGTTCATGGCCCACGCCAGCCACATGTCGGCCACCCGATAACAAACAAAAGTAGACGTCTAGACTTTGTGAATGTAGAAAACTGCAAAGAGGTTGTTACCAACTCTTGAAATTGTTCTTATCATTAACATTAAAAACTTCAAATGGACTAAAACAAAAACTATAAATCACTTTGAATCAGCACTGGCCACAATTGATGGACAAACAAATTGTGATTTAAGTAGTGTTGAGATAATGAAGAAAGGAAGGAAGATCAGGGTGCAACGTCACGATGTCGAGGAGGTTGTCAGAAATGGGGCACAGCGTAGTGCTATGGTGCTGTCAAGCCGCATGCGTCAGCAACTGTGTGACGATCAACGTTAGTTACATTCTGTCCTAGCCCTACTGATTGCTAACGACGCATGCAATCACACAAACAACAGAGCCAGTCTTCACATTTGACTGCTTGTAGATGCCATCCTACGCCTTCATTAGTTTGCGATATTATTATGTTCGGATGTCGTTTACAGGATGCCACTGCCACCCTACACTATAAGGATATTACTGATAACAGATTTAAATAAAGGCACTCGTTAGTAATTTAATTTGAAGGTGGAACTCAATATAGGTACACACTGAAAGGTTACGAGCTGTGACCTTGTCCTTAGGCCCTCCCATGACTCTATCTCAATTTATATTTAGTTGAAATAGCGTCTGTGACGATTGTTGTCCCGTATTGTTTACATGCTATTGGTATCTTACAGAGAACACTTCAACTACTCGGTACCACAATCTTTTCACCCATTTTAGTACTTAATCTTTTTTCTTGCATCACGTTTCTTCTGCTTTACGCATCGCCTACAGCAATCGCCTACTTCATATCGGTTACAGACTGGCTACGTCCGGTGCAAACGACTCAGTGATACAGAAAACGGCACGCGATCTCGAATGATTAACCATGATGCACCGTCAACAATAAACTGTCTGAAGGCTACCGTAGTGGTTACCAAAGAATTCAGCCTTCGTATATACGGTCTAGAGTACGAATGCATGTTACAAAGGACACATTGTCTTTGTAACCATCTGGAAATCAGTATATCGCCCTTCGACAATAATGTCGGAAGACACCTCACGGATAACCTTTAATGATTTAGTCGTGTAAAAGACATCAGACGCTGTCTCCATTCTTCCTTCCCTTCGGCACGTGGTAGAATAACAAGAGAAAAGGTGATCATTTATAATCATACAGGATGTATGATAACTTTTTTCATACTGGCTCCGTTTACAAATGTATAAAACAGCAGCAGCCACCGAATCATAATGGTTGAAACTAGGAGTGTTGAGGAGATCGAAAGCTCCCGGGATTCCCTGTTCAGCAATCTAGCGAAATAACTGCCCATCGGCGAGTATCGCTCTTTGATACAGACATTGATCACGCAAAGTGTGCTTCGACGACCGATCCGTGGACGTAAAGTGAATTTGGTTGCGTAGATTTATTGAATAGCCTCCGGAAACTGCTTCCCATTCGCGGTCCGTGTTATCTAACGCGGTATCTCTGAGATGTGAATTACGAGCAACGCCGATAAATTACAGAAACCTATTTAATGGCCGTTCGCCAGTTCAGAGCGGCTGTACCGAAAGCCTGCGGAAAAGATATGAAGGATGAATCGAGTGATGGCCAACGGTAGGTTCCTAGCAGACGGAGCATTTCATGTCTACTGCAATCAACACAAGTAAACTAACTGATGACACTGAAACTACGTGAGTTATTATTCTCATTATTATTATTGTTATTACGTATATTGGTCAGGTTTGAAGTTTGTTCAGGATAGTAATAATTTAATCAGTGTTTGTCAACCGTACAGGATAATTTTAGCTCCAACAATGTTGTTTAATTGTATTTGGTAGCTACATTGGCGTTTCCGTCCGCTTGTGATAAAAAGCCCATCGTAAGGGTGACTGGTCTCCATCCTTGCGACTGAACATTTAGCACATGAAACAGTGTCGTGTCAGCGTTTAGCATTTCCTATATATTAATTTAACAGCTATTTGTTGAATGCAGTGTATAATACATTGTCACATTAATGTGACCACCTGTCAAAAGCTTAAATAACCGCCTTTTGCAGAGCGGACAGCTGCAAAAAGTGCGGGAAGAGAGTCAATGAGGCTCGGGAAGGTGTCGACTCCAGTGCCGTCGCAAGATGCGCTACGTTTCTCACTTGAGGATCCATGGTGCGAACAGCCCGATCGAGGTGGTCCCACGGATTCTCGACTTGGTTTACATCCGGAGATTTTGGTGACCAGCGAAGAACGGTAAACTCAGCCTGGTGCTCTTCGAATCACACCCGCACACTGTGAGCTGCGTCTCACGTTGCATTATCCTGCTGATAGATGCCGTCGTGACGAGTGTAAACAAACAGGACGCAGGGGTGGACATGTTCCAAATGGTTCAAATGGTCTGAGCACTATGGGACTTAACATCTGAGTTCACAGTCCCTGTTGTGTACACAGATCCGCGTAGTCAGCGCGTGCACAACTTTCCCACTAGAGCGCGCCCCGCTAAGCACAACAGCGCAGGCGCAGCGCTCGTCCGTCTCCGCACTACGAGATGGCGCTGTCTTAGAGACAGACCAAATTCTGCTTCCGCCGATCTGCGTATTAATATGTAACGCACCCAATGAGATTGCTGCTAACGTAGAACCTTTTCTCCTCGCAGATCACCCTCGCGTAGTGATACCTGAGCGCGCGAGGTATTATAACGAGTGTACAGACCTCCGATTAGTCAATCTGCATTAGCCTGCATTGGTCTGTACCAGTCTGCATTAGTCTGCACCAGTCTATAGTCAAGTTTCAGTCTGCGCCTAATAAGATTACCATATTCCTCTACATAGCCATGAAGATAAATTAATAGACACTTTGTCAAGTATCAGAGATATGTGAGAATAAGATTAACGTACCAAGACCAAAGAAACTTCAGATTGTCAATTGTAAACAGCATCCAGAATCAAGTTACGTAATGTCTATGCTTTTTATTATTTTAATAAATGTGTGTGAAAATTAATAAAGTTATGTTTAAAGTTGGCGACCGTCAATCTGCTACTCTAAGCGTGCAAGTGGCATTTCTATCGTCTGACCTAACGGCAGAAGATAAACACGCCACGATAAGACCACGAGACATATTGCTCACACTCGCCTACTTCGTTAGAGCGACAAGTCAAATAATCTGATGGTGTGTGTACCGAAGGTCTTACAGTATGCATACCACAGTCCCCTAGAACTTAGAACTACGTAGTCCTAACCAATCTAAGGACAGCACACACAACCATGCCCGAGGCAGGATTGGAACCTGCGACCGTAGTGGTCGCGCGGTTCCAGACTGAAACCCCTAGAACCACTCGGCCACACCGGCCGGCGGACATGATACCCCTGGTTATATGCATACTTGTGTTGACCCACTGCGCCTTCCGGTATGACGAGATCACCCAGGAAATGCACGAAAACATTCCCCAGAGCATACCGCATGCGGGGTGTTTGTTTTCAGATGATTCACACCGTAAATGCCAACCGACATCTGTCCGATGTAACATAAAAAGTGGTTCATCTGTAAAGGCAACCTGTCGCCGCTCAGTGGATGTCCAGTTGTGGCATTGGCGTGCGAAATTCAGCTTTCGTCCTAGATGAAGAGCAGTCATATATATGCATGAACCAGGCCCCTGCTGCGGAGGCTCATACGCAACAGCGTTCGCTGAGTGGTCGTAAAGGAGACACTGTCGGTAGCCCCTGGCTCCACCTGGGCGGTCAGTTGTTCAGCAGTAACAATTCCGTTCACCTCCGCTACCGTTATTCACCGCTGTCACCCATGGACCTCGGTGCACTACAGTTGCCTGGCGCCGGATTCGGACAGGTCCATTTGCGACGCACGGTGTGCTTTAACCATGGCGGCATAAGAGGAGTGTACAAATTTAGCCGTTTCGGATACGCTTTCACTCTTGGTCCGTAAGCCCATGATAATGTTCTTTTTGACGTCAGATAAATAACTCTATTTGCACATTACAACAATAACTGCACTAAAAAAATTACCAACTATGCACCAACCAGTCGCAAAATCATGTTTTATTTATTCACTTTTGCAAATCTATTTCAACTGATCAAGTTGAAGACAGTAGTACTACTCAGGGGGGCGCACATTGATTGAAAGCACCGATGATGGCTGTTAATCAGTTGAAATCGATTTGCGAAAGTGAATAAATAAAACATTATTTTGAGACTGGTTGCTGTATATTTGGTAATTTTATGGTTTACGGTCGCTGCACGACTTGGGAACCACATGGAGCCCACCATTCATAAATAACTACATTGTTTTCCCCGTCCCGCGACACGCTTTATGTATCATTCAACGCTCGTGCTGCCATCTGCCGTCTGTGAGTAGTTACTGCATGTTGGCTTCGAACATTAGCAGTGGTTACCTTAATCTGACTGAACCGTCTACATACCGTAAATGGTAGTGCCATTTCGCTAATGTTTCCGAAATGTGTTAAACCAAACTAAAGCTTACCCAGTTTTTCTGTACAGAGCATAAATGTCAGCTCTACAGCCTAGTAGGTTACAATGAATCACTATTTACAATGAATCAATAGTTGTTCGCAGCTCGTGGTCGTGCGGTAGCGTTCTCGCTTCCCGCGTCCGGCTTCCCGGGTTCGATTCCCGGCGGGGTCTGGGATTTTCTCTGCCTCGTGATGAATGGGTGTTGTGTGATGTCCTTAGGTTAGGTAGGTTTAAGTAGTTCTAAGTTCTAGGGGACTGATAACCGTAGATGTTAAGTCCCATAGTGGTCAGAGCCATTTGAACCAATTTTGAATCAATAGTTACTAGATTCCCGTTCACTTATAAACTACTCTTTGGTCTCCAACCAGGAGAATATACGCGACAGCTGAAGTGTAGAGAAGTCTTTCATGCACTTTTCACAATGATGACCGGTATCGTTCTTCATGGAACAGGTTTAAGTCTGTTAAAATAAATAACAGACTCGTAATTTTGATCTTACCATACTTATCTGAAAAAACACATACGGAATTACAAATAAATCAATGTATACGATGCCTGTCGTACTCGCAGTCGGTTTAACATGCACTGCAGAGCCTCTACAATTAACGTAGACAGACTCTAATGGCACGATTTATTACAGAGAGGAGGGTTACAGACAGACGGTGTTGCCATCTACGTGCATACCTGCTGATAACAAAGGCATTACGTTTAAAACAAGGGAGAGCTACAAAGATAAAATTGAAGACCGTACACAAACTCAAACCTACAGAGAATCTCGCAGTCCACATCTGCAACACTGTTTAAAGCACAGTTTTGCCCCTGGTGGTGGTGGTGGTGGTTAGTTTTTAACGTCCCGTCGACCACGAAGTCATTAGAGACGGAGCGCAAGATCGGGTTAGGGAAGGATTGGGAAGGAAATCGGCCGTGCCCTTTCAAAGGAACCATCCCGGAATTTGCCTGAAACGATTTAGGGAAATCACGGAAAACCTAAATCAGGATGGCCGGAGACGGGATTGAACCGTCGTCCTCCCGAATGGCGAGTCCAGTGTGCTAACCACTGCGCCACCTCGCTCGGTTTTGCCCCTGGGTGTGCTTCTTACTCTAATATTATCACCAGAAAAAGAAGAACAAGAAGAAGAAGAAAATTTTACAGTGGGGACCGTTACTGCGAGGGTTTACTAGTATACAAATTTGATTTTTATTTTTCACTTGATGTTCGTCAGTGCCTTCTGCCTGGCGAAGTTGCAGAGACTCAGTCACGTTGCCCAAAACCGGATAGAACCAGCCTCAAACTCACGTGTTGAACCATCAGCAACTAAACTCACGTGTTGCTGACGAGGTAACGCTACTGAACCGTGCGTCTTTCAATTCGGCCGACCAATAGGGAGGCTTGGAGGTGGTCAAGTGGGGACGAAACCGCGGCCGGCTGCCGGGAGCGGACACGCTGTTTGCTCTCTTCTGCTAGCAGCTTCCAAACCGACCAGACGCCCTCTTCTCCTGCTCTCTTGGGAGGTAGCCCATTCAATCCCGGCGGCTTCTCTAGGTCTGCCTGTTTACGGCATTAAACTTCCATGCATATAAAAATATGTTTTCTTTACGGGTGCCTACAGCTATCCCCTCCTGGCCAATCCTGACGCATTAACAAAATGAAACGCTGAGTACAATTTGAATTTAGAACCGGTGACAGTCCTGTCAGATGAAACGGCCTATAGTCACGCCACTGATGTTGTAGCTGTAGGGGTTAACATTTCTCACATATGCGGTAATGGGCTTGAAATTCCAAGTGCGACGGCTGTAGTCAATTGTATAACTGAGATCCCGGAATGCGACCCCAACGTTCTCATTGAAAGTCTAGAGCGTTAAGCTGTAGTGAAGTCTGTTATCCCCAAAAAGTATGGAATGTAATAATTATGACCATTGCTATGGGATAAAATTTCGTGGCGCAACGAGTGGATGATCTTTCGAGGGGCCTCCAGTACCATATAACCCGTCCGATACGGAGTATCCCGGCTGTTTTGCCCTCTATTATTCCAGCTCCTTGTATAAATCTTCTTTAGTATCTAGAACTGAAACCATTTTCCCCTTTTCAGATTCCTCCAATGCACCTTTAAGCTAATCGGATATTGTGGAGTGTTCCTACAGAGCTGACTGCCCCACTTTGGCAGTATTTCCAGAAAGCTCACATTAAACGAAATGCGGGAGAATATGTGTCTTTAGTGACGCGATTATTCTCTTCTTAATCGTTTTCGAATATGCTTTTTTTTTAACGTCCTCAAACTGGATAGGGTAGAAACACTAATTCTGTTTACACTTACTTTTTAAATCGCGTTAGAGATGTTTATGGCATCCACCTGGACACGCGTGATGCCACAAGGCTTCAGGGCATCGCTCTGTTATCGATATTTTATAAGAAAATACTTTTGTGACAGCACAGCTAGAGTGCAAAGTGAAGGTGTATTTTGAATGAAACCCTCGAGAAGTCGCTCGGGAGAATAGTAGTGTCCTCACAGACATGGTACGACTGGTTTGAGACTCTTAGTGAATTCATTATTTCTAGTCATATTCGTAAGCAACCCCTGGCAACTTCCACAGTGATTCCTATTTGCACAGTTTTCGAAATTTCTTTGCTGTTCATTCTATTTGTGAGAAAGGGTTCCTTCAGTAATAAATTCAGTACAACAAAATCAAAGCTAAAAAAAGAGTCTTGAAAGTCTTTGGGCCAGGCATTAAGAAAATAAGAAGCCAAAAAATGCGTGGAAGCTTGAAATCCTCTTAAATGCTAATGTTCTAGATCCTTTGGAGCAGTAATCCGGTTTCCTTGATACTGAATTATTTTGTTGGAATCTTCTTTGAGGACAGACGTTAACCGCGCGATGGTCTTCCCTTCTTGTCTACTTAGCTGCCTGTAACCTCCCGACACTCCTCTGAATGTTTTAAGAGACTCGGAGGAACCGTCACATAATCAATTTAGCGCTTCCGGTTTCAACGACGCGGATGGCGAACACGTCTCAGAGTTTATTCGCCGTGTGATGTGGATATTGGGCTACAGCCGTGAGAGGTTACCGACTAAAGTATCGGCTAATTCTCTTAGTAGCGTCCCTTTCAAATCGATAATGTTATCACTATCGTAATTCAATGCAGACATTAGAGCCTTATCGTCTTTGGCTGTTATCACGACAAAGTACAAAACTTATAGAAAAGTTAGAAATACTCAGTGGTTAAATATTTAACTGCAGTTGAAATATTTTTGAAGTCGATAACTTGTGAGATCATTTACATCGCTAGTAGACTCATTGTGGGCAGTGATTCAGGTAGATATAAAGGAAAGTATTCCGCTCAAGGCCGGAAACTGTCCCCTAAGATAGAAAATTTGGTATGTAACGAACAGGTTAAAGGAATCTCCTCTATTTTGGACAGCAGATGAAATTAAACAATGAAATTATGTAATATCACTGATTGTTTCTCCTGCAACAATACTATGGCGTTAAGGAGTTACCTTAGATGCAGAGGGACTGTAAAATCTTATGAATGACATAAAATCTGAAGTTGAATGCTATAGGCCTCAATGAATTGAAATGAAAGAAATCGGTAAAATAATCACTTCATGCAGAGAGAACACGATATTAAGACATATAACACATGTAGGCATCGTCTTAGAAATCAAAGGTTGCCATACACAAGTTGTTATGATCATAACTCTTAGAATTTTGTTTCAGAATCGGAATAAGGTAACATCAAGCGCTATTTAGTAGGCTGTAATCCAGCACGCTACAACGTAATCGTAAGAATTCGAGTTAAGTAGAGCTCGGAGAATTATTAACGTCTGATAGTCATAAGAAATTGTAACGAAACTTTAAGGGTGACAAGCCGAACAAAATAGTTGCAGAAAATTGGTTAGGAGACGGCATCGGTGGAAATTGTTTCCAGAATGCTGTAAAGGGTTTTAAGTAGCTATAAGAAACACAAAATATGAACTATTACAGAAAAGAGAACGATTAATGCGTAAGATCATGAGAATGAACACATCAGATAGTATCATTCCAATGATGATAATGGGAAATAAAGCATACTGAACTGTTGTAATCGATTCAGAAGACTCAAATACCCTACTGGCCATTAAAATTGCTACACCACGAAGATGACGTGCTACAGATGCGAAATTTAACCGACAGGAAGAAGATGCTGTGATATGCAAATGATTAGCTTTTCAGAGCATTCACACAAGGTTGGCGCCGGTGGCGACACCTACAACGTGCTGACATGAGGAAAGTTTCCAACCGATTTCTCATACACAAACAGCAGTTGACCGGCGTTGCCTGGTGAAACGTTGTTGTGATGCCCCGTGTAAGGAGGAGAAATGCGTACCATCACGTTTCCGACTTTGATAAAGTTCGGATTGTACCCTATCGCGATTGCGCTTTATCGTATCGCGACTTTGCTGCTCGCGTTGGTCGAGGTCCAACGACTGTTAGCAGAATATGGAATCGGTGGGTTCAGGAGGGTAATACGGAACGCCGTGCTGGATCCCAAAGGCCTCGTATCACTAGCAGTCGAGATGACAGGCATCTTATCCGCATGCCTGTAACGGATCGTGCAGCCACGCCTCGATCCCTGAGTCAACAGATGGGGACGTTTGCAAGACAACAACCACCTGCACGAACAGTTCGACGACGTTTGCAGCAGCATGGACTATCAGCTCGGAGACCATGGCTGCGGTTACCCTTGACGCAGCGTCACAAACCGGAGCGCCTGCGATGGTGTGCTCAACGACGAACCTGGGTGCACGAATGGCAAAACGTCATTTTTTCGGATGAGTCCAGATTCTGTTTACAGCATCATGATGGTCGCATCCGCGTTTGGCGACGTCGCGGTGAACGCACATTGGAATCGTATTCGTCATCGCCATACTGGCGTATCACCCGGCGTGATGGTATGGCCTTTGGTTACACGTCTCGGTCACCTCTTGGTCACATTGACGACACTTTGAACAGTGGATGTTACATTTCAGATGTGTTACGACCCTTGGCTCTACCCTTCATTCGATCCCTGCGAAACCCTACATTTCAGCAGGACAATGCACGACCGCATGTTGCAGGTCGTGTACGGGCCTTTCTGGATACAGAAAATGTTCGACTGCTGCCCTGGTTAGCACATTCTCCAGATCCCTCACCAATTGAAAATGTCTGATCAATGGTGGCCTAACAACTGGCTCGTCACAATACGCCAGTCACTACTCTTGATGAACTGTGGTATCGTGTTGAAGTTGCATGGGGAGCTGTACCTCTACACGCCATCCAAGCTCTGTTTGACTCAATGCCCAGGCGTATCAAGGCCGTTATTACGGCCAGAGGTGGTTGTTCTGGGTACTGATTTCTCAGGATCTATGCACTCAAATTGCGTTAAAATGTAATCATATGTCAGTTCTAGTATAATATATTTGTCCAATGAATACCCGTTTATCATCTGCATTTCTTCTTGGTGTACCAATTTTAATGGCCAGCAGTGTACATACATATGGAGCAGACAAGAAAGTGGAATTGCGATAAGGTGGAAATGAAGTGAACACGAACCATTTCTACAGGAGAAAGCAGTGGTGATTATTTTATACAGAAGGAGAAGGTTACCGTTGTAAAGGAAACAAAACAAACTTGGTTAACCGATACTGATGTAGGTCGCAGAATAGTATAAGGGGTTTGGATACGCTTGGAAGTAGTGCCCTGGCCTATAGGGAGATAACTTTACACGTTCGCTTGGAACAGAAATTCAGGCAAAGAAAGAAAGAGTTCTTACCCGAATAAAATGTAAAGTGGACGCAGCGGAAAGGAAACAGATTTACGGAACAGCTTGATAAATCTTTCTAATTTGTAGAGCTCTCAGTGCACATCACGTTCCAAGCACGTTTACAGCTGCAAGGGAGGAACCTTCCTGCTCAATTTGTCTGCTGACACATTGACTAATCACTGCGACACAGTCAGCCGGTCTCGCAGAGGGCCGCAGTTTATGGGGCGAAGAGTTATTAGGTGTGTCTCCCAGCAGTTACAAGCGAACAAATCACTGCGTCTGGTTGTGTGCCTTTCAGCAGTAGGATGTGCGGCAGCGAAAATGGAGCTTTTAAGCGCCGCACGCGTCAATATGGCATGACTCGTGTTTATTCGTCGTCATGACGACTGCTTTGGAAAATGAAAGGGGTTGGGGGGAACGCAGCTGCCGGGAGCAGCTTTGAGGCTGACGCAGCTGTCTGCCGGGTGACAGGTACTTAACGCCAGGCACTGCACTCGGCGCGCAAACGGACAGCGGTCACGTACAAGGCTGTTCTGCTGCCGCTCGCTCGCTGTCCTACGTGCTGTCTCGTGACCCCTCTGGCAAAACAAGTACATAATCAATCAACTGTACAAGTCTGTCTCAGACAATGACCGCTGTTCTAAAATTATTGTGCTTATTCCCTCTGTGCTACGAGGCGGCACTGAATGAGCTGTAAAGTGTGATACGAATGTCTTCCAGGTTTCTTTCTGATGTAACAGGTGGAGACGTACTGTTCGGACATTTTCATGGCGGAAAATACATATTATTCATTTTCCTACTATCTACATGGGTCTAGTAAATTACAGTTATAAATTTATAGTATATTGTTGAGGCCACTGAGTTCACAATGTCTTGAATAGAAACCACCCGAGAACGTGTCGCTTCCGTTGTAGAACCATATCAGGTCAGGCGATTAGCTAATCCACTTCAGATGAGAGAAAGGGAAATGACTCGGATTTTCCTACTACGGTATGCAGCTTGATAGAAAGATGAAGATAACTACCTTAGACGACCACCAGATTTCCCATTATGTTTTCACGAATATTGTTTCTCTGCTGCATAGCAACAGCGCTGTTTGTTCTATATACCATTTATTACGTCCAAAGACGTCGATTTTGCTTCGAGGATCATTCATCACTTCGTGTTCGTTTATCAGGACCTATATTACTATCACTCAGAAGCATCTTAACATAAGATTTGAGCAAAGGTAGATATGGCGATGTCGTCCAACAACAGACCTCGTCGATTGTCGACTTTAATTCCCCTGGACTTGTTATTGTAGCATCACACGTAAAGATTAATTTACTAAACTCCTGTAGCGATAGAGGAAGACCTGCTACTTCAAGTTCTGTTAGGTGCACAACAGATTAACGAGATACCAAGAGAGAATGTACCATATCATGATTGATAAGGACAATGCGTGTGTTGGCACTGGTGGTAGCCACACAATGCCGCTGATGTGGTGAAAGTCTACAGTACGATAACCACGGTTTACTTCTTTTTCTTCCTTCTGAATGATGCAAACAACTGAATCTTTCCTTCTATCCCTTGACCTGCGGTTCTCGGTGACTTTCCGTAAATCTAACCCTTTTCCTAGACTCTCCAGTCCTTTTCCTTGACTCCTCTTTCTTCCCCTTCAACCCTTCTGCCTGCTCCGAAAGCTTGCCAGTTTATGTGTGTGTTCTGCCACCGCTTGGTGAGTAGATTATTTATCTAATCCTACTAAATAACTTTGTAAATGACTTTTAAAGTTTTACTAGAGACAAGAACGTTAAAGTTATAAATGGACAAGTTTCTTTAGTTTTGGAATTATTACCTAATTGAGTCAAGCCGAAGTTGATTCCTCAAACGGAAGTGAATGAGTTAAACATCTGATCTGAAATGCTTCTAGAACGGAAACGGTAATTACTGGACATGAGTACCTAACTACTATACTGTGTAAAAATCCTAGACGTTTGTAACCGGATTTCACGATCACACTGCATATCCAGAGAACTATATTTATTACTTGCCGCTTTAACTGTACTGGATATCGACGATAAAAAGATTAATCTTCAGACACATAATGCGAAAACCGATATACAGTACATTTCATACAGTTATCAGGCAGATCATCAATCCATTGGCTTGGTTCAAATGGCTCTGAGCACTATGGGACTTAACTTCTAAGGTCATCAGTCCCCTAGAACTTAGAACTACTTAAACCTAACTAACCTAAGAACATCACACACATCCATGCCCGAGGCAGGATTCGAACCTGCGACCGTAGCGGTCGCGCGGTTCCAAACTGTTGTGCCTAGAACCGCTTGGCCACCCCGGCCGGTATCAATCCATTCATCAGCCTGTTTTAAAATACTTCAATTTCAACATTGTGTACCGGAAGAGGGTCCGTTGTGGCTTCAAAATCAATCGAAATTAGCACGGAAAAAAATTACAGTGCTATGCTTATACAAATAAAAATCGAATTCATCATCATCATTTTCTGGAGGCCTTATTCCCGCTTCAATGCGTGGTCGGCCTGGTTACTATTGATGTTGCAGTGTTAGTTGCAGAGGGAGGCGCGGTGCCCTTCCTGCCGCCACACCGAACCCCCTGGGATGGAATTAATGTACCCCAGCACTCTGCGTCTAGTGTAAGCAATTGGATAGTGCGAACGTGTTTAAAATGTCTGTGAGTCGTGTGAGGCGGAACGTGGGTTCAAAATGGCTCTGAGCACTATGGGACTCAACTGCTGTGGTCATAAGTCCCCTAGAACTTAGAACTACTTAAACCTAACTAACCTAAGGACATCACACACATCCATGCCCGAGGCAGGATTCGAACCTGCGACCGTAGCGGTCGTGCGGTTCCAGACTGTAGCGCCTTTAACCGCTCGGCCACCCCGGCCGGCTGCGGAACGTGGGGACCAGCCCGGTATTCACCTAGCGGATTGTGGAAAACCGCCTAAAAACCACATCCAGGCTGGCCAGCATACTGGCGCTCATCGTTAATCCGCCGAGCGGATTCGATCAAATAAAAACCGAATTAGTACTTATTATTTTCCATCATGAAAATGAAATAATGTTAGACTCTCTTTTCTGAAAAAATTTGTTTGTAATCTTGTATGTCTACACCTACATCTACATACATACTCCACAAGCCATCGTATGGTGCGTGGTGCAGGGTACCCTGTACCACCATTAGTCATTTCCTTTCTTGTTCCACTCACAAATACAGCGAGGGAAAAACGACAGTCTGTATGCCTCCGTATGGGCCCTAATTTCTTTTATCTTACCTTCGTGGTTCTTACGTGTAATGTATTTCGGTCGGCGGCATTAGAACTGTTCTGCAGTAAACTTCAAACTCCAGTTCTCTAAACTTTCTCAATAATGTTCCTGGGGAAGAATGTCGTCCACACTATAGCGGTTCCCGAAGAATTTCTGTAATACTAACGAGTTGTGGGAACCTATAGTTGACACACCTAGGAGCCAACCTCTGAATTGCTCCGATGCCTTCTTTTACTCGGGTTGCAGACGCGCTCCTGCCGTCGCAGCGGAAGGAGCTCACAGCCGGTGATGGCCGGTGCAACGGTAGCTATTGGGGTTTAGGCCTCGCTGACCGCTCTGCTCTACAGAGAGTTCCCTTTCGAAGCGCCAGTAGCGCTCGGTGGATCGGCGGAAGGTTGAGCTTGCTCCCTTTCGTCGAAAAGCCGCGTAGCTCGCGGAGAAGCTCAATTGTCGTAAGAGTCACTGACTCGCAGTAATCCGTAACTTCAGTTACAAACTTCCCTAGCGAGACTATCTCGTTCTGTGTTAGGGTTGACCAGTGCCAGGGGCCCGT
The DNA here is from genome assembly GCF_023864345.2 of Schistocerca serialis cubense. Classification (NCBI taxonomy): domain Eukaryota; kingdom Metazoa; phylum Arthropoda; class Insecta; order Orthoptera; family Acrididae; genus Schistocerca; species Schistocerca serialis. The sequence goes on from NC_064639.1 coordinate 696,940,561, forward strand.
TAACGTCGGACCACCCCGCGTACTGTAGGCCACTTCTCTTTCCTCCGCACCTCCTTTAAGTGCCGCGCCACTGCACCAACGGCACATGCTAGGCCGTAGAGTATTCCCCCTCTTCTGTAGGACCTACTTGTCAGCCTTTTCTTTTCAGAAAAAGCATAATTGTCTTGCCCACTGTAACAGAACATATTAAAGGCTTTACTTTACCGAAGTATGCGATACCCTCCAAATTCAACCAGTTTAACGAGTATTTATGATTATAGAAAAGTTATTGTGTATGTTAACAATGATTGCACAACATGTCTCCATAAACAGTCAACCCATTAAATCATACTGAATAACTGACCCACACAAAAGTTAATATCACTTGATCACTGATACAGCAAATGTCATCATGTAAAAACACTAAGTTTATCTTAAATAATTAATATGAAGTACAAAAAATAGTGGCCAACTTAGGTATTTTGGATCTCCTTAAATAAAAATCACCCAGTGAAACCTATCTGTTCACTAGGAGCGTTTTCACTCAGTATTCACGTAATCAATCCTATTTTAGACGAAAACCAATGTAATTCTTAATAATTCATGTTACTTACTTATTTATGCAAATTAGAGAAGTCAATTGACAAACTTCTAAAAAATGGCCTTTTTGTAACAGAGAATTATTCTGTCAAGTCAACAAATCTGTCTGTCATTTTCATAACATGTTAAATTATGTCACTCGATGCAAATTAATAACTTATCTGCAATAATTATGATAACAGATGTACATGTGACTTATAAACTATATCTCTTTTTAGTAGTTCTTTGACAATGTTATAAATACAAGCAGCAAGAAGGGTCGAGGAGGCAGTCGGAATGTCACTTTGGTAAAGTGTGTTTGTGTGTTATTGTTTGAGGTGGATAAACAATGCAAAGATCATGTAATGGAAGTACTACTTTGTGTTGTGTCATGGTCTTTGGTGGACAGTGGAATTAAGATGGCCACCAGAGTAATAAATATTTGAAGGTTACATATTTGTTGGTTTCGCTCGTTCTTTATCATCAAAAGCACATAAAAAACACGGGACCTCATGTTTTTAACCCTAGACAACCAGATTTAGAGCCAGCATCAGCATCGAGACACAGCAGCGATCCAGCAAGCAGCAGCGATTACTACAACGCATTTTAATGGCGCCAACCTAACATCAAGTGCTAACAAGCTCCGTAAATGGGAGTGAAATAGTGCGATTACAGCAATTAGCTATATCAACGACTAGGCGACCATTACACCACCCACACCTAATAGAGCTCCTAAAGCACCAAGATGGCAGATTGCGCCGGTGTTTCCCCCGTCCTAACCCGCAGCAAGGCTGCAGCTAAAGAGGCGCGTGAGTCGGCTGTTTCCGTCGACGTCAACGTCCCGCTTGCTGCCGTCGAGGAGGTGTTGGCCGACAAGGATCGGCAGATCGCTGCGCAAGCGCAGGAACTGCTGAGCCAGCGTCGATTGATAACCGACCTATGCGGCCCAAGTGAGTCCCCCACACGGACAAGTACCCTCCACATCACGCTACATTCACCTGCAACTGGTGACTCATGCACCACTGTCCCACTGCGGCAGCTGACTCCAACGACGGAACCAGCAGCTGCAGATGCGGACACAGAACAACACTACACTGGGCCCTGGCAGGCGGAGGGCCCACGACGCAGACCGAGAAACACCACGCAAACAAGCGAGCAACCACACTCGCAAGGTAGCCGAAAGGCGCTGCTGCCTACGCCAAAACCCGCACTTCCGGTTAGGAACACCAACACAACAACAAACACGACCCGACCTGCGGTCAGCAACACAAGACCAACCGCAGCTACGTCCACACAACAGAAGACTGGTCTTCCCCCAGTCGTAATACAAATCTACGGGGACCTCAGTGTCCTCAACATAACATTCGCGGAAAGGCATACACCTTGCACGCTACACACGAAGTACTCTGGGGATAGGGCCTCACTGTACGTATCAACTAACAATGAATATAAAGATCTCCTTACCTTCCTCAAAGAAAAGGGGATCGAACATTGCACGTACAGGACTGCCGAAGAACGGACACAGCAGTACGTGGTAAAGGGAGTGGACCGCAGTACGCCAAACACCACAGTACAAGCGGCGCTCAACTTCCTAGGATTCAACTGCAAAAGTGCTTCCAGGATGACGGGCTTCCGCTCCCACCACCGTCTACCACACTACCTGGTCGAGATGGCCGACACGGCCGCCTCCCGCGGCCTTCTGCAGATAGAAAGCCTTCTGCGGATGGACGTAAGGGTAGAGATATACGAACCGCCACAGGTCCCACAACAATGTAACAACTGCCAGCGGTTCGGTCATTCGGCCCTCCGCTGCGGCCTGGCATCCCGTTGCCGCGGATGCGCTGGCAAACACGCTTCCAACGCATGTACACTAATACACGAAAACATGTGCCGTTGCGCCAACTGTGGCCAAGGCCATGCGGCCAACTACAGGGGCTGCGACGTGTACAGAGAGGCGCAGAGGCGCAAAAATCAACAGTCGAAGCCACCCAACCTCATAACACGTCCAAGGCCCGCACCAAACCCTGTCAGGAACGGAGTGTCGTTCATCATGGCTACACGCCCTGGAGGAGCGGAGCAGGCTGTGGAACCTCTGCGCCCAGCACACGCACTTGACACAACCGCTGCGACAACAACACTGTCGTCTCAGCCAACACACGACACTGCAGCCACACCGGTACCAACACCAGCCCCCAAAAACAACACAACCCCACCCCCTCAAGCCACTGCCTGCGAACCTACACACGACAGACAGGAAGACACACTCACACAAGGAACCCCAGAACCAAAAACCCAGAGAAGGCGTAGGCGACCACATGCAAACAGGAGCAGGAACACACGTGCACCACAACAAAGTACCCAGCGACCACAAAACACTGACACACAGACACACAGTCAGCAAGCCAGTGATACCAGCACACACACTACTCCATCCCCCACCACGTCTGACACACAGGCACCTCAAAATGTTCCACATAACAACAACACAAGCGCCAGCCCACACATAACGCCAACACCCGCACTAGCGGCCGCCAACACCACAACCGAGCCACAGGCTGACACACGCAACACCAACACAACACTTGAGGGTTTATTGGAAACAATTTTCCCCCATCACACGACCGCTCAGATCTTTAATAAGATCATGGCGGCCGTCACCACACTCTTCACACGGCTCTTGACTGCTCAACCTGGGCAGTACTGGGCCACCATACAAACAGCGATCACCACTCTGTTTACACCCATACATGGATAACACGCCACACCCCGCTCCATCGCAAACAACCAGACACTCACACAAATCCTGTTCTGGAATGCAGACGGGATCAGCAACAAAAGGGCGGAATTTGCCGCGCTCATGGAGCGTAAGGGTATCCTTATCGCACTACTGAGCGAAACTAAACTCAAACCACGCAACCAACTAAACTTCACCGGCTACTGCGTCTATCGTACCGACCGACCGGACGGCTCCGGTCACGGCGGAACAGCCATCATCATACACAAAGACACAGAACACACAAACATAGTTCTCCCTGAACTTGAAAAACTAGAGGCAACCGCCGTCAGGGTCATGTTCAACGGAGCCTACACTACACTGGTGTCAGTATACAACAGCCCTAAAAACATTAAAACACGCGACATCAGCACAATACTCAACATATCACCGCGCGTAATAGCCGCTGGAGATCTTAACGCAAAACACCCGGACTGGAACTCACGAATACGAAACTCCAACGGCAAGAAACTATACGAACACGCACTAGAACGAAACTACATCACACTAGCGCCGACCTAACCGACGCACATTCCCTACCGGAGGGGACACAGGCCAGACGTGTTAGACATGGCCCTCATCAAGGGCATAACAACGACACTCAACGTTGCCGTTGAAAACGATCTGCCCTCAAATCACCAACCCGTTATACTGTACATTGAAGAAACACTGCAGCACATGGAACAACGCAGGATGTTAGACTACAGGCGCGCGAATTGGACCCAGTTCAAGGAAACGCTTGACAGTCGCATCCCACCCACCCACGCGATTAACGAGACAGCCCAAACTGACGAGGCAGTCGAAACCCTCACCGGCGCCGTCCAGGACGCAATTGCCGACACCATACCAATCCGCACGCCACAACAACACAGTGCTGCCCTGCCCCAGGAAATCCTGGGCCTGATCTCAATGAGGAACCGCCTCAGGAGACATTGGCAGCGTACCAGGCGCCAGCACTTCAAACAGCACATTAACAGGCTCCAGGGTATAATCCGGGAAAAAATACAAACATTTAAGACACAACAGTGGGACCAGAAAATCGAAGGGCTGGACACCACGCGACCTGGCGTGTGGCAGCTAGCCCGACACTTCACCAGCGAGAAACTGTACACCCCCACGTTACAAGGGCCCGACGGACCAGCATATTCTGCGGAAGAAAAAGCGGAACTGATAGCCCTCACACTCGCAGCGTCATTCACACCGAACCTGGATCCCTCAGACCCAGCGTTCACACTTGCTACGGACCAGGAGGTCACACGAATCTTGGCCCAACCAGCGCGCAACATCATCCGACAAGCTAGTACAGCAGAAGTCAAATGGGCCATCATGCATACCACCGCTAGGAAGGCCCCTGGTCACGATGGCATTCAAAACTGTGTCCTCCAGGAGTTCACGGACAAAGCTGTAGACTACCTAACACACATCACGAATGCCATACTCAAGCACGAACACTTCCCCGCCTTTTGTAAGACGGCCAAGGTCCTGATGTTCAGGAAGCCGGGGAAAGACCCACAAAATTACCGACCCATCAGTCTGCTGAGCGCGCTCAGCAAGATCGTTGAGAAAGTAATATTAAAACGACTCACCAGGCACTGTATCACAAACGACACCCTGAGACCGGAGCAATTCGGTTTCAGGAGTCACCACTCAACAACACAACAACTCCTCTGCGTCGTTGAATACATAACACTCGGATACAACACAAACAAAGCAACTGGGGAGGTGTTCCTGGACATCGAAAAGGCTTTCGATCATCTATGGCACAACGGCCTAATGCGCAAACTTAGCGACGCAGGGTTCCCCGACGGGCTCGTACGTCTCATACACTCATCTCACAGACAGGAGTTTCAACACCGACGTGCAGGGCAAACAATCGACACGACATGGTATACAGGCAGGAGTACCCCAAGGAAGTATCCTAGGGCCCTTACTGTTTAACCTCTACATTAACGACCTCCCAGCTACACACAACACAACGGTAGCAATCTACGCGGATGACACCGCCATCCTTGCGCAAGATTGCAAGCCGTGTAACATTAACTCACGACTACAGACTGCACTCAGAACGGCAGAGCCTTGGCTGGTGAAATGGCGTGTTAGAGTAAACGTCGACAAGTGCGAGGCCGTTCTGTTCACTAGAAGACCGAAGCAACTGCGCAAACATCAGCACTGCAACCCAATAACACTAAACACACGCCCAATACGTTTCCGCGAGAAGGACAAATACATCGGTGTCTGGCTGGACAGGAAACTACTCTGGGGGGACCACATTCAACACGTGACCAATAAAGCTAACGCGAGGCTCAAACAACTCTACCCTATGCTTAACAGGCGTAGCACACTGAACAGGAGGGTGTCTAGGTCCATGTACATGACACTTATTAGACCCCTGATGACGTACGCAGCCCCTGTCTGGGGATACGGTGCGCCAACTCGCCTGCGCCGTCTGCAGCTCATACAGAACAAAGTACTCAAAATCATAAGCAACGCTCCGCGCTACACACGCATCGCGGACCTTCACCTGGAATACTGGCTAGATACTATCTTGCAGGTATTCCAAAAACTCTCCACACGACTGTACAATAACACGAGACACTCGCGCAACCCGTTTATCCTTTCTCTGGGTAACTACGACCACAACCATAGACGGAAGCATAACAGACCAAAGACATTACTGGCTAGGAACTAAACATCTATGGTCCATAGAACGCTAACACGACAGTACTGGCGAGCCCCTGCAACACAGTTATTACTGGAAACCCAGATGTTCGACCAGCCGAAAAACAGGCAACCGCAGGGAAACCGTACTGTACACAGCACGTAAACCAGCCACACACACCGAGCGATGTGGCGCAGTGGTTAGCACACTGGACTCGCATTCGGGAGGACGACGGTTCAGTCCCGTCTCCGGCCATCCTGATTTAGGTTTTCAGTGATTTCCCTAAATCGTTTCAGGCAAATGCCAGGATGGTTCCTTTGAAAGGGCACGGCCGATTTCCTTCCCCATCCTTCCCTCACCCGAGCTTGCGCTCCGTCTCTAATGACCTCGATGCCGACGGGACGTTAAACACTAATATCCTCCTCCTCCTCCAGCCACACACACCCCCTACACCGTCTGTGAGCCGATCTGCGACCGATCGCCCACTAATCTACAACGACCTTGAACCGTTGCAGGAACGCAGTAACTGCAGCAAGCGCCGCAACAAGCTCCAACAACGACAAAGGTAACGATGCACGATACCTCGAACTAACATAACCACACCTTGCATGCACTGTCGCAGACAGCAAGCCGCTACTGCCCTTACTACCCGTCCTACTGTCGCAGAGGTTTTTTTCCCTTGGCTCTTGCCTTGGCACTGTTTTTCCTCTGCCCTTACAACCGCTACCCTTCGATCGCTTTCGTCCACTCTCTATCTCCTGATGGACCATGTTAATGAGTAATCTTACCCAGACGCATGGATAACATCACAGCCCGCATCCTGTGACTCCTGATTCAAAAACTAACGTGTCATACGGAGGTGACAGTAGAACTTTTGGTTTGGTCACCACGTTAGTGTGGCCGTGGAGGGGCCCCACCCTTTGTTCTTTCAGTCGGACCTGGTGCTCGAGCAGCTGTCAAGAATAGGTCGCACTGGCTTCCTATATGAAGTCTCCTTAAGAGTTAAACCATGCTTTCCAAAAATTCTCGCAATGAACTGAAGTCAACTATTCACCTTCCCTACCATGATCCTCACATGCTGGTTCGATTTCGTATCGCTTTGCAACATTACGCTCAGATACTTAACCGACTTGACTGTGTCAATCACGGCACTAGTAATGCTGTATCCGGACATTATTAACTTACATTTGGCTACATTCAGAGCTAGCTGCCACTCATCACACCAACTAGAAAATTTTTCTAAGTAACCTTGTATCCTCCTACAGTCACCCAAATGCGATACCTTCCCCTACACCACAGCATCGTCAGCATACAACCACAGATTGCTGCCCATTCAGTTTTCCAGATAGTTTGTGTTTATAGAAAGTATAGCGGTCCTGTCACACTTCCTGGGGCACTCCTCACCCCTTTTCTCTGATGAAGGTATGGAAGTGAAACGATAAATTGGATAAACTAGAAGAGTAAATGAGAATTTTTAATACAGAGCTACTGAAGAAATTCGAATGTTAAAGAGGTCGACAGAATAACTAATAAAAAGCACTTGACTGAATTGAGAAGAAAAGACCTTGAGGTAGAACACTATTAAAAAAATGTTTAAATCTGTGTGAATTCCTTACGGACCAAACTGCTTAGGTCATCATTGCTAAGAACAACAAACACGCCCATGCCCAAGGGAAGACTCGAACCTTCGGCGGGAGGCGCCGCGAAGTCCGTGACTTGAAGCCTGAAACCACGCGCGGGCACTCCGCGCGGTCTCTATTGGTTCAAATGGCTCTGAGCACTGTGGGACTTAACTTCTGAGGTCATCAGTTGCCTAGAACTTAGAACTTTAGGCTCCGGTGGCGTTGGTCTTACCATTTACTATGCACTTTTTTCAACGAGAAACTTCCTGATGCACAGCATTAGGCGCGTTAGGTGGAACTTAACTGAAATTCTTTTGGACTCACTAAACATTTTTGTTTTTCCTGAAGGTGAAAAAATCTGTCAGCTGTTGTGGGAAGTCCCTGTATTGCCATCCACCGATATTGGTAAACCTTAAACGACCGAATCATCAGATAAGTGTTCTACGGAACAATAGCAGGACACCAGTAATGGAGACCTGCCATCAAATATCAACCAAGCCTCACCTTAAAGAAAGGGTTAAAAGATAGAGCATACTAAGAAACAATCAGCTTTGGTGATATCCTACAGAGACTGCGAGCAGATAGGAAGATGAAGACACAAATCCTTTCATATCTGGAGAAAGTACGCTTTAATAATGTTGTTATATCATAGTAAGAACAGCATTCTGTTTCCTTTATACAGACGGCTAGACTATTCTTGCATCTTAGGTACCATTGTGGTTATTCTAAATAAAATACATGTTGTGGTCCCTGTGAGGAGGACAGAAGAAAACGTTCCAAGACGCCCCTTAAGAGTACGGGCCAGGCCGAAACATGTTCACAAACAGCCCGGTGGTCAACAAGACTTTTTTTCTTTTTCTTTCCTCAAATAGCTCTTTTCAAATGCCACCTGTAAACCTTTATTTGATCATAAAACGATGAAAACTACACGACGTGGCACTGAGACCTGAAGCACTAACTTTAGTGAGCCCTGCTTCCTGCAAAGGAAGTCATACTAACGTGAACTTCTCGGCGATCACACAGGTGGCCGGTAGCCTTAAATGCAGTGAGTTTCTGGTCAAGCAACCAAATACAAGTTAGCCTCACCACATGAAGAATGGTTCATTAAGCCGCTGATAGCCGGCCAGGGACAGTGAAATAGATTGCGTTTCCAATGTCAAAAAGATCACTTCCGGTTTATCAAATAAATGTTCGTCATATCCAACATAGTCCATTACATGTAAGAAATTCCAGTAAATCGTCAGATAAATACGCCCAGAAACCTGCAGCCAAGAGTTTAGGGTCCTGTGGCGGTAACCTCCTCCCAATGCGACGCATCATACGCAGGGACAGTTACTGATAAAGTGCTACCATTCCTCACGGTTCGCAACACACCATCCCACACAGAGTACGAACACTGGTTACGGTGCGCCCGTCGTGCAGCAGGGCGCTCCGGTGCCAAAGCGCCATCAACACGAGCCCGCGTACCAAGCAACACAGACCTCACACAGGTGCGTCCGACGCTAAACTTTCTGAACCACCTATACGCGGGGCCCCTAGCGGATCTCCAACGCATCCCGCCCACCATCGACGACGTAGAAAGGCATCTGGCCGCATTCCAAACTAATCGATACGAGCTGATGTACGGTCCAGTATTTTTTCTATTTTTTTTTGTGCATATCTGTTTTCCAAGATCGTTAACAGTTCCCATATTTTAAATTACTGCTGTTAAATTTGACTAAATTGGTATTTTACTCACAATTTTGACTGTGGAGTGATACAGTCTTTTTCTTTGTTTATGTGGCTCTGGGTATATGGCTACATTTTTCGGTGTATGTGTATGCTGCCCAGTTTGTGGTACTGTTTGTTTGGCGGTTAGAAGGGTTGTTATTTATCTAAAATCTATTTTATTAGTTTAAATAACATTTGGATGCCTGTGTTCATTTCGTAATTTATTACAAGTTTCTTTTCTGTAGTTGCCTTTTGAATTCGGAAGCTTTCTTGTGGCGTCAGTGGATTTTTTCTAAAAATGATTATTTTCATGTCTGCTTCTGTTACTATTGGACGTTGTTCTGCAAGGGCTGAATCACTGTTGTCATGTTTTCGTGCGCCTTATGTATTATATCAAATGTTCTGCTGGTCTGTTCTAAGTATAAACTATCACAGTTATTACACTGAAATTTGTAACCATCAGACTTTTTATGCATATCAATCTCATCCTCCTTTAAACATTTGTGTAATGAATTATTCCGTGTTTATTAAAAGTATTACTAGTTCTGTCAGTTTGTTTTCATATGTAGGTGTGTACCAGATTGTCTGTTGAGCTTTATTCTTGTGTCCTTGTTGCATAGTGGCAGTGCTGTTAGTGTGTGTCTTTGTGGTAAGTCTAGTATTTGTGTGGTGTTTTGCTTTACTCGTTTAGCCTGTTTGGTTTTTATATCCTTTTGGATTCTATTATTAAATTTTCTAATTATAGATTTTTGTATTCATTGTTTTTCACTGTTTGAGGTATTATGTCTAGCGTCTTGTTGTAGATCTGTTTATCTAGTCGTACTCTGTTTAATCTGTGGAGTGTTTATCTGAGAGGTGACTGTTTTTGAAATTTTGGTTGTTTTCATGGCTGCTGCTGTGCTGTGTCAATTGTGGTGGTTTTTTTGTAAACACTGAATGAGTGTCGGTTGTTTTCCTTTGTGACAAGTATATTTAGGAAATTTATTTGCCTTGCTGGTTCTTTCTAGAATGCGAACTTTATATTTTGTGTAGCGTGTTTTTCTTTGTGTGTAGCTGTTCTACTTTGTTTATGGTTAATCTACCAGGTAGGGGCTTCTTCAGTGTATCTCTAACAGTACAGTAAATTGTATTTTCCTGTTCTTTTTTCAGAAATATTCTTTCCTCTAGTTCGTTCATGAAGAAATTTGTTAAGTATCCTGAAATTGGGATCTTACTGGCAATTGTTTCTCTAGTAAGACGTATTATTTATTAATATCGAAGCAGTTTTTATCAGTAATAAGTCACAGGAGGTGCTTATCTCTGTGGTGTGTTCCTGTGGTGACTGACCGTAAGCATGTATGTCTTGTAATTTGGTACTGATTGTTTCTTTGAGTGCAGTCATGGAGTACATGATTTCTACGTCAGCTGAGATCAGCAAAAACATACCTGCACTATATATCACTTTCATGTGGGTTATTAGTTCCTCTGAATTTTTCACCCTTCTGTCATTTTGTGTTTTGTACTGTTGTGTGAATGTGTTTAACATGTCTGGTGAGGTTCTATGTGAGTGCTTTTTAGTGGCTTTCAATTGGCCTTGCTGCAGTGTTCACTTCACGAATTCTTTTGGTTGGCCTCTTTTATTGTCTTAATGTCTTATATACAAGATGTTTTTAATTTCTTTGCCTATTACTTTGGTTATCAGACCCATATTGATGTTTGTGTCATTCCATGTTCTTGAGACCAAATGTTCCAAATTCTGTGATCAAATTTTTTATGGTATGTTCGTTTACCTTTGCACTTATATTCTGATTTGAATATTTCTGTTGTAGCTGCATTCCTCCATCATGAAGTTTGGTATCTGTGAGTGTTATGGCATGTGGGTAGAACTGTTGTATGTATTTCTGCTTATTTGACTGTATTTGTTGGTCTGTACTTCTCTCTTTTAGAACTGTATATGGCAATAGAAATATGTTCTTTGATTTGTAGAATGTGCAGGAAGCGAGTTTGGCTAACAAAAATCATATTTTGCGTAGAAGAAGGATGGGAGGCAGAGGGTAGCGGATCTCTGCTACCGATTTCTCGGCTTACCCTTGACTGGTCATTATCAAAAGCCCTGCAGCACTTCCAAAATGATGAAAGCAACAGTAAATTAAATGGAAGATCACAACAATCTAATACTCGTGGCTGCTGTAGATGGGGTAACCACGAATTACAGAAGCTTGTGCGAAATGTCTTTTTATACCTGAAAATTGTTCAGGTATACTGGGAGCAAATTAGCGTTATTACAGTAAAATGGTTTACTCTGCGTCTCACCGTTTAAACCTGACGCCATTAAATGCGTGTTCTACTTCCTTTATGTAATGGTTTCGTGAAACGAATATTATATCCACCCTGCGAGTGAAAAAAAGATGACAACTATCATGAAACTTGAACAAGCTAACAGTTGTGTGTGTGCGGCTACTAGACCATAGTTACTTTCCTAGAAAACTTTCTGAAAATAGGTCTGATGCAAAATGAGTTTAGTTTTGTCCTAAACGACCTTGCTGTACTCGTTCTTTTGTTGACTGTGCATGTTTCTGCTGCGCTGTCTAGGCTATACAACCAACTTAGGTGACTGGTGTGCTGTCACAAGTGAAGTCAGCGTCATTTATTGAGGCCAATGACCAATACTTCCTGTGAAGTTTCAACGTTAGTATTCTTACTTTTACTTGCACTACCAAAAACTTCGTTGTTGAAACTGATTATTTCTTATGCGACGAGAAACACAGAAAAAAGTGAGCGGGGGGGGGGGGGGGTTGGAGGAAGGGGTAAAGGTGAAGGAAAAGTCTCTGTCCAGTTATCTGCAATATTTTAATTGCAATTATAATTTTGTTTCATGTTTTTTCTCAGTAATGACGCAAATAGTGCCAAGAAATGCGGTATTTTCGAAACAGTAACGTTTCTTGCAGCTTAAAAATAAATGATCTCCACAGAACTCGAAGAGATGTTCTGAATGCGTGTAAGGCTACGCTCCGTGGTTTCTTGCTCTCTTTCACCGAAAGCAGTGACAGCCAGTGGAAAGGAAGAAAGAGATTAATGAACGGGAGCCGCATCGCCACTCAGGCTTCATTCGCCTTTGCAGTACTATACTCTTAGCAAGGATGTTCTGTCGGCAAATGCGAATACCGGCAGCATTTACACAACGTACTTTTTTCTGTTTTTAAGGTTTTAATTTGAAACAATAAGAGAAATGCTGCGAATATCTATAAATTACAACATATTTGATTAGTATTAAACAGTGCGCTATCAAGGTGTGTATTGCCCATCAAATCGTTAATATTAATTGTTCCGTTGTCGTTGCTTGATAGAGAACTTGGTTCTTTATGTTACAAAAAAGAAACCTACACTACTGACCATTAAAATTGCTACACCAAGGAAAAATGCAGATGATAAACGGGTATTCACTGGACAAATATATTATACTAGAACTGGCATGTGATTACATTTTCACGCAATTTGGGTGCTTAGATCCTGAGAAATCAGTACCCAGAACAACCACCTCTGGCTGTAATAACGGCCTTGATACGTCTGGGCATTGAGTCAAACAGAGCTTGGATGGCGTGTAGAGGTGCAGCTGCCCATGCAGCTTCAACACGATACCACAGTTCATCAAGAGTAGTGATTGGCGTATTGTGACGAGCCAGTTGCTCGGCCACAATTGACCAGACGTTTTCAACTGGTGAGAGATCTGGAGAATGTGCTGGCCAGGGCAGCAGTCGAACATTTTCTGTATCCAGAAAGGCCGATACAGGACCTGCAACATGCGGTCGTGCATTATCCTGCTGTAATGTAGAGTTTCGCAGGGATCGAATGAAGGGTAGAGCCAAGGGTCGTAACACATCTGAAATGTAACGTCCACTGTTCAAAGTGCCGTCAATGCGAACAAGAGACGACCGAGACGTGTAACCAATGGCACCCCATACCATCACGACGGGTGCTACGCCAGTATGGCGATGACGAATACACGCTTCCAATGTGCGTTCACCGCGATGTCGCCAAAAACGGATGAGACCATCATGAAGCTGTAAACAGAACCTGGATTCATCCGAAGAAATGACCTTTTGCCATTCGTGCACTCAGGTTGGTCGTTGAGCATACCATCGCAGGCGCGTCGGCTGAAGTGGCCGTGCGGTTCTAGGCGCTGCAGTCTGGAACCGCGAGACTGCTACGGTCGCAGGTTCGAATCCTGCCTCGGGCATGGATGTGTGTGATGTCCTTAGGTTAGTTAGGTTTAATTAGTTCTAAGTTCTAGGGGACTGATGACCTCAGAAATTAAGTCGCATAGTGCTCAGAGCCAACTAATAACCTCAGAAGTTGAGTCCCATAGTGCTCAGAGCCATGTGAGCCATCGCAGGCGCCCCTGTCTGTGATGCAGCGTCAAGGGTAACCGCAGCCATGGTCTCCGAGCTGATAGTCCATGCTGCTGCAAACGTCGTCGAACTCTTTGTGCAGATGGTTGTTGTCTTGCGAACGTCCCCATCTGTTAATTCAGGGATCGAGACGTGGCTGCAAGACCCGTTACAGCCGTGCGGATAAGATGCCTGTCACCTCGACTGCTAGTGATCCGAGGCCGTTGGGGTCCATCACGGCGTTCCGTATTACCCTCCTGAACCCACCGATTCCATATTCTGCTAACAGTCACTGGATCTAGACCAACGCGACCAGCAATGTCGCGACACGTAAACCGCAATTGCGATAGGATACAATCCGACCTTTATCAAAGTCGGAAACATGATGGTACGCCTTTTTCCTCCTTCCACGAGGCATCACGACGTCGTTTCACCAGGCAACGCCGATCACCTGCTGTTTGTGTATGAGAAATCGGTTGGAAACTTTCCTCATGTCAGCACGTTGTAGGTGTCGCCACCGGCGCCAACCTTGTGTGAATGCTCTGAAAAGCTAATCATTTGCATATCACAGCATCTTCTTCCTGTCGGTTAAATTTCGCGTCTGTAGTACGTCATCTTCGTGGTGTAGCAATTTTAATGGCCAGTAGTGTAGGAATATTTCTTTAAAGTTGATTTTAGTCTTGCGGTCCATCACTAGAACAAACAACGTGCAAACAACTTGTCTGTTAAATGTTATGTAAGCCGAACCCAGGTTACCACGAAAAGTTGCCCCTTTCAACGAGAATTATGTTTATATTGTTACACGCCAGAACCTTGGTTAGATCTGACAAAAATGGAAGTCTCCCATAGCGAAAGAAGTCACTATTGTGATAAAGTGCTTAGAGAGTCTCAGCAAACTTAAACCAGAACAGAGGAAGCTTTGGTGAACGTCGAAGCCAATAGGTGAGATCACATTTGCACAATGTCAGGTGTTGATAGCCGAATAAACAATCCTCTCCACCTGATAGTCTAATATGTGTATCTAGGGCTGCGAAGCGAATTTGTTGAAAAGGTACGGATTCGATCATACAACACAACTGTAAAGGCCTCCCGCAGTTATCAGTCTTCCACATTTTCAAAGATCGGACGCGACCGTTCGAAAACCGTAACGCAGCACTGTTTTTTTAAGTACGGGTGTAGATCTACAGACACCTATAGATACCGATTTGTTTCCGCCGCTACAGCTAGCAACAGCGTCCCTTTTTATTTACTGCCGGCTCTGGGAACCAACCGGCAGAACGGGACAATGCAGGCATCGCCAGCTGACGCCAGCACTGCGAAGTGGCGACAGCAATTTGCATGAGAGACGCGGGCAAAGTAGAAATGAAATTATCCACCCAGCTCACTGTTTGCTGGTGGACAGGGGAACAACGGTGGAGACTGATGCAGTTGTTGTGTCACGTGCAATGAATACCGCCACGCTGCGGACTAAAGAGGACATCAGTGCATGCTGATCAATATGGTAATTTGCGGAAATTCGTTTCCGTAATTAAGAGTTGACAGGAAAAAGGTAAAACCACTTTTCTCTCTTCGATACTCACTACAAACTCGAGAGGCGTGACTGTACGACTTTTCTCTGTGGAATATGGGAGAAACGTTTTTATGTCGTATGACTTAAATACTGCAATTCCGTCGATTCTAAGGCTTGAGTATAACGGATTGACAATTGGCCCTGTTTTCATATTTGTTTTGAATATTTGACTACATGTGTACGCTTAATTATTACTCATCCAGGATGAACCCTTCTATACCGATGTGTGCTCTTTTTTTTAAACCTTCCCAACAGAATACAACCGGGACCCGACACAAAAAACTTGCATTCCGCAGGAGATGGTAGTACCGACTAGCGTGCTGCATCAGGTGAAACCAGTGTCGTTCGTTGATGTCAGTGACCAACACTTCCTGTCGAATCCCATTATCAAACCTTCGTTCTGCCGGTACCTCTGTTCTGATTTCAACATAACACAGAAGGCAGTCTGCATGTGTTGCTGGGTTAACACTATTGGAAGAAAGGATATAGCAGGAGAAATGGCTTAAGTATAGCCTGGGGCAGGAATGGCGATCCTTTGTTCATCTTCAATACTCTTCTAATGACCAAGTGCTCACAGCTCTTAAGGTAAACGTTTTAGAGCACATGTTTACTGGACATTTTTTTCTTGATTTGGTCCATACTACCACTTCCTAAAATATTGAAAGCAAAGAGCTTGCAGTAGGAGAGATTTGTTGCGCAGCGTCTGAGATCAAGAATTGCTCATAGCTCTTAAGGTATGCGTTTTAGAACCCATCTTTACTTGACTTTTTTGTTTCGAATAACCGTTCCTGTCATATCCCTGAATATTGACCATCACTTCTGAAACACCCTGTACACTTTGTAGGATAGTGTGCTTCTTGCTTTTGCTTGGACTTGATGTAACGATTACATTGCTTATGTGCTTCCTCTTGAAATTTTGCGTGGGCTATACATTGTTTTCAGCAAATAAGGGAACTGAAGCTGCCGCAATCACTCCAAAATTTTCAGCTGCATAGACCATGTGATTGTCGATCGTTGTAATCACCAAGCCGGCTAAATGTTTAGATATTATTAGCCAAAGTAGCCAACAGGAGACAAAAATATTGGACCTTGTACAGACAGTATATATAAGGTGCAATTTTTAGCACTTGAAGATTGGTTTACATGCGTTTAACAGTGTCCTGCACCTATTCAGTATTCAACCGTGTTACTTCCGCATAACTTTCCCCCTTTTTGTTCCGCTTTGCGTGAACTTTCCATCTCCTATCGTTAGTAAAAAGGTCAGATCGGATTGCCATTGGCTCATATTCACTTACTGGGGGTACATTTCAGGACATATAATGTGTTCATCATTTTGTACGAACACTTGTAATGTGTTGAGGTAGAAGGGCAGCTTACGACTATCCCTTGTACATGTGCTGTCAACATTCATGGGCGGATAACTGTCCCAACATCAGTACGTAACTACCTGCTCAGGTCACAGGTGGTTCCCATATTTTTCCCCCATAAACAAAAACTCTTTCACCTTAATTATTAACTAAATGGTGGGGGAAGTAAATAAACTGGAGAGGCATTTATTATCCGGACATCGAGGTTTACCTACAGGAGCCGACATTTCAGTACAGTTCCATGTACATATGTTTAGGTACAGTTTGTAGCCGGAGTAACTCAGAGTTTAGTGCTGCTGTCAGACTTAAGGCTGATGTGAGCTGAGACCCTGTAAATCACATGTACTTCGATACTTTCGCCAACAGAGCGTTTCAAATGAAAGGCAAAAGGGCTCCATTAACAAAGTTAAACATTCTACAGAGGCGGTATCAACAAACTGCCATCTCGTTGGTGTGGGTACGTTGAGAAAAAATATGTAGGCATGAAAAATGAAGATGCAGAACGCTAATATAGTGTATTTTATTTAAAAAGCTTTAAGAGTTTTTACATAAAAAATTCCAAGGAATTATGTTGCAGCACGCCCTCATAGCTCAAACAAGCCGTACTCTTCTGAGTTTAGCCGCGCGGGGTAGCCGAGCGGTCCGGGGGGGCCTTGTCACGGTTCGCGCTGCTGATGCCGTCGGAGGTTCGAGTCCTCCCTCGGGCATGAGTGTGAGTGTGGTCCTTAATGTAAGTTAGTTTTAGTTAGATTAAGTGGTGTGTAAGCCTAGGGGCCGCTAACCTCAGCAGTTTGGTCCCATAAGACGCTACCACAAACTTTTTCTTCTGAGTTTAAACACTTCCACTGGCCACCAAATTCCCCAGACATCGTTATTGAGCACATCTGAAATACTTTGCAACGTGCTGTTGAAAAGAGATCTCCATCCCCTCGTACTCTTACGGGTTTATGGACGGCTCTTCAGGATTCATGGTGTCTATTTCCCTTCAGCACCACTTCAGATATTAGTGTCGTAGTTGCTTTGCGTTGCAATATAGTCATGAATCTTTTTGTAACTGTTCGTTCTCTAAAAGAATATTTGCAGCATACGGAGTTTAAATGATAACTGTTTACAACTTAACACCATAGTGCAGGGAAGTCGAGACGAACAATTTGATATATAGGATACTTGTAGTGTCTCAAGCAGGGAAACAACCTCAAACTGGCCTACAAAAGGTGCCTAAGCTTCAGGGCATGCACGCCATGTGGGATTTTCAAGACCCTATTGCTCTTTTAAGCCACCTAAGCCTACTTAAGCCTAAAGTCGGTCTAAACTGATTCAAGCTTATGTCCTTTTCTCACTAAAATCGTCGTTGAACATAAAACACATCTTGTTCTTACACTTTTAAATTAAGTTGGCGTTTACGTAAATTTTGTATCAAAATTTCTGAATTTTATTATCATAAAATTAATAATGAAATCAACGTTTCCAGAAATTGCTGTAACCAGTCCCCTTTTGCTTTATTCTTCAATTTTTATTTTCGTTACCGCTTTCGAATCGCCTAGCGGTTCATTATCGGATGGTACATATTATTTGCGGGCTGGTTCCCCTTATTCTGCCTCAGCTACACTATGTCGGCGATTGCTGCGCAAACAAGTTCTCCACGTACGCGTACAACACCATTATTCTACCACGCAAACATAGGGGTTACGCTTGTCTGGTGTGAGACGTTCGCTGGGGAGGAGGGGGGGGGGGGGGGAGAACACCGGGGGCCGAAACGCACAGTAACCCTGGGTTCGGTGTGGGGCGGCAGAGGGTTGAAGTGGACTGCGGTAGTCGTTGTGGGGTTGTGGACCACTACGGCTGCGGCGGGAACGGAGACTCTCCGTCGTTTCTAAATCGCCGGTTAACATACAACACACAAGGGTTAAGTGTAGACAGAAATGTGAATGTAATTAGCTTTTGCGTAACGTTTACAAAATTATTTTTTCTTTCATTACCTTCTTGGGACAGTTTAAATGCTAAGGAAGTAAAAAATTTCAAATATCTCAGCAGGTGATATGAAAGGGCGACAAGATAACAAAAATCTATGTAGCTTAGGTGGCTTTTATAAGCCAACTTGACGCTGTTCCCCGGCTTGATAAACCACAAGCACCCTTACACCACTGTGATAGTTTGTAAACAGTCTATTAAACCATGTATTGTTCACATTCCTGTCAGAGGTAATGGTTTGGTGGAAAATATCTTTGAAATAAATCGTACTGAAATAACCGAACGCCATACAGCTGTGTTCTCAGCAAACAGAGACTCTTGATGTAATTTTCGATGATTTTTAAAAATCCATCGTTGATTTTTCTGCGAGTTCAGGTACCCCAACTATATGCAGGCATCTTCAGAAAAAAGGGCATTCCGTGATCAACATGTCCATGCGTACATTGTAATAGTCAGCTGCAATACAGACGTCGAGGAACGGTATGTTATTTGGTCGGTCGATGCATTACCGTTACTTTGCAAGGTCAAATTCCGAGTTTGTAGACAGTTATGCGTGAAGATGTTACTGACTAACCAGTCTGAAATGCTGAACGGTGCAGTTACTTTATAGGAATGTGAGGCCACTCCTAACTCGCCTCTTTAAAACCAATACAAAAGCAGCCGCGCTGTCCGAAGAACGGACATGAATGTCATGCGGTGTGTTTAATTATAATTGATCCTCCACAACGGCGGAATCAGTGCTCGAAGCGTCAGACACCTTAAATTTCTATTTAAATTGGCAAGTAATCTGTACTCCCGCTAAGGGTGTGTGCGTTACATGGCAACAGGGCGATCGCTGGTACTGTTGCTCACAGCCTGTAGGAACTACAACTACTACGTTGCACACGCCTAAGCTTCGGAATGTGCCTGACAATGGTAATATATATCAGCGCTACCTCGTCTCTATAAATAAGGCCAGTTACACAGGATGTATCTGTTGAGAGGCCAGACAAACGTGTGGTTCCTGAAGAGGGGCAGCAGCCTTTTCAGTACTTGCAAGGGCAACAGTCTGGATGATTGACTGATCTGGCCTTGTAACAATAACCAAAACGGCCTTGCTGTGCTGGTACTGCGAACGGCTGAAAGCAAGGGGAAACTACGGCCGTAATTTTTCCCGAGGGCATGCAGCTTTACTGTATGATTAAATGATGATGGCGTCCTCTTGGGTAAAATATTCCGGAGGTAAAATAGTCCCCCATTCGGATCTCCGGGCGGGGACTACTCAAGAGGATGTCGTTATCAGGAGAAAGAAAACTGGCATTCTACGGATCGGAGCGTGGAATGTCAGATCCCTTAATCGGGCAGGTAGGTTAGAAAATTTAAAAAGGGAAATGGATAGGTTAAAGTTAGATATTGTGGGAATTAGTGAAGTTCGGTGGCAGGAGGAACAAGACTTTTGGTCAGGTGACTACAGGGTTATAAACACAAAGTCAAATAGGGGTAATGCAGGAGTAGGTTTAATAATGAATAGGAAAATAGGAATGCGGGTAAGCTACTACAAACAGCATAGTGAACGCATTATTGTGGCCAAGATAGATACGAAGCCCACACCTACTACAGTAGTACAAGTTTATATGCCAACTAGCTCTGCAGATGAAGAAATTGAAGAAATGTATGATGAAATAAAAGAAATTATTCAGATAGTGAAGGGAGACGAAAATTTAATAGTCATGGGTGACTGGAATTCGAGTGTAGGAAAAGAGAGAGAAGGAAACGTAATAGGTGAATATGGATTGGGGCTAAGAAATGAAAGAGGAAGCCGCCTGATAGAATTTTGCACAGAGCACATCTTAATCATAGCTAACACTTGGTTTAAGAATCATGATAGAAGGCTGTATACATGGAAGAACCCTGGAGATACTAAAAGGTATCAGATAGATTATATAATGGTAAGACAGAGATTTAGGAACCAGGTTTTAAATTGTAAGACATTTCCAGGGGCAGATGTGGACTCTGACCACAATCTATTGGTTATGACCTGTAGATTAAAACTGAAGAAACTGCAAAAAGGTGGGAATTTAAGGAGATGGGACCTGGATAAACTGAAAGAACCAGAGGTTGTACAGAGTTTCAGGGAGAGCATAAGGGAACAATTGAAAGGAATGGGGGAAAGAAATACAGTAGAAGAAGAATGGGTAGCTCTGAGGGATGAAGTAGTGAAGGCAGCAGACGATCAAGTAGGTAAAAAGAAGAGGGTTAGTAGAAATCCTTGGGTAACAGAAGAAATATTGAATTTAATTGAAGAAAGGAGAAAATATAAAAATGCAGTAAATGAAGCAGGCAAAAAGGAATACAAACGTCTCAAAAATGAAATCGACAGGAAGTGCAAAATGGCTAAGCAGGGATGGCTAGAGGACAAATGTAAGGATGTAGAGGCTTATCTCACTAGGGGTAAGATAGATACCGCCTACAGGAAAATTAAAGAGACCTTTGGAGATAAGAGAACCACATGTATGAACACCAAGAGCTCAGATGGAAACCCAGTTCTAAGCAAAGAAGGGAAAGCAGAAAGGTGGAAGGAGTATATAGAGAGTCTATACAAGGGCGATGCACTTGAGGACAATATTATGGAAATGGAAGAGAATGTAGATGAAGATGAAATGGGAGATACGATACTGCGTGAAGAGTTTGACAGAGCACTGAAGGACCTGAGTCGAAACAAGGCCCCCGGAGTAGACAACATTCCATTGGAACTACTGACGGCCTTGGGAGAGCCAGTCCTGACAAAACTCTACCATCTGGTGAGCAAGATGTATGAAACAGGCGAAATACCCTCAGACTTCAAGAAGAATATAATAATTACAATCCCAAAGAAAGCATGTGTTGACAGATGTGAAAATTACCGAACAATCAGTTTAATAAGCCACAGCTGCAAAGTACTGACACGAATTCTTTACAGACGAATGGAAAAACTAGTGGAAGCCGACCTCGGGGAAGATCAGTTTGGATTCCGTAGAAATACTGGAACACGTGAGGCAATACTGACCTTACGACTTATCTTAGAAGAAAGATTAAGGAAAGGCAAACCTACGTTTCTAGCATTTGTAGACCTAGAGAAAGCTTTTGACAATGTTGACTGGAATACTCTCTTTCAAATTCTAAAGGTGGCAGGGGTAAAATACAGGGAGCGAAAGACTATTTACAACTTGTACAGAAACCAGATGGCAGTTATAAGAGTTGAGGGACATGAAAGGGAAGCAGTGGTTGGGAAGGGAGTAAGACAAGGTTGTAGCCTCGCCCCGATGTTATTCAATCTCTATATTGAGCAAGCAGTAAAGGAAACAAAAGAAAAATTTGGAGTAGGTATTAAAATCCATGGAGAAGAAATAAAAACTTTGAGGTTCGCCGATGACATTGTAATTCTGTCAGAGACAGCAAAGGCCTTGGAAGAGCAGTTGAACGGAATGGATGGTGTCTTGAAGGGAGGATATAAGATGAACATCAACAAAAGCAAAACGAGGATAATGGAATGTAGTCGAGTTAAGTCGGGTGATGCTGAGGGTATTAGATTAGGAAATGAGACACTTAAAGTAGTAAAGGAGTTTTGCTATTTGGGGAGCAAAATAACTGATGATGGTCGAAGTAGAGAGGATATAAAATGTAGACTGGCAATGGCAAGGAAAGCGTTTCTGAAGAAGAGAAATTTGTTAACATCGAGTATAGATTTAAGTGTCAGGAAGCTATTTCTGAAAGTATTTGTATGGAGTGTAGCCATGTATGGAAGTGAAACATGGACGGTAAATAGTTTGGACAAGAAGAGAATAGAAGCATTTGAAATGTGGTGCTACAGAAGAATGCTGAAGATTAGATGGGTAGATCACATAACTAATGAGGAAGTATTAAATAGGATTGGGGAGAAGAGAAGTTTGTGGCACAACTTGACCAGAAGAAGGGATCGGTTGGTAGGACAAGTTCTGAGGCATCAAGGGATCACCAATTTAGTATTGGAGGGCAGTGTGGAAGGTAAAAATCATAGGGGGAGACCAAGAGATGAATACACAAAGCAGATTCAGAAGGATGTAGGTTGCAGTAGGTACTGGGAGATGAAGAAGCTTGCACAGGATAGAGTAGCATGGAGAGCTGCATCAAACCAGTCTCAGGACTGAAGACCACAACAACAACAACAACCTTAACGCAGGTGCTATCATCCTAGCTCTTCGATTCAGTGTTTTCCACATATTGCTTCACTCAGCCGTTCAGTGGAGGACCTCGTCTTATCAGTCCTCCTTTTATCCAGCGTCCTGCTATAACACCTCATGTCCTAGACTTCGATTTTATTCTCTGGTTTTGTCAGAGCTCACGATTCACTTCAGTACAATATTGAATTTTAGATAGATGTTGTCAGATATTACACCCTCAGATTAAGGCCTATGTACGAAACTACTTTGCCTGTGATAGTCTCCTTTCCTCGTACACTGTATGTAATTTTGATTCCAAGGCGGCAGAATGGCTTCACTTCGTCTTCTTCTTGGTGCCCAATTTTCATGTTACCACTAATATCATTCCTGTAAGACTTTAATGCATTGATATTTCTTTAGTTTACATTAAATTCATATTTTTTGCTCAGTACACTGTTTATTCCATTCAGTAGGTTCTGTAACGCTTCCTCGCGTTCACATAGGATATCAATAACATCAGCGAATCATATAGTTGATATTATTTCATACTGTATTTTAACCCCATTCCTAAAGCTCTCTCTTATTTCTGTTATTGCTTATTCAGTGTATAGACTGAACAGTGGAGGAAAACGACTGCATCCCTGTCTTATGAGTCTGGAACCGTGTGACCGCTACGGTCGCAGGTTCGAATCCTGCTTTGGGCATGGATGTGTGTGATGTTCTTATGTTAGTCAGGTTTAAGTAGTTCTAAGTTCTATTGGACTGATGAGCACAGATGTTAAATCCCATAGTGCTCAGAGCCATTTGAACAATTTGAACCTGTCTTATGCAATTTCTAATCCGTTCATTCGTTATTGCTTTTGAATCCCTATTGTACTCTTGTGGTTCTTGTACAAACTGTCTTGCAAATTACTCCTCTTTTCCCACAGCTTATACCTATTTTTCTGATAATATCAAACATACTGCATTTTGTTATGTGTTGTCTCCATTATCAAGCACAAAGTCACAAATGACACAATCGTGACGTTACCTTTCCTGTAACCAAACTGATGCACGTCTTTCAAAACATCAGATATTTTTCCTTTTTGTCTCTGTTGTTCTTTTTAACTAATTAGGCACGCTATATTGATAAGCCAACTCAGCGACAGTTTTAGTTATTACTGTGTTGGTGTCTTAAGGATTACATTCACAATAATATTCCAAAATTCTGATGGCACATCTCCAGTCTCATAGATTCTACACACTAAGCAGGATAAGCATTTGGTTGCCACTAAACTCCAATGATTTTAGACACAGGAATGTTACAGTACTGTACTGTATGCTGGTCTGATGTAAGAGAGGATCTGAAGGCCTTAATCTGATCAAGTTAAATAAATATATCTGATATATTTATAAAGCAGAGTTTATGTGTGTATATCTGAGATCTCTTCGAGACCTCCACATAGATTTCAACCAAATTTGGCACAGGACAGCAAGCCTCACGAGTATCAGCACTGTGGGGTTTATAATTTCCTAGCTCCAATAGGAGTAAAGATAAGAGTAAAATCTGTTTTTTTACCCCTACCACATTGGCTGCCCTGCACAACAGGAATTCTGTGTGGGAACAATCTCGGCTTGCCAAGTCAACCCGATTTGCAGGGCAGCCTACATGTCAGGGACAAGAAACAATTCTCCAGGCCCTGACATGCAGGCTGTTCTGCATAACAAGACATGTTGTGCTAGAGTATTATTGGCCTCTTTATCGATCTGAATGGAGTAGAGGCCGGTCAGAATGAAGGGATAGACGAAATGCACAGGGAGAGGGGAGGAGGGAGAGACAGCCAGGTTGAAGGTGTAGAGGGTTAATGGGAAAGTGGAAAAGAGAGAGGGGGAAGGGTAGATGGGGAGAGGTGGAGGAGAACATGGTCAGAGAGAAAGGGAAGGAAGATACAGTTAAAGAGATGGGGTGGAGTAAATGGACAAAGGGAGGGAGAGGAAGAGATGAAAAGACAGAGAGAAAGAGGGGAAGGAGGAGACAGACAGAGGTGAGTTAATCAGGTGGACAGACAGAGTGAGCTAGAGGGGGACACAGAGAGGGAAAGGAGGAGGAAATGTGTTCAATATATATGTAGAGTGCATGTGCTGGTGAAGCTGTGGGGAAAAGGCTAGTAAATAAAGTAAAATGCGTTTCTGCCTTGTTTAATCACTATATTTCTTCTTTTCATGTCAGGAGGCAGTTCCTGCTCCTCATAGAAGCCAAGAATGTACTCCTGCTCTCTCACTTGTTTTTATCAGTGGAGTTCCTTTTGCATTAATGTTGGTGCAGTCATATCAGTGGTCTTGAAGCACTGTAGAATGGGTTCCTGTGAGAAAAAAACTATATGCTAACACCATGTCATGTAATGAGTGGCAGAGGTGATGCACCACTTACTATGAGTAGCACATCATGAAGTAGCAGGACTTCAGTCTATGTCTGTCTATCAATAACGACACTGAAGAATGGAAATATTATCACCCCATCCTTCACAGGCTATTCGTCCATCTCTGAAAAACAATACAACAGCAATTTTGTATAGCATGTATTCGACAAATGCTTCAGAATTTTCGGAGGTATGGGTTACCAGATGACTATGCACGCATCATGCAATTACCGTACTTGCAAGATGGTAGTTTCTTGGTGGCATCCCAGGTGTCCTCAATCAGGTTCACATTGGTGGCTAAGAGATCAACGTAAGTTCAGTATCACGGTCCTCAACACACTATAACAAAATTCTGGCTTTGTCATGCAGATAGCTATACTGCTATGACATGCCATCGCCATCAAGGAAGATACAAAGCATGAACGGATGCAGGTGTAGTAATCATGTTCAGATAGACCAAAGTTGTCATGGCGCCTTCGGTTATTACCACAGACCCCACTGAAACCAAGGTGAATGTCTCTCATAGCAGAATACTGACCTCGTCGACTTGCGTTGGTGGCGTGGTGCTTGTTTCGAATGGTTGTTCACTTGGATGACGGCGAATGTGTCTGGACACAATCATCGAAGTGCTGTAAAAAGAAACACAATTCATCCGGTCAGGCGACTGTATCCACTGATCTAAGATCCTATCTCGTAAATGTCTAAGTCGAGGCGTCAACTGTGGAACATATAGCGGTCATCTTCTGGTGCTCCTCGTTCAGCTATGTGCGCTGAATGGTGTACTGCGAAACACTCGATATTGCACCAGTATTTCAGTCTGTCATCAGATCTGCCTCAGGACTCGCCATCTCTTCTTTGATGATGTGCCTAATCATAATTTCACCGACCTGCAACGACTTTCCACATATACCGAAGACAGTAGCGCGCAAACAGTAGACACGCTTCGCTAAGAGGTTGGTTCAGGACGCTGGTCCATGACACCCTGCCGTTTGTCATAGCTGTTTATGTCAGTGGATTTCCCAATTTTCGCTCCGTATCGTAGCTACGATGATTCCCCATTCGTTTCTATCCTGATTATGTGCACTACTTGATCAAAAGTATCCGGATGCCCCCAAAAACATACGTTTTTCATATTAGGTGCATTGTGCTGCCACCTGTTGCCAGGTACTCCATATCAGCTACCTCAGTAGTCATTAGACATCGGGAGAGAGCAGATTGGGGCGCTATGTCGAACTCACGGACTTCGAATGTGGTCAGGTTATTGGGTGTCACTTGTGTCATACGTCTGTACGCGAGAGTTCCACACTCTTAAACATCCCTAGATCGACTGTTTCCGTTGTGATAGTGAAGTGGAAAGCACGAAAGCTTACAAGACGACCTCGTCTGTTGGCTGACAGATACCACCGACAGTTGAAGAGGGTCGTAATGTGTAATAGGCAGACATCTATACAGACCATCACACAGGAATCTCAAACTGCATCAGGATCCACTGCAAGTTCCACGGAAATTAGGTGGGAGGTGAGAAAACTTGAATTTCATGGTCGAGCGGCTGCTCGTAAGTCATACATCACGCCGGTAAATACCAAACAACGCCTCGCTTGGTGTAAGGAGCGTAAACATTGGGCGATTTAAGGGTGGAAAAACGTTGTTTGGAGTGACCAATCACGGTACACAATGTGGCGATCAGATGGCAGGGTGTGGTTATGGCAAATGCCTGGTGAACGTCATCTGCCAACAGTAAAATTCGGAGGCTGTGGTGTTATGGTGTGGTCGTGTTTTTCATGGAGGGGGCTTGCAGCCCTAGTTGTTTTGCGTGGTACTGTCACAGCGCAGGCCTACATTGATGTTTTAAGCACCTTCTTGCTTCCCACTGTTGAAGAGCTGTTCGGGGATGGCGATTGCATCTTTCAACACGCTCGAGCACCTGTTCAAAATGCACGGCCTGTAGTGAAGTGGTTACACGACAGTAACATCCCTGTAATGGCCTGGCCTGCAGAGAGTCCTGACCTGAATGCTACAGAACACCTTTGGGATGTTTTGGGACGGCGGCTTCGTACCAGGCCTTACCAATCGACATCGATACCCCTCCTCGGTGCACTCCGTGAAGAATGGGCTGTAATTCCCCATGAAACCTCCCAGTACCTGACTGAACGTACACCTGGGAGAGTGGAAGCTATCATCAAGGGTAAGGGTGGGCCAACACTATACTGAATTCCAGTATTACCGATGGAAGGCGCCACGAACTTGTAAGTCATTTTCAGCCAGGTGTCCTGATAGTTTTGATCACATAGTGTACTTTCTTTAGCACATTCTGTGCTCGCTAAGCCAACACATGGGATGCCGTCTCACGGAGGGCAGTGCTCACAATCTTTTGGCCAACACTGTGTTGTATACAGGGTGTTACATAAAGGTACGGCCAAACTTTCAGGAAACATTCCTCACACACAAAGAAAGAAAGTATGTCATGTGGACATATTTCCGGAAACGCTTACTTTCCATGTTAGAGCTCATTTCATTACTTCTCTTCAAATCACATTAATCATGGAGCG
The DNA here is from genome assembly GCF_023864345.2 of Schistocerca serialis cubense. Classification (NCBI taxonomy): domain Eukaryota; kingdom Metazoa; phylum Arthropoda; class Insecta; order Orthoptera; family Acrididae; genus Schistocerca; species Schistocerca serialis. The sequence continues at coordinate 696,968,263 of NC_064639.1, forward strand.
GAAACACACAGCAACAGAACGTACCTGCGTGACTTCAAACACTTTGTTACAGGAAATGTTAAAAATGTCCTCCGTTAGCGAGGATACATGTATCCACCCTCCGTCGCATGGAATACCTGATGCGCTGATGCAGCCCTGGAGAATGGCGTATTGTATCACAGCCGTCCACAATACGAGCACGAAGAGTCTCTACATTTGGTACCGGGGTTGCGTAGACAAGAGCTTTCAAATGCCCCCATAAATGAAAGTCAAGAGGGTTGAGCTCAGGAGAGCGTGGAGGCCATGGGATTGGTCCGCCTCTACCAATCCATCGGTCACCGAATCTGTTGTTGAGAAGCGTACGAACACATCGCCTGAAATGTGCAGGAGCTCCATCGTGCATGAACCGCATGTTGTGTCGTACTTGTAAAGGCACATGTTCTAGCAGCACAGGTAGAGTATCCCGTATGAAATCATGATAACGTGCTCCATTGAGCGTAGGTGGAAGAAACTAAAATGAGCTCTAACATGAAAATTAAGTGTTTCCGTACACATGTCCACATAACATCTTTTTTTATTTGTGTGAGGAATGTTTCCTGAAAGTTTGGCCGTACCTTTTCGTTAACACCCTGTATACTAATGTTGTACATTGTGCGCACTTCGCCCTGCACGCGAGTTGCTTGCTGTACTGGGACTCCAGTGGATTAAAATGGATGTTTAGCAACGCCTGTTTTTCGGTTTGTAATGAAATCGATGATTAGCAGATGTTAAGAATATTGTTCCATGCTACTCGCAGAGTGCTTGTGAATTGTTGTTCTGAATCTAGGGAAGTCCGTATTTTATACCCTGGCACACAAATTGTCTGTTCAGTGAGTTCGGATTGTAAAAAAAGCGAATGCAGTTAGGAATTCACACACTAGCGCAACGGATCTTCATATAATATTATATTATGGAGGAGTCCAGGAGACACAGCATTTATTTCAACACCACGCAATAGGTATTAGTATGAGGTTAAGTATGAGGGGTAAGAACCAGAGGTTGTACAGAGATTCAGGGAGAGCATAAGGGAGCAATTGACAGGAATGGGGGAAATAAATACAGTAGAAGAAGACTGGGTAGCTTTGAGGGATGAAGTAGTGAAGGCAGCAGAGGATCAAGTAGGTAAAAAGACGAGGGCTAGTAGAAATCCTTGGGTAACAGAAGAAATATTGAATTTAATTGATGAAAGGAGAAAATATAAAAATGCAGTAAGTGAAACAGGCAGAAAGGAATACAAACGTCTCAAAAATGAGATCGACAGGAAGTGCAAAATGGCTAAGAAGGGATGGCTAGAGGACAAATGTAAGGATGTAGAGGCCTATCTCACTAGGGGTAAGATAGATACCGCCTACAGGAAAATTAAAGAGACCTTTGGAGATAAGAGAACGACTTGTATGAATATCAAGAGCTCAGATGGAAACCCAGTTCTAAGCAAAGAAGGGAAAGCAGAAAGGTGGAAGGAGTATATAGAGGGTCTATACAAGGGCGATGTACTTGAGGACAATATTATGGAAATGGAAGAGGATGTAGATGAAGATGAAATGGGAGATATGATACTGCGTGAAGAGTTTGACAGAGCACTGAAAGACCTGAGTCGAAACAAGGCCCCCGGAGTAGACAATATTCCATTGGAACTACTGACGGCCGTGGGAGAGCCAGTCCTGACAAAACTCTACCATCTGGTGAGCAAGATGTATGAAACAGGCGAAATACCCTCAGACTTCAAGAAGAATATAATAATTCCAATCCCAAAGAAAGCAGGTGTTGACAGATGTGAAAATTACCGAACTATCAGTTTAATAAGTCACAGCTGCAGAATACTAACACGAATTCTTTACAGACGAATGGAAAAACTAGTAGAAGCCAACCTCGGGGATTCCGTAGAAACACTGGAACACGTGAGGCAATACTGACCTTACGACTTATCTTAGAAGAAAGATTAAGGAAAGGCAAACCTACGTTTCTAGCATTTGTAGACTTAGAGAAAGCTTTTGACAATGTTGACTGGAATACTCTCTTTCAAATTCTAAAGGTGGCAGGGGTAAAATACAGGGAGCGAAAGGCTATTTACAATTTGTACAGAAACCAGATGGCAGTTATAAGAGTCGAGGGACATGAAAGGGAAGCAGTGGTTGGGAAGGGAGTAAGACAGGGTTGTAGCCTCTCCCCGATGTTGTTCAATCTGTATATTGAGCAAGCAGTAAAGGAAACAAAAGAAAAATTCGGAGTAGGTATTAAAATCCATGGAGAAGAAATAAAAACTTTGAGGTTCGCTGATGACATTGTAATTCTGTCAGAGACAGCAAAGGACTTGGAAGAGCAGTTGAATGGAATGGACAGTGTCTTGAAAGGAGGATATAAGATGAACATCAACAAAAGCAAAACAAGGATAATGGAATGTAGTCTAATTAAGTCGGGTGATGCTGAGGGAATTAGATTAGGAAATGAGGCACTTAAAGTAGTAAAGGAGTTTTGCTATTTGGGGAGCAAAATAACTGATGATGGTCGAAGTAGAGAGGATATAAAATGTAGGCTGGCAATGGCAAGGAAAGCGTTTCTGAAGAAGAGAAATTTGTTAACATCCTGTATTGATTTAAGTGTCAGGAAGTCATTTCTGAAAGTATTCGTATGGAGTGTAGCCATGTATGGAAGTGAAACATGGACGATAAATAGTTTGGACAAGAAGAGAATAGAAGCTTTCGAAATGTGGTGCTACAGAAGAATGCTGAAGATTAGATGGGTAGATCACATAACTAATGAGGAAGTTTTGAATAGGATTGGGGAGAAGAGAAGTTTGTGGCACAACTTGACGAGAATAAAGGATCGGTTGATAGGACATGTTCTGAGGCATCAAGGGATCACCAATTTAGTATTGGAGGGCAGTGTGGAGGGTAAAATTCGTAGAGGGAGACCAAGAGATGAATACACTAAGCAGATTCAGAAGGATGTAGGTTGCAGTAGGTACTGGGAGATGAAAAAGCTTGCACAGGATAGAGTAGCATGGAGAGCTGCATCAAACCAGTCTCAGGACTGAAGACCACAACAACAACAATGAGGTTCAGTATATTGTGTAAAAAATTCAAAATACTCACTTTATACACCTACTTCTACATGACTGCTCTATAATTCACACTCAAGTCCCTGGCAGAGGGTTCATCGAACCCTTAGGGCTACTTGTCTACCGTTCCACTCTCAAGAAACGCGAGGGGAAAACGAATACATAAATCTTCCCATGGGAGCTCTGACTTCTCTTATTGCACTGCGATGATGATATCTCCCTTCATGAGTGGGCGTCAACTAACAAGTTTCGCTCTCTAAGAAGAAAGTTACTGTTTGAAGTTTCATGAAGAGATCTCGCCGCCGGCCGTGGTGGCCGAGCGGTTCTGAGCGCTTCAGTCTGGAACCGCGCGACCGCTACGGTCGCAGGTTCGAATCCTGCGTCAGGCATGGATGTGTGTGATGTCCTTAGGTTAGTTAGGTTTAAGTAGTTCTAAGTTGTACGGGACTAATGACCTCAGATGTACAGTCCCATAGTGCTCAGAGCCATTTGAACCATTTTTTAGATCTCGCCACAACGGAAAATGCGTTTCTTTTAATGATTGTGACCTCAACTCGTGTATCATAGCCGCGATAATCGCTTCCTTACAAAACGAGTTGCCTTCTTCGAACTTTTTCGATGTCCTCCGTCAAACCTATCTGGTCATGAAACAGTACCGCGCCGCAATATACCAGAAGAGGATGGACAAGCGTACTGTAGGCAGTGTCTTTAGGAAATGTGTTAAATTTTTTAAGTGTTATACCAATAATGCCCATTGTTTGGTTCGCCTTCCCCACAACATGTTCTATTTGATCGTTCAAATTTAATAGTTCGTAATTATAATCTCTAGGTATTTAGTGGGATTGACAACACTTAGAATTATATGATTTATCGTGTAACATAAAGTTAACGTATTTATTTGAGTACTAATATAACCGTCTTTACACTTTTCATTATTTCGGGTCACTTTTTACACCATTGAGATATTTTGTCTTAACCAGTTTGCGACTGGTTTTTACCATGTGATGACTTTAGTAGAGGGATGACGGCATCATCTGCAAAAAATCGAAGAGAACTGCTCAGATTGTCTCCTAAATTACTTATATAGATTAGAAACAGCAGAGGGCGTAAGCTCCTTGGGGAACGGCAGACATCACCTCTATTATACGTGATGAATTTCCGTTAATTACCACGAACTTTGACTTTTGTAATAAAATATGACGAATCGGATCTCACAACTGAAACGATACACAATAGGTACGCATTCAGTTAATTTTAAATATCTGCTACATATGAAAATTTAAGTTAGATTAGCGTTATGTTGAGATCAATATTTATGATACCGATGCATTTTTAACTTGTATCCAATCTTAAAGGAATTTGGTCTCATTTTACTTTTTTAATTTGTCTCTCTACTGATTTTTTAATACATAGTAACTCTGAGAACCGGCAGTAAATATAAGAGTTACGGCCTTGTCACAACAGACATCTAGCAATTTCAGCTAGAGGTTTTATGTTTCTGCCCTGTTTCAAGTAGGAATGCGGGCGCGTAAAACGTTATACGCTGCCGTCTCGTTTTTATGTCACTCGAAGGTCAGGCAGCTCCGCGTTTTAAAATTCTCGTCATAAAAAACGCGATTTCTATGTAGACGTTCATAGGACATTGCTTTTAACCACTTTGTGCTAAAGTTTTACTGCACAGCTGCGCTCAGAAGCAGAGACAGAGAGAGAGAGAGATAGAGAGAGAGAGAGAGAGAGAGAGATATCAGGTACAGTTGACCAATCGCTCGAACAACGTGACAGCAGCTATTGTGAGGAGTCTGAAAGCGTACCGCGAGGTCAGAATAGCTTTTTTAAACGAGAGTTTTAATTTATTTTAGATGAGCGTACGCCATATCACTATTGTTTTCAGTGGGGAATGGCAATGGAAATGCCGCGCTCTTTGGTTTCTCCTCCCTGTTGGTGTGACTGCTTGATTTTTAAACTCAAACAAACTGAGTTTGAAGTGCCTATCCGCATATGTTCACGTTTGAAAATAACTACCTCTTTCAGATTTTGAGAATATCTGCATATCTGGGAAAGAAACGATATTCTCAAGAACGTGCCTCAGACGACGGCATAATGTTCACATAATAAAAATCCTAAACATTTTATTTTAAGCCGCAGGGGGTGACTGTGATAAAACATGAATGAAAATAAACTTTTTTGCCAAGAACGCTAATAACAATTTTTATTCTCAGTAACCGATTTCGGTAAACAAAGTTACCACTTTTAGATGTGGAAAACATTTAGACAGTGTGATTATATACAAAACAAGTGTGACGTACAGTATGAGGTACAATATGAAAGATAAGACCAAAAAAACAACACACACCGTCAGACAAGTAATTGAATATGTCTTAAAATATCAGTAAATGCACTCTTCCTCATGAATTGGCAGGTACATAACAGACTAGAACAATAATGCATCGGCACGTCAAAATTAAAACACTATATACATGGTTACTGACAACATACTCAGTGACGGACTTACATATAGACCCACGGGCCTAGGGACAGCACCTTAAGGGGGGCGACATTTTCTGCACTGTACTCGTTTTAACCTTCTACGTTTCAAAATAACTGCACTTACAAACGACAAAAATTTTTAATATTGTTAAACAACTTGCTAGTTTAAATAAGCCTTAAGAACGAAATTCGACAATACAAACTTGTAAATGTACATAGTTTACTTGGTGACTGAATGAAATTTTAACATTGGGTTTCTGTCTGGTATCATCTTCATGACTGTTCAAAATATTTTGAGGTAAGCTGTCAGGACGGCAGTCTACAATACAATGTTTGAAACGTTTTTATTCCTAGAATGTTGTCGCCTTCTACTAAACCTTACCATATTTTCCCTGTGAAAATACCGGGACCACTGAAAAGCTGTGATAAACTAATCAGCAGTTTCTTAAATACGGTAAGATGTGTGGGCTTCAGTAAGCAAAACCCGACTCTACTTAAATTTCTTGTAGAAATTACGGGAAAGTATCAAGTCAACCCTCCATTACTGTAATTAATGCGAAAGCTCTGTGGTCTTCAATATTTGAGATTTGGTTTAATGACACCCGTTTAACAAAACATATTGACACTGGGAACGTTTTACATTTTGAAATACGTGTTTATACGAAAAGAACATAAGCAGAATATCTAATAACGTGTGAAATACACTTAAAAACAGTTTAAAAACTTTATTTTTATGTACTTAGTTACTTTTTTTGCCAAAACACAAGAACCGAATTTCGTTTGTCTCATTTATTGTGCTGCAGCCTGCACGATATCAAAGTTCCCGCTCTGTGCAATCGAATTGTACTTGGCATTGCAAATTTTATATTAAACTTCTTAACTAAGCTTATTTTCTTCGAGGAAAGGTTATTTTTATTTTATTTTGGAACAAAAGGTGCATTTGCGTGTAGACATAACAGCAGTGTTTACACAAATGACAACATACCACATCAACTGCCAACAAGACTACATAAACATTGTAGTCTGCCTTCTCTGCACACAGAAACCGCTAAAATGTTGTAAGAATAAGTGGGATAAGAGTCGATCCAGCACAACTCACTGCAAGAAATTCCAAAAAATTATTTGTTTTTTAAATTAGAAAGACAGTGTCAAGAATATTCAGCACATATTTGCGTCCCAGCTAAAATTCCGGTGACGTGGGAAACAGAAGCCAAAAAAGGGACTGTCCCGTTTTCTTTACGAGACGAATTCCAGCCGGCAAGTGTGTTTATTCTGTTCACTGACAACAGAGAGACAGGCGACCAAGAAATTAAATTTTTGTGCATTGTCGTTCTTTCATAGCACCGTTACGTCCAGTAATCCGAGTTGGTCCGTTCATCACTCCGTGTTTAAAGGAAAACTCTTTGTGCTCGTTTGCCGCGTTTAAAGTAAGAATCTTCGTGCTCATGTGCGGTGTAGTACGATTGGAAATGGATACAGTGTTTCTTTCTTTCCTTTTACAATTTTTTCTTTTGGTTTTTGACTGTTGGTTGTCAATTTTGTAACAGTGAATAACATGAATAGCAGTGAAAAAAGTAAATGTGCAAAATTATGTGCGGTGGCATTTATGAAATTATCGCAGGAAAGGCGAGAACGAGAAGCCAGTGTTCTAAAAACGCTGGGAAGAGTAGATAAATTTTTCGTAAAAAATGTTGCTGGTTCGACTTCGAGTTCAAGTAGTATGGATGATATTTTTGGCACTGCAGCTTTTGCAAGAGAAGTAAATACAGACGAAACAAAAGTTAAAAATGAAGAAAATCAAATTGTTCATGATTTCGAGTTTGACGAAAAACTAAGTGTCGAGTCAGAGATTACAAAAAGAAATAACCTCGTTTGTGGTGATCCTGCAGAATGGTGTGTCAATGAATCAACAATCGACATTCTCCTACAACGTGGCATTAATCAAAATCGTAACGGTGATTTTTCCAACTGAAGAAGATGCATAGGTAATAAAAGCAGATATTTGAACAAAAATGTATTTTACCGTAAACTTTTAAATTGTGAATCAACTTTGCGTGATTTTCGAGTTTACTCCTGTATCACCGGTGCTGTTTTTTGTGCACGATGTAAATTGTTTGGAGGTAAGGTCGCGATTTCTACTAATGGTATCGCAGATTGGAAAAATATTTCTAAGATTTTATCTCATCATGAGAATCCACTTGAACACAAAAATCCTGAGTTATCACTCTTAACAAGAAAAATGTCACTATGGAACAAAAGATAACCATTTCGAATCAGATGTTGAGACAGAAAAAAATTTACTGGGGCAGTGTGTTGAAAAGGATGTTTGTAGTAGTGAAGAAGCTGACAGGTCGTGGACTTCCCCATCGTGGATACGTTGAAAGATTCCATTCATTACATAATGGTCAATTTATGATGTCTCTTGAACTTATAGTCGAGTTTGACCCTTTTCTCGCAGAGCACATTGAACGATATGGAAATCCAGAGCAGGGACATACAAGTTACCTTTCTTCAACAATCTGTGAAAAATAATAGAGCTCCTTTATGAACGAATAAAAAGAATTATCATAAGTGAAATAAAACAGGCCAAATATTTCACTATAATAGTAGATTGTACTGTGGACATTTCACATATTGATCAGTTATCTATAATGTTAAGATATGTGAACGAGAATGGTGAACCTGTTGAACGTTTCCTTCTGGTTTTACCAAACCTGGGACACAAGTCCGAAAACTTAGCTGAGGCCGTACTAAAAGTCCTGTCTACAAATTCCAAATTCTGACTGTAGAGGCGAGTCATATGACAACGCAAGCAATATGTCAGGAACCTATACTGGTTTCCAGGCACGCATTAAAGAACGAAATCCGAAAGAGTATTATGTGCCTTGTGCAGCACATTCTTTGAATTTATTCGGCTTTAGTGCTGCAAGCTGTTGGGAAGCATGATCATTTTTCAATGTAGTGCAAAAGCTTTATAATTTTTTTCTCTGCTTCTACACAACGCTGGGATAAAATTCTTTCTTGCATGAAGCCAGAAAAAAAAAAACAGTAAAAAGTTTATCAAAAACACGTTGGTCACCAAGAGTGAAGCGTGTGCAAGTCTGTATGAAAGCTGGGAGAGCGTTATCAGTGCCCTCACACATATTGCCAATAATACGTTTGAAAAACCACTTGTGCGAAATGAGGCTTCAGCTTTATTGAAACTACTCAGCAGACTAGAAACAGTATTCATGATGACAGTTTGGAAGACATACTCCACAGATTTAATAGTGTAAATTTGAAATTGCAAAGTGTAAATGTTGATACTAAAATAGTACATGAATTATATGAATTATATGAATCACTTGGAGGATTTATTGCATCTATTCGTGACATGTTCAACTATTATGAAAATGAGTCCATGGAAATTGTGACTGATATAGACTTTGAATGCACCTATAAAAGATCACGAAAACGCAAACTTCATGATGACGAAGAAGTGGACTCTGAAGAAATTTTTCTGCCTGGAAGGGAAAAATTTAGAGTCGAAACATTTCTCCCAGTACTGGACAACTTGTACACCGAATTAGTCAGGAGGAAGGAAAGTTATAGAGCACTGTTGGACACTTTTTAATAGTTTTCAGTAACCTTAAGAACAGTTCACCTGACGATATTGCTGAATGTGCAGCAAAACTTCAAGCGTCATATGTCACAGATTTAGTGCCTTCCTTTCCTTGTGACTGCCGGCCTGTGTGGCCGAGCGGTTCTAGGCGCTTCAGTTTGGAACCGCGCGACCACTACTGTCGCAGGTTCGAATCCTCCCTCGGGCATGGATGTGTGTGATGTCCTTAGGTTAGTTAGGTTTAAGTAGTTCTAAGTTCTAGGGGACTGATGACCTGAGGTCATCAGTCCCATAGTGCTCAGAGCCATTTGAACCATCCTAGTGACTGTGTACATCTTGCAGAACTTTTGAAATCTTTTGAGATTAGTGATATAGCAGTGGAAATGAGTAAATTGTTTACAAAAAAAGAGGTTACAGTCCGTGTTTCCGAATGTTGACATTACTCTTAGAATATTTCTGTGTATGGCACTTATAAATAGTTCTGCAGAACGCTCGTTTTCGGCTCTTAAGGGACCGAAATGGTACCTACGTTCTGTTTTGTCTGAGGAGAGACTGAACGCCTTGTCCATTCCCCACATCGAAGCCGACCTAATTGATGACCGTCTGAACTATGTAGAATGATCAACGAATTTTATACAGTCAAAGCCAGACGCAAACTTTGCTGACTGGTGAGTTTATTTATTTATTCATTTTAGTTTTAATAATTTTAAATTGTAATGTGATTTTTATTATAATTTAGAGCACATTCATTGGATATACAAACTACGTATTACCTGTTTATTTTACGGTTTCCGATGGCAGAACGCGGAACTGAACCTCGCTTACGAACAGACGTGACCGAAGGCACCCGACAATAGCAAACAATACCCAATTACACAGGCCGCTCGGCGCTGTACAGTCACAAGTCACACTGATATTGTAGTATATTACAACTGAAGCGTGTTCTTGGCGTCTGCTGAAATACTTATTGCGGAAGTTTACGTTATCGGAGAGTAGCTCAGATGATAAAGTGTTAATAAATAACATAGTGCAGTTCTGTCGCTAAATACGTAAAAGATTTGCTAATACCGTTAGAAAGAGCTATGGTTAGAGCAGTAGCTGCAGTACAAAACTGTTCAGCCCTTAGATGGATTAAAGGTATTGTGTACACTTATTATGCACCATCTAGCTTCACAGACTCTAATGCTTTACACGTTAACAATTAGATAATAAAACAAATTTGATTTTTCCGAATTAGTCTGTAAAATTATTTACTAGCGAATCTAGTTCTGCGTTGGTTTGTCTGTTTTTAGTTATCAGTTCACGCACCGAAATAGATTCAAGTATTAATACCGAACGTGCTTTTTATCTGCTACACATGCAAGTTATTAGATCTTAAAACGACAGTTTAATTTTAATTTTGAACGCATCTTTGTAAAAGTACGTATTAATTTCTAATGTACGACACGTTAGCTTCAATTTTTAGATCGTAGCACAACTTTTTTATATTTTCATTTTCAACTCTTTCGTGTAAAAGAACGTATTAAAGGTGAATGTATAACAAAAATGCGTTGTCTCGTACACGCTCAGCTGAATTTTTAGGACATAAACAAAAGTTATATTCCTTGTGCTCGTTTCTGTTGCCTTTCCGCTGCCGTACACCAAGTACATTTCAGGAACCATATTACATTTTGATTGAGCGCGACTAGACCGCTGACGCGTCCTTCAGGACAACGAATAGCAGAGTTCGGAAACAGTTCCCAGATCTCCCAACCAAAACGGCAATTGTGAAGTGATCGTGTAATAGTTATTATTTAAAACATGTTCTTTTTGGATGGGGGGAGGGGGGCATATAATATGGTATGTTTAGGGGCGCAAAATTTTTAAATCCGCCACTGAACATACATCTGTCGTATGCCACTCACAACGGAGTACATCACTGCAGCCAGGGCGCCACTAGACTGGCAGGCGGTGACCAGTAAAGAGAAGACGTTGACAACTCGGCGGACAGGTGTTGCTGGTGTAATATGTATTTCTTCCTTAAAATCATTTATGTGCTTACATTACAGTGTGGCAACTAAAACGTGCAGGAAAATAAATCAAAAACATGTTTTCAAAATTATTGCCAGTTAGTAATTTTGGTGGACTATTATACAATGTACCTTTGTAGAATCTGAATTTGTATTTGGTACAATTACCACAAACTAATATATTATGTATCACTGAACACAGCGTTTAACAAATTACAGAAATCACAGACGCGCGTTCAAAGCCATTAAAATATCTAAAATTTTCCTTAAAAACATTAAGACAGATGTATGGTCTGAATAACTGTGAATGTAATGTTTTAATCTGAGGTGCCAATGTAGTAATCTTCTAATCTGTTACGTGCCTGCCTATTCAAGAGAAAGAGTACTCTTACTGCTATTTTCGGACATACGCGTTAACTTGTATGTTTAGGTACGTTGCTTTGCTGGTGTTTTCTTTTACACTGTACCTGATATTGTGTATTACAATTGCTTTGTATCGTCTATAGTCACACTGTATAAATAAATCGTGCATTTTTAAAAGGACTTACGTCAACTGACACACATTTGTGGGAAACGAAAAAAGCTATTTAATTTGTATTACAGCTTTATATGGGAGTCTTCATTGGCACTGTTGTGTTATATGACGCAAGCATTATTGTAACACGAGAGACTGAATTTGTAATGTTTTATTTTGATAAGGTTATTATCATTAAAAGCTATAAATAGATGCTTTTAAACAAAATACAAGGGACAGAGACAGAAATTGCACACTGCTTTGTATTCACATAAACATTATTTTGAGTGCATGCAATGTAATACGTACATTTCTACATACTACAGTACTAATACATCGTTCTACAACAATGATCAGTGTGTGACAGTCGGTTTACTATTTATTTTGGCTGACGTTGTTTACAGGCGTCTTCAAAATTTGTTCTTAGACAGGTAGGTGTTTGTCATGTAGCTAACATCTGAGTGCTTCCAAGGCCTTGATTTTATTAGACTTGACTGGAACCTTTCCTGATGGATAAGCCAGTTTTTCTGGCGCAGCCAACGGATAATTTTTGGAGCCCAGACTACAAACGTAACTAAAGAGTCTATTGATCGTTGCAGAAGCAGTAATGTAACCCTTTGTGGTGTTCAGAAAACCGAAATGTGAAAATGTAGTAACAGAGAATTTCACCTTCCCTCATCCTCCAGCCCTTTAGAGTTTCTTCAGGAATTCGTTTTCCTGTAGTACGGCTGCCACCATGACTTGAAGTCTAATACTTCAGTAGCGGCAGTCTCTCTGACAAGAGATTTATCTGGTTTCAGACGTAACAGATTCACCTCTGGTTCGTCACGCACATTAAACATTCATTCTTGTTTCCTTACTTCCGTCCTTATAATGCCGGAATTCCTATCGCAGGTTAAAAAAACTGAGTCCTCTCACTGGAAATCAGTGTTCAAATTCCGAGAATCACTTTTGCACAACATAAATATGCTGAGCAGATGCCTGAGAATATATGAAATTAGGTGAATTCTTATAGTATATCCTTGGGAACACTGATTCCATTACAGATAATCGGTAGACACTACTGCCAATATATAATGTAATGCGTTTTTAACTGCATGGACAACAGAGAAAACAATGTACAACACTCAAAACAATAAACTGTTGTTTCTTTGTGAACCCTACTGGTACCATACAAGGGTGCGAGCAGAAAGTATAAAATGATATGTAACATCATCAGCGCCGCTATGTAAGTTAGTTTTCAAAGGGGCTTGATTTACCGCTGATGGTTTTTTACCTTTAAAACGTCTTAAATCATTGACTAATACCCGTACAAAAATAACATTGTTTTTCAGAATCCTATAGAATGTACACTAACTGACGGATTGATACCCCATTAATGTCAGTTCTTACCGTTCCAATTGTAGTAACTGAAGCAATGGAAACTCAACTGCAGCAAATTGTGAACTAATGCCCATTTAAAAATATGCTATTCAAATACCTTCCAGGTCTGAAGATGGTTACTTTTATCAACGATAACGGTTATGGAGAATAAAGGTTATTATTAGCGATATTGACAAATAAGTTTATCTTGACTAATGAAAAAATCATCAAATATTTAAATACGTGCCGTAAAAGCATCTATTGTGTTATCGATTTACGGAAGAGCTGAATTACGCGAATATAAGTACATGCCGAGAAACAGAGCGTGCTCTTGACAATTCAGAAATGGTATTTCTTCAATAAGCCAGAGATAGTTTTACTGTTGACAACACGTGACGAGTGGTGGCGCCCTCTACGCGCTCTATATAAACAGGACCTCCACGGCATAGCAGCCAGTCGTAGACTCACCTCAGATGATGTTGCCCGCAGCTGGCAACGAAACGTAAGGGAGAAGTATTTCTACTATTGGACCACGGCCTCTTAGCCCGGAAGTTTTAATTACTGAAGACGCTGGCCGTGAAAGCCTACACGCTACGATAAGTTATGGAAAATTTCCTGCAAGAAGATTTTATCAAATATCAGCCGCATTTTCACTTTCCATGGCGCGCGGATACCTGAGAGCTCTTGTCCCAGTTACACACCGCCGTAATTTTCAATGGCACTCATCAAATTCTGCCACGATTGGTCGTCCGTCCTTGAGGAACAATATTATTACACTGCAGAAATCAATCACGAGTATTTCTGAGTCTATTCAGGAGAATTGCCTTGATTGGTACGGCCTGCCAGCGCCGTGGAAATGAATCTCAGTTAAGGTTAGGTTCGGGTCGGATAACATCACGTGCTGCGAGAGCGGTGGCCGCATGAATGCGCCAATCAGCGCCAGATAACATCGGCCCCAGATAACAGAGTGCCGGCTGCGGGCGCCGGCGGCTGCCCGAGTTTTTAATTGGACGTCCGGCACACAAAAGCGAATGGAAAGGCGCGGAGCCCGGTTGACGCTGTCGGACGCGGCCAATGGCAGCTCTCCGTTCCCTCTGTTGCACGGTCCCTCTCTCTGTCGTTAACAGCCGACGCCACAATGGGACCCCGGAACGTCAGAGAGCTGACAGCGCTTGTGGCGAAAATTCTCGAGAGCTGAAGAGCAATGCCGAATATATACCCTTAGTTTTAGCGATGTGTTTGTACGAGTGTTGATAGGGTGTAAAAACGACACGTATGATGACAAATTTGCGTCACCAGTTGCAGCTGCATAAACCAAAACTACAGGGTGAAAAGTATTTGGCCGACCAGTGTGGCCGAGCGGTTCTAGGCGCTACAGTCTGGAACCGCGCGACCGCTACGGTCGCAGGTTCAAATCCTGCCTCTGGCATGGATGTGTGTGATGTTCTTAGGTTAGTTAGGTTTAAGTAGTTCTAAGTTCTACGGGACTGCTGACCTGAGATGTTAAGTCCCATAGTTCTCAGAGCCATTTGAACCAATTTTGAAAAGTATTTAAAACGACAAACTCTGGGAGGTTGCAGGGGACATCAAAACAAATATTTTTCCCTAATGTCATTTTTTCCTATGAGGAGTATTTAAACCAGTAGAGGAAGATTCCTCTGGCGGCAAATTAATTAAGCCAACAAACACTTTTCCATTCTTTTATGACCAAGAGATAACACATTAACACAACCCAATTTCAATTACTATAGATTTTCTGAAGGTTACACCGTCGGGTCATGTTCTGTCTGACACGGGCAAAAACCTCTGCTGCTGCTACTATCCGGTCAACCAGATCCTCTTCTGATGCAACAGGAGTTGCGTAAATAAGGTTGTGCATCTCTCCCAAACACTTAAAAGTCCGAAGGGGACAAATCTGGGGATCGAGCAGGTCATGGCACAGGACCACCTCTGCCAATCCACGTTTCTGGGAATCGTCGGTCCAGGAATCGACGCATACGACGACTGAAATGTGCCAGCGTCCCGTCATGTTGGAACCGCATGCACCCAATTGAACAGTCCCTAACAACACCGACCCACACATTAACGAAGAACCGCACTTGATGAGCGCTAGTAACTGTGGCATGTCGGTTATCATCACTCCAAACATCCGAATTGTGCATGTTGAAGACTCCATCACGCCTGAACGTTGCTTCATCTTTAAACAACACAGAGGAAGGAAATATAGGATGCACTTCACGCTGTTCCAGGTACCACTGCGAAAACTGTGCTCTGGGTGGATAATCAACTGGTTCCAGGTTGTGGACACGGTGTAAGTGAAATGGACGTAACAATTGCTCTCGAAGGACTGTTATTACATTCGTCTGATTCGACCCCATGTTACGTGCAATTGCACGAGTGCTGATTGAAAGATTCCGCTCCACATACTGCAAGACATCTTCCTCAAATTGCAGCGTTGTTACCGTGCGACGGGGTCCCTGTCCAGGTAATCTGCTAAATGACCCGGTCTCACGCAGACGTTGCCACCCAGCAGCAAAGGTCGTACAGTATGATGCCGGATACGGCGATTAGGATATTGTTGTTGATAAACCCGCTGTGCAGCTTGTCCGTTGTGGTGCGCTACGTAGTACGTACTCATTGTACTCACTCCAGCTGTATTCCTCCATTAGTAAAGAGAGACAATGCACTTCTACACTTGTGGATAGCAGTTGCTTACAACTAAAGAGCGTAATATGCCCTCTAACAACTGAAGATCGTAATACGGCCTCTAACAACTGAAGATCGTAATACGGCCTCCACCAATTTAAATAATCCTCTTAGGAAAAAATGACATTAGGGAAAATATTTGTTTTGATGTCCCCGACAACCTCCAGAGTTTGCCTGTTTAAATACTTTTCACCCTGTATATTAACGGTGTGGTCAGAACAGTAAGTTGAGTGAAAAATAAACAGTCAGGACCAAGAAAAATTAGTTCCCACTAGGAGCCATAGTGCTAGTACAGTGCAACACAGACTCTAGCCCTCTTAATGGACTCAGTTTCCTGAGCAAGAGAGTGTAGTATCCGTAGAGTATAAATATCTATGGAGAGAGCATAGCTTACTGTGCATGTTCTCAACATCAAACCGGGTAACGAGACGTCGCTGCTTGTCTGCAATTTGTGGTAACAGCGAAACTTTAATATTACACGTATTCACCTGTTTTTACATACGTTTCTACACTTTTAGTAGCAATATCAGCCATGGTGCAGTATTGTTGTTGCTACGCATGTAATGTGAAAGGAGGACCAGTTACTTCTCATACATACTTACAATAAATCTCTAATAGTGAGTATCATATTGATGTGAGGCGCTTTATATGTCTAAAAATATCGATACGCGTTATTATAATGTCTTGTATTGCAGAGCAAATTTATAAGATTTTTATTTTTTTTTTTTGCCCATGTTTTTAAGAGAGAAATGCAAGATAAATTTGCAAGTCGTTTAAGCTGCCAGTCATTGTTTAAGTATTCGTGCTATGTTCATCTGCAGATAAAATTTGTATAAGACAGTGTGAGTAATTTCCTGCAGTTTATTCGGGACCTAAAACCCTTGTGTGTATCTATGTACTTCTGCATGAGACAGTTTTCTACATTATATAATTTTTGTATTATAGTTTCCCGAAAGATGAACAGAGAGTCAAAATATGGCTCCACAAAGCTGTGATGAGCTTTTTCGCCACAGTGTCATAGCTCAGTTCCACTTTACTTGCATTTTTTCTGGTGCGGGAAAAGAAGTGACAGCCAACAATACCTTTTTAGGTTTTCTATTGCACTTATTCGTGTTATCTGATTAATTACATCACAGTGGCACTGTATTGGGCGCCGTAGCATCACAGGAAAGGGGGGGGGGGGGGGGAGGCATGAAATGAAAGAATTTCGTCCCTACAAAATATTCAGCTTTAAAACTATTCCAGATCCAGCTATTAAATTGTTAAGATGTCTATAAAACGCATATACAAAGTTTCAGGATACTTGCTGAAGATGGTCTGTTCCAGCGAAGTAATATCACTCAAAATAGGCTAAGCGCTATGCGGACTAACATGTGCCATCCCAATACCACGTGATTTGAGCAGCAAGAGATGTTCTGGACAGATTTCTCGTTCTGCGCATTAGGATGCTCACTCCATAGATATTTATGCTCTATGGTAGTATCGTCCAGAGATCGCGGTGCCACACCAGAGATGGCAAAGGAAATCGATAGCACAGGCCACAGCGAGGGCTCGCTGCAAACCGCAATTACGAACCGGAGGCGCTCCACAGGACCACGCTTCGGCTCTACGCTTAGCAGCGCCATCTCTCTGAGGTCAATATAGTGTCGAGCATGCAAGGAACTCATCCCAGTTCGAGACGTCGGCTTCGGCAGTCAACATCCAAGTTAGAACCGATGGGTATTTAGAGTTACAGAGTACTGTTGTAAATGTCGAACACTGTACCTGAAGAGAATAGTTTTTCAGTCTGTGCATCAAGTGCTTTCATAGTGAGTTAGAGTTTTAAATTATCCAGTAATCATGCGGCAAAGGAGTGGAAAATCTTTCATTCATGTAATAAAGTGAAATAATGTTTCATGTGTTCTAGATGGTTGTGCCATCTCACCTAGCAGTCAATGAACCAACGATTATGGCTGAAAGAATGTACAGTGGTGTCCAAAATTAAAGTAACAAACCGAAATTTTGCAAGGTTGTGTTTATTTTGCCACAAAACAGTATAAACAAGTGATAGCAAAGAAGAAACAACGTAGAGAATACAGAACGTAAACAATTGCAACATACATAACAGTAGACAAAAACGTTCTTAATTTTTTCCAACTTAGCGGATTTGCACACACACTGCGGCCACCACTTAATGTGCTCACTATGGGGTGTGACCACTCCTGGCAGCAATACAGGCCTGACAACGACGGAGCGTGCTTTGATTAACGTCATCAGTGTCATGTCGAGGCAATAACGCCCATTCTTCCTCCAGAGCTGCTCGCAAGTCATGGAGAATGGTTGGTGGCTGTTGAAGTGATGCAGCCCATCACCCTAGTGCATCCAAGACAAGCTCTATGGGATTCAAATCGGGAGCAGACCACGCCATGTGTGCCGTATCTTCCGTTTCCAAGAAAACGTCAACCGCTCGTTCTCTGTGAGGTCAAGCACTATCGACCATCAATACAAGTCTCAGCACACAGCACCTCGCAACAACCGTACATGAGGTCCAAAGACATCTTGACGATACCTGAGAGCAGTTAAACCTTTCCAATTAACCCATACAATCTCATGAGGAGGTGTTCGAGTGGTTGACACAATGTCTGCTCACGCCATTAGCAATCCTCCTCAACATCGGTCTCTTTAAACAATGTTCGGGGCTCTAAATCGTATTGCCGGCCGCAGTGGCCGAGCGGTTCTAGGCGCTTCAGTCTGGAACCGCGCGACCGCTACGGTCGCAGCTTCGAATCCTGTGTCGGGCATGGATGTGTGTGATGTCCTTAGGTTAGTTAGGTTTAAGTAGTTCTAAGTTCTAGGGGACTGATGACCTCCGATGTTAAGTCCCATAGTGCTCAGAGCCTTTTGAACCATTTCTAAATCGTATTCAGATGGGATTCCGTAGGGAATCACTCTTCAGACCAAATCGGGACCCATCTGTGAAAATAATATTGGCCCACTGTTCGACTGTCCAGATGGACTACACTCCAGACGTTCCCTTCTGTGAAGACGCGTTACAGGCACACATACAGCAGGTTTCCGACAATAACAACCATTCTGTCGAAATCTTCTCTACACCGTTTACTTCAACAGCCAGATAACGGTCCTCTCTCTCTGATCTCGCACGTGGTCGGCCCTGTCCTGGTCTTCAGGATACAGTTTCGGTCTTTATAAACTTTCGTCACAACCGAGAAACGACAGAATGATCCACTTTAAGCCATTGGGCCACCTTAGTTCGCACTGTCCTGCTTCCATTCTTCCTATGGACCTCCGCCGCAGAGACTCTGGTGCCATAGTGCACCTTCTGTGACTGTGTATACACCGACTGTGCATGTGGGACTACTCGGCAAACTCTACTCCGTTTGATAGGTGCCCTGACGTCATCGTAGGCGTGATTTTCCGTTGACCGAAATGCCATCTTTCGTGCAGAATACGATCGTACGGACATCTATTGACAGTTTGCATTATTACAACCTGAATTAGATACAGGACGGGGAAATACGGGTTTCTTGCTTTAATCCTGGTTCATGTTAAATGTACCTTGTCCAAGATGCTACTCCAGGCGGTGTAATATTAGTAATTTTCGCCTCACAAACATTAATATACGCGCAATAGTAAACGCCTGATGGCCTAAAGTTATCGAACAATTGTAAAGTAAATGAAATGAACCATCGCATAGCAGCGACAGAATCTATTATTCTTTATCTTTGCCGTTCTTGCGCGGTGCCAGTAAATCTCTATGTACATCTATCGATTAATGGTATAAAAAAGAATTCTGTTGTTTTCAAGACAAATGGGGCTTTTGGCGCCTCACCTTTTACTGTTTGTATTTCATGAGAGGCGGACGCGGACTTGCTGCGTTCCGCAACTGTATTTTATATTCTATGTGTAAATATTGAGTGAAAATGCTAAATGTTATTTTTTTTCAATCAGAAAACATGTAGTTTCTGGTAACTGATTACGAACAGACAGCATCAAGAGGACATTTTGACTGTTATGTATAAAGTATTTAACCACAATGGTCATCTATTGTAATTTAATATGAAAAGGTACGTAGCATTAAAAAAAACGTGTATTAAAGATAAGTGTGCTTATTTTCGTAAATTAACCTTGATGATTCCATCTCCTTATTTACTTGACTGTAAATTATTTTGTGTTACTTCATCATCAGAAATTACGATCACGCTGATGGGCCGAACGCAGCATGAGGCAGAAGGAACATTATTGTTTTCCTATTATTTCTGAACCAACTCTTTTTTAATTGTGTAGTGTTGCATTTCTTTTAAAGTCTATAAATCTTCTGGTTCCTTAGTGTTGATCCGGGTATGACTACCTCGAGACTATAAAAAATGCACAGAAATGATAATGTTTCTTCCGAACGATCTTATATATATATAGCAATATGCTGCTCTTATTCAGGTATTTAATGGTCAACGTGTGTTATTATAATAGCGTAATAAATCCCTGATTCTGTTGCCAAGTGACCCACCAAAAATATTTACTTCTTCGACATAAGAGAAAGTAACAATTCTTTTTATTTTCGTCCCCCAAGAGCAACGCTACACTTGGCGCCCGAACAGGGACTTGATCAAAAGTCATTTCATGTATGTGTTTAAAAATTTTTCAGTACTTGTTGTAGTAATTGTTTCATTTTTTCATGTTGATGCAATTCAACCGAGAAAGAGAAGTGGGAAAACCTTTTAATTAATTCAGAAGAACGATTGATGAAATTACCAAAAAGCGCGAGTATTCAGTCGTATCACCATCAAGACAGCCATAGTAAGTCAAATTTTTATACGTAGTAGCCAAGCTTTCGTAGTGACGTTGCATCTTTCGAGTTGATCAGAACGTAAACCTGTCTTTCCTTGCCTTGAAACAGCTTTATTTCAATTTGTCCATAGTCCATTCTTATGTAGTTAAATTCAGTGAAAGTGTACCATTGTTGTCCGTGCATAAAAAAAATTACGATGTGGCGGATAACTACGCTCAAAACTGGTAAAACGTGTGATATTTCATTTGTTTGTAATTAGTAGGAACCATCTTGTCTTCTTGGCGTACATGAACGTCAGTTGTTACCCAGAGTTAAAATTTCATCTTAGGTCCCAGTAAGTCATAGCACTACGACACAGACAAACGACTGACGGCAGTGACAAACAATATCCGTTGCATTTTGACGTTTGACAAATAATTCATGAACATGGCTGACGGTAAACAGCGGACACAAACAAAACCAGACGACAGCGGTGATGCGAATGGACCTCACTATCCATTACGATCACGCGCGATAGGTACACGAGCGGAGGCAGAAGCAATTTCGACCGAAGTTTTAGAAGCTGGTCCTAGTGTGCAAACTATTCCCGCTTTTGAAAAAAATGACTTGGCTGCAATGATCGAAGCAATAATGGAACGCAAGTTCGAAAGTCAAAGACAGAGAGAAGCGCAAAGACAGGAACGTGAAAAGCAGGAAAAATTAGATGAAAAGGCCCGCGAAGTAAAAGAGAAGGCCGAAAGACGGCATAATAAAAATCATGTCCTTACAAATCTGTGCAACTCAGTAAGAGCAAACATAAATTCAGTAAAAACAGATCTGCAAACAGAGATAAATGACCTAAATACACGGTTAAATTCGGTAAAGGCCGAACTAAAGGCAGACATAACAGCTGATTTAAATACCCTGTTGGGTAATGTCCAAAGCCAAATCAGTAGTCAGATCACGACCGTGAGGCTAGAAATTGACACACAAGTAGAGTCAAAAATAGAGGATATTTCAAAACGGTTAGATGAAAAAATCGAAGCAGCCAAGGGAGAAATAAATTCAAAAGTGATGGAATATCAAAAACAAGCTGCGACCTTAAAAGAAGATTATACTGCATTCTCTGATGAGGTCAAAGGAGTTAAAACCGCAGTAGACACGATCGAGAATGATGTTGATGATCTTTCCAAACAGATTGAGACTCTTAATGTAGAGGATCAAATAAAGAATACTGTTAAGGCACATGCTGAAGCATTGTCCGACCACTACCAAGAGTGGATTAAAAACAAAAACGGATTCATAGAAAACAAGGTCAAGAACGAACTCAGGGAAACGGTAAAAAACGTGACCTTTGAAATATTGGTAGCCCCTGGAAAAACAGGAGACACGGTAATGTCAGAATTAGGCCAGATAAGACGAACGTTAGCTCAAGATTTACCTGAATGGCGTCAACAGATAGTTGATGAAGTTCGTACACTAAAATGTCAAGTTGAAAATTCCCCACCTCCCGTGTCAGGAGACTGGAATAATTCACCACGAAGTAATGAACAACAGCAGGTACATTACCGTTCACCATTTGATAACGCTCAAACTCATAGTTCTAGAAGCACAAGTTAACCAGAGTACCAGCCCACCCACTTTTGTCAGTTTGATGCAGGAGGAAAGCGTGATCAAACATCGTATTTTCCCGACCTGTCACCCACAAAAAAGAGAAATTCATCCTATAGTGTTCCTCCGAAATTTTTCAGGAATTTTCCCGAATAGCTGGAGTGACCGCCAGCGAATTCAATTCGTTAGTGGATTTATCGTAGGCGATGCTGCCTTATGGGGAACCTAAATGGTCGACTCTTGTAAAAGTTACAAAGAGTTTGAACAGATGTTTTTAGCTAAATTCTGGAGTTCTGGTGTGCAGCAGCACCTGAGAAAAGAGGTTTACAACGCCGAAGTGTTTAACAGTAAGCGCGGTAGTCTGAGAAGATATTTTGAAAAGTATTTAGCGAAAATCAAGTTCTGGGATTCGCCGATCACCGCCAAAGACGTTATTATGATTCTCAAAACTAAGCTACCGATTGCGATCAGAGAAAAGTTAGTAAACGTGTCTGAGGACGATACGGACACTTTCCTATCTATGTTAGACTCGTTAGATCTGATTTACGAGGACGCTAGAGTTGATGTTGGCAACGCCCACTTCAATGCAGGCGGCCAGCACAATACAGAATACGCAGGCAACAATGGTGGCCGAGCGAAAGCGCGTCACAGCGACGGCCAGTACCATCCCCACAACGGTTTCAAAAATAAACACACTACGTACTCCAACAGTAAAAACAAAAATAAGTACAATAACGGCCAGAGATACAATCCAATATATAATTCGTCACCACCTCAGTACGGAAATGCACTTTATAATACACAGCCCCAGCAATATGGAAACACGCAACCGATCAACGGTGCTTATCAAAACGATCAGTCTTACGATTCAAATAGTCAGTGGAAAAGAAATAAATGGCATAATCAAGGTGGAGACCAATGTACACATTTCAGTAAAGGTTACAATCAACACAAGCCACAGAAAAATACCTTTCAGCCACAAAATATACACTTCACGCAACAAGCGAACGGACCTTCGGGAAGTCTGAAGCCTAAACGCCCGCTTAATACGCTAATTTATTATGCGCAAGCGAATACGCCAGGACAACAAGATCCATTTCCAACCGAGTTCGTACCACAAAACCAACACCAGTTCCAGACGGAAGAAACATTAAGAAATATAAATCAGCAGGAAAGTAAGCGTGGAGCGGAAAATTAAAAGCAGCACCTTTGAGCCTCCTAGAGGATGCTGCAGGTTTGAATGGGGGCACCCTGTCCCTTAGTCCACACGAAATTAAAGCAATTAGGTATGACAAAGAGACAAACTTATGGGATGATCTAGTAGCAGACACTGAGACGAAAGACAATGATGACGTATGGGACGAACAAGTTCAAGCTTCCATAAGAGTATCAATTGCCAACATACCAGTAACAGCTGTTGTAGATACAGGAGCTAATATCAATGTCTTATCTTTATGTTTATTTAAGCAAATATCCTCTGTATGCAAAGTTTTATCACTTCCAATTCAAGGTTGCACCGTATCTGGAGCAATTGGTCCACTAACACAACGTGTAAATCTTCAGACTCAGCTTCAAATCCAGATAGAGTCTATTTCAGGAACGTGCATTTTTCTTATTGTTAAAAACCTATCAGTGCCATGTATCCTGAGTATGGAATTCTTGAGGCAGACGAAAGCTAAAATTGACATCGAGTGTGGAACCTGTACTCTAGTAGCGAGCCAGCAACAAGTAACTGTAAATTTGTTAAGAAGTAAGGTGAAGACAAACTTTGGGGTGCTTCAAATAGCAGTACGGCCATGGACTAAAAGACAACAGCACAGTCAGACAGAAGACATGACAGATCTTGAAAGTGTTAATGACGATGAGTATAAAGACCTAATTCCCGGTCAGAATGAATTATACTGTAAAGCTAGTGAGTCCACTGAATTATCCAAACAACAGAAGAATGAGCTTTACAATTTGTTAACAGATTACGTTCAAGTATTTTCTAAGAAACCTGGACTAATAAAAGGCTTTGAATATCGAATGGATGTCCTGCCCCATTCAACCTACTGTAGAACAAGCTATTCCATTCCATATGCGAGACGCGAAGCTGTCAAGTGCGAGATCAGGAAAATGTTACGCTGGAATGTGATAAAAGTATCTCATTCACCTTATTCGAGTCCTTTATTGTCTGTACTAAAATCAGATGGTAGCGTAAGGCTAGTCCTAGATGCAAGATTAATCAATAAAATTATAGTACCCATAAGAACGAGACCAGAGGCTCTTGAAGAGCATCTGCAGAAGTTTCATGGAGTTAAGTATTTGAGCACCCTTGATTTGAAAAGCAGTTACTGGCAAGTAAGACTTGCGCAGGAGTCGAGGAAGTACACTGCGTTTCTATTTGCAGGTAGATCTTACCACTTCAAAGTTGTACCGTTTGGACTAAATGTGAGTTCCGGAATTTTTATTTCTGTCCTTGACTATGTACTAGGTCCTGAACTTTTAGATGAGGTAACAGTCTATGTGG
Source organism: Schistocerca serialis cubense (assembly GCF_023864345.2). Taxonomy (NCBI): domain Eukaryota; kingdom Metazoa; phylum Arthropoda; class Insecta; order Orthoptera; family Acrididae; genus Schistocerca; species Schistocerca serialis. Next base: position 696,992,903 of record NC_064639.1, read on the forward strand.
ATGACGTTCTTGTAGCATCGAAAAATTGGGAAGATCATGTGGCCCTTCTGCAAAAGATATTTCAACGATTCAGAGAGTATGGTGTTACAGCAAATCTTAAGAAATCCAAGTTTGGAAAAAGTGAAAATTAAATTTTTAGGACACATCACCCCTGAAGGAATTAAACCAGACCCGGAAAAATTGTCTGCTATAAAAAACCTTCCAACCCCTGTTACAAAAAGGCAACTGAGAGGATTTATCGGTCTTACGTCATTTGTCAGACGTTTTGTTCCCAATCAGGTATTGAACATTCCCGCTCTTCACAACCTTTTAAAAAAGAATTCACATTGGAATTGGACGCCGGAATGCCAAGACGGATTTAAGAAAATTAAAGACAGTCTGGTTAACAGTAACATTTTCCATCATCCTCAGATGGATAAGGAATTTTGTATTACTGCAGACGCTTCCTTTGTGGGTATCGGCGCTTGTCTTTTCCAGATTCAATTAGTAAATGGACACGAGCAAATGAAAGTGATTAGCTTTGCGAGTCGAGTGTTATCAGAGTGTGAGAAGTCTTATTCGGTTACGGAGTTGGAGGCACTTGCCGTAATATGGGCTTTTAGGCAATTTAACTATTATATCTATGGAAGAAAAATTAAAGTTTATTCAGACCATCAAGCCTTATCATTCCTCCTTACATGCAAGTTGCAACACCCTCGTCTTACTCGATGGTGCTTATTCCTGCAGGAATATGACTTTGACATTGTATATATAAAAGGTAAAGATAATGTTATAGCAGTCGCACTTTCTCGCTCACCGGAGGGCTTACCAGAAACCAGCGAACTGGTGGAACAAATATCTAATTATAAAGTTTTGTTAATGAAAGATCCAATTCAGAGAAAGTATTTTCTTCAGTTATGTAGGCAGATTCAGATTCTTCAAAATACAGATCCAAAATGGAAAAAGGTTATACAAATTCTTCACGAACATCCAGCCCACAAGTTGTCCAAGTTTTATAAAGTTCATAACCAAGTGCTATTTCATAAGACGTCTGAGTCATCTGAGAGGTGGTGTGTTTGCATCCCTCGAAATTTCATTGAATATCTTCTGTGGTAAACTCACATTTCATGGGGTCACTACGGACCAGAAAAATGTAAAAGGAAAATCTCGACTTACTGTTATGTTCCGAATCTACACCAGAGAATCCATAAATTATTGAGAAACTGTGTCATCTGTCAAAAGGCAAAATCCTTAAACATTTCCACTTCAATCCCACTAAATCCAATAATTGCTGAAAGGCCAAACCAGCTTCTTAGTATTGATTTGGCAGGTCCACTACCCACCGGTAGGGGAGGCGCTAAATACTTAGTAGCAATGCTGGACAATTTTTCTAAGCACATAAGACTGCACGCAGTAAAATCTTCTTGTGCAAATCCAATAATTCGTCGCACTGAAAATGATTATTTCCCACGATTCGGGGTTCCAGAATCAATCTTGTCTGATAATGCTTCAAATTTCACATCACGCCCGTGGCGTGCATTTCTTGCTCACCATGGAATCAAACAAATTTTGATATCCCTGTTTCGACCGCAATCGAATCCGACAGAAAGAATCTTCAAAGAATTTAACAGATTTATAAGGACGTACATTCCGAATAAGCAATCTAAGTGGGTAGACTTCGTAACACCTTTCGAACAGATTGTAAACCACCTTCCTCATCTGTCGACCGGATTCACGCCACATGAGTTAATGTCAAGATCAAAAGAAAAGAATGAATGGATAGACCCCCTTCCAAAGTTACAAGACAACGAATTGGACCTAGACGCAAAAATCAGGCAAGCTCTCATATCATTGACAACGTATGCTAACCTCCGAAAAAAGGCATTTGATAAGAAGGTAAACAGAGTTATAGATTTCAAAGAAGGAGAAAAGGTATTAGTCAGGACTCACTTTAAACCATCCCTGTTGTTAAAGAAGAATCGTAAGTGGCAACACATTTATGAAGGTCCCTTTGTGATAATGAGGAAACCACACATTGGTAGCTATTTGTTATCTGACCCTGCCACGAATAAAATCCAAGGATTGTTCCACCATCATGATTTAAGAAAATTTTATAACGCCAGGAATTAAGTTAATTTAAGCTGTAAGAAAATTCTAAGGTATTGGAGATCAGGATTAACCAATGAGTAACAAGAACGGAACTGAACTGACTACGGACGTTAACCGGTGCTGAAAGGAAACCTTATGGATTAAAATAACGCGTCTGGAAAATAAAATACAGAATAAGTTGTAGACAAGTATTTACATGAATAATCTTTATGTAAAAAGGAGGACATGTCCTAGAGGCGATTTTCAATTTTATTTATAAGTTAGTATGCAAGAAAAATGATGTACTCGAGAGGTATTAATTAGCCCCGAGGTACTAAAATGAGGAAAGAGGAAGGAGCGAATAATGCACTTCTCTCGCTAAATAGTAATCTGAGAATGAGCAGGAAGGTGCGAATAATGCAGTTCTCTCGCTAAATAGTAATTTGAGAATGAGCAGGAAGGAGCGAATAATGCACTTCTCTCACTAAATAGTAATATGAAAATGATGATTATATGTGCTTAGTATTAGTATGTGAAATTTAATCGAGGACAAATTAATGACCTGTTTTAAAAGGAAATACTTAAACGTCCAGACAAAAGAAGATTCGATTCCATGAGGTTATTCCCTATTTTCAAATGTGACGTAAATAAGGCACCACCTGTTAGCGCAAAACAGTCGGTAGATTTAACTTGTAAGTTCCACCACAGTGCTGTGTCAGCAATGAAATAACATCTCTTTGAAGTAAACAGATATCTATGATTAAGCATGAACAGATTGGTAATTCAGTGCAATTGTTCTAAAAATGCCTGACGTTAACCTTAAGTAAAATCGTGATGGAATATAAAGGAAGTTTATTATATAACGCAAAGTAAGATGAGTCCAGACTATAAACAAGCCGAGTAAAAGAACATACGAGTAACGTGGTTTATTATGGCAACTTCACGGTACTATTGAGCATTAGCGATACTGCAAATTCACAAGCTAGCAGCAAATAGAATAAGAAACTCGCCCAAGCTTCACAGGCCGTGACAGCAGCAAACAACAACATTCTAGTGAGAGGCTTATATATACAAATGATAATTAATACCCAAATGCGTAATGCATAAACTTGACTTAGTCTAAGAAATAAACAAAGACTAGTAAGCAAGCTGCAGCAAGATACATATTAGATATAAATGCTTGAAGCGATAGATTTTATTTTAAGTGCGCACTGCAATATTTATTGTTTTCTCTGTGATTATTGAATCCCTTTCCTAAGTGCAAATCCTTTAAGATCCTTGATCCTATCCACTCCTCAGGATCAACTTGTAAAGATGCACGTGTGCTTAGGAAGTGAGGCACTACACATAAAAATGAGTAGGTTCGCGACGCGCATATTGCTTTTGTAATGCGCAATGTAAATTAAATTTTCGATCTGGTTGAGGAGTAATTTAAATTCTGTCGACGATCCGCGAGTAGGCCCGCTTTTCCCACTTCTCTTTTTCGACTGTTTGTATTTCTACACGAAATTCAGAGGCGGAATTGCTATTTTCAAATCTGCCCTCGAACTTTCTTCAAAGACAAGCACATACGAAAAAAACTTTTGACATAAATGAAGCTCCCCTCGCAAGTCACTAAATAAGACGAGCACTAAAAACATGTATTGGGCCTACAAAATGAATAAGCAAGCGTGATAAAGATTACTATGAATGAATGAAATTAATTTGTAAAGGAGATTGGAATGGATTTGGTCAAAGAAAAAGGACTTATAATAGCCTACCTGTGACCGTAGGCATAAATAAAAGAAAAGACTAATTAAGAAACAATTGTTTTGATTCAAAGTGGTCAATTAGATTATTTCACGATTTAAATGAACTCTTGTAAATATTAGTATGTAAATCAACTTGTAAACACCGTGTGATGTTATGAAGCGAGAATTTCTTTTAATACACCGTTCACGCAGACGCTCACCACAGTGCAAGTGAGTGAAGTTTTAAAGTTCGACGATTTTCAGTGGCAGTATTCTACTGCACCATATGTGCGAAAAATTCATTGATGTGTGCAGTGTGTAATAATCAGTGTCATTCCACACATGCAGTTGCAGCGGTAGCTACCACTTACCTGTGAATCCGTAACTGGATAGTGGACAGGAAGTGATGTCAGGCAGTTTCGGTGGCAGAAGCTCCCTCCAGCAATCTAAAAAGCACAAAGCCGCGATCCGCCGAACAAAAGCGACGCACGGCACCTCAAGCGCGAAATCAACGCTCTGCAAGAAAGCTCCGGTCACGTGCGCGCGCACAGACTGAATTTCAAGATTGCTCGCAACAGTGGAAGCGGACAGCCACCACGTGACGAAATAATGTAAACGTTCAACCGCCAACACAGTTGCTGTGCGCTACATTCTGTAGCAAAAAACATTCACACCCAGTACTGAAAACATTTTGTATGTATCACAAACCTTCCGAGAGACTCTAAGATAGAGAAGTTAACGTAATTATTATAATGACTGATTGTACACAGAGACAAGTCACAAAGTCACCTCCGAACACTGTTGAAATGTAAACTTTAATGAGAGGTCACGATATGAATGAAAATAAGCATACGAAAATACGTCAAAGGATCCGATCCTTCCTATATCCCATCCCACATGTATATAAAATTAGTTTTGTAAGCTATTCTAATATAAGATATTTTATCTGTTTCATATGTGAAATAATTCGGAGAGCCACACTCGAGCCCTGAAAGTGAAAGATATGGACTTCCTTGTCGAAGCCATCACCAGTGCCCGCTCTACAATCCAAGTCTATCACAAATAGTGTATGTGCGACGAAAATAAATGTATAATTAAGTGCGACAACGGACAACGCAATCAATCGACAAGACGATGACAATATAACGAATACTGTCAAAACAGAAAGTTGTGTACCAGTTGTGATAGTCAAATTACTTTTGCAACGATGAAAAATGAAGTGTGACTCTATCTCCTTATAAATTTTGTAAATATGTGTACTTATAGCCTTAATTTTAAGAATCATCAAAAAAGACTGAATCCATGCAAACACTGACAGAAAAACAGAACAAATTCACAATGATCCACCGTCAGTAATTACAAATTGAAATGTTAATTCTTTTATTATGGAATGAATATGAAATGAAAGTTTTAATAACCTGTGTGTTACACCCGAAAATTACAAATATTCCAATGGGCATGAGGATGAAAGTAATACCTTCGGTATTCCTTCCCTCCTCATGGGAGGCAGTGTAATATTAGTAATTTTCGCCTCACAAACATTAATATACGCTCAATAGTAAACGCCTGATGGCCTAAAGTTATCGAACAATTGTAAAGTAAATGAAATGAACCATCGCATAGCAGCGACAGAATCTATTATTCTTTATCTTTGCCGTTCTTGCGCGGTGCCAGTAAATCTCTATGTACATGTATCGATTAATGGTGTAAAAAAGAATTCTGTTGTTTTCAACACAAATGAGGCTTTTGGCGCCTCACCTTTTACTGTTTGTATTCCATGAGAGGCGGACGCGGACTTGCTGCGTTCCGCAACTGTATTTTATATTCTATGTGTAAATACTGAGTGAAAATGCTAAATGTTATTTTTTTTTTTCAATCAGAAAACATGTAGTTTCTGGTAACTGATTACGAACAGACAGCATCAAGAGGACATTTTGACTGCTATGTATAAAGTATTTAACCACAATGGTCATCTATTGTAATTTAATATGAAAAGGTACGTAGCATTAAAAAAAACGTGTATTAAAGATAAGTGTGCTTATTTTCGTAAATTAACTTTGATGATTCCATCTCCTTATTTACTTGACTGTAAATTATTTTGTGTTACTTCATCATCAGAAATTACGATCACGCTGATGGGCCGAACGCAGCATGAGGCACAAGGAACTTTATCGTTTTCCTATTATTTCTGAACCAACTCTTTTTTAATTGTGTAGTGTTGCATTTCTTTTAAAGTCTATAAATCTTCTGGTCCCTTAGTGTTGATCCGGGTATGACTACATCGCGACTATAAAAATGCACAGATATGATAATGTTTCTTCCGAACGATCTTACATATATATATAGCAATATGCTGCTCTTATTCAGGTATTTAATGGTCAACGTATGTTATTATAATAGCGTAATAAATCCCTGATTCTGTTGCCAAGTGGCTCACCAAAAATATTTACTTTTTCGACATAAAAAAAGTAACAATTCTTTTTATTTTCGTCCCCCAAAAGCAACGCTACAGCGCGCGAAAAATGAATGTGCGCAACGGAAAATAATAAATGCTAAAATGAAGATTTGGCCCTGTCTGACTACCCCCTGCAGCAGATCTCGGGATCTCTTAATGATGATATTTCCTCCTTCTTGCTCTTTAACATATAAATTGCAACATGAACATAAATGGACGATTAAGGGAACTAGTATCTATAAAATGATAAATCCTGTTTCTGCTTATACCTTTATTGTAGATTAAAACCCCTTTATATTACAACTGTTTATATATCAATGTCCACTGGACATAAATAGATACAAATGAATTTTCTTACCAATACGATTGATCAGTTGCCCGAATCTGCCCCTTTTTTCGTCTAAGGGATCTAATATAATTAACGCTAGACGACTGACAACATCTATGTACGAAACTCTAGAAAGCACTACTTTCAAAGATGATATACAGTGGTGTGGAACTTCAGTGGAAATAAAATTTACGTGATCACAGCTGTTTAACTTTATAGTCCTAATAAGTCGAAGCCATTAGCAATATCAATGTATGTGCAGTGTCAGGGTGTCCGAATGATAGTTCTCGTACAGGTCTGCGACGACGGAAGAACTCCAGCCACAAAACATATTAAAAAAACTCATTCAGACACTAGGATGGCACAAGACGGTCCTCTGACTAGTATAAACTAATACTGTCTTCGCCTCCCTGTGTTCTGCAGACGAGAAACGCTAACTCCCAGCCACAAGGACGGAGTTTAAATAACGTCTCAACGTGAATATAGGCAGAAGAAGTGCTCAGAATGAGATTTTCACTCTGTAGCGGAGTGTGCGCTGATATGAAACTTACTTGCAGATTAAAACTGTGTGCTGGGCAGAGACTCGAACTCGAGACCTTTGCCTTTAGCGGGGAAGTGCTCTACCAACTGAGCCACCCAAGCACGACTGACGCCCCGTCCTCACAGCTTTACTTCTGGTAGAGCACTTGCCCGCGAAAGGCAAAGGTCCCGAGTTCGAGTCTCGGCCCGGCACACAGTTTCAATCTGCCAGGAAGTTTCAGAAGAAGTGCTCTCTATCACTGAACCCTGCATACTCAACGACGACTCCCAACCCGGAGGAGAAGTCCAGAATCGTATAAGTTCACCAAGGTACAGTACCTTCCCGTTCTAACTATAAAATCTCCTGAGATCAAAGACAGCGAGTCCGTCTGTACCAAGAAAACTGATAATGAGAGACCATCAAACTCGGGTGCTCAAAGCAGAAGACCTCTTCTCTCCAACGCTGGCTTCCCAGTAAAACTCGGCTCCCCTCCCTCGTAAAATCAGAAGACGAATCATATTCTCGAAACCACGGAACATTCTCCCTCTCTACAGATTCTTCCGAACGCTGACCAAACGTATTTTTAGTCTTTTGTCGTCCAGCGCGGAAAGTTTGCAAGAAAATAACTATACTCATACAATGGTACGCTTCTCAGAGTAAAGTCCGGAGATCTATCATCTCCGTAACGCTTTCGAGATTACTAAATGACCCTGTAACGAAGCGCGCTGCTCTCCGTTGGATCATCTCTCTATCTTCTATCAACCCTATCTGGTACGGATCCCACACTGCTGAGCAGTATTCAAGCAGTGGGCGAACAAGCGTACTGTAACCTACTTCCTTTGTTTTCGGATTGCATTTCCGTAGGATTCTTCCAATGAATCTCAGTCTGGCATCTGCTTTACCACGATCAACTTTATATGATCATTCCATTTTAAACCACTCCTAATGCGTACTCCCAGATAATTTATGGTATTAACTGCTTCCAGTTGCTGACCTGGTACTTTGTAGCTAAATGATAAAGGATCTATCTTTATGTGTATTCGCAGCACATTATACTTGTCTACATTGAGATTCAATTGCCATTCCCTGCACCATGCGTCAATTCGCTGCAGATCTTCCTGCATTTCAGTACAATTTTCCATTGTTACAACCTCTCGATACACCACAGCATCATCTGCAACAAGCCTCAGTGAACTTCCGATGTCATCCACAAGGTCATTTATGTATACTGTGAATAGCAACGGTCCTATGACACTCCCCTGCGGCACACCTGAAATCACTCTTACTTCGGAAGACTTCTCTCCATTGAGAATGACATGCTGCGTCCTGTTATATTGGAACTCCTCAATCCAATCACACAATTGGTCCGATAGTCCATATGCTCTTACTTTGTTCATTAAACGACTGTGGGGAACTGTATCAAACGCCTTGCGGAAGTCAAGAAACACGGCATCTACCTGTGAACCCGTGTCTATGGCCCTCCGAGTCTCGTGGACGAATGGCGCGAGCTGGGTTTCACATGACCGTCTTTTTCGAAACCCATGCTGATTCCTACAGAGTAGATTTCTAGTCTCCAGAAAAGTCATTATACTCTAACACAATACGTGTTCTGCACATCTGCGCGACGTCCCTTCTTGAAAACGGGGATGACCTGTGCCCTTTTCCAATCCTTTGGAACGCTGCGCTCTTCTAGAGACCTACGGTACACCGCTGCAAGAAGGGGGGCAAGTTCCTTCGCGTACTCTATGTAAAACTGAACTGGTATCCCATCAGTTCCAGAGGCCTTTCCTCTTTTGAGCGGTTTTAATTGTTTCTCTATTCCTCTGTCGTCTATTTCGATATCTAACATTTTGTCATCTGTGCGACAATCTAGAGAAGGAACAACAGTGCAATCTTCCTCTGTGAAACAACTTTGGAAAAAGACGTTTAGGATTTCGGCCTTTAGTCTGTCATCCTCTGTTTCAGTACCATTTTGGTCACAGAGTGTCTGGACATTTTGTTTTGATCCACCTACCGCTTTCACATAAGACCAAAATTTCTTAGGATTTTCTGCCAAGTCAGTACATAGAACTTTACTTTCGAATTCATTGAACGCCTCTCGCATAGCCCTCCTCACACTACGTTTCGCTTCGCGTAATTTTTGTTTGTCTACAAGGCTTTGGCTATGTTTATGTTAGCTGTGAAGTTCCATTTGCTTCCGCAGCAGTTTTCTAACTCGGTTGTTGTACCACGGTGGCTCTTTTCCATCTCTTACGATCTTGCTTGGCACATACTCATCTAACGCATTATGTACGACGGTTTTGAACTTTGTCCACTGATCCTCAACACTATCTGTACTTGAGACAAAACTTTTGTGTTGAGCCAACAGGTACTCTGAAACCTGCTTTTTGTCACTTTTTCTAAACGGAAAAATTTTCCTACCCTTTTTAATATTCCTATTTACGGCTGAAATCATCGATGCCGTAACCGCTTTATGATCGCTGATTCCCTGTTCTGCGTTAACTTTTTCAAATAGTTCGGGTCTGTTTGTCACCAGAAGGTCTAATATGTTATCGTCACGAGTCGGTTCTCTGTTTAACTGCTCAAGGTAGTTTTCAGATAAAGCACTTAAAAAAATTTCACTGGATTCTTTGTCCCTGCCGCCCGTTATGAACGTCTGAGTCTCCCAGTCTATATCCGGCAAATTAAAATCTCCACCCAGAACTATAACATGATGGGGAAATCTACTCGAAATATTTTCCAAATTATCCTTCAGGTGCTCAGCCACAACAGCTGCTGAGCCAGGGGGCATATAGAGACATCCAAGTACCATGTCTGAGCCTGCTTTAACCGTGACCTTCACCCAAATCATTTCACATTTCGGATCTCCGTCAATTTCCTTCGATAGTATTGCACTTCTTATCGCTATAAACACGCCTCCCCCTTCACTGTCCAGCCTGTCTCTGCGGTATACATTCCAATCTGAGTTTAGGATTTCATTACTATTTACGTCTGGTTTCAGCCAACTTTCTGTCCCTAGTACTATATGAGCGTTGTGACCGTTTATTAATGAGAGCAGTTCAGGGACCTTTCTGTAGACGCTCCTGCAGTTTACTATTAGCACATTAATATTGTTATTCCCTGTTGCATTTTGCCTACTCCTACCTTGCTGCGTCTCAGGAGGCGTCTTGTCGGGCCTAGGGAGGGGATTCTCTAACCTAAAAAACCCCCATGTGCACTCCACACGTACTCCGCTACCCTTATAGCCGCTTCCGGCGTGTAGTGCACGCCTGACCTATTCAGGGGGACCCTACATTTCTCCACCCGATAGCGGAGGTCGAGAAATTTGCACCCCAGATCTCCGCAGAATCGTCTGAGCCGCTCGTTTAAGCCTTCCAAACCAGAGGACCGCGATCGGTTCTGGGAACGATACTACAAATAGTTAGCTCTGATTTCACCCCGCGAGCGAGGCTTTCCGCCTTCACCAATTCCGCCAACCGCCTGTACGAACTGATGATGGATGACCTCTGAACCCAGACGGCAGGAATCATTGGTGCCGACATGAGCAACAATTTGCAGTCGGGTGCAACCAGTGCTCTCTATCGCCGCCGGTAGGGCCTCCTCCACATCTCGGATGAGACCCCCCGGCAAGCAGACAGAGTGAACACTGGCCTTCTTCCCCGACCTTCCCGCTATTTCCCTAAGGGGCTCCATCACCCGCCTAACGTTGGAGCTCCCAATAACTAATAAACCCCTCCCCCCGTGTGCCTGCTCGGATCTTGCTGAAGGAGCAGCCACATGTCCACTCACAGGCAGAGCGGGCGATGCCACTCGGCCAGCCTCCGCATTGACCCTCCGCCTCGTGCGCCGCGAACGCCGCTGAACCCGCCACTCCCCTTGGGGAGAGGGTGGCCCAACCGCGCCCAGTACACGCGAAGATGTCTCGCCAGCAGGGACAATGGGTGAAGCATGTAACACCTGGGGTGTACCTTGCGACGCACCAGACTCCCCACTGCCGCTACACACCGAGGCAGCAGCCTGAAGACGGCTGACCGCGGCCATCAACACGCTCAGCTGTTCGCGAACAGTCCGTACACAGCAGTCACACATCCTATCCATCCTAAGGAATCAATTTACTGAAGAGAGTTAATCAACCTTTAACTAGACTGCTAATTCACTAAAGGCGGCTGTTTATTCACTAAACTGTGGTTGCTAGGCACTTCTTGTAGAAAACAATGAAAATAGCACTACCTGTCTCTGGACTGTATTGCAAACAAACACTAGCACTACTGGCACTATGGTTGACTAAAGGGACTCTCTCTGACTGTATTCAAAACAAACACGAAATCTATGGAACACTATTAATAGCACCCGACAATTAAAGCTTCCTAAAAGCGAATACACACGGAAGAAGAAGTGACAAGCAAGAAAAATACAGTTAATACTTAAATTAAGGTAGCTCGCTGCACAGCAGACGTGAAGCAGACGGCAGTTACGACGACACTGACTCTACTGGCACTATGGCTGACTAAAGGGACTCTCTCTGACTGAGCGTCTCTCTGCAGGAGAGACGCTCAGTAGCTCGGTACGGGCTTTTGTCAAAGTTTCGAGAACATACCCTCACCGAAGAGTCAAGCAGTATATTGCTCCCTCCTACGTATATCTCGCGAAGAGACTATGAGGATAAAATCAGAGAGATTAGAGCCCACACAGAGGCATACCGACAATCCTTCTTTCCACGAACAATACGAGACTGGAATAGAAGGGAGAACCGATAGAGGTACTCAAGGTACCCTCCGCCACACACCGTCAGGTGGCTTGCGGAGAATGGATGTAGATGTAGATGTAGAAATAACCCAGCCTGCGATTTCCGAGGTAACGCTTCCTCGTTCTTCTGTGCTGCATCCAAGATATAACCAAATAAAAGTCAGATAGGTCTGATGTATGATATTGGTGTCTGTTTTCACACCACTAAACCATCACTTGTTTACATTAGTTACAGTAGTTTCTGGTTCCTTTACTGTACATCTATATTTTCTTTTTGTCTAACATGCCTGTATATTACTCTGACATATTACATATTTATTTCTTTGTATATTGTGACATAGTTATTTGTCTGTATCTGGTTCCTGACTCATTTTTTGTTTACAGACTTCCTGTTTGCCTTCATTGCTGTCCTGATTTTTCCTACCTTAATGTTTTATATTTAAGGTGTGATATATATGTATATAATGTTGTACAGAATACGTATTTGTCTTATTATATTCCCTGTATATGTTCTATGGTAACTGCTTTATATTCATTACATGATTTATGGATATTTTTACATCTTCATTTTGTCCACCTTCTCTGGATATTATATTTTGGTGTGTATATACCTGGGTACGTTCACATACAGATTTTTGTTTTTGTCTGGTTCTTCTGATTATTTTTGGATACATATGAGACAGCTGTTTGCCTTCATTTCGTCTTGATGATCCCTGCCTCAGTATTCTGTATTTACTATATGACATAGACACATATTTACATTTTCGCTTTGACCCCTTTGCCTACGATAGATTCTCTGGCTTGTCGCTTGCAAGGTATACTTGTCATACAGATGCACAATTCTTTGGTTATGTCGCTTCCTGATTTCACTGAATACACCTTTCCATATACATATGATACTCTGTAGTTATTGCCATACACGTTTGTAGACTTACTTCAGGAATTGTGCCACCAAACTACCCACCAGCCTATCCACACATCCTGTATATGTTGGCTGTTGGCAAATGTTTGCTGTAAATTATCTTGGGCACAACTGATCTTAGAATTTTATACCGGCCTCTTAGCTGTCTGTTTGTTAACATGAATATGATATCATTGTTGTTTCCTAACGCAGGGGACTGAAGATGGAGTAATGAAACACTGAAACTAGTTGCATAAATAAATTAAATACAAAGGAAAGGGCTTCCAGTGGTTTAATTTTCATATTTAATGTTACTCAGTACACCGCCGACAGAGTTGTTGCTGCAGCGTCAAGCTATCGGTGATATCATTGTAAACCGAAACAATGCCTGGATAATTAAGCTGTACTACATTTATCTTCTTCTCCTCCGGCTTATGCTTTATTATTATTATGATTATAACAGTAAATATTGAAAATGTGTTCACTTTACTGGATTTCTTATGTTAATATTGGTCAGCCACTTCCCAAGTGATTAGGACAGCTTGACGTATCGGTTGACAGTTCGTGAAGACCCCAGTACAGTGGCTTCAAGTAGTTTGCAGATGGACATTATATGAATTACAGTGTTCTTCAAGTGCCCACCAACGTCTTTTCACACTGCTCCTACTGTGCCGAGAACCGGTGGGACCACGTTCTCTAATGTACGTCAGAGTCGCTGTAGTTCGATTTTCAAGTCCTCTTGTCTGGCAAATTTTCGAAGTAGTTTCTCGGCGAATCTGCTGTCAACTGGGATGACAAATTCAATAATCCACGCTTTCTCTGCAGTTGTAATGTTTGGTGTATTGTACTCCTGAGTTGGATTTGTCTGAATTTGGAAGTGTCACAGTATTATCGTATGTTCGTTTTTGACAACATTTCTGGCTCGTGGTCCCACCAGTTCCTTGTCACCCGCAGATGGTAGTTTCGGCTTAAGTTCCGGTGGATCATTCATGGCACGTCATTGTGCCTGTGCTCACAATCAGTCAGAGTGGTCTTTTGAAACGAGTCAAGGTATCGATAGTTGTTTACTCAGCTCCTTCCTGAATTCTGGCTTTGATGGCGTTAGCTCTGATGATTCCAGCAACAGTCAGTTCTTCAGTTTCCTCCTTTATGGTTTTGTTGGTCAGCCAAGACCAGGTCTTTCTATACGAATTTTAATGTAAATCTTCTCCGAAAACTGTGCTCTCTGTGTTTTATTGTGCAGACTGTCAGTCCGGCACTGGGGTGAAACTTCTGGTATTGATTCTTGGTTTGCTGTGCTGTAAGAAGCTTTCTGATGTTGACTTCAGTCAGAGCTGTTTCTTGGCTATCATTCACATTGTGTGCACGCGCATCTTTCTGTTCTTCCACTACATCTCTTACTTGGCAGAGTCCCCTATCGCCTGCTTGCCTGAACAAGTACAGCCTGTCGAGGACACTGTGAAGGTGCAGTAGAAAGCAAATTATAAGGATTTTTCATATTTACCTTTCCAGATGATCTATCTTCACCTGTGTCCATTTAATTGTAGTTAACAATATGTAAAGTGTATCTAATGAGGGGAAAGGTATAGCTCTCGATTTCCGCCATTCAGCTTCTCCAAATTTTTCTTTTGATCACACTTTTTACATGCCCATGCTTGAGGTTGTTCAACTGCAAAAATCCTAGGTATTTGTAGGCTTTTGGCTGGTGGCACCTGATGGCTTGTCGATGCCTTCACTTTCTGAGATGTTGTCCTTCTTTAGTGCCAGAGTGGAGCACTTGCTTACGCCGGGGTGCTTTCTGATACCATTGCTGAAGATTTCGACTGTATCCCTCAGAGATTCTGACTGTATTCGTCAGAGCTTAGGTTTAAATTTCAGATTTTCATAGAGCTTTAGGGAACCCATGTACAGCAAGTGTGATACTTTTGGAGAATTATTACTATTATTATTATTATTATTATTATTATTATTATTATTATTAGTAGCAGTATTTTCTTCTTGTGTTCTTCCAGATTGAAGATGGAACAATTACTTCCCGTTTCTACCCCTTTTATTCGTTTTTCACTTGACTTCTCCCTGAGGATTGTAATGCAAGATTTTCTACAACATCTAATAATTAATTTGCGTAGTGTATTTAAAACGATTCGTTTCAATCATTACGATTTATTGTGCAAATGATCCGTCGAACATGAAACTAACAGGATATGTTCTTGTAAATTAAGTTTGATTTGTATTATTTTTCTTCTATTTTAGTGGTATTTTAGATTTTATAAACTCTCCTATAGACATCTGCCGATGTGCGGATCATCTAGTCATAAGTTTTTATTCGTTTAAGGTATTTCTTCCTTGAGCCCCTGGACTGAGACGTATGTAATGCAGAAGAAGCTGCCATTACTGAGGGAAATTTCATTTTTTGTCTTTTATCAATCACTTTTTGAAACGTGTTGCAGTCGTGCCAGATATACGCGGCAAGCAGTTAGGAAAAGATGTGGCAAGGCCTGGCCCACATACTGGCAGCTCGGAGTAACGTCGTGCATCTCTGCCACACGTACTACTCCAGAATCATTTAATACGCTGTTTGGCATAATTCTGAAAAAAATACACAAAATAAAATTACCTGAGTCGAAACAAGGCCCCCAGAGTAGACAACATTCCATTAGAACTACTGAAAACCTCGGGAGAGCCAGTCCTGACAAAACTCTACCATCTGGTGAGCAAGATGTATGAGACAGGCGAAATACCCTCAGACTTAAAGAAGAATATAATAATTCCAATCCCAAAGAAAGCAGTTGTTGACAGATGTGAAAATTACCGAACTATCAGTTTAATAAGTCACAGCTGCAAAATACTAACGCGAATTCTTTACAGACGAAAGGAAAAAATTGGTAGAAGCCGACCTCGGGGAAGATCAGTTTGGATTCCGTAGAAATGTTGGAACACGTGAGGCAATACTGACCCTACGACTTATCTTCGAAGAAAGATTAAGGAAAGGTAAGCCTACGTTTCTAGCATTTGTAGACTTAGAGAAAGCTTTTGACAAAGTTGATTGGAATTCTCTCTTTCAAATTCTGAAGGTGGCAGGGGTAAAATACAGAGATCGAAAGGCTATTTACAATTTGTACAGAAAGCAGATGGCAGTTATAAGAGTCGAGGGGTATGAAAAGGAAGCAGTGGTTGGGAAGGGAGTGAGACAGGGTTGTAGCCTATCCCCGATGTTATTCAATCTGTATATTGAGCAAGCAATAAAGGAAACAAAAGAAAAGTTCGGAGTAGGTATTAAAATCCATGGAGAAGAAATAAAAACTTTGAGGTTCGCCGATGACATTGTAATTCTGTCAGAGACAGCAAAGGACTTGGAAGAGCAGTTGAATGGAATGGACAGTGTCTTGAAAGGAGGGTATAAGAGGAACATCTACAAAAGCAAAACGAGGATAATGGAATATAGTCGAATTAAGTCGGGTGATGCTGAGGGAATTAGATTAGGAAATGAGGCACTTAAAGTAGTAAAGGAGTTTTGCTATTTGGGGAGCAAAATAACTGATGATGGTCGAAGTACAGAGGATATAAAATGTAGACTGGCAATGGCAAGGAAAGCGTTTCTTAAGAAGAGAAATTTGTTAACATCGAGTATTGGTTTAAGTGTCAGGAAGTCGTTTCTCAAAGTATTTGTATGGGGTGTAGCCATGTATGTAAGTGAAACGTGGACGATAAATAGCTTAGACAAGAAGAGAATAGAAGTTTTCGAAATGTGGTGCTACAGAAGAATGCTGAAGATTAGATGGGTTGATCACATAACTAATGAGGACGTATTGAATAGAATTGGGGAGAGGAGGAGCTTGTGGCACAACGTGACTAGAAGAAGGGATCGGTTGGTAGGACATGTTCTGAGACATCGAGGGATCACCAATTTAGTACTGGAGGGAAGCGTGTAGGGTAAAAATGGTAGAGGGAGACCAAGAGATGAATACACTAAGCAGATTCAGAAGGATGTAGGCTGCAGTAGGTCTTGGGAGATGAAGAAGCTTGCACAGGATAGAGTAGCATGGAGAGCTGCATCAAACCAGTCTCAGGACTGAAGACCACAACAACAACAAAATTACATCACAAAATTTCTGATAGGATTGGTCTTCTCTGGCCCTTAAGAACCATCCACTCGTGGTACACACTACCATCGCCAGTTACTGAAAGTGAGAGAGAAATGCTTTTTTTTTTTTTTTTTTTTTTTTTTTTTTTTTTTTTTTTTTTTTTACCAACCAGTGATACATCTTCATAAAAACAAACTGAGGGGGCTAAATTTCTCAGCATCTAAAAAGAAATCTATTACACTTTGCAATATATTACAATGCCAGCGAACATATCAGAATACCCGAAGATAGAAAATGTATACAGTATCTGCACCTGTCTGATTGCTTCGTACAACGGAAGCATTGCAGACAAGTTGACGTAACAAGAGACAACAATAAGTGTGTCCTGTGTCACATAAAAACTAATGATAGAATTCTAAGATATACAACTCGCAAAAGAAACGGCCAAGCTTCTGACATAAAATATGTAAGGGGAATGCAGAGCTACATCTACATCTGCATCTACATCTATATACTTACTCCACAAGCCACCATATGATACTTGGTGGACGGTACCCTGTCGCACTACAAGTCAGTTCCTTTTCTGTTCCACTCACAAACAGAGTGAGGGAAAAACGACGGTCCATATGTCTCCCATACGAGCCCTACTCTCTCCAATCTGATATTAATGGTCGTTACGCGAGATCTACTGCGGTGTCACTAAAGCGTTCTGCAGTCATTATCAAACGCCGGCTCTCTAAATTTTCTCAATAGCGCTCACTGACAAGAGCGTCACCTTCCCTCCAGTGATTCTCGATGCAGCTCAGAATACTTGTATGTTGTTCGAACCTACCAGTCATAAATCTAGCAGCCCGCCTCTGAACTGCTTCGATTATTCAGTAGCAATCGGACACTGAAATAAATCCAATGGAGACAAGAAAAAACTCGTGTCGGACAGGGACCTGAAATCGTATTTTTCGGGTGTTCCGCTATATGCGAGCTATCGCCTTAGCCACTTCGGCTATCCGAGCATGCTTTCCGTCCGACACAAATCCTCAGTTTGTCTAACACTATAAAAGTAGCGTCCACTGTTCATTATCCTCACTGCTCGCAGCTTTACCTGACTGCTGCAAGACTTCGGATGCAGTGTGCCTCCGCACTGAAGGTGTCACTATTCGCTATCAAGGCGCTTGTACACCGAAGCTCCAAAGAAACTGGTATCGGCATGCGTATTGCGTATTCAAATACAGAGGTATGAGAACAGGAAGAATACTGGGGTGCAGTCGGCAACGCCTGATAAGACAACAAGTGTCTGGGGCAGTTGTTATGTTGGATACTGCTGCTACAGTGGCAGGTTATCAAAATTTAAGTGAATTTGAACGTGATGTTATAGTCGGTGCACGAGCGATGAGACACGGCATCTCCGAGGCAGCGATGAAGAGGGGATTTTCCCGTGCGACCATTTCACCAGTGAACCGTGAGTATCAGGTATCCGGTAAAACATCAAATCTCCGACATCGCTGCGGCCGGAGCAAGACCCTGTAAGAAGGGGACTAATGACGACTGAGGAGAATCGTCCAACGAGACAGAAGTTGCAATCCTTACGCAAATTTATGCAGATTTCAATACTGGCCCATCAACAAGTGTCAGCTTGCGAACCATTCAACGGAACATCATCGATACAGACATTCCAAGCCGAAGGCCACTCGTGTACTATTGACGACTGCACGACACAAAGCTTTACGCATGACCTGGGCCTGTCAACAAAGACATTGGACTGTTGATGTTGCCTGGGCGGACGAGTCTCGTTTCAAATTGTATCGAGTGGGTTGACGTGTACCGGTATAGAAACAACCTCATGAACCCATGGACGCTGCATGTCAGCAGGGTACTGTTCAAGCTGGTGGAGGCTCTGTTACGGTGTGGGTTGTGGGCAGTTGGAGTGATATGGGAGCCCTGATACTTCTAGATACGACTATGACAGGTGACATGTACGTAAGAATCCTGTCTGATCACCTGCATCCATTCGTTTCCGTTGTGCATTCCGAAGGACTTTGGCAATTCCAGCAGGGCAATGCGACACTTCACACGTCCAGAATTTCTACAGAGTGGCTCCAGGAACACTTGTCTGAATTTAAACATTTCCCCTGTCCACAAAACTACCCAGACATGAACATTATTGAGAACATCTGGGATGCCTTGCGACGTGCTGCTTAGAAGAAATCTCCCCCCTCCCCCCACGTACTCTTACGGTTTTGTGGACAGCCCTGAAGCATTCATGGTGTCAATTCGCTCCAGCACTTCTTCAGACATTAGTTGAGTCCATGTCACGTCGTGTTGTGGTACTTCTGCCTGCTCGCGACGGCCCTACATGATATTAGGCTGGTGTACCAGTTTCTTTGGCCCTTCATTGTATGTTATTTACATGTGTGATGTCTTCTCTTTCGGACATGCATTAAAATGAAGTTCCTCAAACCAGAGGACATGTTCCCACGTGCACATAACGTTTTTCCCCCACTTACTACGTGAACGATATGGATGGACAGAGAGATGATGGTAGTACCAGGAACTTCGGAACATGCAAATGTATCGCCGACCATATGCGCTGCGACGTACCTGCAGCCGGGCACAGAACGGCACGTATCGAGTTATTCGGTCAATACACATTCCAGCGGCTCTCATCCATAACGAGCGCTGGGCTTCCCACGCCACACGCTACGGTGCGCTCTGAAATATGCGAGACACGTCCCAGTCGGCATGACGGATAGCTACGGTGACAGCCCTGTTACTGCTAGCCGAGACAGCGCCGCGGCCGAATGGAATTCACGTACCGAAAATAGTTGACAGGATAGACGGCCGCGACGACGTGGTACTTTTAGATAAAGATAGATGCTGTGTCATTCAGAGCGACGATGTAACGGTGAAATTACTCATGGAACCAGTAATTTGCCAGAAATATATCATAAAAATTGTCAGTGTCGAAATCCAGTCAACGACAGGTGAAAGGTTGTCCAAAAAATAATTTTTACAGACCTGCTACTGACGAATAGGCACAGAAACGGGGAAAATGTGATGTGTATGTGGTTATAATGGATAGATACTCGAAAGAAAATAGAATGGAATTTTGATTTATATGGTAGGGCCATCAGTGTTGCTTATATGTTGCTGCACTTTAATCTCGTGAAGGCTTGTATTGAGTCTGTAGTGTATAAACCGCTACAAAGTGTTTTGTATTTAGTGAGTGGTATTCCTGCGACTTTGTCTGGGAGTGTAATGTGTGGCTCTTTACGAATGCTGGTATAACCGTCCATCGCACTTCACCATGAGGTATTCTCGTGTATCTGTTTCAGTATCTAACGTGACGACGACATTTCGATTGCATTCGGCACAAATCTTATGTCTATTGTTTCATTGACATGGCAACACAGTAATTTGTTGTATTAAGCTTTTATAAGTATTTTCTACTAAATTTGTGTACTTTACAAGTATTTATACTTCTTGGAACATAAAAAAGACGAGTATTTACTGTCGTCAATTATTATTTATTTTTATGCCTTGAGTGTACGGCAGTTTAAGAGAGTTTCACACTAATTACATTTGCTTCGGTTTGCACATCATCAGTGGTCGGCTCGTAAATACTGAATTTCTTACAATTTCTATATCTTAGTTTTTATGGATTATATCCAATTCATGAAGAACAATTGTACGCTTATGACGAAAGAAGCTGATACACATCTTCCGCAGAAGACTCCATGCAAACAAACTTACTTATTTCCAAATATAACAATTTCTCTTAGTGATACCTTCGGAGAAACACTTAACAGAGTAAAGGATATGTTAAGAAACGCTCATAGATGTATGTTTACATGAGAGCCACTCATCAAGTAACATGTTTTAAGTAGCTGACCTTAAAGTACGTACACAGAAATTCTGTTTAAAATCACATATTTGTGTCTGCCCTTAAAACATAACACGGGAAAATTTAAAACACGAATTTAAGAAAAGTGTACGCTTGGAAAAGGAAATTCAATACAACCTCTTTTATCACCCAATATAAATTTTTCCTGTTTTGATTTTTGAACTCGTTTCAATGTTTACGTAAACATTCATCATTTCAAAAATAATTCATAGGACACTGGAAATGTGGTGTTTATTCGTGGCTTTGTCTTATTTTATCCAAATAGTGTTAATTTAAATACCAGCACAGAACAGATAACGTGTTTTGTAACTACGTAATTAGCACGGATCATTTACGAGATACATTCTCATTCTTATTCAAGTCCTTTCACCATTAATTTTTCGGGTAGCATGTTGCCATGCTGCATCATTTCCTCCCTTCCTCTCTACACGGTCGATTACCTGTTTTACATAATCTAATTTTTCTCAGGTCGTATGAACTATTCTATTTACAATTCCTTACAGTGATAGACATCTATTAAATAACCTACGTTCCACTAATCTGTGGCTTTGTCTAATAGGATACTTTCCACAGACTTCTTTCTCCTCTTACTCCTCAGTAAATTGAATCAGTCATTCCCAAAAGGCCATATAACTACTAAAGTAAAATTTGAAGGAGAAAGAAAATGAATTGCAAAACTGAAGTTTAAAATGTCGTCGTTGATATTTAGACTATAGTTTAGGATATTCAAAATCACGTGAACATAAAACTGTGTGCCAAAACAATACATGACCTATTTTGTGGTCAAGCAACTGATGTGGAGATATGGCCTTCTTTTTGTGCAAAATATAGTTCTACGAATCGTTGATACTCTGCTACTGTGTCAAATAAGGAAGTGATAAAAAAATGTAACTAGTAAAGAACACAGCATGATGCATATGTTGACATGCTTTTAATTCTAAAATCTTTTAAGTTTACAATGTTACATCACATAAATCATCAGTCTTCTTCATGCTGTGGCAAAAGCCGTGTCACAAAGCAGTAATGAATGTCCTCTGGTTGGAAAATAATGAATAATCTTTTTAAATAGTCCAGGCGATGCTGTAGCTAATCAAAGTCTGATCACGGTGTTGTTATTAATTTGATCAAGGTGTCCATGCAGGAATATGGATTTTCCTGAAAATACTTGTTTAGTAATGAAAAGGCTTCGTTGGGTCTTTGACGAGCCTGCCTTTCATGGTATGAAAAAACGTTCCCTTACGACATCGGAAGTTGGGAATGTAAAATTCAAAACCCCGCAATTGTCTGTAAAAAAACACCTTCTGCACCGGGATATTGGGCAGTGAGCTGTTCTGCAGGTAGTCGATAGCAATACCACCTACAATATCGTTTTCCTGGTCAAGCTTCTTGATTGCGTCAATTTTCATGTACAATTTCTTGGCTCTGTTTTTTTTTTGTGGTATGAGATTTACTGTAGCCACTCCTTTCGCATTGTCATTCTAAAGCGGGCTTTCAATTTTTTGATTCAGATCTTTACATCTCGAGCACATCGATCTGAGGTTTTCCTAATTCATAATCAAAATTTTCTTTGAAGGATATGAAATTAAAATTGTAGTTCACTTTAGCGTCAGGATATTGTTGTTTCAATAACACATGCATTTGCTTGACATCCAATTGTGCTGATAATTATATTCTTCCTGTAGTACCACAAAGATGTCTGTTTCACTGTCTGCTATAAGTATCAGCACAGAGCTGTACCTTTTAAGAAGCAAACAATACCAACGATCTATAACTACATTTGTGCCGAAAAATTTGGCCGTTATTGTGCCTGTCTGTTCTCGTTTATCTGACGGTGCCATTCACGAAATGGGCCATATTTTTCCTGCCTCTGATCTGTAGCAGCACGAAAACAGAAGTGGCAGTAGTTCCTTTTTTATAATGTATCCCATACTGCTTCTCCTTCTAGTATGCGAACCTCGTCGTCTGTGATTACTTCGTATCTCGCGTTTTTCCCGAACCTAACTTTTGTAGTTTGAACGTAAAATTTAGTGACAACTTTTGTGTTGGAATTAACTGAGGTTCGTTAACTGATTGTATTGCCGTCATTCTATTTCGCATGCCAGTCATTTATTTCCACTTACTTCACGTGCCATCAAAATACTCTGGATATGGCCAAGATGCTTATTTAACAATAAATGTAAAGGTCTTTTAAGTAACGTTTTTTTCTTGCATTACTTAATTTTTACATGTAGTTTGTTTTTGATCACCTACCTCCAATTCAGTAACTAATTTATTTATATGCAGGACATCACTCTTCCTGAACACTGTTAAGATCCTTTACTTTGAACATTTATTAGATACGTTAGTGGCAACTAAAACGCAGATGTCTTGATGGAAACGTGATTGTAGTTGCACTAATAGATAACAGAACTTTATCTTTCAGTTATTGTACCAGCGTTACGAAATTACGCTTTGGTTTGTCAAAACCAAATACACTCAATATGGTGTTACTGATTTCCTTAATTTCTGATGGACTCGAAGATGTAGCTTTTGTTTCTGTTGTCCATGCATTGTCTTTTCTTTTATCCAACTGCACCTAGAGCAGTAGCTTCAGGCCCAGATGACTCACGGTTAACAGGGTATCAAACCGGTCTGGTTGAAGATAACGATCTTATCACGTCCACTGCCGTGTTACACACCCTGTCTCAGGCTACCACTCGGTGAACTGGTGGCCCCCACTCCATCTCCCCTGGGGATGTACAGAGAACTGGTCAAGGTCACACAATAGAATCACAGACCCTCCCTTCCTTCTCCTATCACCATTACCTGCCCTCCTATCTGGAACAATGAGGACCTAACACCTCCTCCA
This sequence comes from Schistocerca serialis cubense, assembly GCF_023864345.2. Taxonomy (NCBI): domain Eukaryota; kingdom Metazoa; phylum Arthropoda; class Insecta; order Orthoptera; family Acrididae; genus Schistocerca; species Schistocerca serialis. Next base: position 697,016,481 of record NC_064639.1, read on the forward strand.
CACCTTCATTTTTTATTACTGGGACGCTTGATTGGGGGGATTCACTCTGCTGCTGACAAGTAAAGCGCGTGGAACAGACTGCGTCTATTTGCTAATAAAAGATGACGGTAAGACAATTTAGTATTACATCATTCAAGACACCAGCAGAGAACACCCATCAAATATCTAAGAACTATCACTCTTCCACAGTTTTACGTATTTTGCCATATTTCTCGTGCTTTCCCCAATTTTACATACTTTTTACTCATTTTCGTATATTTACCTGGTATTACTGCAATTTTACGTATTTTGTGCAACTACGCAAGATCCACCCCATCATTCCCGAAGTCGTGTCGAGGTCGTGATACTCTCAGGCAATCACAGTGCAGTTTGAGCCCAAATTAGTCATCACGGATATTGAAGCACACCTCCAAAACTGCATGTTTTTATAACCTGGAATCTCGAACTGGACAGCATAGGGAGAGGTTGTCGGCTACGTCTGTTTGTTAATAACAAACTACTTTAAATCACATCACGCAAGGCCTCTTTGTTAGAAACAATTTAATATTTCGTCATTTGAGATACCAGCAGACACCACATCCAGGCAGGTATGTAAGTACGTTCATTTTTTCATATTTTCCACACATTTGAGCATTTTATCGAATTATGTGAATTACGAGTCAACACCTTGCCAACATCGCATTGCGTCACGTCACATCAACGTCATAATGCTCTCAACTAAGTACAACGCAGATACTTCCAGTTTATGTGTCATACTTAAGCCACCACTCCTTTACCAGTGTTTGTGATATAACAGTGTCAGAAACGAACATATTGGTAGAACTTTTGTGACGTCATATCTAATTCTATAAGCATTATCGATTTATTATCAGAGATAATGTGTAAGAAATACCACACTGCAATAGATAAACCACCAGTACCTTACTAGATTGTGTGACGTCATAGTAAAATTACGTTGCCTCCGAAGATACTGAATGTGTGTAGCACAGCGCTACAAAGCACTCATCTAGAGGTTTAGTCGACCAGTAACTGAGACCACACCAATGAAAATAATGTGGCAAGTAGGCAGGCAGCCCCTTGGATTTCGACTTGTAGATGTATCGCCGTGAGTTCCAACACTTGGAGTATGAACGCAGACACACTACAAGCCAATCCAATAATTAGTTGAGGGAAATATACTGCTTTCGACAGACATACAATGGAGTGTTTTCGGGGAGAACTGAAACATGCGCGGGAAAACGGACTAACCCTCAAATGTAAAATAAGTGTTGCCATCTGTTGAAGGGTACGGGAACTATCAAAACTGACACTGGTCTCACCCATACATATCCTATGTCATATGTAGGGTTTAGACCAATGTCATTTTTGATAGTTCCCACACCAAGCAACAGATGGAAACACTTATCTCAAAGCTTTTACATTTTAGTGTTAAGTCTTTTTCCCGCGCATGTCTTCAATTAATGTACATTGGAGCGAGAGGGGAGGACTCCTGAAATGTTGTCAGCCCGACTGCTGTTTGGTGTCCACTCCTCGCTACGGTGCTGTGCTGTAGATCATGGCTATCTTGCAGCTGTATTGTCAGGGTCGTCCAGATAGCTATGTATCCATATCTACCTGCGTGACTCTCGTACGTTGTTACTATTTAAAACCATAAGCCTGGGTTTCTTTTAAGGCAATTACATCCGTTAGTGATTGTGACGAGTAACGTCATATATACGTAAGACAAAATCGCATCCACCCTACCCCTGGCCTTGGAGTATTCACGTAAAAGAGTGTAGTTAAAACCACACTTATAAGTTATAATGTGCTGTCATCTCGAGTCGCGTTTACTAGTACTACAAAGGGTGCATAAGCGCTGTACTCAGGACCGAAGTTCATATTATGTGTGTTTCATCAAAATACATGTCTTAGTCTTAGTTAAAACGATATCAAAGTCATTCCTATATTATGATGACCCTCCCAGCTATGGTTCCGTTATCACAATCGTCCATATACCTGTCAGGCTTGGAAACTGCATCTCGCATCTTCGTAGACATGCTGGCTGATACTTTAATAAATATACATCACTAAGTATGCGTTCTTGGTGCACAGAATAGCACTGTACATGTTGTTTGTCATTTCTGGACCCAGCAGTCCCTTCCACCCCATGGCTTTGGGGTATCCACGTCTCGGCACACACAATATAGAGTGACTTCAGTCATATTTGGAAGATCATGTGACTGGCACTGTTGTCATCATGGTCTCTATCTGATGGCTTTTTGCTACTACAGTGAATAATCATCACTGATTAAGAAAGATCAGTTGCTGTTGGTGGTCATATTGTAATGTTATGACGGAATCCAATGTTTGTCCTACACCTTTACGAACACTGTCACTGACTGACAAGAAGTGTAAACCGACATCTTCCGGATAAGTACTGTTGACATGTGTGGATGTACAAACATCACAGTCGACAGTTGATTATAATGTTAAGCTCTCTATGTCTATGGTGTCTACTGTGAAGTATAGGAACGTTGCATGACAGTCTATTAGTCATACTAGTTACCGTAAACATAATAATGCACAGAAGAACTAGACATCCTTAGAGTGTATGACTGTCTTGCTGGCAGAAGTGTAGAACAATTTATACGTTCCTGATGTATATGGGAGGCTATGTGGATTGAGCAGACCTGTTAAAATTATCGTACGTGTAGCCCTAAGGTCATTCTGCAATTTCTCTACTGGGGAAGTAATACGGGCTCAGATGGTTTTGATCAAGACCCCCATTCCGGTCATGGCCCCTGAAATTCGAACATGCAGGTTTTTTACTTTTTAGGTGAATGTGTATACGTTACGGAATAGTTTTAATGGCTTATTCCGTAATGACAGGATGTAATACTTTGATGATATGCTTAATAAAAGACAGTCAGAACCTACAACTGTTTATAAAAATATGCACTGCATGCCTACAGTTTTAAAGTGGAAATCAAGTAGACGAATACAGCTAAACTGACATCTGTTTCGTAGCCAGTCTGACAGTAGAATTCAAAGTTACTCCCCCAGTTGATTGAAATCATCACGCCTGGCCACGTTTCTTCTTTTAGAACCAAGACTGGGAGACCAGTTTTATTATTACACACTCTATTCTACAGGTAGCAGAAACATTATCTTTCCAGATGTGTCCCGATTCCACTTCGCAGTGTTAATGTCAATATGTAATTGTAAATTTATACTTACAATTGGTCTTCGAATCAACAATTATTTATCACATACATAACGTGTTTAGGATTTTTGTGGTGTGTTGGGACAAAATACGAGGTTTGATCGACAGTTTGAAATACGTATGAAATGGTTTTAATGGATGTGGGAGAATCGCTCGCAAGAAATACTTCCACAGCAGCCTATCTTACCAACAGTCCAGTGTTGACCTACCCACAATTCCTAACGAATGTTAGACACAGATTCATTATTTTCTTTAAATTGTTGTTCAAGCTCTGGGTCGCTCATACTTTGTATCACTCACAAAAAAATTATGCTTGAGAAGAACACGTCTGTCGATCCCTGATCTCTCTTAGCTTGCATGAAATGTACGCTGGTTGGAAATGCCACTTAGCAATAGAGTTTTCAGATCATGTACTACTAGCTGTTGACTGAAGATACTGGTACTAAGTCCAGCATTACATCATTGGTTTTTTAAGAAAAAATCTAATTAGAAAGGTGGGTGTTACAGTGTGAAAAGATTGACTGCAACGAACTGTGGTCAACAAGCTCATAAAGCCGGCTTCTGTGGTCAAGCGGTTCTAGGCGCTTCAGTACGGAACCACGCGGCCGCTACGGTCGCAGAATTGAATCCTGTCTCGGGTATGGATGTGTGTGATGTCCTTAGGCTAGTTAGGTTTAAGTCGTTCTAAGTCTAGGGGACTGATGACCTCAGATGTTAAGTCCCATAGTACTCAGAGCCAAGCTCATAAAATCACAATACGGAATTTGCTCGTCAGTTTGAGACCCATATCAGGTTGGGTTAACAGATGCAGAATATAATTATTGCACTCCCTGCCTTTAACATATGATCTCGAAACAGATTAACCAGCAGAGTAATGTAAGAGAAATACTCGTACGTTACGCTCAAGGATTGCGAGCATGTTTCGTTTCCAAACGAGGTGTCGCCTGGGCTGTCTTAGAAGAGAACAACAAAAAACATTTTCTACAGCCCTATCCTCCCTCAGAAGCATCATCCACAGAACATGACACCGACATTACCTGATTAGCGATTCGTTATCGACAACAATGTCGTAGATGCGATGTTGTTGGAGGTTTAGTGATATATGGGTCCGCAGTAAAATCTTAATGTCCAACACTATCTACCTGATGATATTATTGTAAGCAGTGCATGTATGGTGTGATTCTGCTAAAAAAAATCAATTTTGTTCATAATAAGACAGTACGGATAGATCCAACAGCTCACAGACATGTAAATTAAAAAAAAAATATTAAAACGTTTTTATACGTAAAGGTTCCTCTGAATGCTTCGCGTTCGGAGAAGTGTCACGATGGTAGTCTCATCAAAATGGCCCTGGCTATTACAGACACTGTCGCTTGTGTGGGACTGCTCAGATATCGTTTCATAATGACCGCAGTTTGACGTCTTAAAAAGACGAAGTAATTCACTCGTTTTGTTGTCCGACTGCGACTGCCAATTTTAGTGTTACTTGTAGCCAATGAGATGGCTCTTCCCCGAGGGAGTTCTTGCACGGCCGGGATCTGGTCACCGTTCCCAGCGCTGCTTGACGTCAGTCCCCCGAGAACCGCTGATGAGGCAGTGCTGACAGACGCACGTTTTATCTGGTCATAAATATTGTGGTAATCGTACTATTCTCGGATGTGTACAGCCCTTTTAACCAGCAGTGTTGTTCACAGTTTGAAATTTTTTTTGGTGGTTTAATTGGTCTTTGGAGAAAATGCTTATCGAACAAATGGCGCTCGATCACTAAGGTCGAATTTTTTATTGTATAGCGGGACAGGTATCGTGTCCTCCGTCAGTCTATGAGTTTGTATGTGCTGTCTGTGGCCATTTGTCAGCCTCGTTTGTCTGTGGCGAGCACTTCGGAGTAATTCTACATATATTTACGTGTCTTACAGTGACGTCATACGCTAATATTTCGAGAATTACAGCTTTTGTATCCTGCCTGGGAGCCCTGGCGGATCTCGTACACATTCAGTGCTCTTCCAGTTTTGTATTTACAAGTCTTGTAGCATCATCGCGTACTGCACTGTGCTAGTTTTTGCAGTCCGTAGCTCTGGAATTCTATAGATCAGTCCAAATTAAAGTCAATAGCGATGACCATACTCGGATTTTCCAGCAGCTGATACACAAGACTTACGTCGTGTATACTAATAATGCTGGGTTTATTTCGTTTAGATATCGTGAATATAATTACATGTCTTCATTCCACCCGGGACTATAGTCTGGCTGAAAATATGGTCGCCCACGATAGTTTTAAGAGCATGATGGTTGAGGGGCGGCGGGGGGGTGGGGGGGGGTCATGTTTCTGATTGGTACGCAGAGAAACGGTGAAGGGGAGGTAATTCCTTGACACTCAAACTGTTGGCAGCCGCCAATAAGGCGTCAACAGATTTCCTCTGGTGAGCATGTGGGTATATGCGAGTTAAGACTGCTTTTTGCCTAGGTGGTATTCCACCTCCATGAATGATTCAGTGTCTTTTGTGCTAGCCGCGAATGTGCAGATTTCTCGACCATGCCTGGGCAGTTGGTGTGGTGTAGTGTTGGGCAGAGATTTTAAGCTCTCTCGTTAGAGACATGGGATTTTCTGAAGGCAGTGACCGCTCCATACCGTACCGGCATTCGAGTGAATGCAGGCGAAAGGTGGGTTCTTCGTTATTTACGTTTGTATTTCAGCAGTTTTTGATATTTCTACCAGTCTGTTGAGAACTGTTTGCCGTTATTGCTGATGGGACCTCCCTCAGTCAGAAATGATGTAACAGCTGCATCAGTCACGAGGCTAGAAACGATTACTCCTATAAATTGCAACTTCGTTGGCAGTCGCTGATTGTGTGGTTGTGTGTCTGCGATCATACCCAGAACATCGGTGCTTACGGCTGTACACCCACACGTCGGAATCTGAGAGGTGGTGCACCCTGCAGGCGACATGATTTTCGCTGGTGTGGTTTCATCCACTGGTCGACTCTACGCCTAGGTGCGTGTTTTGTGACGCCGTGCTACACACATACATAATTTTGGTTCGAGGCATCAGAATTTTACTAAGACATCACACAATCTAGTAAAATATTGGTGGTATATCTATTGATGTTGATATTTCTTAAACGTTATCTTTGGTTGGAAATCGATAGTACTCAAAGAATTCGCTATGACATCATAATTTCTACCAATGTGTTCGACTGTAAAGCTATTACGTCATACACAATAGTAGTGGAGTGGTGGCTTAACCGTGACACAACACTCGAGACCACGCTTCAATGTGCTTAGCTGAGAGAATCGTGGCATGGACCCGATGATACACCATGCTGCTACCGTAGGTCACGACGTCATGGTGTGATGTGACGGGATGTTGACGTGACGTTGACACATAATATGGTAAAATTCAAAATCCAAAATGCGGAAAAATGAGTGTAATTACATATCTGATATGGTGTGGTGTGTGCTAGTGGATCAAACTGTTAGTAACAAACAGTCCTTGAATGACGTGACTCACTGTAATTTGTTATCAACAAGGAGACCCAGCCTACATCACCTTATGCTGCTCAGCTGCAGAGTGAATCCATGTGACCCAAGTGTCCCAGTTAGTAAAGCTGAAGGTGTGGAGGGATGTCTACTCCTCAATGGTCCAGCAGAGAGGGTGAAGGGGGAGAGATGGAACAGGAGAGGATCTGCTGAATCCCCTGAGTGACCTTGATCATTCTCCGGTATTTCCCCATGGGAGAGGGAGTGGAGGCACCAAGGCAACCTAGTGTGTAACCTAAGACTGGATGTGTAACTTGACCTGGATGTGATAAAACTGTTATTATGACAGGAATCATCTTCGGTATCCTACTATGGGTCTGTCGTAACATATATCCTCTTTTGTTTCAGAAATTACTAATAATAGTGTCTGTAGCTGAGAGATATCAATACCGTACAGCAGATAACACATAATCAGTCAAAACACCGCATTTTGCAACCTAAATGTTACGTTTTGTGAATATTACCTTTTTAAATTATTGCTGATCTCATATGTGTAGCTATTAATGTGAAGGAATAAGTGAATGCAAAGTAATATGATAAATGAATATTGACATATCTTTTAACTTTGTAAATGATAGCAAGGGAGTTGTATCCATACAGATGAATAAGTCATGTGCTCAGAGAAAATTTGGAATGTAGAAATCGCCAACTTATGGTAAAGCGGAAGAAAGAAACAGAGTCAGACAATTCAGTCAGGTAAAGACAGGAGTACATTTATATTTTGGGTCTTCTAAATTTATTGTTTTAGCTAATCGTTCTGGAAATGTATTACGTTAGATTGATTTATGGTAAAAGACGTGGGTAGCGCTGTTTCATTCTAATAGCTGAATGGATATGACGTTTCTACGACAGTCAACAGTGAGTGGGTTCATGTGTAGTTTGTGGGCTAGAAGAATTACTTTACGGAATGTGGAATGGATTAGGAGCTCAAAAATCAGAATGTTCGGACGCTTGTATTAGGAGGTCTGAAACGTGGTGGTAATTTTGCGGAATTGCGAGCCAAACTTGACTGTGGAGTGCGGTAAAGTAATCGCAGACGAGTGATGAAGACGAAAGTGCAAATTCCGGTTTTTCTCTAAGAACAATGACTTAAAGGATAACTACACTACTGGCCATTAAAATTGCTACACCAAGAATAAATGCAGATGATAAACGGGTGTTCATTAGACAAATATATTATACTAGAATTGACATGTGATTACATTTTCATGCAATTTGGGTGGATAGACCCTGAGAAATCAGTACCCAGAACAACCACCTCTGGCTGTAATAACGGCCAAGATACGCTTGGGCATTGAGTCAAACAGAGCTTGGATAGCGTGTACAGGTACAGCTGCCCATGCAGCTTCAACACGATACTACAGTTCATCAAGAGTAGTGACTGGCGTATTGTGACGAGCCAGTTGCTCGGCCACCATTGACCAGACGTTTTCAATTGGTGAGAGATCTGGAGAATGTGCTGGCCAGGGCAGCAGTCGAACATTTTCTGTATCCAGATAGGCCCGTACACGACCTCCAACTTGCGATCGTGCAGTATCCTGCTGAAATGTAGGGTTTCGCAGGGATTTAAACAAGGGTAGAGCCACGGGTCGTAACACATCTGAAATGTAACGTCCACTGTTATAAGTGCCGTCAATGCGGCCAAGAGGTGACCGTGTAACCAATGGACCCCATACCATCACACCGGGTGATATGCCAGTATGGCGATGACGAATACACGCTTCCAATGTGCGTTCACCGCGATGTCACCAAACACAGATGCGACCATCATAATGCTGTAGAACCTTGATTCATCCGAAAAAATGACGTTTTGCCATTCGTGCACCGAGGTTCGTCTTTGAGTACACCATCGCAGGCTCTCCTGTCCGTGATGCAGCGTCAAGGGTAACCGCACTCATGGTCTCCGAGCTGATAGTCCACGCTGCTGCAAACGTCGTCGAACTCTTCGTGCAGGTCGTTGCTGTCTTGCAAACGTCCCCATCTGTTGACTCAGGGATCGGGACGTGGCTGCACGATCCGTTACAGCCATGCGGATAAGATACCTGTCATCTCGGCTGCTAGTGATACGAGGCCGTTGGGATCCAGCACGGCGTTCCGTATTACTCTCCTGAACCCGCCGATTCCATATTCTGCTAAAAGTCACTGGATCTCGATCAACGCGAGCAGCAATGTCGCGATGCGATAAACCGCAATCGCAATAGGCTACAATCCGACCTTTATCAAAGTCGGAAACGTGATGGTACACTTTTCTCCTTCTTACACGGGGCATCACAACAACGTTTCACCAAGCAACGCCGCCTACTGCTGTTTGTGTATGAGAAGTCGGTTGGAAACTTTCCTCATGTCAGCACGTTGTAGGTGTCGGTCGCCACCTTGGTGAATGCTCTGAAAAGCTAATCATTTGCATATCACAACATCTTCTTCCTGTCGGTTACATTTCGCGTCTGTAGCACGTCATCTTCGTGGTGTAGCAATTTTTTTGACTGACGAAACTGTAACTTCAGATTATCGTGGAATCCGCGATGCTTTTGTATTAAAGAAGTAACATTATTTCATAATGTTGATTCTCAGACTTGCTTTCATTTAATACGGTAGCTGGTTAAAATCTGGAACGTGGAAAAAGCTTTTTGATGCACTCTTTTCCTACATTTAGTGCGACTAACTCTATTACAGTTTTCCAGTGCAAAACCATTATTCGTCTTCTGACAGAGCAGACGTATGAGTACTGCGCAGTGGCAGGTATCACCAGAAGGTAACAGGACAGGTACTGCAGGCCAAACGCAACCGTGCCACCTCACATGGTGCATACTTGGTTGAGATTAAAAAGCTGTAGTAGGTCGAATTCGCGGTCGAGAGCAACTCTGAAGGAGAACCAGTGTAACAGGGTGAGCAAGTAATAGTAAGATACAGTGCACGGGAAAGTGAAAAAGAGATCGATGCCACGAAAACTGGATTTTTACGGCGGGAAGGGAATCGAAAACGTAAACAACACAATAGAAGAGACAGCGTAGAATTGGACGAGGCAACGGCAGATTCAGTTAGCAGCCGTCGGAGCAGACCAGTATTGTCAACGACCGGAGTGGCCGGGGACACCGAAACTGATAGCCTACTGCCAAAGGTTGAGATCGGACCGATAGATACGGCATCACGCAGCTACGGCAGACAGCTGGAGATAAGTTTGTTTTGTCTGCTATTTGCTTGTGTTAAAATTTCTGTAAAGGCAACAGAAGGTGATGCGGTCCATTTTAATCTGGGTTTCAGGCAAACAAATACTCCTGAACAAAGACGTTGATTCAGAAAATAACGATATTGCAGTTGATGTACCTCTGTTACCTCCACTTGTAGATATAGAACCGGTATAGAATGTTTCAAGAAATGTAACAATGGAAGACATAAATTTAGAAGGTAGCCCTGTTACTAGTTTGTTTGATGTTAGTTAATTTAATGTAACAGGAAAGAATAGAAGCAGACACCAGATTTGATTTACTACCTTATAAAGCAAACTGAACAGGGATCTGTACAGGTGGAGTAAACCAGAAAGGTTCGAAGTAATGTTAGCTGCATTAATGTTTAACATGAAAAAAAGAAGTGATATTGATAAGAAAATCGAAAAAAAATCTAGTGAATTTAAACAACAATATGACTGTATCGATAGTTTAGCTAACGAGCTTAAGAAATATAAATCTGAAATAAATGTAAAACGAGAACGCCAAGCAGCTGATTTAAAGAAAATTTTGGAGCAGGATTTGTGTTTGTTTAACACTAAAGTGATCGACAGAGAAAATGTGAAAAGTTAATTACTAATGGTACGGTTAGAATTGGAAGCAAGGACAGAATAGTCCAAGTTACAGAAGACATAAATAAAATCGAGAAGAAAGTTTCTGCTGTACAATACGTTTCTGAAAAGTATCACAAAGTTTTAAGACAATAAAATTAATAATGAAAAGTGTAAACTATTTGACAACTATGAAGCCTGTGCCTAATCGGATGGAAGTAATGGAATCTAATACACATATCAGCTGACTAATCAAGAAGAGACAGTAAAAAGTAAATTTCAGAACATAACGTACTGTCTAAAGTAGCGCATAACATCAGAACAAGAAGTAACATCATTGGGTGTAATTTGTAAACAGAATCTTCTGAAGTTGCTTGTATTACTGAAAAACAATTTTTATCGTTTGATGCATCAGGAAATGTACATGGAGAAGAACTCTGGAAAAATTTGAAAATATGCTGCCTACTTTGTAGACCAATGAGCAGAAATTCGGTTTTACTACGTCGAAATATTTGGGGTGAATCTAGAACGAACTGCATCTGAGCAATATGTTACATTAGAACAGTTTATTGAAGCCTTTATTAAAGAATATTGGGGAGAAGAACTGCAAATTAGTTTCGAGGGAGAGGAAAAGTTCAATCCAGAAAAAGAAAGTGTGTCTTAAAGTGGTTTATTGATTTGCCATAACGAAGTAGTTAGATCCATAGCGGATTATTAGGGATTCAGATGGGAAGTTGCTGACGAACTGGTGAAGTAAAATAACAGTTGCTCCAAGGGATGATGTTAATAACTTCATTAATCATCTGGAAAGATTAGAGATGGTAATGCAGGAATGAAAACAGGCAAACTTAAAATTCAGACTACAGAATATTGCGGGAGATCGCCGAAATGTAAATGTAAACAGAATACGTGTGTTCCACAAGAATAGTGGGAGACGTGAGTGGGGCTGGTGCCACGCTACCATAAATAGAGCAAATAACAGAGAGCAGTGGCCTGTGTATAGACTGAATTCTACATTATGAGACCATAAGGATTTTCAAAACAGACAACAGATAGGGGTAAAGATCAGAAATGAAGCAGAATCACAAAGTACAGGAAACTAGTTCCCGTGTGTGAAGTGGTTAGGATTTGCTGAATGGTTGATAGTAATTTGAATCCACTTGTTGTGCTCTTTGTGTACAATAACAACAAAGTGTTAGAAGTGATACAGGAGTGATACAACCAATTTTAATTAGATTAATTGTTTCAGAGTAAGTATGCTTAGCGGTGGCTTAGAAGAACTTTTGAATAGATTTGAGCAAAGTAAACACTATAGTACAGATAATACGTTAGATGATTTAAGTGTCAGTGACCAAATATCTGACATACAGTAGAGTGTGTACAGGGAAACGGGTGAGAAATCCTGTGGAGGCAAGAGGAGTATACAGATTATGAAGGACTGCTGGAGCTAGACGAGAAAAGGTTTAATGAATTACTGGAGGGAATTAAGGAAGATTTATGAGCAGTAATGGGTGAATTGCAGGCAGGTGATGACTATGATGGTGGTCAATCCATTAGTGAGCTTTTCCAGGAGGACAAGGTGGGTGAATTGCAGGCAGGTGATGACCATGATGGTGGTCAATCCATTAGTGAGCTTTTCCAGGAGGATAAGGTGGACAATGATTTTGAGAAGTTAGAGAACAGGTTGAATACCGTAAAAAGAGAGTTGGAAGATTTGGAGAAGTACTTGGATCTCTCATTAGTGGACAGATTGACTACGGTCAAAAACATAAACAGTGAGTGCGCTTCTATAACCTTGTGTGTAATCTAAAGAATAGAGAAGGCTCTGATTGAAGAGAAACTGTATGAAATTTGCTGGAAGAAGATGAATTCAATAACAGTGACGTAAAGACTGGACAGTCTCTAATTAACATATTGGTTCAGGTTTAAGAAGTGCAGAGTTTAGCTGACATTGTGATATTTGTGCTGTTAGTGACAAATTTGAAAGTTGAAATGTAGTATAATAATTTAAATAATTTTACAGAATTTTTTATAATTCTAGGGAGCGTGGGGTTCAGTGGATTTTCATAACACATATAGCAATTTAAATGTAGCAAGAAGCTTCAGGCTGAGATAAGACATGGTTCCATTTTAACCGATGTCCTCTCGTGGTCTGACAGTTGCTAATCGTTACAGCCACAGTCGAGAGATGTCAGTATTATACAGACAGTTAAATCATAATCTTTCAAAACAACATATTTTCGAAACTAAGCGTTGTCTTCTGTAAATATTGTGTGTTTTACTAATTATTGATAATTTAATATGTTTAGTTATTAGTATGAATGAAGGCGTGAATGCAAGGTAACATCATAAATAAATGATATTAAGTCTTGCGAACGAGTAAATGTTAGCTTGGGAGTTGTATCTTTACAGAGCTAATGAGTCATACGCTAAGATAAAGTTTGTAATATATAATTCGGCAGTTTGCTGAAGAGAGAAGTACTTTTGTGTTAGTGGATTTTCTAAATTTCTTTGTTTAATTAACGCTTCCGAAAGTATAGCGTGGTGTGATTAGTTCGTAGTAAAAGATGCGGGATCTCACGGTTTGATTCTGATAGCTGAATGGATATGACGTTTCTCACCCAGTCAGAAGTGAATGGGTTCGTGTGTATTTTGGGGGATAGAAGAATTGCTTTGTGGAACTCAGGAATCATAATGGTCGAGCACGTTATTAGGAGGACTGATACGTGGCTGTAATTTTGAGGAGTTATGAAGCAAACTTGACTGTGGAGTGATATTAGGTAATCACGGACGAGTGATCAAGACGAAAGTACAAACTCCGGGTTTTTTGTGCAGACCGTGACGTAACGAACAATAAAAATCAGAAAAAGTGTGGCTGAGCACTAAACAGTGTAAGTGACTGATTTGCGGTATATAGAGCAACCGTTCGAAAACACAGAACATCCGTTTGTTAACTTTCCGGTAACGTTTGTTAACTTTCCTGTAACAGGTTCGGTTAAGTAGCGTAAGCTGGCTATTACAAGGGACTGTGATTGCTTACGAATGACGATATTGTAACTTCAAATTAGCTTGGACTTGGTGGTCATTTTGTCTCGGGGAAGTAACAATATACCACATTTTTCATTCGTTGTGTTTCTGTCATTTAATACGTAGGTAGTTGAAACCTGCAACTTGAAACAAAAAATTATATACCCTTTAGTTACAGTTTGTACGGTTAAGTGTTCTACAGTTCATGTAATGGAGAATCATTATTCGTTTTTTATCAGGGCAGGAGTGCATACTGTACAAAAAATCACTGAAAGGTGAGAGGACACGTTCTGCAGCGGAAACGTGCCGCGATGCTGCACCCTTCCAGTCAACAGTTTACGTGACTGCTCCTTATGTTTAGCAACCTTTTAATAAGATATTATAAACTGATACACCGTTTCGTTTCAGAAACTTTTACTTCACACCATCATTCACAGGCAGTTCACCGAGCGAGGTGGCGCAGTGGTTAGCACATTGGACTCGCGTCCGAGAGGACAACGGTTCATACCCGCGTCCGGCCATCCTGATTTAGGTTTCCCCTGATTTCCCTAAATCGCTTCAGGCAAATGCCGGCATGTTTCTTTTGTAAGGGCACGGCCGATTTCCTTCCCCATCCTTCACTGTTTGGAGTCTCCCCCTAATCAATCAACCAACCGTAGGCAGTTCAGTGTCACTTAACAAAGGTATTTATTAAGAGAAATGACCAACTTAGAAACATTCTAGACAATAGTTTAGGTGTAAGTTACCGTTTTCATTTTTGTATACGCCTGTAATGGGTTTATGCTTTTGTACTTGAATGTAATGGTTTTTATCGCATTGCCTGTGCCATTTCTGCTGTTATCTGTGGTTCAGATGGCTCTAAGCACCGAGCGGTCTAAGGCGCTGCAGTGATGGACTGTGCGGCTGGTCCTGGCGGAGGTTCGAGTCCTCCCTCGAGCGTGGGTGTGTGTGTGTTTGTCCTTAGGATAGTTTACGTTAAGTAGTGTGTAAGGTTAGGGTCTGATGACCTTAGCAGTTAAGTTCCGTAAGTTTTCACACACATTTGAACATTTTTTTGGCTCTAAGAACTGTGGGATTTAACATATGTGGTCACCAGTCCCCTAGACTTAGAACTGCTTAAACCTAACTAACCTAAGGACATCACACACATCCACACCCGAGGCACGATTCGAACCTGCGTCCGTAGCAGCAGCGCGGTTCCGGACTGAAACGCCTAGAACAGCTCGGGCCGGCTGCTGTTATCTAACTGACGACTGTTGTGGATAAGGAGGAAAACGAAATCTGTGTGTCTGAACTGTTTATGAATTACAGTCCATCATATATCCTAGGAAGGAGGACAAATACTGAACTAGAGCTTTAAGCAGACCCAGCGAGGTGGCGCAGTGGTTAGCACACTGGACTCGCATTCGAGAGGACGACGGTTCAATCCTGCGTCCGGCCGTCCTGATTTAGGTTTTTCGTGATTTCCCTAAATCGCTCCAGGTAAATGCCGGGATGGTTCCCCTTAACCCCTTCAAGCACTATAGAAAACATTAAAATAACTAGCTGAAAAACCTGGCATTGCCCGGGTATTCATTCTGCAAATTTTCCTTTAGGAACGAAAACAAAAAGTGAACTATCTTTGATCGAAAAAAATTCATTTCCATGTATTCGTGACAACACCTTGCAAATTATGGGACAGCCGTACAAACAAATATGAGTAATGTACAGAAGTAACCTACAATATCCAAGTTAAGAAACAGAGTGTCTCTGTACGATGGGTGCAGCTGCTTCGCGTGCCTACACGTCTCTTGAGCTTCGCAGCTGAAAGCTGTTAAAAGTGCTGAGAGGTATCAGAGATTTCCTTAAACTTAGTCGACTGTAGGAATCTCTTAGTAGTACAGAACAAATGTATTGGGACTTAATGCATGACCTTATTTGGTCACATCTTTTGAACTATGTGTCGTACAATGATATATTTGTGTAAGTACATTTAGCAGCATATGTGGTTCTGTCTGCAAAAGGGGTTGCCAATAGTTTAGTAGAAAAGAAGTAATAAATTTACACATCATGCACAATAAGGCAATAGGAAACAAGGTAACCTGGTAAGATGCCATGGTAGAGTTGGCTTTTGATTAATTAAATATAACGATAGACGCAATGTGGCCTGCATAGGCAGTTTTCAACTTCGCCAACAGCCAAATATCACTGACGGCTACAATAATAAAGTTTTACAGCAGTTCCTGGTGTCGGTTCTTAAAATCAAGAAGTTTATGAAATGACAATGCCGTTCGTGAATACAATTCTATCAAGAAGGAATGAAGTAATACAAATCTACTATTACAGCAAGAAGAAATGAAGTAATACAAATCTAAGTCATTTACTAATTATTCGTTGAAAAATCTAAATATTTTCTTTTTGCAAATAGCCAACATTTTCCAATTGGTTCTCTACCCGTGATCCTGAACTTTGATCTTCGTTTTCGCAGGAAATTATGTGTTCAACTGAAAGGATCTTAAGTGAATATACATTATGTGATCAAAAGTATCAAGAAACCTGGCTGAAAATGACTTACAAGTTCGTGGTGCCCTCCATCGGTAATGCTGGAATTCAATGTGGCGTTGGCCCACCATTAGTCTTGATAACAGCTTCCGCTCTCGCAGGTATACGTTAAATCAGGTGCTGGAAGCTTTCTTGAGGAATGGCAGTCCATTCTTCAAGGGTTGCTGCAATGAGGAGAGGTATCGATGTCGGTCGGTGAGGCCTGGCACGAAGTCGGCGTTCCAAAACATCCCACAGCTGTTTTATAGGATTCAGGTCAGGACTCTGTGTAGGCCAGTCCACTACAGGGATGTTATTGTCGTGTAACCACTCTGCCAAGCTCACGCATAATGAACAGGTGCTCGATCGTGTTGAAAGATGCAATCGCCATCCCAGAATTGCTTTTCAACAGTGGGAAGCAAGAAGGTGCTTTAAACATCAACGTAGGCCTGTGCTGTGATATTTCCACGCAAAACAACAAGGGATTCAAGGACCCTCTATGAAAAACAAGACCACATCATAACACCACTGCCTCCGAATGTTATCGTTGGCACTACACACACTGGCAGATGATGTTCATCGGGAATTCGCCATACCCACACCCTGCCATCGGATCGCCACATTGTGTACCAGCATTCGTCATTCCACGCAACGTTTTTCAACTGTTTAATCGTCCAATGTTTATGCTCCTTACGCCAACCGAGGCGTCGTTTGTCATTTACCAGCGTGATGTGCGGTTTATGAGCAGCCGCTCGACCGCGAAATCCAAGTTTTCTCTCCTCCCGCCTATCTGTCAAAGTACTTGCAGTGGTTCCTGATGGAGTTTGGTATTCCTGTGTGATGGCCTGCATAGATGTCTGCCTATTACACATTACGACCCTCCAACTGTCGGCGGTATCTGTCAGTCAACAGACGAGGTCGTCCTGTACGCTTTCGTGCTGTACGTGTCCTTTCACGTTTCCACTTCACTATCACATCGGTAACAGTGGACGTAGGGATGTTTAGGAGTGTGGAAATAGCGCGTACAGACGTATGCCACAAGTGACACCCTATCACCTGACCACGTTCGAAGTCCGTGAGTACCGCGGAGCGCCCCATTCTGCTCTCTCATGATGTCTAATGATTACTGAGGTCGGTGATTTGGAGTACCTGGCACACAATGCACCTAATATGAGAAACGTATGTTTTTGTGGGCGTCCGCATACATTTCATCAGATAGTGTAATTCATTCACGGAAGAGGTGGATTTAAAAAACACTTTTAAGACCGATTCACGATCATTGTTCAATACTCTAAGATCAGTGCCAACGAAGAGGGACGGGGGCGCGGTTAGTGACGGAACGATTCAGTAAGAGCGAGAGCGTTACGGAGATGCTCAAGAACCTCCAGTGGCAGACGTTGTGCATCACACAGGGCTTCACTATCGAATATCCGAGAGTGAACGTTCAGAGACAAATCAGTCAAACTATTACTTCCTCCCATATACGCCTCGCGCTATGAACACGACAAGATTATCGGAGAAACTGCTGACGGCAGTCCTTTTTTGGCATCACTCGTGAGTGGAGCAGGAAAGAGGGAAGTGATAGCGCTAGCAAAAGTATCCCCAGCCACACACAGAAAGGTGGCTTTCGGAGTGTACATATAGACGTGGAATAACCGGAAGGCAGTTTCGAAACCAGTCTCTGGCAAAATAAGTTCTACGCTTTTGTACCTCTTCGTATCATACGCTGCCTTTACGATCATGGCAGCTTCACGACTTGCAGCGGGACCTTAAAACGACGTCTGTGATATCCTCCCCAGACAAAACGTATTCTGGCGAGTGGTGGCAAGAATAGGGCGAAGCAAAGAAATGGTTTGGTAGGGGAGGATGTCTAATACTTCAGCTGGACTTCTTAAGGTTAACAGATGTGGTATTTCTGGCTGATAAAAATCTGTGTCACGTAGCGACCACTGTCGGACATGGGTGATCAAGTATAATTTCTGTAAAGATAACAGACGAGGTCACGCTACGAATTTGTGCAACAATTAGGTTTTCAGAGACTTCACGTCTGTTGGAACGTACGGGATGCCGCGTTTCGTATGAGTCTAGCTGCACAACAGGCCAGTTTCGTGCGTGCCGACGGACGCGTCGGTTTTCGAGGCAGCCACCTGTTTGTATTTTGATTCGCTAAACTAAACAAAAATTAAACTCCTCCCGAACAGGCCATGAAGGCCCAACGGTACTGACCGTCCGCCGTGTCACACCCAGTTCATAGGCGTCACTGGATGCGGATATGGAGGGGAGGGGCATGTGGTCAGCACATCGCTCTCCCGGCCGTTTGTCAGCTTACGAGACCGGAGCCACTACTTCTCAATCAAGTAGCTCCTCAGTTCGTCTCGCAAGGGCTGAGTACACCCCGCTTGCCAACAGCGCTCGGCAGACAGGATGGTCACCCGTCCAAGTGCTACCCCAGCCCATCAGCCCGTAACTTCGGTGATCTGACGGGAACCGGTGTTACAACTATGGAAAGCCCGTTGGCGTTTTGTCCCGCTACTGGGACGCAATGTTGTGTGACACAAGAAGCACTGCTGCAGTCTGACAGCTTACTCGAACAGCTTTCATCCTTGCACACAGGCTAAGATTTACGCACTAACGTGAGAAGGTCAAATATACCTACGGAACAACTTCGCCGGCGTTGCTAGTGTCGTCACTTCGAGATACCGATGTCACATTTGTTGTAGTAGTAGCAGCAGTAGTAGTTTTATTCATCTGTAGATCTCTTTTTACAAGGATGTAGAACATGTCAAAGTTTTTACAAGTTTAGTCCAATTTAAAATAAGCTAATTCTTATACACATAGAATTACAGATTTCTAGTTAGAGACAATCAGTAGATTTACTCCTGATATACAATACTTTTTTTTACAAATAACGTATTAAATGAAACTTCCTGGCAGATTAAAACTGTGTGCCGGACCGAGACTCAACTCGGGACCTTTGCCTTTTGCGGGCAAGTGCTCTACCAACTGAGCAACCCAAGCACGACTCACGCCCCGTCCTCACAACTTTACTTCTGCCAGTATCTCGTCTCCTACCTTCCAAACTTACCAGAAGCTCTTCTGCGAACCTTGCAGAACTAGCACTCCTGAAAGAAAGGAAATTGCGGAGACATGGCTTAGCCACAGCCTGGGGGATGTTTCCAGAATGAAATTTTTACTCTGCAGCGGAGTGTGCGCTATCATAACTTATTAAATAACCTAATGCCACAATGTTCACTCATATCTCACTATCAGTCATTGCACACACTATGCACACACTGTTTCGTAAAACTTCACTCACTACACACACACTGGTGACTTTGGGCCATTTTCTGTACCACAACTTCCCATTCGCTATCCTGAAAAACTGAGTCAACATCCCTGTATAATGAGTGACATGTTGAGCTCAGAAAGACGAAGATGTGTTATTATTGTGCAATGCATAGCTTGGGAGTAAGTTTTTCTCGAAAAGGAAAAAAGAAGGAGAAAAACATAGTATGAAGGTGTTATGTGGAATGTTGGATGTTTTATAATCATTATTATTATTTATTTGTATAACACTTTTTTTTACCAAACCCCTACTCTGTTTCATCTAAGCAGTCCTTCAATGTATAAAATGTATTGCACAACAGGTACTTTCTAGCTGCCTTTTTAAATAAATGTATTTCTGGAATTTCTTTTATCTGTTTTGGTAATTTATTGTATAGTTTTATTCCTTGGTAGAAAATGCTTTTTTGAGTTTTATGTTTATTGTTTCTTGGCAAATGTAAGTCGAGTCTAGCTCTTGTTCCATGGTCATGGACAGAACTGTTTGTGCAGTAATTACCAATGTTACTTGTTATGTGTACAACTGACTGGTTGTCAGTTGTCCCTGTCCATATTTGTGGCCACATGGTCAATTACTGATCAGTCGTTGTAGTAAACTTTGTTGCACTATTGACCAACAGGGACATACCAAAACTTTGAAGGATATTTTTGAGGTTATTGCTGGATTCATTCATGATATCACTGTTAATGGTAATGTCCCCACGCTGAATTATGTTGACCTCTGTTCTTGAGACTTTATCTAGAACTTATGTTAATTTATTGAAAAACTGGGAGATCTATACACACATAAAATCATTAATTTCTTGGTAATATCAAGACCTGTTAATTCAATAGCTAATATGTTAAAGTGTTTGTCTTCACTTGCTGTATCGAGGTCATGTCTTGATTTGAACTGTGTTCCTTTGCTGATATAAATGCATGATCCTCCAACCCTTGAAGCAGTTCTGCAGTAAGAGTTTGCCGTTTCCTAAGACGATAACACTACATGTTGGATTTCTGTCTCTCTACACCAGTGCTCAGTAATACAAACTACTGTGGAGTCCAAAGACTGTAGCTCAACTTCTAATAGTTGTATTTTTATTTTTTATTGATTGCATGTTTTGATGGAGGATTGTTAAATCTGTGAAATGCTCCCAGTTACTCTTTCTATTGTTTGCTTTTCTTTGTGACATCTAGTATGTGTGATATTTGGACTCTTGTGAGTGATTGTTTCAGTATTTTTTTAAGTTCTAGAGATATTCTTAATCAGGGGAAC
The DNA here is from genome assembly GCF_023864345.2 of Schistocerca serialis cubense. Lineage (NCBI taxonomy): Eukaryota > Metazoa > Arthropoda > Insecta > Orthoptera > Acrididae > Schistocerca > Schistocerca serialis. The sequence goes on from NC_064639.1 coordinate 697,037,139, forward strand.
CTGTTGTCTGGATTTATCCTCAAAAAGACTTACCTTCTTCTACTCATGACAACAGGTAATTGAGCATGTGTGGCCTGAGATCTACCTGTGTGTATCGTGCACGATAATATGCTGCCACAGTTGTATTGAAAAAAGCAAAATAAAATAAAACTTCGATTCACTGATGCTTATATACTTTAGTATCGTAATTTCGTTACAGCGCCGAATACGTACATATCGTGCACTATAATATGCTGGCACAGTTGTATTGAAAAAAGTAAAATAAAATTAAACTTCGATTGACAGATGCTTATGTACTTTAGTATCGTAATTTCTTTACAGCGCCGAATACGTACATATTATACGTACATACTATACCACCAACATAAATCAAACTCTATAACTAAAATCAAACGTCTCTTATAAGTACATACAGAATTTGATTTCGCACGTGAATATGCATTATCTGATCAATAGTATCCGGAAAACTATTAGTGGGCAATAATATAGTGTGTTTAAACCCTTCGTCTTTATGACACCTAGAGCTATGCTGGGGACACTCTCGGTGAGGTGTGTGATTGTCTGTGAAAGAATGGCAACCCCTTCTTCCTGACGAGCGGAAGCAGAGAAGGCAGTGATGTTGGACCCTCGGGTCTGAAGAAAAGTCGGCGTTCTAACTCAACCAGAACGTGTTGCAATGAGTCAAGGTACGGACTCATGGCATGTCAGTTAATTTCAGGAAGTTTCTTGTCCACAGATGTGCCAAATAGGTGCTGTTTTACGACAGGGTGCATTGTCATCCTAGTACTAAGACCATCATCTCCAAAGTGCCCCACAACTGTATACAGTAAACAATCCTTCAGAACTTATCGTTTTCTTAAGTGCGACAATAGGACCACAATTTAAACAGGATAAACACCCCATACCGTAACACCATCTTCTCCGGACTTCGCTGCAGGCACTACACTAGGTGGCACATAGCGTTCTCCAGGTATTCGCCAAACCCAGACCCATCCATCGGATTGCCACAGCGTATGGCGTGAGTCATCACTGCATATAACCGATTCCTGTCTTCCATTGTTCAGTACTGACGCTCCTTACATCACGTCAAGCGTCTCTTGGTAATGACTATAGAAATATATAGTGTAGGGGGACCTCCTGGATCATCGAACACAATTCTTTGTAACTTCCTACATACAGTTATTGTGTTATTTGGACTGCTGGTAGCATTTTGGAACTCACGGCTAATTCCGTCCAGTGAATTCATGCGGTTTATTTGCAACGACCCTTCGCAATGCTTGACGGTCCCCGTCCATCAGTACGTTAGACCTGCCTGGTCATGATTAACCTGTGGATGATTCTTCACGTTTCCACTTCACAATCTCACCACCAACAGTGCACAAAAGCTGCTGTAGAAGGCTTGAAATGTCAAATCAAATGGTTCAAATGGCTCTGAGCACTATGGGACTTAACATCTATGGTCATCAGTCCACTAGAACTTAGAACTACTTAAACCTAACTAACCTAAGGTCATCACACAACACCCAGTCATCACGAGGCAGAGAAAATCCCTGACCCCGCCGGGAATCGAACCCGGGAACCCGGGCGCGGGAGCTTGAAATGTCCATGATTGGTTCGTTACATAGGTTACATGCAATGACAACGTTCGGAGTCATTGAGCTTTTATGACCGACACATTCTACTGTTGCTACGTCTCTACTAACAACACAACACTCTCCGCTTCCTTTTACAGTGGCGGGTGCGTCTCTGGTGACATCTAGTGAGCAACTGCGAAATTCCGTAGGGGTGTACGGATACTTCAGATCGGGTTGTGTACCATTTGAATTCTGCAGCATCAAACTCTGCAATAAAATCTCCCTGTAGTAATAAGTGCGAATGTCATCATTTTCTTGCCTCCCATTTAACATTTACTACAGTTCTGGATTTTAAACATTCCATTTCCTCGTAATTACAGTTTTAAGCGGAGTTTAGCTTTCTAAATTCTACTATGTCTGCCTTATTTGGGCTTGCGAGTGGCTAAAGGAAAATGATGGAACGTAGAATGGGTTCTGATTAATTTTCATTGCATTACTATTACTGAAGCTGTTGCTGACTTCTTTGGATTTTTCTATGAGCTGTAACATGACTGGTACACACTACTTGACAGCTCTGTATCAGTACAATTACATTTATTTCGTGAATAAAAGTTGGAGGTACAAACTGTTAGAGAGAATCTGCCTCGGTAGCTGACCGGTCAGCGCGGTGGATTGCCAAGCGCAGGGGTCCAGGTTCGATCCTCTGCCGGTTAAGAGATTTAGCCCGCTCGGTGACTCGTGTTGTGTTGTTCTTACGCTCGCAGCGTCTTCATTGACATTCCGCAAATGTGATGACTGAATGGGCACATTCCGATTGCCACTTATAGTGAGAAAGTTGAAAATTATATATAGGGATGCGAATTCCGTGATAGTACGTCTTTACTGCCAGTTGCAGCACGAAGGTTTCCTCAAGTCATGGGATAAAGTCTTGAGAGGTCTCCAGGGATAAGTCGTGGCGGCACGCTTGTCACATTCTGAGTAGCTATTTCCTAAACCAGACACCCATGCGCGGCCGAAGAGAGCCTAAGCCCTCAAGTGTGCACATGAGCGGTGACAAATACTTATTGGGCATGTATGTCATCAAGTACACTGAGGAAATCTGTACTATCTGCGAACAATTTCGGGTCATCCCATGTAATGTATTGCCTCTGCTTCTAGAAAATGTGTGTTCGATATGCATCAATAAGGAAAGACGCTTCAGACACGGTAAAACCTCATAAAGTGTTATAGGTGTGTATGTGTACGTGAACGCCAAACAAATTTTTGCAGCGTTACTCTCAGTTTCAAGTTTACAGGCACGTTCACGAACCGTCACATTGGGAACAAGCATGACGTCTCCCCTTCGCAGAGAGTTTGGGCTGAGAACATTCGCTTCCTCGGTTTCGTCCCGTGCTGGCTGTTGATTTTGAAGATGTAAGTACCGTTTAAGGTGCTGGTTATATTTCAGAGTCTTTATTCTGAGCAGCTCGAACTCAACTTTGTGTATCTGTGCTTGTAATACGCAGAGCTTATAGTATTATACCTCTTCTTAATTTGAAAACGTGATATGACCAGAGGAGAAACAATTTATCACTTTTTCTTTCACTCATTCTAACTTTTTCGTGGTCACACAGTTAACTTTAGTTTTTTGCGTTTGTCTCTGTTTTTTATTTTATTTTTAAGAGTAAGTTTGTCTTTAAAACCGAATAGAAGTTCGGTAACTTTGAAAACGACTTCCATTTGTGAGCCCCATGTTATACAAACTCTCGAATGGCTAGGCGATCCTTATTAACAAATACAAGGAGGTGTCCTCTAAGTTGATATTTTCAACGCGAAGGTGTTTCCACTGTGCGGAGAGAACAAATTGTGAATCCAAAGATACACAGTATGTAGATGTGGTGACCTGTGACTTGCGACCGCAGGTTCTTCTACATCACGTTCAGAATTCATAACGAATAAAACTTTAGATTTCTGTACGACGTAATTTGTGAACTTCTGAACATCGTCAGGTCCCGCCAACATCTTTCCAAGTGGAAGTGTGAGAGAAATCAAGCAATTAGGGCAGTCGAAAATCTAAAGTGTGGAGCTTTTCTGTATCAAAGAGTGTGTTGTGGTGCAGTCGTTAACACTATCGTCCCATAATCTGAGAAAACATCGTTCGAATCCCCAGTCAGAAATCGCGATTTAGTTTATGTGGTTTTTCAAGTAATTTCAGACGAATCCGGCAGTATTTTGCCATAAAGGGCACGGTACTTAACCAATTACGTAATATCTCGGTATCGACGACATTTAAGCTCTAAGCCTTCTTTCTTTGTTTGTATAATGTCGGACTAGCAGACGGTAACGAGCTTAAACTGCGCAGAGGATCGCAAATTGTGGTTGGCTCATTTGTACGTCAGGAGAAAGTAACAGAAAAACAATGCATTCCTAATTAGCAAATATTTGGGACAGGAACGCCTGCCGGGAATCTACTTGGAAAAATCGAATCATGTGGCTGCAGAAAGAGCGGGAAGTTTTGGTTTAACGCCTCATCGATGACAAGCTCGTGAGATAAGGCGTACAAGGTCTGGTTGGAAAATAGTAGGGCGGGCAATCAACCGTGTCTTTTGAACGGAATCATCGCGATATCAAGATTTGTCTTATGTCAAGCGACTGAGGGAAGCGACGGAGCCGGGCGGAGTGGCCGAGCGGTTCTAGGCGCTACAGTAAGGAACCGCGCGACCGCTACGGCCGCAGGTTCGAATCCTGCGTCGGGCATGGATGTGTTTGATGTCCTTAGGTTAGTTAGGTTCAAGTAGTTCTAAGTTATAGGGGACTTATGACCACAGCAGTTGAGTCCCATAGTGCTCAGAGCCATTTGAACCATATGAAGCGACGGAAAACGTGACTCACATGAGTGGACATGGACTTGATCTATCGCCAACCAAAATGTGAAAGCAATGTCCCACCTGTAAATCTGTACAGAATTCGGAAGCGCAAGCAGCCAGTGATCTGATGGCTTATACACACATATCACCTAACGAGTATAAAGATAAAGTAGGACTAACTATAAATGAGGCAGCAGAATATTAACAATGTTCCTGTGGCGGGAATGGAAAGCAATATGAAATTTGTAAGAGCTTTCTTACAACATAAGAAAGACGATCACAAAGCGGAAAGCGTTAATGCAGAGGCTTTTAAATTCAAGTTGAATCAGAGAAATATTTTACATCCAAATAAACGTTTTACGAACATTAGTTAGGATTATAGACGTTTGTACTCACTTTATTTACTGTTCTTGTGAACAGACATTTTACTCGGCAAACACTGATTGAGAATGGTTACTGCTCGAAACCACTCACCTACTAAATAAACATCCATTTCAGTTGCCACTCTGGCTGTCTAATTTGCATCACAATCTAAAACAAGTTGCTGTTTCACATTACCCAGTACGATGGAGTTATGCGAACATGTAAATATTTCCGTGTGAGCTCTGATTTATCGTGTTTCATTACGGTGATCATTTCTCCCTATGTAGGTGGTCGGTGGACAACAAAATATTTTCACATTCTGAGGAGAAAGATGGTAATTCAAATTTCATGACAAGGTCCTGCCGCAGTGGAAAACTTCTGTGTTGTAATGACTGTCACCCCAATTCGTGAATGATATCCATGGCACTCTCCTACTGTTTCGCGAGAATACAAAATAAGATGCCCTTCTTTGAACTTTTTTGATGTCCTCCGTCTATCCTGACTGGTGTAGATGCCACATCACGCAGCAATACTCTAGAAGAGGGCGGACAAGCATAGCGTAAGCAGTCTCTTTAGCTGACCTGTTACGTTTCTCAAGTGTTCTGTCAATAAATCGCAGTCAGTTTGCTTTTTCTCACAACATTATCTATGCGATCTTTCCAATTTAAGTTATTTGTGATTGTTATCTCTAAGTAGTTAGTTGAATTTACAGCCTGTATATTCGTGTGTTTCATCCTGTAACCGAAATTTAGGGGATTCGTTTCAGTACTCATGTGGATGGTTTCACTCTTCTCATTATATCGAGCTGCCATTTTTCGCGCGATAACAAATACCTGGTCTAAATCATTTTGTAACTTATTTTGATCATCTGACGACTTTATAATACGGTAAATGACGGCATCATTTGCAAAAAATCTAAGAGGGCTGCTTAGTTTTCTCCTAAATAGTTCATGTAGTCCAGGAACAACAGAGGACCTATAACACTTCCCTGTGGAACGCTAGAAAATACTTTTGATTTACTCGACGTAGTTCCGTCGTTTACTACGAATTGTGACCTTTTCATTGAAACTCACGTGTCCAGTCGCACAACTGAGATGATATCCGACAGGCACGTAATTTGATCAGAAGTCATTTGTGAGGAACGGTGTCAAAAACCTTCTTGCAAATCTAAAAATACGGAAACAATTTGAGATCCCCTTGGATAGCGCTCATTGAGTTGGCTGTCTGTCAATAAACCGTTTGCTTCGGGGTACTGATAATGTTCGAGCACAGAACCTGGACTGGAGGACTTGCCTTTATTAAGTGATTCAAGCCGCTTCGCTACACTGAGGATATCTGCTTCTAAGTTACACATATCGGCAGTTGTTCTTGATCCGAATATTGGAATATTTACTTCAGCTTCTTTGGTGAAGAAATTTCGGAAAACTGTGTTTAGTAAATTCTCTTTACTGTTGCTGACATCGGTAATATGCCCGTTGGTATGACTCAGTGAAGGTATTGATTATGTCTTGTCGCTGGTGTGTCTTCCATACGACCAGAATCTCTTTGGATTGTATGCCAGATTTAGAGAGAAAGAGAGAGAGAGAGTTTCGTTGTGAAAACTGTTAAAAGCATCTCGCGTTGAAGTTCGCAGTAAATTTTCAGTTTCTTTAAAACTTCGACAACCGTGACGGTTTTGCATGCTTTGCAATTTGGCATGTTTCTTCCGTTGGTTCTGCAATAGTGTTCTCATTTTTTTGTGCACCTTGGGGGATCAGTACCACCTCTTATTAATTTGTTTGGTATATATCACTCACATCAGTTTCTTTGAATTTAAACGACATCTGGTCAACATTTACCTATTCAGATTAGTAGGAGTTGAGACTGTTGCTTAGGATAGGGTCAAGCGAACTTTTATCTTCTTTTTGAAATAGATGTATTTTGCTTCTTTTCTGGTTGGTTTTGATGTTACGGTATTTAGTTTCTCTACAATAACGTAGTGGTTATTAATGCCTGTCTCCGTCATGACGCTCCCGTTTGCTCAGGATTGTTTGTTGCAAAGAAGAAAGTATCTTCTCGCAACCATTTACATTTCGAGAGGACTCCTGAACAAATTTTTGAAAATAATTTTCCGAAAACGATTTCGGGCGACATTTTATGCCTACCACTGACGTTAAACATGCATTTTCGCCAACATATCGAGGGTAGATTGAAGTCACCACCAACTGTAATCATATAAGTACCTGTTTGAAATCTGTCAAGTCTGGACTAAAAGAAATACGAAGGTTGTCCAGAGAGTAATTTCCGATCGGTCACTAAATGGAAACCACAGTGAAAATCCGATGAAGTTTAGCACAGGTGTGTTGGGCAGTGTCTGTAGCATGCCGGTCGATCGCGTTACGTCATTGTTTTTAGTTCTGAGCACACAGGGAGCACATAGAGATACCTAGAACAATAACCTCTCCCGCCAAATACGAGAGCCTGGTGAGAAATTTCGCCTGAGCTTTGCAGCCAACATTACATAACGTGCGATTTCTTCTTCAAGACAATTCTCAGCCGCATTCCGCAGGGCAATGCAGATGCTCCTGCATAGTTTTCAATTGGAAATGTTTGATTACCCACAATACAACCCTTAATTGACTCCCTCTGAGTTTCATCTCTGCCCACGTGAACCACTGGCTATGAAGGCAACATTTTGGCACAGACAAGGAGCGGTAGGCCAGCGTAGAGAATTGGTGGAAAGCACTGGCGGCTGCCTTCTATGACGACGATGTTGGAAAGCTGGTACAGCGTACGACTAATGTATAAGTAGTAACGGCGACTATATAGGGAAATACCTGCAAAGTCTAGCGAACTCATGAAAATACAGTACTGGCCATTAAAATTGTTACACCACGAAGATGACGTGCTACAGATGCGAAATTTAACCGACAGGAAGAAGATGCTGTGATATGTAACTGATTAGCCTTTCAGAGCATTCACACAAGGTTGGCGCCGGTGGCGACAGGTACAACGTGCTTATATGAGGAAAGTTTCCAACCGATTTCTCATACACAAACAGCAGTTGACCGACGTTCCCTGGTGAAACGTTGTAGTAATGCCTCATGCAAGGAGGAGAAAAGTGTACCATCACGTATCCGACTTCGATAAAGGTCGGATTGAAGCTTATCGCGATTACCGTTTATCGGATCGCGACATTGCTGCTCGCGTTGGTCGCAATCCAATGACTTTTAGCAGAATATGGAATCGGCGGGTTCAGGAGAGTAATACGGAACGCCGTGCTGGATCTCAATGGCCTCGTATCACTAGCAGTCGAGATGGCAGGCATCTGGTCCGCATGGCTGTAACGGATCGTGCAGCCACGTCTCGATCCCTGAGTCAGCAGATGGGGACGTTTGCAAGACAACAACCACCAGCACGAACAGTTCGACGACGTTTGCAGCAGCATGGGCTATCAGCTGGAAGACCATGGCTGCGGTTACCCTTGACGCTGCATCACAGACAGGAGCGCCTGCGATCTACATCTACATCTACATCTACATTGATACTCCGCAAGCCACCCAACGGTGTGTGGCGGAGGGCACTTTATGTGCCATTGTCATTACCTCCCTGTCCTGTTCCAGTCGCGTATGGTTCGCGGGAAGAACGACTGCCTGAAAGCCTCCGTGCGCGCTCTAATCTCTCTAATTTTACATTCGTGATCTCCTCGGGAAGTATAAGTAGGGGGAAGCAATATATTCGATACCTCATCCAGAAACGCACCCTCTCGAAACCTGGCGAGCAAGCTACACCGCGATGCAGAGCGCCTCTCTTGCAGAGTCTGCCACTTGAGTTTATTAAACATCTCCGTAACGCTATCACGGTTACCAAATAACCCGGTGACGAAACGCGCCGCTCTTCTTTGGATCTTCTCTATCTCCTCCGTCAACCCGACCTGGTACGGATCCCACACTGATGAGCAATACTCAAGTATAGGTCGAACGAGTGTTTTGTAAGCCACCTCCCTTGTTGATGGACTACATTTTCTAAGCACTCTCCCAATGAATCTCAAACTGGTACCCGCCTTACCAACAATTAATTTTATATGATCATTCCACTTCAAATCGTTCCGTACGCATACTCCCAGATATTTTACAGAAGTAACTGCTACCAGTGTTTGTTCCGCTATCATATAATCATACAATAAAGGATCCTTCTTTCTATGTATTCGCAATACATTACATTTGTCTATGTTAAGGGTCAGTTGCCACTCCCTGCACCAAGTGCCTATCCGCTGCAGATCTTCCTGTATTTCGCTACAATTTTCTAATGCAGCAACTTCTCTGTATACTACAGCATCATCCGCGAAAAGCCGCATGGAACTTCCGACACTATCTACTAAGTCATTTATATATATTGTGAAAAGCAATGGTCCCATAACACTCCCCTGTGGCACGCCAGAGGTTACTTTAACGTCTGTAGACGTCTCTACATGCTGTGTTCTGTTTGCTAAAAACTCTTCAATCCGGCCACACAGCTGGTCTGATATTCCGTAGGCTCTTACTTTGTTTATCAGGCGACAGTGCGGAACTGTATCGAACGCCTTCCGGAAGTCAAGAAAAATAGCATCTACCTGGGAGCCTGTATCTAATATTTTCTGGGTCTCATGAACAAATAAGGCGAGTTGGGTCTCACACGATCGCTGTTTCCGGAATCCATGTTGATTCCTACATAGTAGATTCTGGGTTTCCAGAAATGACATGATACGCGAGCAAAAAACATGTTCTAAAATTCTACAAGAGATCGAAGTAAGAGATATAGGTCTGTAGTTTTGCGCATCTGCTCGACGACCCTTCTTGAAGACTGGGACTATCTGTGCTCTTTTCCAATCATTTGGAACCCTCCGTTCCTCTAGAGACTTGCGGTACACGATGGTGTACTCAACGACGAACCTGGGTGCACGAATTGCAAAACGTTATTTTTTCGGATGAATCCAGGTTCTATTTACAGCATCAAAAAAATGGTTCAAATGGCTCTGAGCACTATGGGACTCAACTGCTGAGGTCATTAGTCCCCTAGAACTTAGAACTAGTTAAACCTAACTACCCTAACGACATCACAAACATCCATGCCTGATGCAGGATTCGAACCTGCGACCGTAGCGGTCTTGCGGTTCCAGACTGCAGCGCCTTTAACCGCACGGCCACTTCGGCCGGCGTTTACAGCATCATGATGGTCGCATTCGTGGTTGGCGAAATCGTGGTGAACGCGGATTGGAAACGTGTATTCGTCATCGCCATACTGGCGTATCACCCGGCGTGATGGTATGGGGTGCCATTGATTACACGTCTCGGTCACCTCTTGTTCGCACTGACGGCACTTTTAACAGTGGACGTTACATTTCAGATGTGTTACGACCCGTGGATCTACCCTTCATTCGATCCCTGCGAAACCCTACATTTCAGCAGGCTAATGCACGACCGCATGTTGCAGGTCCTGTACGGGCCTTTCTGGATTCAGAAAATGTTCGACTGCTTCCCTGGCCAGCACATTCTCCAGATCTCTCATCAGCTGAACACGTCTGGTCAATGGTGGCCGAGCAACTGGCTCGTCACAATACGCCAGTAACTATTCCTGATGAACTATGGTATCGTGTTGAAGCTGCATGAGCAACTGTACCTGTACACGCCATCCAAGCTCTGTGTGACTCAATGCCTAGGCGTATCAAGGCAGTTATTACGGCCAGAAGTGGTTCTTCTGGGTACTGATATCTCAGGATCTGTGCACCCAAATTGCGTGAAAATGTAGTCACATGTCAGTTCTAGCATAATGTATTTGTCCAATGAATACCCTTTTATCAACTGCATTTCTTCTTGGTGTAGCAATTTTAATGGCCAGTAGTGTAAAATGTTTACTAATTTCACTGTGGTTTCCATTTAGAGACTGATCGGAACTTACTTTCTGGACAACCCTCCCATGCCCATTCACAGACAACTAATAACCGCATCCTTGCAGTACACCATTACCAGGTAGAGAAAATAACGAAGTTGCGCGAAAACATTTTTGTTTACCTTCACATACGAATCCTGAACTTACTGAGAAGCCTACAGTGTTTCAACAAGCAATCTCAATTAAGTGCAGCCTGAGAATGAATTAAAATAAATGTATTATTAATTGTGGTTAATGTATTCTGTGCCCTTTTTGCATTTGAGGATGTCGTTGTTTCATAATTTAGTCCTCAGCTTGGTTTCCTTACGGGGTTGGTCGTGAGAGACATTCAAATAAACTAGTTAAAAACAAATTCTGTCGTTCGCTAAATTCATTTGTAAAATACACATGTAGGCTCAATTGATGATAACTTCCAGAAACAATGCCGACTCTGAGCAGGGATATCAAGAACTGGATTGGAATGAATTACTGAAGTGCACGTGTGTCATCCGTGTCCGCAGAAATAGAACGAGGAATTGTATTGGTCTTTATGGGTTGACGTTAAGGTGCAGAGTGTCCTTCCTGTCGGCGCGGACCCGAGGCAGCGTTTGTGTTTGCGCTGCGAGATGGAATTGGCGGCCATCGAGACGGCCGCAGGTCAAGTTGCGCGGCGACGCCCCGGCTGCCGACAGCCGCAGCCGGCTGCTACCCGTCTCCGGTGGCGCTAAGCCGGCTCCGCGACACCGGCCCGCCTCTCACCCAGCCGCTCTGTAAATACGAGGTGGCAGCAGCGGGAGCGCCTGGCCTGACCTGCTTGGAAACAGATTCTCTGCCAGAGACACGTCTGTAGGAGCGTGAACCCAAACTGCTGTACGTAGCGTAACACGCCACTTGCTAGCCGCCCCTGGGTGCGGGACCCCTTTGCGGTTATTGGGTGGGAGAAGGAACGGGCTTTGTTTAGCAAGGAGGTTAACGGCTGGTCTTTCCCTAATCCTCCTGGACTGGGCAGTATATTCTGATTCCAAGGGCGAGTGATACGAGGGGCATTTAATAAGTAATGCAACACATTTCTTTTTCTTGGCATTTTCGCTTGAAGAAAGGCAGAATCTGTTGTGGGGCATCGCAGAATGTTCCCGCTTCAGCCCCTACAGTTAAATGAAGTTCCAATAGCTCGCGGTGCCATATTTAACCTAGAAAATGGCATCTGCATAGCTCGTGTAGGATAAGGAGGCACAGTGACCAGCTTTCGTCCAAAGCGCTGGACGAGTTCATTCGTTTGCTCGGAAGAAGAGGCCGTTAAGTGTTCTCCACCTTACGGCCGGTCTGCGATGACAGAATCGAGGCGTGCACCCTGCAATCATTCTCAGCCAATTTTACAAAAACTGTTCGATAGCATATATTTAATTTTTGCTTTCCTGATAAATTTATTTGTCAGGTACGTGTTGATGGGCCGGCCGATGTCGCCGAGCGGTTCTAGGCGCTTCAGTCTGGAACCGCGCGACCACTACGGTCATAGGTTCGAATCCTGCCTCGGGAATGGATGTGTGTGATGTCCTTAGATTAGTTAGGTTTAAGTAGTTCTAAGTTCTAGGGGACTGATGACCTCCGATGTTAAGTCCCATAGTGGTCAGAGCCATTTGAACCATCAACATGTTTATGGGCCCATCATTTCGTCAATGGTCATAGTTATTGTGATATTTACGTGAAAGTAAGACATTATGCCAAATTTGTATAACTGTGCAATCAAAAATGGGGTCGCTATGACCTTGCGTTTGGTGCATATTACTCAATATGTTTTGTTGAAATTTAGCTAACATATTCAATTTTTCTTTAGACATGGGTAGGGGTATCCATGTGTCACCAATCTTGAGAAAATTGATCTGATGCAGCACCTCATTTGCGATCGCGCTGCGCCAGCGATAAAGCCAGAATAAGATACCGACAACATTACTCATATTTCATAAAGAGTTTCAGATATCGATACGATATTTTGGCAAATGATAGTATGCAAAGAGTAGAGTATGGTTCAAATGGCTCTAAGCATTATTGAACTTAACATCTGAGGTCATCAGTCACCTAGACTTAGAACTACTTATACCTAACTATTCTAAGGACATCACACATCCATGAGCGAGGCAGGATTCGAACCTGCGACCGTAGCACCAGCGCGGTTCGGGAATTGTAGCACCTAGAACCACTCGGCCACAACGGCCGGCTGAGCAGATTATTTTAGGCCATATCGTTGTTATGTAAAACCTCATTATCTGCCGTGTTATTCCAATAACTACAGCCTTTTTCGGTGATAAAATGTAATTTTCAGTGGCCATCGAAAGCTGGTGAAACGAAAATGCTATGGGTTTTGGAACACCATATGTGAAGACATTACACTTTTTTTGTACCAAGGATCTGCTTTTTCATAAGCTGCTGACCTTACTTTTCCACATTTCCTCTCTTAATAATCTTAATAAACCACTATTTCAGAATTCTGTTGCAGTTGTATCTGCACAACATGTTAGTGACATGAGACTTTGTAAATTCCTCTATGGTTTGGCAAAAGAAGCACATTTTAACACGACATCAAAAGAAACGTATAAGTTTTACTCAACATTTGCCACTCATGGCGCTTGTCTGAAAGTTACAAATGGTTAACAAGCAAAGCGGTAATAAATCGCTGCATTTTCGGCGGATTTCTTTTTAGATACTAACGAAAGCAGAGACGACAGTAAATCTTTTTGAATAGTCACCAAGCGAGTACTGGCGTCTGAAGTTTATTAGCTGTACTCAGGAAACTGAGGAAATGAATTCAGCGTGTTCGTCGTAAAAAAATTTAAACGGACTTCTTCTCCATGGGAACACAAAGCCTGACATAACTAAGGGCACCCGAGATGAGCTTACAAAACGTCATTGAACTATTCTTCTTCGTCCGTCCCACAGCTATGATCTCGCACCATCTAACTTTCATCTGTTTGTCCCAGTGAAGGATGCACTCTTCGGGAAGCAATACATGGATTACGGTGGAGTTAATTGATGAAACAAGACGTTGACTCTGACATGGTCCAGTACGGTGGCACCATGCGGCCAAGGTCTTCCAAATAAGATACTGTAAGGTTGTCACGTTGAACGGAAACTTTGTTGTTAGTAGGGTTTGGTAGCCAGAAGAGTGGTAAATAATGTGGTGGTCCGGAATCCTGAATAAAACAAACCTGCTTCAGAAAAAAAACTTTGCATTACATATAGAAAGCCCTTCGTATTACCAGGAACTGCCTGTTGGCGTCTGTCTTGTTTGATTGTATTTCTGACGTTTGGCTAGGACGAGTAGATGGCATTCTCAAAGCTTCACACTCCACTGCTTGTGGCAGCTGAGGCTCTGAAAGTGCCAGCCACCCGTGCTAGCGAAACATCAGAAAAATCACGAAACGCGAGATATTAGCCAGTAGGCAAAAGTCATCAAGTGACTACGAAAACCTTAACTATTTTGTGTTACCAGGTGTGATTAAAATTATTTCTCAGGATAGGAATCGATCCAGACTTTTTACCTTCCTTGGGCAATGTTCCTACCGCGTTAGTGTGCTATCAGCGAAATGCAACAATATGAATTCAGCGCCGCTCCAGTACACAGTTTCTTATATAGAATCGACGGAAAGTATCAATAAATTCCACAGAACATCATAATGAATTAAAAACTTTTTTTAAAAACACTGTTCGTGGAAATAGCAGCGGTTAAGAAGCAATATTGAAACCATTTTCCAAAAACAGTTTCGGCAGCATAAAATAATTTATTTTAATTTTAAGAGGTGACAGGTTTCGATCAGTATGAGATTATATTCAGACTAGTTACTCCATGATGACTGTTGGTACGGAGCAGGAGACACAGTCACTCTGTGGGGGGGGGGGGGGGGGAGAGTTATGAAGATCAGGTTGATCTTCAATCAGGTTGATCTGCACGCCTTCCCCACTTTAAGAGATGTGCATAATGCCGTAATTTTCGCGTTATCCATTTAGCTTTGCGCACAAAAATTTAAAGCTTAGTTCTTAAAGCGTTGGCCTGCCCAAAATTAGTTTTGGATGATTAAGGGAAATTCTCCACTGCGGGGTTCTGACGTGTTACGCCTGACCATACGATAGGGTTACGTACCGGTGTCGTGCCGCTGTCCTCTCAGTGTGTACCAGTTGAGTTAATCCCACTGTGTTTCTATGCGCTCCGCCCATGCGGGCTGCCTCTGCCTCGTATCTCACGTCGTATCGCCTCAGTGTGAACCTTAGACATGAAACACAAAAACTACCTCTTCGACTGTGGAAAAGGAGGCTGACTTCCTGGTAAGTATATCTTTTACTGGGAATAGTAAGATCTATTTAAAACTACAAATAATGGATGATGACAAAGGTAACATAATCTAAGTATCATTGGTTAATATTGAAATTGAATGTCTACATCTACATCTACATCCATACTCCGCAAGTCACCTGACGGTGTGTGGCGGAGGGTACCTTGAGTACCTCTATCGGTTCTACCTTCTATTCCATTATCGTATTGTTCGTGGAAAGAAGGATTGTCGGTATGCCTCTGTGTGGGCTCTAATCTCTCAGATTTTATCCTCATGGTCTCTTCGCGAGATATACGTAGGAGGGAGCAATATACTGCTTGACTCTTCGGTGAAGGTATGTTCTCGAAACTTTGACAAAATCCCGTACCGAGCTACTGAGCGTCTCTCCTGCAGAGTCTTCCACTGGAGTTTATCTATCATCTCCGTAACACTTTCACGATTACTAAATGATCCTGTAACGAAGCGCGCTGCTCTCCGTTGGATCTTCTCTATATCTTCTATCAACCCTATCTGGTACGGATCCCACACTGCTGAGCAGTATTCAAGCAGTGGGCGAACAAGCGTACTGTAACCTACTTCCTTTGTTTTCGGATTGCATTTCCTTAGGATTCTTCCAATGAATCTCAGTCTGGCATCTGCTTTACCGACGATCAACATTATATGATCATTCCATTTTAAATCACTCCTAATGCGTACTCCCAGATAATTTATGGTATTAACTGCTTCCAGTTGCTGACCTGCTATTTTGTAGCTAAATGATAAAGGATCTATCTTTCTGTGTATTCGCAGCACATTACACTTGTCTACATTGAGATTCAATTGCCATGCCCTGCACCATGCGTCAATTCGCAGCAGATCCTCCTGCATTTCAGTACAATTTTCCATTGTTACAACCTCTCGATACACCACAGCATCATCCGCAAAAAGCGCAGCGAACTTCCGATGTCATCCACAAGGTCATTTATGTATATTGTGAATAGCAACGGTCCTATGACACTCCCCTGCGGCACACCTGAAATCACTCTTACTTCGGAAGACTTCTCTCCATTGAGAATGACATGCTGCGTCCTGTTATCTAGGAACTCCTCAATCCAATCACACAATTGGTCTGATAGTCCATATGCTCTTACTTTGTTCATTAAACGACTGTGGGGAACTGTATCGAACGCCTTGCGGAAGTCGAGAAACACGGCATCTACCTGTGAACCCGTATCTATGGCCCTCCGAGTCTCGTGGACGAATAGCGCGAGCTGGGTTTCACATGACCGTCTTTTACGAAACCCATGCTGATTCCTACAGAGTAGATTTCTAGTCTCCAGAAAAGTTATTATACTCGAACACAATACGTGTTCCAAAATTCTACAACTGATTGACGTTAGAGATATAGGTCGTTAGTTCTGCACATCTGCTCGACGTCCCTTCTTGAAAACGGGGATGACCTGTGCCCTTTTCCAATTCTTTGGAACGCTACGCTCTTCTAGAGACCTACGGTACACCGCTGCAAGAAGGGGGGCAAATTCCTTCGCGTACTCTGTGTAAAATTGAACTGGTATCCCATCAGGTCCAGAGGCTTTTCCTCTTTTGAGCGATTTTAATTGTTTCTCTATCCCTCTGTCGTCTATTTCGATATCTACCATTTTGTCATCTGTGCGACAATCTAGAGAAGGAACTACAGTGCAATCTTCCTCTGTGAAACAACTTTGGAAAAAGACATTTAGTATTTCGGCCTTTAGTCTGTCATCCTCTGTTTCAGTACCATTTTGGTCACAGAGTGTCTGGACATTTTGTTTTGATCCACCTACCGCTTTGACATAAGACCAAAATTTCTTAGGATTTTCTGCCAAGTCAGTACATAGAACTAACACTAATTTGTTATCAGATAATAATTTGTATTACATTCGGCAAATAGGACACACCTGTCTGTGTCAGCTATAATAAAACAGAAAGTGAACTATGTTTTCACGTATAATAACTTGCTCTTACACGGACAGTGGAAAAAAAGTGAAGTGATGCTTCCCGAAGTGTTTATTCAGTTAACATACAAGCAATCTTTAATTTTTCGACTTTAAAAGTGAAAAAGAGCAGAAACGGAACTGAAAAAAGAGCAGTCGCAAGAAACGAGGTAATAAATAAACGTTGTAGATTGTATTGCTCAAGAATACAAACGAAAATGGAAACTCACTTTGAGAGACTAGACGGAAATGAACACATCAAACAAATCGAGATTTGAAAAAGAATAAAGAGTCATGAACAATTCTAGAAGGATACACGGTCGAACGCTTTCAAATAAATTCAATTCCGGGAGGTACAGATCGGAGATCGTCCCCTTCTTTGCTACGTTTGCTTTTTCAAAACGAACCTTCAAAATTAAAATCCGCTGGTTACAATTCTTTCTCCCAGTACATACGTTAACAAATGAAGAGTGGAAATGTAAATCTTTCTATATGGCATTTTTTGACAAAAATTGTGTTTAGTGCTCGTGTGTTCTCAGTGCTAGACCTGTTCTGATGCCAAATCGCATAGAAAAAATGTTTCAAGCATTTATTACTAGAGAGCTGTCGTTCCTGCTACGCCTGGAATAGTTTGAAGAGATAAAACACAACTCTTTAGTGAGTGGGCACTGTTCTTTGAGTTGAGACAGAGATTTTGTAGTTATACGTAAACGAAACAAGGTGAGCGAGGCCTTAGTTCGGCAAGGTTTACACAATATTCTTGAGTCACCTTTAGCTGACATCCCTGTGTTCCAATGCATACAAAGGACTGGTTTCATTTTAAAGATGCTACTGAAACACTGACATAAATGCAGACCCGTAACATCTCTAAATGCAGCATGGTCAAATTGTTTCCTCTTCATCCATCTCAAATAACTTTAAAAATATCTTACTTTGAAACAGAAGAATGGAAAAAATTCAGTCTATTAAAAATAGGAAACATCATGTCTTATACACAGTTCAGTCACATTGCGACCATCTTCGAAATACTAAATAACCACTCTTTGCAGCACGGATTCCCGATTGGGTTTTAATTCGGTTAGTGTGGTGGGCAGACGAGTACGGAAAACTCATTCTGGTGCACTTAAAACTACTCACGTAGACTGTGAGCTTTGTGAAACGTTCCACTTTGCTGCTCGTAGGCCGACCACGGTGGCCGAGCGGTTCTAGGCGCTACAGTCTGGAACCGCGCAACCGCTACGGTCGCTGGTTCGAATCCTGCCTCCGGCATGGATGTGTGTGATGTCCTTACGCAAAAGTAGTAAGTTCTATGGGGCTTATGACCTCAGAAGTTAAGTCCCATAATGCTAAGAGCCATTTGAACGTTTTTTTTTTTTTTTCGTAGATGGGTTCGCACCGAGGGGAAAAAAAAAACTGATGTAGGGTTTGACATGATCCCCAAGGATAGATGCATACTTGTTTTGATCCATCCTGCCTTTTTGAATGACGAGATCACAAATATCGTCACTTTAACGATTGTTGCAGGGTGTTTGCTTTCAGACGAATGTTCAAATGTGTGTGAAATCTTGTGGGACTTCACTGTTAAGGTCATCAGTCCCTAAGCTTTTTTTTTTTTTTTGGTCGTCAGTCTACTGACTGGTTTGATGCTGCCCGCCACGAATTCCTTTCCTGTGCTAACTTCTTCATCTCAAAGTAGCACTTGCAACCTACGTCCTCAATTATTTGCTTGACGTATTCCAATCTCTGTCTTCCTCTACAGTTTTTGCCCTCTACAGCTCCCTCTAGTACCATGGAAGTCATTCCCTCATGTCTTAGCAGATGTCCTATCATCCTGTCCCTTCTCCTTATCAGTGTTTTCCACATATTCCTTTCCTCTCCGATTCTGCGTAGAACCTCCTCATTCCTTACCTTATCAGTCCACCTAATTTTCAACATTCGTCTATACCACCACATCTCAAATGCTTCGATTCTCTTCTGTTCCGGTTTTCCCACAGTCCACATTTTTTACTACCATACAATGCTGTACTCCAGACGTACATCCTCAGAAATTTCTTCCTCAAATTAAGTCCGGTATTTGATATTAGTAGACTTCTCTTGGCCAGAAATGCCTTTTTTGCCATAGCGAGTCTGCTTTTGATGTCCTCCTTGCTCCGTCCGTCATTGGTTATTTTACTGCCTAGGTAGCAGATTTCCTTAACTTCATTGACTTCGCGACCATCAATCCCGATGTTAAGTTTCTCGCCGTTCTCATTTCTACTACTTCTCATTACCTTCGTCTTTCTCCGATTTACTCTCAAACCATACTGTGTACTTATTAGACTGTTTATTCCGTTCAGCAGATCATTTAATTCTTCTTTACTTTCACTCAGGATAGCAATGTCATCAGCGAATCGTATCATTGATATCCTTTCACCTTGTATTTTAATTCCAATCCTGAACCTTTCTTTTATTTCCATCATTGCTTCCTCGATGTACAGATTGAAGAGTAGGGGCGAAAGGCTAAAGCCTTGTCTTACACCCTTCTTAATACGAGCACTTCGTTCTTGATCGTCCACTCTTATTATTCCCTCTTGGTTGTTGTACATACTGTATATGACCCGTCTCTCCCTATAGCTTACCCCTACTTTTTTCAGAATCTCGAACAGCTTGCACCATTTTATATTGTCGAACGCTTTTTCCAGGTCGACAAATCCTATGAAAGTGTCCTGATTTTTCTTTAGCCTTGCTTCCATTATTAGCCGTAACGTCAGAATTGCCTCTCTCGGCCCTTTACTTTTCCTAAAGCCAAACTGATCGTCACCTAGCGCATTCTCAATTTTCTTTTCCATTCTTCTGTATATTATTCTTGTAAGCAGCTTCGATGCATGAGTTGTTAAGCTGATTGTGCGATAATTCTCGCACTTGTCAGCTCTTGCCATCTTCTGAATTGTGCGGATGATGCTTTTCCGAAAGTCAGATGGTATATCGCCAGACTCATATAATCTACACACCAACATGAATAGTCGTTTTGTTGCCACTTCCCCCAATGATTTTAGAAATTCTGATGGAATGTTATCTGTCCCTTCTGCCTTATTTGACCGTAAGTCCTCCAAAGCTCTTTTAAATTCCGATTCTAATACTTGATCCCTTATCTCTTCTAAATCGACTCCTGTTTCTTCTTCTATCACATCAGACAAACCTTCACCCTCATAGAGGCTTTCAATGTATTCTTTCCACCTATCTGCTCTCTCCTCTGCATTTAACAGTGGAATTCCCGTTGCACTCTTAATGTTACCACCGTTGCTTTTAATGTCACCAAAGGTTGTTTTGACTTTCCTGTATGCTGAGTCTGTCCTTCCGACAATCATACCTTTTTCGATGTCTTCACATTTTTCCTGCAGCCATTTCGTCTTAGCTTCCCTGCACTTCCTATTTATTTCATTCCTCAGCGACTTGTATTTCTGTATTCCTGATTTTCCCGGAACATGTTTATACTTCCTCCTTTCATCAATCAACTGAAGTATTTCTTCTGTTACCCATGGTTTCTTCGCAGCTACCTTCTTTGTACCTATGTTTTCCTTCCCAACTTCTGTGATGGCCCTTTTTAGAGATGTCCATTCCTCTTCAACTGTACTGCCTACTGCGCTATTCCTTATTGCTGTATCTATAGCGTTAGAGAACTTCAAACGTATCTCGTCATTCCTTAGTACTTCCGTATCCCACTTCTTTGCGTATTGATTCTTTCTGACTAATGTCTTGAACTTCAGCCTACTCTTCATCACTGCTATATAGTGATCTGAGTCTATATCTGCTCCTGGGTACGCCTTACAATCCAGTATCTGATTTCGGAATCTCTGTCTGAGCATGATGTAATCTAATTGAAATCATCCCGTATCTCCCGGCCCTTTCCAAGTATACCTCCTCCTCTTGTGATTCTTGAACAGGGTATTCGCTATTACTAGCTGAAACTTGTTGCAGAACTCAATTAGTCTTTCTCCTCTTTCATTCCTTGTCCCAAGCCCATATTCTCCTGTAACCTTTTCTTCTACTCCTTCCCCTACAACTGCATTCCAGTCGCATATGACTATTAGATTTTCGTCCCCCTTTACATATTGCATAACCCTTTCAACATCCTCATACACTTTCTCTATCTGTTCATCTTCAGCTTGCGACGTCGGCATGTATACCTGAACTATCGTTGTCGGTGTTGGTCTGCTGTCGATTCTGATTAGAACAACCCAGTCACATAACGAATCCTACACCTGTTATACCATTTTCTGCTGCTGACCAGAAATCCTTGTCTTCCTTCCACTTCACTTCACTGACCCCTACTATATCTAGATTGAGCCTTTGCATTTCTCTTTTCAGATTTTCTAGTTTCCCTACCACGTTCAAGCTTCTGACATTCCACGCCCCGACTCGTAGAACGTTATCCTTTCGTTGATTATTCAATCTTTTTCTCATGGTAACCTCCCCCTTGGCAGTACCCTCCCGGAGATCCGAATGGGGGACTATTCCGGAATCTTTTGCCAATGGAGAGATCATCATGACACTTCTTCAATTACAGGCCACATGTCCTGTGGATACACGTTACGTGTCTTTAATGCAGTGGTTTCCATTGCCTTCTGCATCCTCATGTCGTTGATCATTGCTGATTCTTCCGCCTTTAGGGGCAATTTCCCACCCCTAGGACAAGAGAGTGCCCTGAACCTCTATCCGCTCCTCCGCCCTCTTTGACAAGGCCGTTGGCAGAATGAGGCTGACTTCTTATGCCGGAAGTCTTCGGCCGCCAATGCTGATATTTATCAAAATTTAGGCAGTGGCGGGGATCGAACCCGGGACCAACGACGTTTTGATTAGGAATCAAAGACGCTATCCCTAGACCACGGGTACCCAACCCCCATAAGACATTATTGAGGTGAAAATGTGGAAAATATGTGAGGAGGTTGATTAGTTTCTGTCCAAGGTCTGTAATTATGCGAAGAGGGAACTTAGCTGAACTTAGTTGTTTGAGCAGCTCAACAATACGCTTCTACCAGTTCAAGCTTTCATCACTAAGTACAGGAAAGGCTGAGATCATTGTACTAAGCACTTTGTGCAAACATTGGAACTGACACTGCGCTCATCGACGCATTTTAGTAATTTTCACAGGCTGAGGGCCTTGCTTGCTGTTTAACCTACTATTTGCAATAGATGAAATATGCAACAGATATTAACGTTATATGCAATTGAGCAGGTGTGTCTGCACCCAGGTTCCTTTCCTATAGCCTCTGCAATTTTTGTTATTATTGCTGACATGGTCCACTAGTTGAAGAAAGCTCTTCATGCTACTCTTTGATATGAAGTTCTCTTCGTCTCTGCATAGGTACTCCGAATGTCATCCATTCGAACTTGCTTCGGTAGTCAAGCATCGGTGTCTTACAATTTCTGCCACCCACATTTCCCTCCATTACCAGATGTTCCTCTTGTTGACGCCATAGGATCTCTTTTATTAATCCATCCCTTCTTTTATTCAAGTTGTGCAACAATTTATTTTCTTCACAGTTCTGCTCAGTACCTGCTCATTTGTTATCTACTCTTTTCATATAATCTTCAACATTTGTCCGTAGCACTGCATTTCAGTAGCGTCTATTCTATTCTCGTCTAAACTGTTCCAAAACTTTCAGCACCAAAATGTCTTTAAACATTGAAGTAATGTCGAGAGACAAAGAAGTTTTATTATCTGACTTGTGTAAAGAATATCAATATGACTTCCTCCTGATTCGAGAAACTCATCGGGGCAGTACAAGACCCACACCCAAAATAGATGGAATAAGGTGATCTTGGAGAGACCACATGAACGGTACGGTACTACCATCATCGCCAGGCCAGGAATTAGTCACTTCTGCATCACTGACTGACAGGCAAGACACTGAGATATTAACCGTTCAAACTCAGCAATACAAAGTTACTTCTGTGTACAAACCCCGAGAGTCAGATTTTGTCTTCACTGAGCCTGGCAATTTCAGTTACCAAGACTTTAATTTTGTACTGGGCGATTTCAACTGTCAGAGAACTACATGGGGCTATAAAGAAAGTAACAGCAGCGGAGTGGAACTAGAGACCTGGGCTGAGGTACACGATCTACTGCTCATACATGACCCGAAACTACCAAGCTCCTTTAATAGTGGCAGATGGAAGAAAGGGTACAATCCTGATAACATCTTTGTTTGCAAGAAACTCGCTGGCCAATGTGGAAAACTGATTGGGGAGCCAATTCCCCATCGCAGCATTGGCCCATAATTTGCACGGTCAATGCACTTGTTAAGCCTGAACAAGTTCCTTTCACAAGAAGGTTCAGTTTTAAAAAGGCCAACTGGAAGAAATTTAGAGAGCTCATTGAATAACAAAAATCCCCCCAGAACCTGAGATGTACGACTCTTTTGTCAAAATCGTTCAGAAGGTGCCTAGGAAAACAATACCGCGAGGGTGCATAACACAGTATATTACAGGACTGTCTGAGAACGCAAAGCCACTACTGGAAAGATAGCAGAAGCTCTTCGATAACGACCCATTTGATGATGAGACACTTCTAGCAGGCGATGAACTCATGCCAGTCACAGGTAAGAACCGCAAAGCCAAATGGTGTGACCTCGTGGAGAACCTGGACATGAAAGTGAACAGTAGGCGGGCTTGGAAACTGTTAAAGAACCTTAATGGTGATGCTACAAAGTCAAATGATTAATTTACTAACGTCACGGCAGACCAAGTCGCCTCTACACTCCTTATGAATGGCAAAAACCACGGCAGAAAGTACCAGGAACCATTAGCACGTGATCCGGCAGAGGAAAATCATCACCTCAAGGCACCATCTACAATGTCAGAACTTACTGCAGCCATTTCCAGCTTGAAGAATAACAGAGCTCCTGGTATCGATGATCTTAGAGTCGAGCAAATTAAAAACTTTGGCAGTAATATCCTACAGTGGCGGCTAGATTTGATAAACGCATGTGTAGAAAGGCTCCATATTCCAAAGATGTGGAAGAAAGCCCTAGTGTTTGCACTTCTGAAACAAGGACTCTAATGGTCAAAAAATCTTCCGACCTGTGTCTCTTTTATGTCACTGTTTTAAGATCTTGGATCGCCCGACGCTAAGTCGCACAGAAAGCGTCTTGGAACAACAGATGATCCCACAGCAGGCAGGTTTCCGACCAGACAAATCGTGCTGCCGTCAAGTCCTGAACCTGACCCAACATATCGAGGATGGGTTTGAGAGGAAAGAGATCACGGGTGTGGCATTCATAGACCTTTCAGCTGCACATGATACTGTAAACCATCGAAGGCTCCTTAGGAAAGTATATAATGTGACAAGAAATTACCATATAAGATCACTGATAGGTACTTTCCCGCATAATAGGAGATTTTTCGTCTGTCTCCAGGGCAAGAAGAGCAGGTGGAGAAATCAGAGGAATGGCCTACTTCAGGGAAGCGTCCTCGCCCCAGCTCTGTATAATATATATACAAATGAGCAACCAGTGCCAAACATCACGTGCCAATTTATGTATGACGATGACACTGCAGTTGCAGACCAAGGTAACAATTTTATGGATGAAGAGGAGAAATTAACCAGTACCTTGGAAGCTCTCTCCCAGTATTATGAGGCAAACCACCTAAGGCCGAACCCTTGCAAGACGCAGATCTGTGCATTGCATTTAATGAACCGGGATGCAAATCGCGAATTAAATGTAATATGGAGAGGTGAACGTCTCGAGCATTGTAAAACGCCCAAATATCTTGGTGTCACATTGGATCGCACACGGACCTATAAACATAATTGTAATGCCACAAGGGAAAAAGTCTCAACTAGAAACATCATCAGGAAACTAACCAGCGGATCCTGGGGTGCAAACCCAAAAGTCCTGAGAACTTCAGCACTTGCGCTCAGTGTGTCAGCCGCGGAATACGCCGCTCCAGTATGGTCTGCATCAACACACGCGAGAAAAGTTGATGTCGCGGTGAATGAAATGGAACGGATTGTTACAGGATGCTTGAGGCCAACCCCAGTGCACAAGATGTACTTAATCATGGGGATCGCACTGCCCAACATACGACGTGACATCGCTGCCAAAGCCGAAAAACCAAGCAAGAAAAGGACATGCGTCACCCTTTATATGGACACCAGCCTGCTGACCGACGGCGTTGTTCGAGGAAGAGTTTCCTGTCACGTACCCGAGCCCTGGAAGGGTCGGCTGCAGAGAATCGTTTGAAAAGGTGGGAAATCGACCTGAGAAACGCCCATAAAGATGTAAAAGAAGAACTGGCGCCTGGTGGAGACCTACCATACATAGTCTGGAGAACCCTAAACCGTATGAGGGTAGAAGTGCCAAAGTGCAAGACAAACCTGCAGCAATGGGGTTTCCTAAAAGAGAATGAGAACACTCTCTGTCTGTGTGGTTCTGTCCATGATCCTCAACACCTGCTTATCTGTCCATATGGGAGGCAAATGACAAGGCCATATGGAAGTCTAGTTCCGGACACGGAAAGTAAGTAAGCACCCAAATTTATATTTAACTTTAACAAATTACTCTTTTTCATGCACGCTCATCTTGCTATAGCAAGTTTACACTTTATACTATTTCTTCTTCTACCATCTTCATTTATTTTACTGTCCAAGTAGCGTATCGCATTTACTACTTTTACTGTCATTTTCTAATACAATTCTCCCAGTATCGCCTGATTTTATTCAGCTACATTTGACTGCCCTTACTCTGCTTCTATAGATATTCATCTTTTAACCTACAGTATCTTCGAGACTATGTATTCCATGTAACTGATCTTCTAAGCCCTTTGCCCCCCCCCCCCCCCACACACACACACACCTCATCGACAAAATTGCAGTGAAAGCTTTACACCTTAAATTCTTAATCTTTGCTCTCTGAATTTAAATTACTTTACCAAATATCTCTTGGACTGTTTTACTGCTTGACGACTGTACAGACTGAATAAAATCGGTAATAGCTACAAGCATGATTCACGACTTTTTTAACTACTGCTTCCTTGAGACAGGATTGTTGTTTATCCCTGATTTAATTCAGTTGGTTCATTGAGCAAGCTGTGACGGAGACAAAGTTCTAAAATATAAAGGGTAATAATGTTAAGGAAGGGGGAATAAAATTTTTCGGTTTTGCTGACGAAATTGTAATTTGGGTAGGGACGGCAAAGGACGTGGGCGATGAGTAGAATGGAACAGACGTTGTTGAAAAGAGATTATAAGATGAACATAAATTAAAGATAAGCAAAGCTAATGGAATATAGCCGAAATATATCAGTGTGTGTGTGTGTTTGAGGTTTACGGGCGCTAAACAGTGGGGTCATCAGCGCCCAAATATATCAGGAGGTGCTGACGGAGTTCCATTAGGTTGTTTTGTATTTGGGTAGCAAAGTAAATGACGATGTTCGAAGTAGAAAGAAATAAAATGCGGGCTAGCAACAAGAAAAAGGTTTCTAAAAAAGGGGAATTTATTTACAAGAATTTAAGTGCTAGGAACTGTTTTATTCTGGTATTTATCTGAAATGTTGCCTTGTAGGGAAATCAAGCGAGGGTGATAGACCGTTCAATCTAAATGAGAATAGAAGCTTCTGAAACTTGGCGCTGAAGAGGAATGCTGAAGATCATACGAGGAAATCGAATTCCTAAGAAAATGGCACTGAACGGAATTGCGAGAAGTTTTAGCACAAGTTTACTAAAAGATGGGATCGGCTGATAGGGCTCATTGTCAGATACAGAGTAGTGTGTGAAGTAAAAATTACAGACGAAGGCTAAAGCTTGACCACAGTAAACTGATTCAGAAGGATGTGTGTTGCAGTAGTTTTGCAGGCAGAGACTTGTACTGGATAGACAGGTGCGAAGAGCTGCACGAAACCAGCCTTCGGACTGAAAATCACGACAACAATAACAACTGAAATTGAAGTTTATAAGAGAGTGATGGAAGCTTACGTTCAAACAAGACTGAATGGCATGCGAAAATAAGAATTTAAATAAGAAACTACTGAAAAGACATACAACAAGTAAGCAGCGTGGGACAGCGAGGACGTGGGACAGGTCCCCATCGCCAAATATAGCAGTCCTACTTTGCTGTTATTCTAAAGAAGTTTTGGCATGATGTAAAAGTAACATAATTTTGGGAATATTGTAACTACACAACAAATACTAATTGGGGTGAAATATACAACAAAAATAATGTCTCGTTAAACACTAAACGTTTGTTCACAAATGCTCTTTATTCAATGGCACCCTACGTTGCGCGAGATATTGCCGGCGGAATTCGAGCGAACTAAAGGCTCTTCATGCGGCAATAAACTAAATCAGAGCACTCGGTAGTATATCATAGAGCCACTATTAACGTCACTAAGTTCGGTTGCATGCTGGAAGCTATGATGACCTGTGTTACAGAGCCTGTAAACATTCGAGGACGTCATATACGCTACAATATGTCATTGCGTTGAATTTAGAAAGCAAATATCCACCGAAGAAATAACGCGAATTCTTCAGACGAAGGGAAGAAAATTGTATACAGGTGTATAAAAGGAAATGTTCCTAATTTTGTGATGTGTTAGAGGACATGGCAATAAACATTTTTTAGTTACCAGTAATCCAGTGTCTGGAAATGCTTTATTTTCTGTACAAAAAGAAGTGCTCATGACTCGGACTTTAAATGCTTTTGGTTCAGCTGTTATTATTACCACGGAAACAATGAACTACTAAAATTAGTTTGATATTATGTCACAGAATGTCTTCAGAATATGTTCCGTAAAATTTATTTACTTAGTTTCAGATGTTAAAATTTACGACATTGTATTACTTCGGAAGTGCGGGAAGACGGGCTTTCTAGTTACAGAACTGATACTAGAAGCTAAATCTTCTGTCTGCAGTACAATACGAGTAGAACGAGAAAGAATACTAGAGCCATGATGTTTTCATGGAGTAGGAGATAGAAGGAATGGCAATAAATATTAGTCTGAAAAGTAGTGATGAAGACAGTTACCACGAACCCAACATCACCACACCTGGGGACCTGCATGGCAAAAGGGGAAAGCTAGTACGACTGATGAAATTACGAGTTTGATTTCAGATGCTAATCAATAACGAATTATTGTAAAATGTAAGTACAGTCCATTTACTTTTACTTTTTAGATTGGTTTAATTTAGTTTCACTTTACTTTGAAACAAAAGGGTAGTATTATACTGTTTTGTACCTTGACGAATATCTGGAGTCGAGGATAATGTCATATGGAGTGTTGTGTTCCCCGCTCGTTCCCTGGCATGCCCAGACATTTCAGTAAACAGGCATCAGCGCACTATTATATAAACCACAATGAGTATGCAATGGACTGCATACTATAAACAAACTTATTTGCCCATAACACTGCCAGTGGCACTTTGCGAGCCTTTCGTTCAGCAAATTTATGAATCTCAGCTTAGAAGTCTAGTTGCCTTGCCAAATTATATTCAGTTGCGAAGGCCCCAAAATCTGTGAGACTTTGTTAATGCGTAGTTGATCCGAGATAGGTTGCTGATTAACCTTTCTTCTTCAGTTACGTTCATAGAAGTGTGTAAAAGATGCATACACTACACATACATTCGGAAACAAGCTGAAAATTATAAGCTCTTGCATCTTATTCTGGAGGTCTAATTGTTTCAAAGCAATGTATCCAAATTTTGAAGTATGAATAGTTATCAAATATTTAATTTATTATTCTAAATCTGTTGTAACATGATTACTGTATTGATTGACAATTAACTTGCTTGCCTGAGCGACCTGATAGTCAGTCGTCTTTGGGTATATCCATAAAAACCCAAACATTTTATCTATAATCTTCAGCATTTCACATCAGGTTTTCAAATTAGACACTAGAGTGTCAATGATGACTTAAAAACGTTTCCCTTGTATAAATCTACGAAATTTACATCTCTCACTTCATACTTAGCTTCATCATGAAATGATTTCCTCTTCTTAGCGGGCGCCTCCGCAAATTCGGCATCGATTTTAATTGCACTGGTGAGAACTTTAGTTTCAAGGAAAATGATGTCTCAATTTCCACGAAGATTTTTGACGTTATTTAAAAAGCTCTCAAGGTCTATTACCCCAATATCAATGACAGTATTTAGAGTTTTTAGTTGTTTGATTTTTTAGTCAAATGGTACCAACAACTTTAGTCAAATTCATGACATGATTAAACACCTGAACGCTCTCCTACAATCCAAAAAACCTGTACAACATGACGTGTTTCTGATGACAAATTTAACTTACTGAGAGTTCAACAGCCATGGAAATCTTGTACAAGTGATCTACAATAGGTCTTACAGAGTCAGCCTGAGCACTTCAACGGGTATCAGATATGGAATAAAAGAACTTCCCACACTGTTTCACAATGTCCCATGGGCGTGGACTGCAACAGAATAGGTTGTAAAGAGGCTGAATCACTCTGAAAAAAGTATTTGCTTCACGACACCTCTGAGCTGCGTCTATAGCACATAAGGCTGTGGCAAGCACTCAGAGAAAATTTTGCAAGAGGGTTCCACTGAAAAACAAAAAAGATGTGTCTGTGCTCCTTTATAAGACAGTCTGATATTACTTCTGTTGTTATAACCTTGTGTGCAGCATCTACTGATAGGAATTTAGTTTTTCACAAGTACTGATCGAATTAAATGTGCAATTTGTTTCTGCCCTGCCATGGGCTGGCGCTTCCCACAAAGCTTGTAGTTAGTAGAATGTGCCATCTGCCGACGATTCTAACTGCCTTGTAGTGGAGACGTGAAAGAACTTTTTTTCTCTTGTAGTTCTACAGTTCTTAGCTATGTATACGCTTACGAAGAGATTTTGTGTTTTTACCGACAGCGTGCTAAACTTGTTGAAATTAATAATTCAGCTCCGGTATTGTGCTAGATTATTATGTGCACGTAGTAAAAATATGTCTTTAAACTCCATGCACCGGATGTAATTCATATGCGAGTCGGTTGTTGCGTACATAGGTCAACATGGGTGTGCGCTTATGTTCAGGGAGCAATCCTACATGCCACATTACAACGTATTATTCCATTTCATACGTTATTGTTTATTCACATAAACATTCCGACGTGCCAGTTAAAACTACAGTTTAACGAGCACTCTCATAAAAGTACAACTGTATGTGTTACACGATAGCCAGTATCTGGTGTAATCTGAGTGCATGATGAAGTCGGTAGACCATGGCTATATGGCACGGACGACTGGCAACTGGCCTACCAATTTCTCCCGAGGGCTGGAGCGCCTTTATTTATGTGGCCATCTACTACCATGCCAATTCAAACCGATGATCTACGGACGCAATTCTAGATCACATGAAATTATGTTTATTTTCACATTCAAAGTTTCCTCATTTAGCAAGTAGTCTCAACAGCTCTATATTAAGGCCAATTTCTATCAGATGCCGCGCAATTTAGAACTGCCTAACTCTCACAATCTCAGGGCCTCTGGATCGCAAGTTATTGGCCGCAGGATAAAGGACGGCCTTCTCTTTTGTTCGCCTACCTCCGCAAGTCGCTGAAAGGCAGAAACCGCGCAGTGCGCTG
The DNA here is from genome assembly GCF_023864345.2 of Schistocerca serialis cubense. Classification (NCBI taxonomy): domain Eukaryota; kingdom Metazoa; phylum Arthropoda; class Insecta; order Orthoptera; family Acrididae; genus Schistocerca; species Schistocerca serialis. Next base: position 697,067,655 of record NC_064639.1, read on the forward strand.
ATGGCGAATTCTTTCAGTAATAATTTTTTTTGGGCACCGAATTCTCGATTGTGAGCACACTCTTAAGAACCAGCTGTACGGAAAAAGAAAAAAATTCCACAGTAAGCCACAAGTACCATGAAGGAATAACAAACGGTGAGCTGAAACGACGCCTCATGTGACTGCAAGGATTCTAAACTGACGACACGTTCTATGTGAGAGTGTACTCTCCAGATCTATACGTCCAATGCAAAAGAATTTTACTATCTGGCAGAGCTATTTAATACGCTAATAACTCATAATAAAGAAGACATCCCATTACAATCTAATGCACGTATCCGTTCTCTCAAGTATGATACCTCGCTACAAATTTTGTAAATGATATACGTGTGTTGCAAGTGGAAAATATCGAGCAATTATAGCAAAACTTATGTAATCGTTTCTATGTATTTATTTTTCATATAGTGCCAAGTTCAAGATGTAGCTCAGTGTCTTGCCTGTTGTGTAATCCTTTGCAGAGACCATACTGTATTCACCTGCTATCATTTACTGAAACTATCGGCTACCTACATCCTTTAAGTCATGAGCGATTCACGGCCTTAAAATCAGGAAGACCCTCTTTCAGCCCCAATATCCATAGGGAATTTTTCTGTATGTAGACTGCAACGGAGTCCATTCACGTTGATAAGTGCGTCTAAGGAGTTGTTTGAAACAGAAGTAGTAGCTCTGAGTTCATGAAATATATGTCCATTACCGTAGATGGAAAAGTGAAAACCGCGGGAGCCTGGTAACAAAATGTTCGGAAAATTTCCTCGACCTTCAGATTTGGCATGAGGAGTGAATGAATTATTTCCATCCGGGATTTGCGGAATATATCAGCACAATCTCTCTCTGTTTCGTAGCGTTTGTCCCATCTTACAGGGTCCTCAGTTTTTCACGACTTGGCAAATTAACTTTAGTGTAAATTTGAGGCCGGATGCACTTCATGTCGCCAGTTGACAATTAACCTGGCAGGGAGGGGAATGGGGATGGGGGAATCGTGTGTGGTCTCTGTCTGTGTACAACGATAATTTTATTCTGTGTGGTAACAGATTTAAACTGTTTGTGCATCGTATTTTCTGGTGTGTAAATTGGGGAACGGCCCAGTGTTTGCCTAAAGGAGCGTGGAAAACCACACTAAGACGGCTCTGTATACCATAGCAACGATCGTTATTTTACGGCGCGGATTCGATCTCCTGCTCTCGCAACCACCCACAGTCTCTCAAGCTAGCATGGGGTGTAGGTGCAGACTCCACGGTGCTTGCAAGTAATTGTCAGTGGTTATACACTCCTGGAAATTGAAATAATAACACCGTGAATTCATTGTCCCAGGAAGGGAAACTTTATTGACACATTCCTGGGGTCAGATACATCACATGATCACACTGACAGAACCACAGGCACATAGACACAGGCAACAGAGCATGCACAATGTCGGCACTAGTACAGTGTATATCCACCTTTCGCAGCAATGCAGGCTGCTATTCTCCCATGGAGACGATCGTAGAGATGCTGGATGTAGTCCTGTGGAACGGCTTGCCATGCCATTTCCACCTGGCGCCTCAGTTGGACCAGCGTTCGTGCTGGACGTGCAGACCGCGTGAGACGACGCTTCATCCAGTCCCAAACATGCTCAATGGGGGACAGATCCGGAGATCTTGCTGGCCAGGGTAGTTGACTTACACCTTCTAGAGCACGTTGGGTGGCACGGGATACATGCGGACGTGCATTGTCCTGTTGGAACAGCAAGTTCCCTTGCCGGTCTAGGAATGGTAGAACAATGGGTTCGATGACGGTTTGGATGTACCGTGCACTATTCAGTGTCCCCTCGACGATCACCAGTGGTGTACGGCCAGTGTAGGAGATCGATCCCCACACCATGATGCCGGGTGTTGGCCCTGTGTGCCTCGATCGTATGCAGTCCTGATTGTGGCGCTCACCTGCACGGCGCCAAACACGCATACGACCATCATTGGCACCAAGGCAGAAGCGACTCTCATCGCTGAAGACGACACGTCTCCATTCGTCCCTCCATTCACGCCTGTCGCGACACCACTGGAGGCGGGCTGCACGATGTTGGGGCGTGAGCGGAAGACGGCCTAACGGTGTGCGGGACCGTAGCCCAGCTTCATTGAGACGGTTGCGAATGGTCCTCGCCGATACCCCAGGAGCAACAGTGTCCCTAATTTGCTGGGAAGTGGCGGTGCGGTCCCCTACGGCACTGCGTAGGATCCTACGGTCTTGGCGTGCATCCGTGCGTCGCTGCGGTCCGGTCCCAGGTCGACGGGCACGTGCACCTTCCGCCGACCACTGGCGACAACATCGATGTACTGTGGAGACCTTACGCCCCACGTGTTGAGCAATTCGGCGGTACGTCCACCCGGCCTCCCGCATGCCCACTATACGCCCTCGCTCAAAGTCCGTCAACTGCACATACGGTTCACGTCCACGCTGTCGCGGCTTGCTACCAGTGTTAAAGACTGCGATGGAGCTCCGTATGCCACGGCAAACTGGCTGACACTGACGACGGCGGTGCACAAATGCTGCGCAGCTAGCGCCATTCGACGGCCAACACCGCGGTTCCTGGTGTGTCCGCTGTGCCGTGCGTGTGATCATTGCTTGTACAGCCCTCTCGCAGTGTCCGGAGCAAGTATGGTGGGTCTGACACATCGGTGTCAATATGTTCTTTTTTCCATTTCCAGGAGTGTATATCTCTATAATTCATTCGTGCGAATAATGTAAATATTTCGCACCCGAACACGGAAGATATCACTGACCGTGCCTAAATCTATAAGTCGTCTGGTATGACAAAATAATAGAACGAATCCAAAAAATCATCTTAATTTTTGATCCTCCATGTATTCTAAAACAATTAACTTAAAGCTACAGTTCTTTTTCCTAGAGCGAGCTATTATTTTTGGAATGATCACCATCAGCTTCTAAACAATGCCAATGGCAGCGAAAATCAGGACGTGCTGAAAAGTAATGTCCCCGAACTTTTTATTCCATTCTCAGTAACAGACGAGGTGTTACATGTTATGCCTTATATATTCGGCGTACTTCCAGCTTCGCTGACGCAAGTTGCAGCCCTCTGCCACTAGAGAGCTCCGAAATGTAGCGTGCAATATGGCGGGGTGTAACGTAACTATGTCAGTGCGTGAAAAATGGCGTTTTGTAATCGAATTTCGATTTCGAAGAGTTCGTCCATATAGGGAGCACCCTCTCCTTCAGTATGATATTGCTAGACCACACACTATCGCGGCGACATCTGCGACAATCCAACACCTTGGATTCATTGTCCTTACAAGCCCGACTTGGCCTCATCTGATTTTCATCTGTTTCCAAAATTTAAAGACGACCTTCGTGGACTTCACTTTGAGAGTACACACATCAAAAAATGTTTTGCTTCATCCCAGTTCCCAGTACTCCTGATGATAGACGTTGACTGTGGATATTGTATCACAGACACAGTCCCTTTGACGGTTCAGATATGTCACTGGACCCGCCAAAAGATGTAAACAACCATGCATGAGCAGCGCCTATTACACGGAGGTGGTCCTACAGCCGATCATTTCCAGTCATTCCACCAGGAAGGAGGTACACGGCGCGTGTAGTCTGTGGTTCAAAAATGCCTAGACGATCAATAGCGCGGTTCTATCGCGTCCGCATTGTTACTTTGTGCCAGAATGGACTCTCAACAAGGGAAGTGTCGAGGTGTCTCGGAGTGAATTAAAGTGACGTTGTTCGGACATGAAGGAGATACAGAGAGACAGGAACTGTTGATGACATGCCTCGCTCAGGCCGCCCAAGGGCTATTACTGTAGTGGATGGCCGCTACCTAAGGGTTATGGCTCGGGGGAACCCTGACAGCAAAGCCACCGTGTTGAATAATGCTTTTAGTGCAGCCACAGGACGTCGCGTTACGACTCAAACTGTGCGCAATAGGCTGCATGATGCTCAGCTTCACTCCCGACGTCCATGACGAGGTCCATCTTTGCAACGACGACACCATGCAGCGCGGTACAGATGGGCCCAACAACATGCCGAATGGACCGCTCAGGACTGGCATCAAGCTGTCTTCAGTGATGAGTGTCGCATATGCCCTCAATCAGACAATCGTCGGAGACGTGTTTGGAGGCAACCCTGCTAGGCTAAACGCCTAAGTACACAGTGTCCAGCGAGTGCTGTTTTGGGGTGGCATTATGTGGGGCTGAAGTACGCCGCTGGTGGCCATTGAAGGCGCCGTAAGGTCTGTACGATACGTGAATGCCATTCTCCGACTGATAGTGCAACCATATCGGCAGCGTATTAGCGAGGCATCCGTCTTCATGGATGACAATTCGCGCCCCATCGTGCACATCTTGTGAATGACTTCCTTCAGGATAACGACATCGCTCGACTAGAATGGCCAGCATGTTCTCCATACATGAACTCTTTCGAACATGACTGGGATGGATGGAAAAGGGATTTTATGGACGACATGACTCACCAACCGCTCTGACAGATCTAGGCCGAATCGCTGTTGAGAAGAGGGACAATCTGGACCAACAGTTCCGTGATGAACTTGTGACTTGTATGCCACTACGAATACAGGCATGCATCAATGCAAGAGGACGTGCTACTGGGTATTAGAGGTACCGGAGTGTACAGCAGTCTGGACCACCACCTCTGAAGGTCTCGCTGTATGGTGGTACAACATGCAATGTCTGGTTTTAATGAGCAATAAAAAGAGCGGAAATGTTGATTCTGTTGATCTCTGTTCCAGTTTTCTGTACAGGTTCCGGAACTCTCGGAAGCGAGGTGATTCAAAACTTTTGTTGATGTGTGTAATAAACCGGTGCAAATAGAGGTGAGGTAGTGGCTGAGTTAACAAAGTCAAACATTCTACACTAATGGTATCAACAAACTGGTCTCTCACTGGGAGAAATGTGTCAGTCACCAGGGTTACTAAATGGTTCAAATGGCTCTAAGCACTATGGGAGGTCATCAGTCCCCTAGACATAGAACTACGTAAGCCTAACTAACCTAAGGACATCACAAACATCCATGCCCGAGGCAGGATTAGGACCTGCGATCGCAGCAGCAGCGTGGTTCCGGGCTGAAGCGCCTAGAACTGCTCGGCCACAGCGGCCGGCACTAGGGTTACTACGGTGAGAAACAAATATGTAGACATGATGGATAAAGATGTAGATTGTTAACGAAGTTTGTTTTACTTTATAAGCTTAAAATTCGTAGGTATCACTGTTCTGCACGCCCTCGTATTTGGCTTAACAGCAGCACATTATGATACTATTTTCTCATGTAGCTATTATGTTGTAGGTGGTTTTTGTCGATACGTGTTACCTCGACGGTCCTCCACGTGTGAAGCTCCACAGGCATAAAAACAGGAGAGAGATGTGGCTAGTGAACAGCACCTCTTCGACCAGCCCACAATCCAGGTTGTGTTTCGTCCGGGTAGTGAATTCAGGTACAGCTTGATAGCTCAGTGGTAGTTGCGGGATGTTATATTCACAAAAACAAGTCTGATGCCCAACATCTATGGCAGTAGGAAGCAAGCCCCTTACTACAGTAGACTGGTTGCTTTGCAGCGTAGTTGGCTGACATGTGAGCAACTGATGTGTTTACAGGACATCACATCGAAAACACACGTAATGTGGGCGACACCATGATAAACAATAAATAGTATTTATTAAAATATTTTATACGGAATAAAGCACTCAAAGCTTTGAGTGATGGATCATGTGTGGACTGCAGTCTAACCTAAATAATTTCGTCCTTTACTGCTGCATCTAAAAGATTTGGGTTCTGTCTGACGAACATTCATTAACTGCCTCTGGTCATAGCTACGGAAAATGATGACAAACTTCTGCTGGAACTGTAGGCTACTGTTTCTGGCGAACAGAAACTCTTCCTACCACTCCGCCAACTTTGCCGTTCTCCTTTATCTGTGAGGGGTGGAATGATCTTGCATCCGCGACCTCGCTGGGGAAAGTAGAAAGTAGTTACCCGTGTCAGCGCCTTTCGTGGCGTAACTGTTAGCGTATGGAGCAGGCTATTCGACGATTTTTAGCAGAAAAATTAATAGGTTGCTGTTTATAAGTGACATGTTCGCGGCGACAGATCGGAAATGAGTGGCGCCAAGCATGAGGAATGTGCGGCTGGTGGCGCTGTCTGCTGCCCTCGCCATGTACCGTGGCGGCATTCACAGCACGTTTCCTCTCTGTACTGGGTCTGGATAGCAAGCAGAATCCTTGTGCAAAGTTTATCAATAAATGCCTGACCAGTTACGGTATCGTCGAAGAAGGGACCGAGGGATTCCTGTGATAAGAGACCACAGCACACATTAAACCCAGTAGTTTCACTGCTTTGTCCATATGAATGAGACGATTTTTGAGATCCCAGTTCATACAATTGTGGGAGTTCACTGTACTGCTATGTTTCAGTTGCGTCTCATCAGGCCACAAAAATCTCGACGAATAAGAAAGAAGTGTCTATGCTATTAAGAAGTATAATAAAATATTCCTTCGGACACAGGTATTTCATATTTATTCGCCAATATCAGGCACTAGACTCTCAATAAATATGATCTTCTTGGACGGAAATGTACGTAAGAGTGCAGGTTGTGACACATGGAAGACGACATGCGGAAGTTTGGGTGCGACCGTGATTCGTGCACTGATAGCCGAAGCAGTTAAGGCAGCAGCTCGCGTAAAGCGGGAAATCCGATTACGAGTCCCGGTCTGGCACAAATGTTTGCTGTCGTCATTCCAATATACAGACTATGGTGGACCTTACTCGTGATAGCGAATATGTTTCAAGCACACTGATTTTCCTGAAGTATCCTCATCCTCGCGAAGACTGTGCTTAAAGCGCTCACAATATTCAGTTCTTCGTTAGGTCTCGTCCCCGTAGCAGTCTTAGGATGCACGCTCTCGACCTGACTACCTCATTCTAATTTCTCTCCCTCCGTGGTACACTGAAATCTGAGTTGATGGGATAAAATGTTGCAACACCACAACACTCGACTTCGGACTTTTTATTGTTGTGGCTGGTCACATCTTGCCTCCCCATGATTCCCAACAGTTACATCGGCTTCGAACTTATCACAAATACGGGCAACTGTATGTCTTGTTGTTGGTCGTGTTCCAGATCTTTCTGCCATTGACGTTGTACCTCATGAATGTCCTTGTACTTCTCGTACCAGTTCAATACGACCTTCCGTTCCAGAAATAGTAATGTCACTTCCATCGTTGTTAGTGCTAGACTGTGTTTTGCTCGTCGCAGCAACCCCACCGCCTGCACTTATGCGAACTACTTCCACTGCCATCCACGCACGACGAATATAATAGTTGTACTCACTTCCACATGAGATTATTAATTGGAAGTATTTTTTTTTAATTATTTGATTAAAAAATGTGAGTAGGTTACAATTGTGGGTCCCTGCATGTTTTCTAAATCAGATGAATGTTATATAGGCCCACTAGTTGTATTATGTAGTACATCGACGTGACTGCTCTGCAGTTCACACTTAAGGGCTTCATTGAACCTGTTTGATGGCACAGTGTGCAAAAGCCAGCCGAGGTGGTCGTGCGGTTCTAGGCGCTGCAGTCCGGAACCGCGGGACTGCTACGGTCGCAGGTTAAAATCCTGCTTCGGGCATGGATGTGTGTGATGTCCTTAGGTTAGTTAGGTTTAAGTAGTTCTAAGTCCTACGGGACTGATGACCTAAGATGTTCCATAGTGCTCAGAGCCATTTGAGAGTGCAAAATGTTTATTGGTCTTCTTACGAACATACAGAGACTGGCGCCTAAGTAATCCAGCTACACATCACTGGAATGCATTTGGAATGCACTGGAATGCAGATGTAAATTCTTTTTTAAAATTTTTATACGATGACATTGAATATGTCGCTTATATATATATATATAGGACAGAACTGCATTTACAATAATCTCTTTAAGTCTACAGACAATATGGTCAGATCATCAGTGTTGCATATGGGCTTATGAAAGCAGAAATTCCATTAATCAACAGACGATAGTGTTCTAGCCGATAATCTAAGCTTATTTAAGCAGGTGTAGAAAGTTTGCCGTAAAAGTGTAATTGGCCTGTACCATATTGTGAGACTGGGATCTTTCCGTTCTTTAAGTACTGACTCAATGGATCGTGTCGTCCAGCGTTAATGCATTTCAATGTGTCGTCATCGACTTTGCTACCATCAAGTAGGGTTTATATTAGTGACGGACGCTCTGTATTTCCTATATTATCTCACCGTGGCAGTGGGCCTCACATTTTACACACTCGTATCTATTACCGTCCATCTACTCCACAATGTACACTACTGGCCATTAAAATTCCTACACAATGAAGAAATGCATTAGATAAACGGGTATTCATTGGACAAACATATTATACTACAACTGACATGTGATTACATTTTCAGGCAATTTGGGTGCATAGATCCTGAGAAATCAGTTCCCAGAACAACCACCTCTGGCCGTAATAACGGACGTGATATGCCTAGGCATTGAGTCAAGCAGAGCATGGATGGCGTGTACAGGCACAGCTGCCCATGCAGCTTCAACACCATACCACAGTTCAGCAAGAGTAGTGAATGGCGTATTGTGACGAGCCTGTTGCTCGGCCACCATTGACCAGACGTTTTCAATTGCTGAGAGATCTGGAGAATATGCTGGCCAAGGCTACAGTCGAACATTTTCTGTATCCAGAAAGGCCCGTACACGAACTGCAACATGCGATCGTGCATTATACTGCTGAAATGTAGGGTTTCGCAGGGATCGAACGAAGGTTAGAGCCACTGTTCAAAGTGCCGTCAATGCGAACAAGAGGTGACCGAGACGTGTAACGAATGGCACCCCATACCATCACGCCGGGTGATACGCCAGTATGGCGATGACGAATACACGCTTCCAATGTGCGTTCACCGCTATGTCGCCAAACACGGATGAGACCATCATGATGCTGTAAACAGAACCTGGATTCATCCGAAAAAATGACGTTTTGCCATTCGTGTACCCAGGTTCGTAGTTGAGTACACCATAGCAGGCGCTCCTGTCTCTGATGAAGCGTCAAGGGTAACCGCAGCCATGGTCTCCGAGCTGATAGTGCATACTGCTGCAAACGTCATCGAACTGTTCGTGCAGATGGTTGTTGTCTTGCAAAACGTCCCCATCTGTTGACACAGGGATCGAGACGTGGCTGCACGATCCGTTACAGCCACGCGGATAAGATGTCTGTCATTTCGACTGCTAGTGATACGAGGCCGTTGGGGTCCAGCACGGCGTTCCGTATTACCCTCCTGAACCCACCGATTCCATATTCTGCTAACACTCATTGGATGTCGACCAGCGCGAGGAGCAATGTCGTGATACGATAAACCGCAATCGCGATAGGCTACAATCCGACCTTTATCGAAGTCGGAAAGGTGATGGTACGTATTTCTCCTCCTTACAAGAGGCATCACAACAACGTTTCACCAGGCAACACCGGTCAATTGCTGTTTGTGTATGAGAAATCGGCTGGAAACTTTCCTCATGTCAGCACGTTGTAGGTGTCGCCACCGAAGACAACCTTGTGTGAATGCTCTGAAAAGCTAATCATTTGCATATCACAGCATCTTCTTCCTGTCGGTTAAATTTCGCGTCTATAGCACGTCATCTTCGTGGTGTAGCAATTGTAATGACCAGTAGTGTACATAAAGGAAACCTCGAATAGAACACCAGCCTGACGCATTCTGCATGGCTAAAAGGTCGCGGAATCATAAGACCCATAGTAATAGGTTACACCCCATTAACTTTTATATGTTTATTTTATTCATTTTGTGGTTGCTTAATGTTTCCCCTAAATGGGCGCGTTTATCACGTATATGGCGGATATACTAGTAATCAGGATGTACCGCTGCGTACAGTAGGAGTAACGCCAGTGGAAACGCGCCTGCCGAATCTGCGGCAGCGGCAGTTAGCCCTCGGGGTGTTTACATGGGTCGCGTCGGCAGTAAAGATTACAGCCTGAGTTACGACCTTAATGCTTCGGATAACAAAAAACGGCGCCTGCGGCTGGTATGTATATTTACGTGTATAAATGTTTCTGAAAAGTGCAGTCGTGAAAATATGGACTTCTAGACGACTAAAGAGCTTTCTGGAGTACCACTAGAGCAAACCTGTAGAATAAAAAGACTAAGTTAAATGTTTACTTATACTGAAGATAAGTGGATAACCATGTTTAATAACCTAAAATTTCTTCGAATGTAGGCTGACGTATTCAGCAGTACTGTTTCACCGGTCACCAAAAATATTTGGTTTTTAGCAGTTCCTAATAAAAGGTAACCAATGCTAACGACGTTGGTGCAACCTCCAGTCTATTAAAAACCAAAATATCACTTACTGCTGACAGTATCTGGAAATACCTTGAAATAAACGGTTATTAGTAGGTAGTACTGGATGGGCAAGCTTTTAAGTCTTTCCTTCACATAGGTGGATCGAGCTTGTATCTCTAGCTCCCAAAAGATACTGTAAATGTCGCCTTCAGTCAGTCGAAGGGGGAATATGCGTGAACGAGCTTTGTGTATGAGCATTAGTCACATTTGTTTAATCCAGGTGTAAGATATTTATTTCGATCGGTGTTGGAGCTGTTAGTCTAGTGGTACCCCATGTGCGTGGAAACCGGGTGGACTGGGAATGAGATCCCGAATTCAGTCTGCCTTTAATCTAGCATTCACCTCTCAACGATGGGGTAGTCGTCAGCTACTTCGGACTTCACGGTTAACTGAAGATGGATGACTGGGGTAAACGAGAGACACGGAAAGTCGCCGAATTAGCGTCCAATTGAAAGAACTGTACCCGGCCATTGAGGCACACGAAATTATTATTATTATTATTATTATTACTTCGTTCGTTAGAAACGACAAGATAGTGCAACCCGGACCGTGGACCATAAAGACCACGCTCTAGAGATCACGCTATAGCTTCCGATTTAAAGCTACAGGAGAGTGATTATAATGGCCGTCCTACACTTTTTTGACACCAATAATGTATGAAAATTGCTTGTTATCTTGAAATAATTTGTTCGATAGGCAGCTGTTGAATAGTTACCGAGATTTGTACAAGTATGCTCTGTGACATAGCCTACGCTTTCATTAAGAGAGGAAATGGTTCAAATGGCTCTGAGCAGAGAAAGTGGTTCAAATGGCTTTGAGCACTATGTACTTAACTGCTGAGGTCATCAGTCCCCTAGAACTTAGAACTACTTAAACCTAATTACCCAAGGACATCACACACAACCATGCCCGAGGCAGGATTCCAACCTGCGACCGTAGCGGTCGCGTGGTTCCGGACTTTAGCGTCTAGAACCGCTGGGCCACTCCGGCCGGCTTAACAGAGAAACTCTTCAAAGGTTAGCAGAGAGGTCAAACTACGGAAGCACATGTTTGTGTAGCTGTTATCCTATCTCTAATAACGTCCTACCTTAAATAATGTATCGTTTCATTAAAAAAAAATCTCTGTTGACAAAATTACGGGTAGCACCCTCACATAATAATACCTGTCTCGATCAACGTGTCACGAACCGAAATAAATTTTTAGGTATTTAAACGGTCTTGACGTATTAGAGCCGTAAGCATTTCATATACTATTCTGTGTAGTTACATATTGCAGAAATTCTAAATTAGCTAATATACCGGGTGATCAAAAAGTCAGTATAAATTTGAAAACTGAATAAATCACGGAATAATGTAGATAGAGAGGTACAAATTGACACACATGCTTGGAATGACATGAGGTTTTATTAGAACCAAAAAAAAATACAAAAGTTTAAAAATAGCATAAAAAAGTAAGACAAAGCAAAGATGATGTTCTTTACAGCAAATGCTCAATATGTCCACCATCATTCCTCAACAATAGCTGTAGTCGAGGAATAATGTTGTGAACAGCACTGTAAAGTATTTTCGGAGTTATAGCGAGGCATTGGCGTCGGATGTTGTCTTTCAGCATCCCTAGCGATGTCGGTCGATCACGAAACACTTGGGACTTCAAGTAACCCCAAAGCCAATAATCGCACGGACTGAGATCTGTGGACCTGGGACGCCAAGCATGACGAAAGTGGCGGCTGAGCACACGATCATCACCAAACGACGCGCGCAAGATATCTTTCACGCGTCTAGCAATATGGGGTGAAGCGCCATCCTGCATATGCATGGTACGTTCCAGCAGGTGTTTATCAGCCAGGCTGGGGATGATGCGATTCTGTAACATATCGGCGTACCTCTCACCCGTCACGATAGCAGTTACTGACGTTTTGCTGTCCAGCGCCATCTGTCGGACATTTTGTGAACTTCTTTTTTGTTCTAATAAAACCCGATGTCATTCCAAGCATGTGTGTCAATTTTTACCTGTCTATCTACATTATTCCGTGCTTTATTAAGTATCCAAATTTATACTGACTTTTTGATCACCCAGTACGCTGTATAACTTGCTCAGGTTAAGTCTTAAATAGGTCAGTTCAACTCCTGAATGACGGAGTTTATTACGATTCCAAGCTTAATGTGTATCAAAGCAATAGGCTTTTTCAGACTCCACATTTTCTCAAGGTGAAGGACTGAAGAGGGTAAATATGTTGTGGAGTTGCTAACTATATGTTCAGTTTCCAGAATGAGATTTTCACTCTGCAGCGGAGTGTGCTCTGATATGAAAATTCCTGGCAGATTAAAACTGTGTGCCGGACCGAGACTCGAACTCGGGATCTTCGCCTTTCGCGGGCAAGTGCTCTACCAACTGAGCTACCCAAGTACGACTCACACCCCGTCCCGAGTTCGATTCTCGGTCCGACACACAGTTTTAATCTGCCAGGAAGTTTCATATCAGCGCACATTCCGCTGCAGAGTGAAAATCTCATTCTGGAAACAGCCCCAGGCTGTGGCTAAGCCATGTCTCCGCAATATCCTTTATTTCAGGAGTGCTAGTTCTGCAAGGTTCGCAGGAGAGCTTCTGTTCGGTTTGGAAGGTAGGAGACGAGGTACTGGCAGAAGTAAAGATGTGAGGATGGGGTGTGATTCGTGCTTGGGTAGCTCAGTTGGTAGAGCGCTTGCCCGCGAAAGGGAAAGGTCCCGAGTTCGAGTCTCGGTCCGGCACACAGTTTTAATCTGCCAGGAAGTTTTATACGTTCAGTTGTTCGGATACTTATCTACAAAGTCTGATGACTTACAATCCAATCCTCATTACATGTAAAGAATATGCTGTATCTAATTGTGTCAGTGCCCAAGAATATTTTTTGCCATAATGTTAACAAACTGAACTACGCAAAACAATCCACTATCTCATATTTTAATAACAAAATTCAACAACCAAACGCAGAGTAAAAGTTCCTGAATATAACCTCATCAGTGTCCATATTGAGAAATAGATGAACATAAATTTTTACATATTGACTTCAGACTATATCCTACTTTTAATTCGCTTCTTTTTACACCTACGGTCGCAGGTTCGAATCCTGCCTCGGGCATGGATGTGTGTGATGTCCTTAGGTTAGTTAGGTTTAACTAGTTCTAAGTTCTAGGGGGCTGATGACCTCAGATGTTAAGTCCCATGGTGCTCAGTGCTATTTGAACCATTTTTCATTGTACACGACAGCATGAATTCATTTTTTCTAAGTTAAAATATAGTCCTTTCATTAAATAATGAACAGCAATTTTACCAAAAAGTACATTTTCGTTTCTTATAAATATGACGTGGGACGGTACTTACTTACGATAAGAATAATAGTGGGCTCCGTATCCGATACTACGGTAAGGCAGTAAGGCAGTAAAAAGACAATTTTCTATGGAGCTGCCTGTCACATGCCATTGCTCTCGATTAGACAAAGGCGAAGTAAATTTTCGAGTGGCGTACCAAAGAGTGTGACTCTTTGAAACCGGAACTATTTACCAATATCAAGTGATCAGATATCGAAGTTTCAGTAGCCGGCCGAAGTGGCCGTGTGGTTAAAGGCGCTGCAGTCTGGAACCGCAAGACCGCTACGGTCGCAGGTTCGAATCCTGCCTCGGGCATGGATGTTTGTGATATCCTTAGGTTAGTTAGGTTTACCTAGTTCTAAGTTCTAGGGGACTAATGACCTCAGCAGTTGAGTCCCATAGTGCTCAGAGCCATTTGAACTATTTGAAGTTTCAGTACCCTTTTAGCAAACACAGACTATATCGCTCAGGGAAGCATTAGAGCAGCGTAGTTACAGACGCTATAATTATGGAACAGTGTGAAAACCATTAAAAAAGCTGAAAGTAGGTGACATACGTTTGTAATGGTGATGCGGAGGAACGAGTGACGAATAGAATCAGCAACAACATTATGATGACTAAGAGACAATTTTAACAACATCGCGTTTCTTCGAAAGTAGTCAGCGATTCAATGACGCTGGATGAGATTTTCATGTTGATTCCTGAGAGGTTTCGTCTCACACGTGTTTAAACGATGACATGAACTCAGCAGCATATCAGCGGCATGTTCTGATTCGAGAAAAACTCTTCGATAGTCTGGATGAGGAATGATCAAGTGTTGAAGAGTTTAAATTTAAGCTTAGGAATATACTGAACGAAAAGTACTGATTTGCGCAATGAAAACTTTTGCGTTTCAGAAGCGGCGTTACGAATGTGTGGAGTGTATGTTAGCCTAGATCGTTAACGATGTCGAAGACACTCGGAGCTATTATGTTTACTGTTCATACGATATGACGACCACCAGAGACAGGAGAAAAAAGGCTCGCTCAATCCAGACGTATCTCTGCGATCAAAGGTAAATGAAACCTCACACTGTTATTCTTTGGCAGCTCGTAGTTTAGTGAGTACTTCAGTCACATTCCAGCATCCGTTCAGAAGTGTTATACACGGCGGGGAGCTCTGGTAATCCGTAGCGTAACGTTCAGTTATTATGGAGAATTACGAAGTATCATCTGTAGACCGTTAATCCAGAAATAAGTGATTCCACGGGGAAGTTTTAAATACAAAGATTTTACCTCTATCGTCCATGGGTTTTATTACAAGCCAACTAATCTTTATAACTAATGTTGTGCACAAAAAGTTGATATCTATATTCCACGTGGCGCTAGAAATAGAGCATGTATCTGAATAGTACTTCCTTTTCACATTTATATGCCTTTAACTGTACTACTACTACTAATACTACTACTACTACTAATAATAATAATAAAACTGACAATACAGTGTAACTTCACCTGGGGACTCAGACAGGAACATAGGTGTTTACCTGAAAAAAATTGAGAAAAGAAAAATATTTTAAAATTTATCACAATGAGAAAGGAACCTGATAAAACACTAAGTATCAAATAAATCACGACAATATTAGTCATATGAGGCGCTATTTTTAAAATATCGAATGTTAATTTAATACAAAATTTGATAATGTTAGATTATAACTGATAATGAACAAGGGAATCGATCATCCAGATAAAATTGTGTGCACTCGCAGAACACAATCATGAAAAACTCCTTAAAATTGTGAATATGTATACTTCACATTCACAAATGTTATATATTACTTAGTGACTGATTTGAAATGATCTTCGGATGGTGAACGGCTTCATTTACTTTTATACGATAGTACTACTAATTCACCAACGAGTGGGTTAGACTTCCATTCGTTTTTTTATAGCAATTTGTTGTAGTCAAGTTTCTCTACAACTATTCCTTCACTTCTTCTGCGTCTAGTTTCCCTCATTCATTCAGTAGTGTGGGTATTACAATAATCCAACAATCCTGTACTAATTACATCTTTGATTTTTTTTGCTGCTGTAATGGTCGCGATTTTTTGGATGTATGTACACCTTCAGAATTGAATAGTTCTCACACTCTCAACAATGTTAGTAACTACCCATGCGCATAGGGACACACACACGCACGTACACACACACACACTCTCTCTTTCTCTCTCTCTCTGTCTCTCTCTCTCTCTCTCTCTTTACAAGCGTCGAACTGTCCTTATCACGTTGTTGAGGATGTGGGAAGCTGATGCGATTTTTTCGAATGAAACAGCTGGTTGAAATGCCCTCAACGCACTGGGTCCACATGGACGCCAGTAGGTTAGTCAGTGATGCCAGTAGTCAGTCACGGCGGTTTTAAGACAAAGTTAATCTTTCATCAGAACAAAGTACAAAACAGAGGTGTAGGAGAGGATTCGTGTCACTCATAGCTGAACCTGGGTCTAGATAGGGTCCACTGCGGTATCATCGTATCAGGCTGTGGCCAGCAGTTAACTCATGATTTCACTCTCTTGCACACCACGGACAGACATACACACATGCACACTCCGTCAGCTCAAAAAGTTTTGAGACTGGGTAATAAAAAGCAGAGAAAAGTTAGATGGATTGAGTACAATGCACAGAACGTTCAACCAATCCCACAAAACTATCATAAAACTCCTTCTTTTTAATGTTGTTCAGATCTTGTTATGTCTTCAGAACGATTACCCTTCATGTAAATTTATGAAGTTAGTGGTTATGTGATAGGTTCGTATTGGTAACGTGCAGACAAGTGGTGATTCTTTTCCAGAAAAGATTTGGCAGCGCTTTGCATTTCAATCAAGTGACGGAAGGCGATTACGCGTCGTTGCTTTAGTTCAGAAGTCAGAGTAGATGTTGCATGGGGGCTTAATTATATATAATGCAAATAATTTTTAACATTTTAGTTTAGCTGTAAGTCCGATTACGCAGTCTCGTAAACGGTTGGCCCTGACTAGTTTTGTACGCAATCTGACTGCATAGAACAGCAATAAAGAATGAAATGAAAATTTTCGTTAACACAATTAATTAATTAAGTCCCCAGCAACTATAAAACCTATGAAACCAAAACACAAGTGTAATTGTTCTGTGTGTGGGAGTGTGATTCAACGTACACATCTGGCACGGTTCTTCTTCAACAAGACAAGAAATTTTAAATACCGTTTATACTGAAGTAATTAAAAAAAATAGAAATACTATAAGTACGCAAGAAAACCAGAATTACACTCTAATACAAGAACACGAGCCAGATGCTTTGTTGACTGAACCTGTAATGACGCATTATTCAAGACATTGAAATAATGAGAAAAAAAGCGAGTTTTGTTACCTTCATACATATTGATGAAAAGCACTCTAATCATTACAATATCTCCATTAGAACAACATCTGCTGTCTAGCCCATCAAACAACTGCATAAAACATGGAACAAGCACTCCCTACTACAACATCTCGACAAGCACTCTCCACCACGACCTCTCGACAAGCACTGCACACCGCTACTTCTCAATAATCACTGCCAGTGGAGGCGGCGAAACAAAACTCTCTGGCGCGACCTCTGGCGCTGTGGCTCAGTGTAGCCACCTTTCATATGCCCTTCCTCCACGGGCCAGAATTTGATGGTATTTTTGCCAGCATTGGTGGTGAAAATACCACCAAATTCGTCAAAAAAAAAGTACAGACAAAAATAAAAGATAATATTAATATGTAAATATCACATAATTAGATAAAATTTTGGCTTTGCACTGACCTTTCAATAACCTAATATATGAAATACAGTAAGCAATACAAATTCTTTCATACATGTGGCTTTACATAATAGTTTACACAATACACAAAAAAATCAGTTTGTACAAATGTTCACATAACATGCTTTCCATGATTTAAAAAAAACAAGTAATTGATAGTTCCAGCAGTAGCACCCAGCAATGGTCAACAGGTGCAGACACCAACAAGTGACATCATTCAGCAGAAGCAGTTCCATTAGTGGCACCCAGCAATGTTGAACAGGTGCAGATACCAACAAGTCACATTATCTCAGTAGAAGCAGTCCATCAGTGGCACCCAGTGATGTTGAACAGGTACAGACACCAACAAGTGACATTATGTCAGTAGAAGCAGTCCATCAGTGGCACCCAGCAATGTTGAACAGGTGCAGACACCAACAAGTGACTTCATTTCAGTAAAAGCAGTTCCATCTGTGGCACCCAGTAATGTTGAACAGGTGCAGACAGCAAGAAGTAACATCATTTCCGTAGAAGCAGTTGCATTAGTGGCACCCAGTAATGTTGAACAGGTGCAGACAGCAAGAAGTGACATCATTTCAGTAGAAGCAGTTCCAACAGTGGCACCCAGCAATGTTGAGCAGGTGCAGACACCAACAAGTGACATCATTCAGCAGAAACAGTTCCATTAGTGGCACCCAGCAATGTTGAGCAGGTGCAGACACCAACAAGTGACATCTTTTCAGTAGAAGCAGTTCCATTAGTGGCACCCAGCATTGTTGAACAGGTGCAGACATCAACAAGTGACATTATCTCAGTAGAAGCAGTCCGTCAGTGGCACCCAGCAATGTTGAACAGGTGCAGACACCAACAAGTGACATTATTTCAGTAGAAGCAGTTCATCAGTGGCACCCAGCAATGTTGAGCAGGTGCAGACACCAACAAGTGACATTATGTCAGTAGAAGCA
Source organism: Schistocerca serialis cubense (assembly GCF_023864345.2). Lineage (NCBI taxonomy): Eukaryota > Metazoa > Arthropoda > Insecta > Orthoptera > Acrididae > Schistocerca > Schistocerca serialis. The sequence continues at coordinate 697,086,160 of NC_064639.1, forward strand.
GTCCATCAGTGGCACCCAGCATTGTTGAACAAGTGCAGAGACCAACAAGTGACATTTCAGTAGAAGCAGTTCCATCAGTAGCACCCAGCAATGTTAAACAGGTGCAGACACCAACAAGTGACATTTCCGTATAAGCAGTTCCATTAGTGACACCCAGCAATGTTGAACAGGTGCAGACAGAACGAAGTAACACCATTTCAGCAGAAGCAGTTCCAATAGTGGCACCCAGCAATGTTGAACAGGTGCAGACACCAACAAGTGACATCATTTCAGTATAAGCAGTTCCACTAGTGGCACCCAGCATTGTTGAACAGGTGCAGACACCAACAAGTGATATCATTCAGCAGAGGCAGTTCCATTAGTGGCACTCAGCAATGTTGAGCAAGTACAGACACCAACAGGTGACATCTTTTCAGTAGAAGCAGTCCATCAGTGGCACCCAGCATTGTTGAACAGGTGCAGACACCAACAAGTGACATTATTTCAATAGAAGCAGTTCCATCAGTTGCACCCAGCAATGTTGAACAGGTGCCGACAGCAACAAGTGACCTCATTTCAGTATAAGCAGTTCATCAGTGGCACCCAGCAATGTTGAGCAGGTGCACGTAATAGTCCATAATATTCACTATCACTAACTACACTGTTCATCAGAGTTTATCAACAGAAATTAAACATGTCCTAGTGGCACCAATCATGTAGAAAAAGTGCAAGTAACAGTCCATAATATTCACTATCACTGATCACACAGTTCATCGGCAGAAATTAAACATTTCTGGGTGTCACACATCAATGTTGAACAAGTGCAGGTATGAACAAACTTTGAATGCACACACAATTGCTTTTACAAAATTATTATCAATGCTCTAACACTAAACATACAAATTATAATAAACACACAAATGATATCAGATAATTGTCATATTAACTATTACAAATACACAAATATCAATAAACCCATAATATTTATGGGTGTCAGTGCAAGCCACTACAAACAAATAAAATAATATTTAGGAGATAGGTTGGTACCAATTTGGGATTGGGAAAGGAAAACACACAAAACACACTCACTCATCTTTCGTCCACATTAGTGCTACTGTGTAATTGAATAGTGTTAACTGTGTAAATGCAATTCTGTCAAAATTTGATGTTCATCTTGTGTATCAAGTAGTAGTGGCAGCAATGTATAACAGTCAATAATAATTAGTCAACGTCATAGTCATCATGTCAAGACCAATGTTTGCCAAGCCAAATCAAAATGTACGGTTTCTGAACAACTGTCAGTGTGCCAAGATATGAAAATGCTTCCTCTCTTCAAAAAAAAGTATATACTGCTTAGTGATTTAAACAAAGTGTGTGTGTAGAATATCTTCCTTCTACTTGAATGTTCTAGTCTGCCATCTTCATCCTCCTTGTTCCATATAAACCAACAAAAAAAAAATGCTCCTCACTTACTTTACCTCTTATCCACCAAAACTCCAATAATCATTAGCATCACATAATCTTAATACTTCAATAATACCTCTTACGTCGATACATATAAACCTTATCATCAATATCATTTACCTTACCTCTTGTCCACCAAAACTCCAATAATCATCAACTTCACATAATCTCAATACGTCAATAATACCTCTTCAATACGTCGATACATATAAACCTTAGCACCAATATCATTTCACTTCCATAACAACTCCTTCCTCTAGTCAGTCTCCTCGAACAAGTACAGATAAAATCCTAGTGCAAACTTCAGTTCATCATCCCATACAATCCGAAGACACAATGTCCACACACAACCTCTGTGTAGTCCACCTGAGCCAAATCTTCTACTCATTATGAATTATAAAATACATTTTGGTTACCTTGTCCATCATTAAATAAGAGAAATGCATACATGACCTCTAACAGACTTTAGTTCGAATAACTCTCAGTAATTAAGTACGATTACGGAGTGTGAATGATCATAATATTTCACAATGTGTACACCATTTCAAGAATCATTGCAGAAGCAAACATGTGGAGTATTTTTTGTGTCAAGTGTCACTTACTATTTCAATTGCTCACGAAAAATGCAGTGTAATGACTGTCAATGGTCTAAACCTAGTGTTGGTATGTCATGTCGTTAGCTTCCTTCCTATTAGCATACATTTATACAGCTTTCATAAAACCTCCAGCTCATGTGACTTCTATGAAGTTTCTTGTACTAATGTCGTTCGTCGGATTATAGCAGTTCATTTTCTTATCTTAAAAATATAAGGCACTGAGCGTAAGCAAAACATGCAATAGCGAGTAAATATACCAGTAGAGAACAGAATGTCAACAAGTGGATGCAGCACAATTCCTACAACGAGGCTCTGCCAAGCGAACAATCTATAATTAATACCATAATGTGACCTAAACTCTACGTTCATACACAGTATATCAGCATTTCTATATACCAAATTAAAGAGTAGCTGTGACGACAAAACAGAAATGTGTAAATATACAATCCATAAGCAAGGCAGCAAATACGTTATCTTACATAATAAACAGGTCATTAGCATCATATCAGCATAAGCAATTAAATGTTCATATGTAATCTTAATAAGTAAACATGAAGGCGCAAGCAGATAAATCACGAAGTATAACCTACACACATAGCCATAGTCAGCACAATTAATCAGGTGACAATTATAATTTAAATAGATAAGCACAGCAGGCACATAATAAAAAAATATGACATCAGTGAAAAAGCAGTGCAACCAAGCGATGCATAATATATACAAGTTACAACCCTGTTCATTAATAATCATTGTCAAAATCAGTTAACGTAATCAAGCACGTCGCTTCACAAGTAATTTCATAGAACATGAAATTTAGCACAAAGTATGAATCACGTAATCGCGAGCAGCAAATTACGTCTAAAGTACGTACCTAAGTGGAAATATGTTACCTGAAAAATAAACTCAATTAATAGTTACCTTTTTAGTTTATTACTTTCTTCTTCGAAATGACATTCTTCCTGAAATTTTCTCGATAGCAAGTCGTCTTAACGTCGGACACGCACAGAATTTACCTGAAGTTCTTAAATATTTTATAGAACCGTATCCTGAAAAATACTGAACGTTAATAACATAATTCATCAAGTCACTATAGCTTTATACTGAATTTAGTCGGAGAATTAGGCTGCGTATTTGTTTACGACTGTCAGTGCATTCGCACTGAGCGCTCGATCAGCTGTAGGCGCGTGACGCAGGAAGTAATTGTTCGCGGTCAACGACTGCCTTGTGCGGCGCGCAGACTGTTGCTTTGAGTACGTGCCGCCGCCAAAACACAGCGCGGTATCCTTGTATTCTCTGCATGTTTACGTATAGCTGTTAGTTTCTCACAAGTATGTCATTCCACAAAAATTTTTCAAAAGTATATCATTCCACAAAAATTTTAACGTTAGATATATGATGTATTCCCTTAGAGCGTCGAGATTTAAGAGTTTCTACTTCAACAGTGTTATCATGAATAATTTTGCGAATTCTATATGGACCGTTATAAAGCAGAAAAAATTTGCGACACAAGCCTTTTCCTTTGTGAGACAAACGATGAGACTTAATTGACACCTTCTGACCAACTGACAAGATTTTTAAACGACCAGGATGTTTAGCTGATTTCTCTCTTCTAGCAGGCGCAGATGCAATATTTTGCAGAGCCAGGTTCACAACTTCAGAATGCCGCAGTTTCCGTGTAGGCGGAAAAGGAACGATTTCAGAAATGCGATTTGTCGGTGCTTTATTTTTTAATATCAGTATAGGCGATAAAGAAGTTGAATCATTAGGGAGTTCGTTCAGAATGTTTTGAAAAATATGAAGATACTGATCCCACGTTCTGTGATTCTGATGACAATAAAGTCGACACAATTTATTGATTTCCTTCTTCCATCTCTCTGAAGCATTAGATTGAGGGTGAAAAAGTGAAATGAAATTTGGTTTAATCTCACGACACCGTAGAGTACGAAGCCAAATTTTAGAGCGAAACTGTGATCCATTATCTGATATAACCTTATCAACATGACCCACTTCTTTAAGAAAATGTTTGATGAAAGCGTTAGATACTGAACGAGCTGTTGCTTTGCGTAAAGGTGTAAAACACACATATTTTGATGTCAATTCCACTGCTACCAAAATGTACGCAAAACCATTAGTAGAACGAACCACCGGACCGAACAAATCGACTGCAGCCATGTCCTTTAATTTCGCTGGAATGATAGGAAACAACGGTGCTCTGTGAGAAATAGTTGGCGGCTTAGCCTTTTGACATAATTTGCATTTGGCAAGAACAGATCGAATACGTTTTTCCATATTACTGAAGTAGCAATTTTCTCGTAATTTATGAAAGCATTTTCTGGGACCAAAGTGTGCATAACTGAAATGTGTGTACCAAATCAATTTATTGACCCCCTCATCAGGAATACAAACTAACCAAACAGAGTTGTCGACCGATTTTCGTTTAAAAAGAACTTTCCAGATAGTTCGCAAAAACGAGGTGTGGCCAAATTGTCCAATCTAACAAAGCGTCTAAGAAAATTACAAACACCAAGGAAACTACGAACATCACGTTTTGTGGTAGGAACAGCATAATTACGAATAGCGTCTAATTTTTCTGGATCAGGAAGAATACCTTCTGTAGAAATAATGTGACCGAGAAATTTGACCTGAGAACGACCAAATTCAGATTTTTCCAAGTTCACAGTAATGCCAACTCTTGCAAAGATACGTAATAATGAATCCAAAATTTTGTTGTGCTCACTCCAAGAACGTTTAGCAATAAGAATATCGTCAACATATGAAGTAATATTGTCACGACGATAAACAGGCAAGATTTCGTTTAAACTACGAATGAATGCTGTTGAAGATACAGTAAGTCCACATGGTAATTTCCGAAACTGGTAACAGTTACCAAAGGCTAAAAAGGCAGTATATTTTCTACAATCAGGGTGGAGTTCTATTTGCCAAAAACTTGCGCGCATATCAATCGTCGATAAAACTTTAATTCCATGGAAATGTTGAAGAAGTTCATCTAAATTTTGTGGACGGTCAGTTTCAGGAATGATGATATTATTTATCTGTCTGGAATCCAGAACCAAACGAATTGACCCATCCTTTTTAAGAACAACGTGTAATGGGCTGGTATAAGGACTGACTGCTGGCTCAATAATGCCCTGATCTAACATATATTGAAGTTCATTCTTAACCCTGTCTCTGTAAGCCAAAGGAATAGCGTACGTTTTTCCTCGAAATGGTGTGTGTTCTTTTACTTTAAATAGATATTGTAGGCCTTGTATAGTTCCTGTGTGATGACTAAATACTGTAGCATGTGAAGTCAAAATGTGGTACAGCTCTTCTCTTGCATCGTCATCTGGCACTTCAGCTTTCTTAAACTTTTCATTAATTAATTCTTCGCTATTAATTATATCATCCATCGCGCCTCTGTATCTATCGTCATTGTCATGAATAAACACACTGTCGTCATAATGCTCAACGAAAACATCAGAAGTAAGCAACCTTAAACATTTTGTATCTGATTCAGATCTTGCTAAACACTCGAAAAATTTCAAACATATCGGCATTCCGGCAACAGTCAAATTCACACTTCCTTCTTTAAAGTTCAAAATTGCCTTATGTGTGTTAAGAAACTCCATACCTAATATAATTTGTGTACTGAGTAATGGAACAATAATAAAATTAGCAGAAAATTCGTATCCTTGACAAATGAAATTTAGGTTGGTCTGTTGTTTAACTTCCACACTTTTTCCAGAAATCTCTCCTCGAATTGTAGTTTTAGAAATAGGTAACACAGGACAGGCAATAGTTCTTTCACATATACGAAAAACTGATTCACTAATGACGTTCAATGGGCTCCCAGAATCTAAAACTGCAGTGAACTTATTCTTACCCACACATACTTCAATAACAGGATGTAAAAATGCGTCTACATTATTTTCCTTTTCGTCTAGCAAAATGTCTCTCATGTCTTCCAGACGTACGTAGTGTAAAGTCGTAGTATCATTACTTTCAGAACCGTCTATATTGCTGCCAGAAGCCGAAGCTACAAGTCATTGTCGATTGCTTGCGTCACGTCTTTGATTATTCGCGTCATTTCGCGGATCAATTTCTACTATTTGCACTTGTCTCTCTGAAGTTCTGTCACGTGGAGGATGCCAATTAGGTCCCTCCTGTCGGTTACATGTAAATTCTTGGTTGTGTCTGTCATTAAAATTTCTATTTTCCTGTCTGTCCGCATGACTGCTTCTTGTGTAATTTCGACTGTCACTTCTGAAATTACTGTTAGATCTACTGCCCTGGTTATTTCTGTAGTAAGAATTTCTGTTATTGTATGAATAATTTCTGTCTTGATGATACCGATTACTGTTTCCGTACGATTGACCATTCCGGTAGGAATTACCGTATTATAATTGTCTGTGTAATTTCTGTTAGAACGTCTGTTATTGTCATAAGGCTGGTATCTACTGTCCTGTCTGTTACGTCTGTCATTCTCAAAGTTACCCATATAACGCCCGTTCCGATCCCTATCCCTTTTCTCTGAAAATCTATTGTAATTACTGTTACTAAAAAAGTTACAAGAAGTCCCGTCGTCGTTGTCATACTCAAGTTCTTGTAACAAAGTCTTAAATGTCTCAATGTCGTCTTTACATCTTCCGGCTAAAGCAATTTGTCTTATGGATTGTGGCAGCTTAGTTAAACAAATGCGAATTAATTCAGTCGGGCTATAAGGGTTGGACAGGAACTGATTCTTTCGAATCATGTCTTCAAAGTATTCTGTCGCCGTGCGGAACTCAGACTGTTTAAAATTACGCTGCATAATCAGACTATGTTTGACTCTGTCTTGTGTGTTTTCGGACCAATATGCCGATAGAAATGCATGATAAAAATCATTCAGATTATTACAATCTCTAATGAGTGCGCGCATCCGAGTCGCCGGTTGGGTTTCTAAATATCCACACATAAATTCCAGTTTGTGACTTAGTGGCCAATTTGGTGGAAGTGCGTACATAAATTGATCTAACCATGCACATGGATGTATGTCATTCTTAGAATTGCGGAAGATCTTAAATTTCCGAACAGTCAAAAAGTGTTTATAGTCAAAGTTTTCGCCTCGTGGCGACAAAGACCTACCGCGTCAGTCCCAGTCACAATGACGATTATTGTTAAATTCACGCGCTTGGCGCTCTCTTGTTGCATCCCGTACACGAAACAAATTACTTTCTTCAAACCCCTCTGCTACCTGTGATTCTAAATTTCCTTTGCTGTCTTTTCCTCCGATTTCGCCTTCAATTTGTTTGACTTGCTTTCGTAATTTCGCCTTCAATTTGTTTGACTTGCTTTCGTAATGCCTCAACTTCCCTTTTAACGCGTTCATTAAATTTTCCCTGATTTTCAACATGTTTATTTATGTTCTGGTACTCTTCAGTTTCTGCAAATGGTAATGGAGCTGTATCATCCGAATCTCTGTCCCCATGTAAACTAAGATTTGTCAATTTATCTGAAATCTCCTCAACTCTTTCCGATAAGTCACCTATTTTTTCTTTCTGTTTATTTACGTCTTCTGTAAGTGTCGCGACTCGGGTTTCAGTATTGACACATTTGGTAGTTAACTGTTCATATTGTTGTGTTAGATTATTTATTCTGTCATTTGGTACGGATTCCTCGATTCTCTCAAATATTTCTTCCTTATCGTGTGCACGTTGTAAATTTAACTCTGAAAATTTTTGTACTATCACGCGATCTCTTTCTTCCTGTTCTCTATCCTGTTCCCTTTGTCTAATCTCTACTGCAATTAGTCTATTATTGTGAGCATTCAAAATCGGTTGTACTTCTTCTCTGATTTCTTTCTTTAATTCATCCTTCATATTTTTGAAACATGTCCCTATTCGTGAGTCTGACCGTGTTTCCATTGTTCCCATCTCAGTTCTAATTGTTCCTATTTGTGAGTCTAACCGTGTTTCCATTGTTTTTAATTCAGATCCTAACTGTGATCCCAGTGAGTCTAACCGTGTTTCCATTGTTCCCCTATCTGTTTTTAATTCAGATCGTAACTGTGATCCCAGTGAGCTTAACCGTGTTTCCATTTGTGAGTCTAACCGAGATCCCAAATTTAATATTGCACTCATCAACTGCTCCATATTAACTTGTTCGAAATTCTTTTCGCCCCTAACATTTCCCGCAAAACCAGTTTCCTTCGTCATAGCTGTAAAGCTATCTGTGTTCGATACTATTCCAGAATCTTCTATCGTTAATCTCGTATTCTGTGAATTTTCTGATTGAGAAAAATTTTGAAATGGTTCCGGACTATCTTCGCGACTTATTAAATTGTTTTCCACTTCATTATTCATGATACTGTTTTCCTCTGTTGGCGAGTTCGCCATGTTAACAATTTCGTCATTCTCACTATCCATCATTTTTGCCTTTTTCATCGATCGCGTAATCATTTACAAAACATACAAAACTTGTCACTGTATGAAAATTACACACAATGACTCTTTATCTCCAACAATACCATTCACACGAAATGTTTCCCCCAAACACGATTAACGAACAATTGAAATAATTGCACTAAATTGTCAAACCCGTAGACAAGACAACAAAAATTAAATTCTACAAAAAAACAAAAAATACCATTAGAAGAATGACAATTACCAAATCTACACATGCAAAATAGACTACAATTACTAAACTACAAATTACTACAACAATACTACTGTCTACTATTTTTACAATCAGAAGAATTCCAAGGGACGATCCGAAGCAGCGGTCGCCACGTGCATGGGGGTTATTTATATAAAATGCAAATAATTTTAGTAGCTGACTGTACAGTTACGCAGTCTCGTAAACGGTTGGCCCTGACTAGTTTTTGTACGCAATCTGACTGCATAGAACAACAACAAAGAATGAAATGAAAATTTTCGTTAACACAGTTAATTAATTAAGTCCCCAGCAACTATAAAACCTACGAAACCAAAACACAAGTGTAATTGTTCTGTGTGTGGGAGTGTGATTCAACGTACACATCTGGCACGGTTCTTCTTCAACAAGACAAGAAATTTTAAATACCATTTATACTGAAGTAATTAAAAAAAATAGAAATACTATAAGTACGCAAGAAAACCAGAATTACACTCTAATACAAGAACACGAGCCAGATGCTTTGTTGACTGAACCTGTAATGACGCATTATTCAAGACATTGAAATAATGAGAAAAAAAGCGAGTTTTGTTACCGTCATACATATTGATGAAAAGCACTCTAATCATTACAATATCTCCATTAGAACAACATCTGCTGTCTAGCCCATCAAACAACTGCATAAAACATGGAACAAGCACTCCCTACTACAACATCTCGACAAGCACTCTCCACCACGACCTCTCGACAAGCACTGCACACCGCTACTTCTCAATAATCACTGCCAGTGGAGGCGGCGAAACAAAACTCTCTGGCGCTGTGGCTCAGTGTAGCCACCTTTCAATGTTGAAGAGCAATTCGGGGATGACGACTGCATCTTTCAACACGATCGAGCACCTGTTCATAATGCACAGCCTGTGTCGGAGTGGTTACACGACAATAACATCCCTGTAATGGACTGACGTTCACAGAGTCCTGACCTAATTCCTATAGAACACCTTTGTGATCTTTTGGAATGCCGACATCGTGCCAGACCTCACCGACCGACATCGATGCCTCTCCTCAGCGCAGCACTTCGTGAAGAATGGGCTGGCATTCCCCAAGAAACCTTCGAGCTCCTGATTGAACGTATGCCTGAGAGAGTGGAAGTTGTCATCAAGGCTAAGGGTGGGCCAACACCAATACTGAATTCCAGCATTACCGATGGAGGGAGCCACGAACTTGTAAGTCATTTTCAGCCAGGTGTCCGGGTACTTTTGATCAATAGTGTATGTTTCGTAAGTCACCTGCGCAATATAGTGTACAGTAAAGTGGTATACATTCATTTAATATGTTAAACAACATGTAACTGAAACATACCTTTAACGCCATCAACTTCTTTCTGTTATGTTAGTGGATAGTTCCATATCCTTCTGCGAACTTTTGATATACTATTTCCCTCTAAATACCATTTCTGATAGTGACAGAACTCCATCCAAGAACTCTGAAATGGTTTTTAGCTATCATCTACACTTGTTTCATCCCTTCCAATCTCTCAGATCTTACATTTGCGTCACATAGTTATGCAAAAAAGGCTTTACTTGCTTAAATATCTTTTATTCGCACAAATTTTGTTTACGTAGTATCCCCTTACATTTGCAACTTCTTTGACAACTTTGATTTTACCTCCTGAATACATTTCACTGTCTATGAATGTCTTAAACTGATCATCCATTACTCTATTTAATTCATCCTTGCTGCATTTTCTACAACGATACTGCTCAGTTAAGTGACCATTGACTTTAATATAGAATTTTAGCAGAATTTCGCTGCTTGGTGACATCTTGCTTACTAGAACATATTACTTTTTAATTTCATTTTACGTTCCAGTATTACTGTGTTGCTTTGAGATAGTATTTGTAGACGATGTGAGGCGGCGGGTGGAATAATAGAATAAATGTTTTGTATTTATGCTGTTTGCTGTTCTCAACACTGGCTCTCTAACTACAATATTGGCAACCAGAAAGTGATTAGCAAAACGTGAAGCCTGTAGTTCCTAGTGCCCACTTCATCTGAGAAATACATTTATAGCTACAGCTTATAGCTCTGAGGAATTAGGAGAGTGTCTGGGATTCATAATCAAAAACGATTCTCCCTAAAATGTTCACTATATTCTGTAAGTCACAGACCAAAAAGAATCCACACAATCCAACTACCAGAGCACTTCAGAGTCTAATGCGCTGATGCCACTATAACTGTTCAAATTAAATGTTTAAGTGAAGGCTCGCCATAATTTGATGATAATGTTCATCAAACGCCACGTTAATAATGGTAGAATGTCTGTCCTCTGGCGGGACGTGAAAATACGACATACGCAAACTAAAGATAGATCATTAGCGTCATCCCAAAATTAACACTTCACTCGAAAACTATTTCATGGTTACGCGTATCCCGAGTAACTTATTACTGCATCCGAGACTGTTTATATCAACGATACCGACGCGACGCGACTCCCGGCACAGGTGGTGCGCTAATCAGCATCTGGAGAGAACTGGGGCCTTCCTCCTCTCGCACAGCGTTCTTACATATAAGGCCGCGGTGCGGACGCCTAAGGGAACGCCTGATCAAATCCGCTCTCCCGACTAGCCGCTGGGCTAGTAATGCACCACCTTAAGTTATCGAATAAATCATTGCTTCCTTTACTGATGGCCGATGAAGCTTTCAATGTAATTGTGCAATCAGCACACAAATAAGTAGTCATAAGAAAAGTCTGACGTGGCTAAGTCAAATATTTTGGGAGAGAGAATTAATTTAATTACACTACACGCAGTAGACGAGCTCTGAACTTGCCCTTTGGAGATACGCTATCGCTACAGTTTTATAGTCATTCTGTTGAAACTTCTCACATTTTTATGATTATAGCGGATCTCCCTTCTACTTACATTTAAACATCCTAGCTTTATTTATTCGCCTACATAATCTATCTTGCTTCCTTAATTTCTAAGACAAACACCAGAAAATCATGAATTTCAACTAAAATTTTAATTTGTGAGATCCAGAATACTGTTTCTACTAAATTATTATGCAAAAGGAATATAAATATAAATTTTTAAGTTTCTAGCTCTTTTCCGTTGCGCCAATGATTTTTACTGAAAAACACCCAAATTTCGAAAATGGTTAAAGTTATTGAACTGATATTCAACACATATTGATTTTGTATTACTGCTAACATGCTAGAAACGTTTCAGGTTATTTACTTCATTTTAAAGTATTGCGCAATATTTATGACGTCAGAGCTAGTTACAGTGGACCGGCTGGCACACAATGGAATTTTATAAGGCGTGAGTAGGTTGGTTCCCTACAACGAGAATGCTTTTAATATTTGTGTCCTAATAGTCCTGATGATATGTTTGAGTATCTCCTACTATGACGAAATAAATTAATCTAATTGTCATGTTTGAGAGGTCTTCGTGGGTTTCCGAGCGCTCAGGTATGTATACTTCATGGGTTCCATTTTATTTTACCAGACAGTTATGTGAATTTTGGAAAACAGAACTGAAGATTTGTGAAATGAATCACAGGTGGCGAGAATGGCATGAAGGACTGTTGAACACCAGATTTCTGACTTAGCCAGCTTGTTTGAATTTCTAATCCCACCACTTAGTACAAGCTGGTCAAGGACAATGCTTCTGTTCACACAATTTAAACGATACTTTCTCATAGTGTGATGCGGCAGCTCAGTGTTCTCAGAAGACTGCAAACAATGTTGGAGTTGTAGTCACCTGGGATGAAGCTGAGGGGAATCTCAATTGCCCTGTCCTTGTGTGGCTACTGTGACTATCAAAGTGCCCGCATCTCGTGGTCGTGCGGTAGCGTTCTCGCTTCCCACGCCCGGGTTCCCGGGTTTGATTCCCGCCGGGGTCAGGGATTTTCTCTGCCTCGTGATGGCTGGGTGTTGTGTGCTGTCCTTAGGTTAGTTAAGTGTAAGTAGTTCTAAGTTCTAGGGGACTGATGATCATAGATGTTAAGTCCCATAGTGCTCAGAGCCATTTGACTATCAAAGTCTTAGAGACACTCAGTTATTAACAGCAGTACACAAAGACCAATTATTATGAGACTGCTTAAGGTATAAGTTCTATTTAGTCATGTTCATTTTTTTTTTTTTCAAAATCGTTTCGAGGAGAGGGATTGTACTGTTGTGCCTCCTTTGAATTATCTCTCATGTCGAAATGACACACATACTAATTAGGCGACCGCAGGACATAAAATCGACTAAAACCACTTAAGGGGGGTAGGACGTCAAACGGGCCATCTTGGAGCAGGAGAGACACCACAGGACATTTTAATTTACACTGTCTATACTTTTACGAATAAATTCATAAAACTTTGTCAGCATGACCAGGAAGGATTCAGGTTTCACTATCATAGCAGTGGAATTTCAAAACCATAACAAAATATTTTTTTTACGTGTGAAATTTCATCATTGGCTGCGTTTGTTGTTATAGGTACACATTCCTTCATAAGTAAGAGAGATTCTTCGATGAATTTTGCACAGCATACAAACCATACTTACAGGTGTATGAAACTCTAGAAAAAATGAACGTGCTGTTATCTTTTAAACTTCATGTTTCGAAAAAAATCAAATTTTATAGTTAATTATCTCAATTTTTACCACAGTTTTTAATAGACTTGGAAAATTCTAGAGTTTCATACACCTGTGAGTATGGTTTGTATGGTGTGCAAAATTCATCGAAGAATCTCCTTTACTTATGAAGAAAAGTGTACCTATAGCATCAAATGCAGCCAATGGTAAGTGAAAAAAGGTGAAATACAAACGTAAAAAATTAAATTATTTTCTTATATTTTTGAACTTCCACCACTCTAAGTGTAAATCCTGAATCCCTTCTGATAATTCTAACAAAGTTTTATGAATTTATTTTTAAAAGTATAGACAGTGGAAATTAAAATGTCCTGTGGTGTCTCTCTTGCTCCAAGTCGTCCCGTTTGACATCCTACCCCCCTTAACAAGAAAAAGAAAGCTGACGCACTTATGGGATATAAATACTACTCTACAGTCAATACGTGAAACAATGTAGTTATCTCCTAGCAGCAGGAGAATACAGCGTGCTTAGAATTGAAAAAATGCACAGGTAATTCCTGTTTTCAAAATGGGTCGTCGGATAGATACGCATAAATATAATACGATATCGCTGAAGTAAGCCTCCTGCAGAATTTTGAAACATGTTTTATACTCGCAAGTTATGACCTTGTTAGGGACCAAACATTTTCTATGTAGCCATCAATACAAGTTGTGTAAACCCAGCTCGCTCTGTTCGTCAACGAGACGTAGAAGATATTAGATACCAGCGTCCAGGTTGACACCGTGTTTACTGACTGCCAGAAGGTTTTAGATAGAGTTCCAAATCTCCGCTTAATTAACAAAACGAAAGCATACGGAATATGAGACCTGATGCGTGATTTCATTGAAGAGTTCATAGGAAATGTAACACAGCATTCTTAAATTAAGATGTAAAAGTAATGTCGGATATGGCCAAATTGAATTTTACAGAGCCTTTAAGTTTCTCAGTTTATACACTGACCTAGAGAATGGTGTCGGAAGTTCCATGAGGCCTTTGTACATAGAGAAGTCACAATGCTGGAAAATTGTAGGATCAACGTTTAGTACAAGGAATTGCAGCTAATTCTCAGCATAAACAAATGTAACACGTTTCAGATTACAAGGGGAAAATTCGGTATACTACGATCATACGATTGTCGAAGAACACGTGGTAGCAGTCACATCAACTATAGAAGGCGGTCAGAAACAGTCTGAAAAGCTTGTAGGGATGTTGCAGGGGAGAATACGCTGAGAAACAGAAAAAATTCTGTACGTTGCACTATTTCCAAGTTAATTAACACGGAAGTTAGCCAATCAGGACTCTGCGAACGCAGATTCAAGCAGTCTGCCAGATACAAATAGTGTGAGTTGTTGTCGTAGCGTAGATGATAGCTCACGGGATTGTTCATCCTTTGGCTCTGGTTCGATCCTTACTACCGTCTACTGCCGATTCTTGTTCGGTTTTAGAAAACCAAATGAAGAACATGTTTGGCAACCCGTCTCTGGCGGGCCACTTGAATTTGTGATTATACGTTTTATACTCGCAAGTTATGACCTTGCTGGGGACCAAACAGAGAAGATTCTTCAATGCAAACTAACTCGGGTATCGATTTTTTTTCTCAACAATTGTTTCTCAGTATCACCTCAATAGCAACACATTTACAAGATTTTCATGCTGTTTCTGACCACCTTGTTATATTTGGGAGTATGTGTACAGAGCGGTATAGAGTGGAACGATCACAAAAAGACTGCTAGACAGAGTTTTATTGGAAGAATCCTCAGGAAATGTAGCCAAACGACGAAGGAGGTAGGTCACAAAAACTTCACACACCGATATCTGAGTACTTATCGTCCATGTGTGACCCGTGCCAGACTGACAGAGGAAATCGAAGAAGAGCGGGGCGTTTCGTCATAGCAGTGTTTAGTAAACACAAAAGCGTCACTATTATGCTTATCCAGTGGCATATGCTATAGGAAAGGTGTTGTCGAGAAGGAGTAGTTTAGGGCTAAAATTACGTGAACGTACAGTCGGAGAAGGGTCACCCGATAATTTCTCTTGCTCCTTAGCATGTACATCTCGTGAAGAGATGATGAAGATACAATTAGAGAGACTGGAGTTCACATGGAAGCATACCAAAAGACGTTCTTCCGGTGCACCATTCCCGACTCGAACAGGAGTGGGGGTGGGTTGACAGAGTGCTGCAAACACTCTTCGTCACATACCATTATATGACTTGTGGAATGGAGATGTAAATAGAGCTTCGAAACATTATCGTCTGTGCTTAAGTTTTAATTCTAAAGTGTTGTTAATAGGTAGAAATAGTGCTGTAAAGTATTTCATCGGTCTGTGGAAGTAGTGTCGAACGCCGTGTAGCGTGTGCATCTCTCACAGAGACATTCCAGTGTAGCATCTGTGGCGCATCGTCCTCTTTGGCGCTGACATCCGCGCTGTCAGAAACACGCATGCCGGGCCCGATATCCTGCCTCTAGCGAGTCAAGTGGGGCTGGGCAAAGTCAGGTCCTGTCAAATCACGGGTTCACACGGAATTTACTGGCGGTAAACTGTTCACTCAGTTCTTCAGCTTTGGCATTCGACGTTTGAAATATTGGGAATAACTTATAGGTCGGCTGTTTTCAATGAACACTTGAGAATAGTCATAACCATTTCAATCTTTCGCAGTAATCTTAAGGTCTCGCGACAGATAAAAAATGCTTTTTTGCAGTATATCAGCTATTGGCAACATTTCTGTACGAAGATTAGTTATATGATTAGAAAAAATGGAATGTCTCATAATACCACTCGGTTTTGTTAAAAGAGATATCAGCCTAAAAGCCCAGCATCTGACTATAAATGCCTACCGCCTTTAAAGAGGATACAGTAATGGTGAAAAACTTTGAAAATGGCGTTTTACCTAGAGAGAGAGGTGAAAAAGTAAATGTCATGTTTGACAGTGCAGTTATAACCTAACTCAAGGTCTGAGAACACAGGTAATAAAAGTACTTCTCAAGCAAACTGAGTTAATGATTGACAAAGTAAATCGACTATTTATAAAATACGTGAGTTTCTGTCGAAATATCAGACATCTTTTCGTAATCTCTGTTGGTCCGTTATGGACGGGGGACATCGGCTGGTTAAGTAATTGTCAATCTCAATGAAATTCACCAACACCCAAGTAACTTACGGTGTTATTTTATTTCATTTTGAAGGCTACCAGTTTCAGCATTTCATTATGCCATCTTCAGACCCAATATGCATCTCTCTAAATACACGATAATGTCATATAGAGCCATAAATCTCTGGATGTCGTGAATTCAATCGTTGCACTAGTGCTTTATTCGAAGACATCGAGAGATTTATGTATCTATATGACATTTTCCTTTATTTGGAGAGATGAATGTGGGGCCTGACGGTGGCATAATGAAATGCTGAAACTGGTAGCCTTCAAAATAAAATAAAATAACATCTTAAGTTACACGGCTGTTGGCGAATTTCATTGACACTGACAAATATTTTCCTAACGATCAGTTAGTCTGTTAAGTTGTAGGTATGGTTAGAGATTGAAGTGCCTCTGGGTTATATTTATGCAATAACAAAAGTATTGCGCCCTAAAACTTTTTCAAGTAAAACAGGTACAAGTGTGAAACATTTTATGTACTGTACTTGAAGACTTTTTGGTATACACTATATACACAGAACAATACATATTCAATTGTACAATACTTGTTCATTATAAAACAAGGATATGTGAGAAATTAAAGCGAAATTAATATAACAAGATGAATAGCAATAGTTATGTAACAAACTAAATTAAAATACCAAAACGGAAATGTATTGGTGTGGTTCCAACACATCGAGCGATTATTCGCAATCACTTTCTATATCCCCTCACAGTCGGTGTCTACAGAATTATGATCATTCCCTTCTGTGGCATCTCTTGAAGAATGCTGTACTATTGCTGATGCTGAACCATTGTATTATGCAGTTTTCACTCTTCCTTGTCCACTTCTTTGACCACGTCCCGTTCTTTCTCCACTCCTCGCTTCCTATACCCATGGTAACAGCTGTGTGGCAATTGGATATATTGTTACAGAACTGATAAAGTGAAAGGATACAGTTCTCCATCTACTGAATATTTTATCTTTCCTCTAATTTTATTTCAAACTCATCTTGATGCAAACGCTGCTGAAGATGTATTGATAAGGGAGCAATATTGGGCCTCACAAAATCCGCTTCTACAATCTCAAGATTATGGCTTAGTGAATTCCTGATCTGCGTTGTTAGAGGATATTATTTTTTCTGATTCAGATCCATCTGTTATTTCTTCGTTGTTTTTTGATTCCCTTTGTGTCTTAAGCAACTTTATCATTTGAATGGCAAACGTAATACATAGATTAATTAAAAGAAGGTTTTCTGTTTTCATTTTCACTAAGGAGAATTATCTCTGACCTGCGTCACTGCTTGCATCCTGTCTTGGGGAAGAAATACATGTTGGAAGTGTTTCTTTGCCTCTTCAAAGAGACAAAAGTCTTTACCACGTTCCTTATATATATGACCAGGTTCAAGGACCTTATGATCTGTTATGTCAATAAGTTGAGTTTGCCTCAAGATCTACAAGCCGCGCGGGGTAGCCGCATTTTAGAAAGGACAAATTCTGCCAAAAACAGTCCAGTTCTCTGAACTTATTGCATTAAACCATACGCGACGTTTGAAGAAATCGTTGTGACCTTGAAAGAATTACAGGGACAGTTTTCTAAGCGTTTTGACTACACTGCCAGTATTACGTCTACTTTCGAGTTGTTTTTACGAGAGTGTTTGCCATTTCTGTTGAAAGCGCCACTGTGCATGTGCATACTGATCTGCAACGTAATTATCATTTTAGAAAGAAATACTTTTAGGTTAAAACACTCCAGAATGTCTTCATTGTTTTCCTCAGGTTTAGTTTCCAATACGGGTTTTTGAAAATTGAAAAAAGAAATGTTATCACTATTTTTATATCAGTATATTTACATAAGTATGCTTATGGATATCAGTAAGGAAACCTTAAGAAATATTTTACTTCGTTAAACTTCTCGCTACATTAAGTGTGCGTAAGGAACATACGAAATTACAGAACAGCTAATTTGGCAATGCCTTAGTTCTTCTACTTCCACCGACATGATTCTCAGTTTTTGCGTGAACACATTATTTTATTGATGAAATTATGGCAGTGAAATAATCTGTTAACTGGGTTTCTTTAAGATAAACTTTCTTACAATGTTATCATGGTACGTTGTAATTCATTTGTATTACTGCAGTGTATACAGACTGTGCCAGGAGGGATGGTCAGTACTCAAGGATATGACAAGAACGATCATTTGATGCAGAAAAGTCAGCAACCATTGCCTCAAAAATGCTTCCTGAAGAACTACGAGCACTTCTTAATCTCCGATACTGTGAAAGAAATCTCTTCTCCAGCAAGCTCTTTTTTATCCATATTTTGAGAGGTCGTAGTATGGACTAAATGAAGAAAAATATGGGCTCTAAAGTGGGCGCTAATGTGCACATCTAAAGAACTACGAGCACTTTTTCACCTCCGCTACTGTGAAACACATCTCTTCTACTGAACAGTAGCTCATTGCTCTTAAGATGTGCACTTTAAGACCCCATGTTCACCAACTTTTTTTGGTTCAAATGGTCATTCCTGTAATATACCTAAATATTGACCATTTCTGCAGGGACACCCCGCAACTTTTTGTTAGTTACTTGAACAAAACAGATAAAAAAAGAAATGAATTAATCAACACCAATATATCCTCTCTCCTTATCTGAAACAGGCTGGCGACAGGCAGTTTTTCTGCGCCACGCCTTTGGAAACCTGCTGATTCAGAGTGAAAAGGTCGTCAAAACAAGTCTAAGGCACATTTTCATCCCCAAACAAAGTTTTTTGATAGTTGTCCGATAAGGAACGACAAAAACATAAACAGCTGGGGTCTCAGCCACTATTTCTCTTTTTTAAGTTAACGTATGGTGGTTCAGATCCCCGCTCGGCCATCGGTTTCTGTGATTCCGTTAAATCGATTAAAGGGACAGTCGATTTCCTTTGCCATCCTTCCCAATCCGAACTCCTACTTCGTCTCTAATGATCCCGTTGCCCACGGAAAGTTTAAGCTTCATTTTCTTGTGTGTTATTTTTCCCAAATATTGTCTACTGAAACACTGAATGCAAGTGTCGCATGAAGTTTAGCTCATCATACTTGCCAATTATCGAGTACAGTGATGTTGACCATAGATAGGAACAGTAAAAAGTCGTTCATGATTGCTTCCCGGAATGTTTAAAATATTTCACGTGAAAATTATACAACTTTGTGCGAGAAAACTATTTTGTGACATGATTTCTTCGAATAACTCTCTCCGAAAAAAATACAAATGTTTCGGGCTACTTCCACTGCCTTCAGCCCACTATTAAATTCAAGGAGAACGAAATGTCACAAATTTCAGATTTTTTACCGTTTCCAATACTTAAACAATGCTCTTCATAACCTTAATATAAGAAAGATTCAGTAACGCTCTGCATTAAAGATACTAGAGCCTCAAGTAAGATATGAAAACTAATAAATGCACTTATAGCATCCAGTTCGATTTTTATGCACGTGTACACGAAGGGATATTAATGAAGTCTAATTTTCAGATGGAGGACGCTTCATAATTTGTTTGCTGAACGATGCGGCATAATATGTGAAGTGAATTGCCACCAAATAAGGAAAGATTCTATGGTAAGGTAACAAATGGAGGTTTCGAAAGCAAGACGAGTGAAATCTAATTGATTCCCTTTATCAAGGATCTGTTTTGTGAGTGCTTATAGTACTTTGCTTGAATAATATCACCAATGCAGTGGCTGAGGGTAACAGGAAATGCAGATGGCCTTAAATAGCGTGTTTCACATCTTTTTAAAGACGGAGGTAAAATTGTAAATATTACTTTCGGCATCCAGTATATCATACCGTGTGTGTGTGTTTTTTTTGTGTGAATGTGTGTGTGTGTGTGTTTTTTTTTTTCTGGACATACTGTACAAAAGAGATAGCTTCCGTGGGTGGAGTGAAACAGTGAGCGGGAGAAAGGATTATCCTTGGGCATTGAATGTAAATACGTAAGTAAAAACTAGATCCAAGATAGAAGTATGATGTTTATACATTTTTCTTCTGTGGGATGTTAACTTATGGTTTGAGTGTGTATCGGAATTTTCTTTAATTAGAAGGTTATGTGTGTGTCCTAATGCTATCGCTAAGTTGCAGGGAACAGAAGGGAAGGTAATCGCAAAATGAAGAGGAGTAAAAGGAGTGAGACCAAAAAGAATGAAACATCCTCAAAGAAGGAAATAACAGAAATATAATAGTAAAGATACAAATGAATAAAGTGGGAGTAATATTCCTGTGGAAGAGAACAGTCTGTATATTTTAGATTTCAGTTTTCGTATGGTAATCTATTCTTGATAGAAGTATGTCGGATGTTTTTGTTCATCCGCAGATGAGTGATTAATAATTAGGGTGTTGGCTGTTTTGCTTACCCACAGGTGAGTTCAATGTAAATAAAATTACTGTTTGGTTGCACCCCAGGGTAATTAATGTAATGTGACTGCTTGATTTGAAGGTTTGGTATATAGCTATGGGAATGGTATGACAAGTTGGTCCGGGCAGTAACTCTTGCATGCTATAGAGTGTACGCAGTTATGGGATGGCATATAGAAGTTAGCTGCATTGTAGGAACGTGAGAACTATGAACAGAATTTGTGTGATTGATGTACGGTAATTTTACTTGCAACATCTGTCTACAATAAATATAGAATGCATTCCTATTTAATGTAGAGATTACAGGGATATATTATATTGTTGTGGCTTTCTTTTCCAAGTTAATTAATGAACTCTGCCAATCAGAAGCTCCAATCTTTTTTACAGTTTTAACGTGAAAAATTTGTGGCAAGGAAGTCTGCATTTTTGTACCTGTATATAATTGTTGTTAGGATTGTCAAAATATCCACGGGTGTGCTGCCGGTCTATAGTGTCCAACGGGCACAATATTTCGGCGATCATACATGTCGCCATCATCAGGTGAACTGACGGACTGAGCTCCTGTGAACGTGCCGGCACGGAGATGCGTACGCTATGGCTGCTCAGAGGGAACTGGGTTCGGTCGCGGCGGCGGCCGATTTAAATACTCTCCGCCCGCGGCGCGCTCCCTCCGCCGTCCGCGCCCCGCGCCACGGTCGCGCGGTGGAACAGATTGCGACGGCGTCTGAGATGACGTCGGAGTGATGGCTCTGTCCGCCGTGGTCGTCACAACTATACGTTTGCTCGATTTACTCTTGATTAACCCGATCGCTGGTTCCCAAGCCTTGCTAAGATTATAGCCACAGTCACGGTTTATGAGGTCGTCATTGGTGCGAATTTCGATGGCCTCTCTAACAACGCTGTCCCAGTATCTCGACGTCTGTACCAGAATCCTCGTGCGGTCATATTCCATGGCGTGATTTTCCGACAAACAATGTTCAGCGACCGCCGACTTGCTCGGATACATCAGGCGAGTGTGCCTCTGGTGTTCACGGCATCGATCCTCGACGGTACGCATCGTCTGACCAATATACGACTTGCCACATTGACACGGAATCTGGTACACGCCGGCCTTCCTCAAACGGAGGTCATCTTTGGCGCTCCCCACCAGTGCACGAGTTTTATTTGGAGGACAAAACACAGTTCCGACCCGGTGTTTCTTCAGAATGCGAGCGATTTTCCCCGAGAGTGCGCCTGTGTATGGAATAAATGCAGTGCCTACCTCCTCCCTCGTGACTTCATCCATCTCAAGAGGTTGTGCCGCAGTGGTTGGGCGGAGAGCACGTTGAATCTGCCACTCTGAGTACCCATTTTTCCGAAATACAGTTCTCAGATGTTCCAATTCCTGGGGTAGACTCTCTGCGTCAGAGATAGTGCGCGCCCTATGTACTAGAGTTTTAAGTACCCCATTCCTCTGTGAAGGGTGGTGGCAGCTGTCTGCGTGCAAATACAGATCAGTGTGCGTAGTTTTCCGATACACCCCATGACCTAGGGTGCCGTCAGCCCTTCTCTTGACCAAGACGTCGAGGAAAGGTAATTTACCCTCCGTTTCAGTCTCCATAGTGAATTTGATGTTGGGGTGTATGGAGTTTAGATGTGTGAGGAAGTCAAGGAGTTTATCCATACCATGTGGCCAGATGACGAACGTGTCGTCCACGTAACGGAAAAAGCAAGTAGGTTTCCATACGGATGACGACAGGGCTTCCTCCTCGAAGTTCTCCATGTACAAATTCGCTACCACCGGTGAGAGTGGGCTACCCATGGCGACTCCCTCCGTTTGTTCGTAGTATTCTCCATTAAAAAGAAAATACGTGGAAGTCAAGACATGCCTAAAAAGTTCAGTGGTCTTCTCGTCAAACTTCTGACTAATCAATTCTAGTGACTCTCGCAGGGGTACTCTCGTAAACAAGGAAACGACGTCAAAACTCACCATGATATCTGACTCATCCAACCTGAAGCTGTCAAGGCGTTTAACAAAATCCACGGAATTACGGATGTGATGAGGGCATTTACCCACATAAGGACTTAATATTCCCGTCAGGTATTTGGCCAGCAAATATGTAGGTGCCCTGATGTTGCTGACAATGGGGCGTAATGGTATCCCCTCTTTGTGAACCTTCGGGAGTCCATATAGTCTAGGCGGTACCGGACCTTGGGGTAACAATTTCTTAGCGTCACCCTCCGGTAAATCTGCGTCCTTGAGAAGCGCCCTCGTCTTGTTCTCCACCTTCTTTGTAGGGTCAACGCTGATCTTCCGGTAGGAATCGTCATTTAGCAGGCTCTGCATCTTATCAGTGTAGTCCTTATGGGAGACAACAACTGTAGCATTGCCTTTGTCAGCCGGTAAGACAACAATTTCAGAGCGCTCCCTCAGATCACGAATGGCCGCCCTCTCTTTACTGCTGATATTTGACTTCATCGGCTTGGATTTCGTCAACGCACGACAAGTTTCACGACGTATTTCCTCGGCTGATTCTGGCGGAAGTCGAGCTGCAACCTGTTCAACAGCACTAACAATTTCTGCGACTGGAGTGAACTTGGGGGTGGGAGCGAAGTTGAGACCTTTCTGCAAAACCGAGACTGCATCATCACTCAACACCATGCCACTCAAATTGATGACAGTCTTGCACGGAACCTGCAGAGATGGTTTGTCAAGGAGACGTGAGAACTTAGCTGTTTGACGTCCCGTAGCCTTCTTATGGGCGGAATCAGCTGACACCCAGGTGACACCATCAATCCAATCCCAGGAACAAGAAGTAAACTTACTAGCCAGTTGCAAATGTAGTTTGAGTAATTCCTGTGAGATAAACTCAAGGCTCCGGCGGGTGAATTGCACTCTCTCACGTACCAATGCGAGGCTGGCTCGTTTCTTGATTCTCTTAGCTGCTGCAGAATCGATGTGATGCATGACCTTAGCAAAATTTGGAACAACATTCTCGGAACGACATCTCTTTAGAAAGGCAAGAGTACTTAGCAAACGACATCTACGGTGGCGCAACTTTTCAAATTTCTTCATGCTGCGATACATCTCCTCCCCGTAAAGGTGTATGATGTGATGTGAAATATTGTGCCCGTTGGACACTATAGACCGGCAGCACACCCGTGGATATTTTGACTATCAAATACGCCGGGAGAAACTCAAGAAGTTGTTAGGATTGTTTTCTGTATGTTGAGGATGACGATGCGTTGCGAGGGAAGCATCTGAGCCAGACGAGAGTGTCTTTGCCTCTCCTCCTGCGCCGTTAAAGAGCTCGGGCTGTAGCGGGTTCGGATGGTGAACCAGCGATATCCCAGAGAGCGCCAAGGGCTGTCCAGAGGGTGGTTCACCTGGTCTGGCGACTAAGTTAGCTGCGCCACCGCACCCTTTTCTGCTAGCGTGACACTTTCATTGGCGAGAGAGAGAGAGAGAGAGAGAGAGAGAGAGACAGAGAGAGAGAGAGAGAGAGACAGAGAGAGAGACAGAGAGAAGAGAGAGAGAGAGAGGGGGGGGGAGAGGGAGGGAGGGAGGGAGGTTCTCTGCTCCTTTCACACAAGAGCTACTGGCCTTCGTCAGCAGCTGCACCATTGACAGAAGCATGGCGTCCGATGACTGTGACAGCGATAGGACAATCTAAAGGCTTATGTGGAAATGAGAATGACTGATTCATGGCCAGTTGCAGCGCACGACTCCCAGGACACGTACAACCTACTAGCCAGTGCAGCATATTATTACGATCCGGAGATGTGTGCACATGACACAGGGAGGTGCTATGAACCTCGTTTTGCATTTATATAGAAACAAGAGTGGTACAGATGAGAACCTGCAGCTTTAGGCGGTACTCTATTGGTACGTTCTGTTTCATAAGAAGAGGCAATACCTGAATTTTGATACAAGTATGAATATTAAGGATGATCTGTTTTGCCATTAGTGGACGACCATAAAACGATGACGAGGAGAAAACATCTTCCCGGTGCTCGTCATGAGCGTTTTTGAGCAGAAACCATGGTGGCTGACATGGCACATGTGCCTGTCGACATGCGCTCCATTCAGACACACTGCTGTCACTTGCTGAGTGGCGGATGAGGCGCGGTTGGTCGAGGAGGCGAGGTACTGTCCAGGTGGCCGAGATGAGTGCTGTCATCGTGGATCAGCGGTCCACCTATACAGGGATGTAGCGCCGAAACCTTCCTAGGCGATCCTCCTAGTCGTTTATTGACCGAGTTACCTTCCAACTGCCCCAGTGACATTCCTACATCGCCTAGCGCAAGGGAACAATGATGTGTGAAAAGTCAATTTAGTACTATTTAGGTTTTGTGAGAACTTGTGTATCTTTTGCTTCCAAGGTCAGTGCTTCTGCTTCTTTGTATTAGGTGTTTTATATGTGTAAATATGTTTTATATTTTGTACTCTGTGGCAACTGTATTGTCATCAATATTTTTTGTTAAATAACGCCGTCTGGTGGTTTTTAAGGTGGTGTACTAACAGCTCTTATATAGCTAGCCATTTTCAACTTAATGTCGATTAGAGGGTCTTGTATATTTGTAGTTGACGGTGGTATGTTCAGTTTATATCATTGTTTTACTTGTGTACGATTGATTGGAATTTCAGTAATACTTTAGAAAAAAAATAGTCAGTTTTCTTTGTACATTAGGTTTAATATGTGACAGTACACATACGCATTTGACACTTTTTGTTGTTACACTACGATCTTTGAAGAATTATAACTTCAGTTTTCGTTGTATATTATTTTAATTTTCGTTGATCGTTATGTTGTTACTTATTTAATATCTTATTGTGATTTCAGTTTTCATTCTGTTCGTATGCATTGTACTTTTCTCTTTGTAATAATATCCAGTGATTTCCTTTATTACCATTAGGCCACTCTGGGCGAATTCTACGATATCACTGTACAGTCTTTTAATCTTTTAACTAACAGATTACTTCTGATCAGCCTGAATGCCACAGGGTATATTCCTTTACTTTGTATTAATCATTGATACTCAGCGATCTGGCGACCCCTATATTGTATCAGTTGTAGAAACAAATCTCAACAGCTTGCTTAATCCGCTCACAAATACTTAGTAATAGAAATGCTTTGGGCAGTCGTAGCATTACTTGCGTTTTTCCTCGTGATATTTTGAGCTAAATACACATGATGGAAAATCACTGAGAGAATACTTTGTCGAAACTGTGACTAGTTCAGAACCTCATTTCCGTGAGCACTTCTTTCATTAGCTTTCGGATTGTTAATTGACAGCCCACTGTAACTCTGTGAATGTGTGTGTAGTGTATTAAGTTCTACGTTTGTTCCCCCTTTGTAAGCTCTCCTCCGGATACAGTTAGTTACTGGGGTGGGGGGTGGGAGGGGGCTGCAGTTTGTTCTTTCATCGGTGGTTGGTAACTAATATGAGGGTGGTTCCAACATGCAGTAGAGATATATTGCATTTCTTCAAGCTATTCAGTGGAGGAGGATCAGCGTTATAGGAATCAGAGCTTAACAAACATCCGTAAAGTATCGTATAATGGCCAGTCAATAGCACATGTAATATTTCTGTGATGCGTCAGGATAAGTCGTCAGCAGCCATTGCTTCATATATCTTTGGTACATTATATATTACCAGCACTGGAAGAGCGCTATGTATCGACTAGAGGGGGGTAAGGGTGGAATACTGGAAGTACATTTCATGTACAGTTGCTTCCGAATAACTGTAGTAAAAAATATTGTATAAAAGTCAGACTTAAGCAGTTAACTGTCTCAGTCACATTCATTTTTTTGCAAGATCCGTTTTGAGGGCTTAAGCCCTTATCTTCATATTGGTCAATGGTTTGCACGAGTATTTTCTTTCCTGAGAATTGCCAGTGGTCTTCCTTAAACATCACTTCGCTACAGATCAATTTTATGTGTTATTTGTTATTATAAAATGCCACTGAAGTCATGAGTTATAAATGATAGACAACCAAGCTACTAACAAGATGTTCCAACAAAATGAGTATCACAAATAAACACGAAACAAACCAGTTAGAGATCACACAAGATTAGAAGATGTAAGTGAATCAGAGTTACTGGCTTACATTGCGAATCAAGAATACAGATAAAATGCATGTCAATGATGACATAACGAAAAATTTGTTACTGTAATATTACTGTAATACAGCGCCATTTAAAAGAAGAAGTGTACACATACATTTCAGTACATTTCTTCGATAATGAATCGGTCTGATGGTTTAGGCAATGAATTATGGATTTCTTAATTTGTCTCACTAAGCAGTAGATGGCAGTTTTTGCGTATCTTGTACAGGGTTGGGAAAATAAAACAGGCCCGAAAAATACATGGTGCACCTTGATAGCCAACACCACTTACACCATCCGCATAAAGGGTGGATATTGAAAGTTGGGTTGCGTATCTTAAGGTGCACGAAGTATTTTCGACGCCAGTTTTATTAGTGTGCGTGTGTGTGTGTGTGTGTGTGTGTGTGTGTGTGTGTGTGTGTGTGTGTGTGTGTGTGTGTATGTGTGTGTGTGTGTGTGTGTGTGTGTGTGTGTGTGTGTGTGTGTGTTTGAGAGAGAGAGAGAGAGAGAGAGAGAGAGAGAGAGAGAGAGAGAGAGAGAGGGAGGAGAGAGAGAGAGAGACAGACTATCAGAAGAAAAAGCTAAGGTATACTTAAAATCTTGTGGCGGTGTTTGAAAGGGAATTTAAAGATAAACAAGAAGGTTTTCATTTCCAATGAAACTGAAAACTGTTAAATATGTACCAGAGCAAAGGTTTTTGGACCTCTAAATGACGCTACGAAAATGTTTCACCTACTTACAGGAAACGTGTTAGAGAGCGTCAGTGAAGTGAGCGAAGTGCCTGCAGAATTTGCAACAGTTTTCATTTCCACCTAGGGCCAGAGTGCTGTTAACAGGGTGGGCCAGGGCTTGCTGCGAGCCCTGAGAGACAGCAGCTCATCCCCTGCAGCCCTCGGCGCCTAAGCGGATAAGGCGCGCGAAGCCGGGCAGATAGCATTGACAAGGGCAAGGGCAGGCTGCAGCAGGCCCACAGCCGCCCTAAGTCGCCCTCAGCCCTTGCTGCGGCGCCGTCCTTTGGAGAGCGCTCCATTCGCCTCAACAGCAGTACCGGACACAAAGGCTGGCACGTGGCGGATACCGGAACACGACCTTCGGGATGTATTTCACACACGTGTCGACTTGTAAATGAAGCATCCCGTTTTACGTCTCAGGCACATTTGTGGCTACTGGTGCACACCATTCTGCATGATTGAAAATATGTATGCTCTCACATTCTTCTGCTTATTTAAAAACTGTTCGTAATGTTCTTTTATCAGGTACAGATTGTCACAGTGGAATGAATTTTTGTTTGTTTTTAGTTTTGAGAATTTTACTAGGACGGAAGACTGGGTATACGAAAATTCTCTGTTTTCCACATGAGTGGGGAAGCTGGCCAAAGCAAAAGCATTGGAGTGCAGTTTTTAAGGCCAAAACAGAGAGAATTTTTCCCTGGGATTAAAAGCATCTTACAGAAGCCACGAAACAAAAGCTACACGATCACGCCACCAAGACCACGCGACGTCGACCGATCGCCGTGTTATCCGCTCCCATGTGTCTTCATGCGGATGCGGTATGAAGGGGGATGGCGTCAGCACATCGCTCTCTCAGCAGCTCTCGACATTGGAGCCTCTACCTCCAATCAGGCAGCTCCTCAGTTGGCATCACGAGACTGAGTGGACCCTGGTCCAGGCCTCCCATCTGCGAAACAATTATGGCAGTACCAGGAATCGAACCCGGGTCCTTTACAGGGCAGCCATCTACGCTGACCATTCCGCTACTTTTTTTCGGAACTAAAACGTCTACATCTACATCAACAAGGTTACTCTGCAATTCGCACTTAATTGCCCGGCATAGGGTTCATCGAACCATTTTCATACTACTTCTCTACCATTCCACTTTCGAATGGCGCGTGGGAAAATGGAACACCTAAATCTTTCCGTTCGAGCACTGATCTCTCTTATTTTATTATGATGATCATTTCCCCCTACGTAGGTGGGTGTCAACAAAAAATTTTCTCATTCGGAAGAGAAAGTTGGTTGAAATTTCGTAAATAGATCTCGCCGCAAGGAAAACCACCTTTGTTTCAGTGACTGCCACCTCAACTCGCAAATCATATCAGTGACACTCTCACCCCTACTGCGCGATAACACGAAACCAACTGCCCTTCTTTGCACTTTTTCGATGTCCTCCGTCAATACTATCTCGTAAGGATCACGTACCGCCCAGCAGTATTCCAGCAGAGGGCGGACGAATGTAATTAGGCTGTCTCTTTACTAGGTTTGTTGCATCTTCAAAGTGTTCTGCCAACGAAGCGCAGTCTTTGTTTCGCCTTCCCCACAATATTATCTATGTGGTCTTTCCAATTTAAGTTGTTCGTAATTGTAATTCCTAGGTATTTAGTCGAACTGATTTCTTTAAGTACCCATGTGGATGCCCTCGCACTTTTCTTTGTTTAGTGCTAATTGCCACTTTTCGCACCACATAGAAATTCTTTCTAGATCATTTTTAATTGGAATTGATCGTCTGATGATTTTATTACACAGTAAATTACAGCGTCATCTGCAAACAATCTAAGGGCGCTGCTCAGATTATCATCTACATCATTTATATAAATCAAAAACAGCAGAGGGCCTTCGACACTACCTTGCGGAACGCCAGATATCACTTCTGTTCTACTCGTTGATTTACCGTCTATCATTACGAACTGTGACCTCTCTGAGAAGAAATCACGAATCCAGTCACACAACTGAGACGATACTCCATATGAACGCAATTTGACTAATAGTCTCTTGTGAGGAACGGTATCAAAAGCCTTCTGGGAATCTAGGAATTTGGAATCGTTCTGAGATGCCTTGTCGACAGCATTCATTACTTCATGGGAATAAAGAGCTAGCAGTTTTGCACAATAACGATATTTTCTGAATCCGTGTTGGTTATGTATCAATTAGTCATTTTCTTCAAGGTGATTCATAATGTTCAAGTACAGTATATGCTCCAAAATCCTATTGAAAATTGATGTCAGTGATATGTGTCTGTAATTCAATGGGTTACTCCTATTCTTCAATATTGGTGTGACCTGTGCTACTTTCCAATCTTTAGGAACAGATCTTTCGTCAAGTGATTCCTAAGAAAGGCACTATTGTGTCTGCCTTCTCTGAAAGGAACCTGATTGGTACACCATCCGGACCGGAAAACTTGCCTTTCTTAAGTGATTTGTTTCGCAGCATCTAAGATATCTACATTTATGTCGATCATACTAACAGCTGTACTGGTTTCGAATTCTGGAATATTTACTTCGTTTTCTTTCGTGAAGGAATTACGGAAAACTGTATTTAGTAATTCCGCTTTAGTGGCACCATCATCGGTAACACTTCCATCGCTATCGCGCAGTGACGGTATTAACTGTTTTTTGCCACTCGTGTGCCGAATATCGAATGAAAAGGGAAGCCACGATCAAGACTCGAACACGAACCAGCAGTTTGGTAGTCTAATGTCGTGACCACTTTCTTCTTTCATTGAGGTTTGTATCCACGGCACAACACGTTGCTTTTACGTTTTTAGGAAACTGAAAATGCTTGTTCCGGCAGGAAGGAATGGACACAGTCAGCTTCAGGCTGGGTGGAGACAAGATGAGCAGGGGTCGAATTCCGGGGCCTCATCAAGGTGTCTCCTCGCCGCCTGTCACTGTACAGGTCTCTCACATCATACTGGTCCCTCCTTCTTTTTAAGAAAAGGAAACTTGATAAACATGAATTCCTCATTACGGGACTAAAAGAAAACAAGTTTTGTTTGTAGAAAGATCGCAATGAGGGTGGGTTCCAGAACAAGGGGAAAAGCTACCTAATACCTAGACGATTAAAGACTAGGTCCAACATACTCACAAATAAGGCACGATAACGTGTAAGAGTATTCCATTTTTAATGCACGTTCTCCATATATTGGCGAAAAACAGGGTCGTTGTCACACCTGACTACACAGTGGGCTATTGCCCGAGGAACCATACGATCGAACTAGTCCTCTCCTGAGAGAGAAGAAGTTTAACCGAGAAAGCAGCTTCCGCAGATTTGGTAAGGAAAGCCAGTTGTCGGCGAATCTAGTGCCAGTGTTATCGTCGGCAGGACACAAGCCTGTGTGGTAATCTATCAGGCTGACGACATGTGTCACAGTCAGGTGAAGACCAAAGCGATGTAGGCGTTTGTTGGCCAGAATCAGATTATGCATATCCCTGACCCACGATGAGGCGACTTCGATTAAGAGGATGGGAATAATAACGTGAAACCAAACTGTTTTAGAGGATATCAATGCCGGGAAGTTTCAACAGAGGACAAGGATGATTTTATTCCTCAACGGTAAAGCGAAAATCTGTTGATAGGGCTTGTCACTGATAAAATGTCGGCTCCCAAGAAACTTATATATTCTCGTATGTGCCGCAATTTAGAGTTGATGCAGCCAACATCCGCTGGGGGAGTTAGACTGGCGGGTCTAAGACACTTAAATAAGTGATGCTCAATGGAATGGGTAGCTGGAGTAAGCCTGAAGACGTTACGCCGTAGTAACAATATTAACGACAATATTGTGGTAGCGAGAAGCCCCAACCCTCCAAGGAGACGGGGCCTCTCCGCCACTTCATACCGGCGTCGAAAAATATGACTTTTCCAAAGAAACGACCGGATAATTGCATCAATTTGCACGCCATCATCGTGGGTAGCGGAAATATTTGTGCAACATAATACACATTACGGAAACTGTAGGAACCTGCTTTGTAAAGAAGACTAAGGGAGCGGTGTTTGTGTTCATGAATTGCCCCTTGAATTCGATCCCTCAACCCTCGCCGAAATGAGTGCATCCATTTCCATCGGGCAGTGACCCAATATAATCCCAAACGATTTTTAGCAAGCAATCAACCTTGCCCATGGAATGACAACTTGATCAAACCCTCGAAATGGTAACATTGTGCATTTCCATTCATTTATGCGGACCAGAGAGAGACGAACAAAAGGATTTCAGTGTGTCCTTCATCAAGAATGTGTCATCGATGTCACATAGCAATGCCATAACTTCATCCGTGTACGGTCGCACCAAGAAGGTTTCTCCCAATGCCTTCCAGCTATATAACTGAGCAACAGTACGGCAAAACTGAGGTTCTAGGGACAGCGTAAAGACCTGTTGTATTGTAATCTGGGGAGTAACGCATCACGACAGACAATTGAATTTCAGGAAAAGAACTGGTTAATACCTGACGCCGGCCAGGGTGGCCGAGCGGTTCTCAGCGCTACAGTCTGGAACCGCTCGACCGCTACGGTCGTAGGTTCGAATCCTGCCTCGGGCATGGATGTGTGTGATGTCCTTAGGTTAGCTAGGTTTAAATACACTCCTGGAAATGGAAAAAAGAACACATTGACACCGGTGTGTCAGACCCACCATACTTGCTCCGGACACTGCGAGAGGGCTGTACAAGCAATGATCACACGCACGGCACAGCGGACACACCAGGAACCGTGGTTTTGGCCGTCGAATGGCGCTAGCTGCGCAGCATTTGCGCACCGCCGCCGTCAGTGTCAGCCAGTTTGACGTGGCATACGGAGCTCCATCGCAGTCTTTAACACTGGTAGCATGCCGCGACAGCGTGGACGTGAACCGTATGTGCAGTTGACGGACTTTGAGCGAGGGCGTATAGTGGGCATGCGGGAGGCCGGGTGGACGTACCGCCGAATTGCTCAACACGTGGGGCGTGATGTCTCTACAGGACATCGATGTTGTCGCCAGTGGTCGGCGGAAGGTGCACGTGCCCGTCGACCTGGGACAGGACCGCAGCGACGCACGGATGTACGCCAAGACCGTAGGATCCTACGCAGTGCCGTAGGGGACCGCACCGCCACTTCCCAGCAAATTAGGGACACTGTTGCTCCTGGGGTATCGACGAGGACCATTCGCAACCGTCTCCATGAAGCTGGGCTACGGTCCCGCACACCGTTAGGCCGTCTTCCGCTCACGCTCCAACATCGTGCAGCCCGCCCCCAGTGGTGTCGCGACAGGCGTGAATGGAGGGACGAATGGAGACGTGTCGTCTTCAGCGATGAGAGTCACTTCTGCCTTGGTGCCAATGATGGTCGTATGCGTGTTTGGCGCCGTGCAGGTGAGCGCCACAATCAGGACTGCATACGACCGAGGCACACAGGGCCAACACCCGGCATCATGGTGTGGGGAGCGATCTCCTACACTGGCCGTACACCACTGATGATC
Organism: Schistocerca serialis cubense; assembly: GCF_023864345.2. Taxonomy (NCBI): domain Eukaryota; kingdom Metazoa; phylum Arthropoda; class Insecta; order Orthoptera; family Acrididae; genus Schistocerca; species Schistocerca serialis. Next base: position 697,119,282 of record NC_064639.1, read on the forward strand.
GTCGGGGGGACACTGAATAGTGCACGTTACATCCAAACCGTCATCGAACCCTTAGTTCTACCATTCCTAGACCGGCAAGGGAACTTGCTGTTCCAACAGGACAATGCACGTCCGCATGTATCCCGTGCCACCCAACGTGCTCTAGAAGGTGTAAGTCAACTACCCTGGCCAGCAAGATCTCCGGATCTGTCCCCCATTGAGCATGTTTGGGACTGGATGAAGCGTCGTCTCACGCGGTCTGCACGTCCAGCACGAACGCTGGTCCAACTGAGGCGCCAGGTGGAAATGGCATGGCAAGCCGTTCCATAGGACTACATCCAGCATCTCTACGATCGTCTCCATGGGAGAATAGCAGCCTGCATTGCTGCGAAAGGTGGATATACACTGTACTAGTGCCGACATTGTGCATGCTCTGTTGCCTGTGTCTATGTGCCTGTGGTTCTGTCAGTGTGATCATGCGATGTATCTGACCCCAGGAATGTATCAATAAAGTTTCCCCTTCCTGGGACAATGAATTCACGGTGTTCTTATTTCAATTTCCAGGAGTGTAGTTCTAAGTTCTAGGGGACTGATGACCTCAGATGTTAAGTCCCATAGTGCAGAGAGACATTTGAACCATAATACCTGACATGTAGTATGACTGAGTCAGGTCGCCTCGAAAACTGCATCAAGAAACTGTGACTGATCTGTTCAAATGCCTTATTAAAACCCATAAGAAGGGGTTTAAGTGGTCTGCAACCAGTTTTTGATACTCCTTGGCCGTGATGGTGCCTTCCAAGAGCTCCACTGGACATATGAATGTCCACGTAAATGTTTCGCTGAGCATAATGTAGCCGCCGCCACCTTGTCTCCGTCTTGCATTACAGGTGTCAAGAAGCTGTTCCCGTGGAAGGCAACGGATTTGCGCATGATGAAGTTATCGGCATTCATGAGACTATGCAGCGTTCTGCCATTGCACCCACACTCAGTGTCGACTGTTACGTGCCCACTTCAGTCGTATTTGCCGATGTCGTGGTGTTAACATTGGCACATGCTTGGGTCGTCGGCTGCAGAGACCCATCGTCGGGAGTGTTCGGCGTACTGTGTGTTCAGACACACTTGTAGTCTTCCCAGCGTTGAAATCTGATGTTAGTTATACCGCAGTTCGCCGTCAGTCCTGTTTTACCTCTTGCCCAGCATACGACGTCCGATATGGGGTGGCCGCCCAACTCCACGATATCTGGACCTGGTTTCTCTTTGGTTTCACCACGTGTTGAAGGCATTCACCACAATACTCTACGAACACCCGACAAGTTGTGTACTTTCCGAAAAGCTTTTGCCGAGCATCCGAGCCATCGCAATCTGCCCTCGGTGAAACTCAGATGGATCGCGTGCCTTCCCCATTCTACCTACGGACAGCACGCTCACTGACACTACATACACCGTGCATGTGTCTGAGTAGCTGTCATTCCTCGCCAGGTGACGCCGCTACCGCCTGTACGGGTTTATGTCGATAGTAGGACAGTGGTCATAACGTTCTGACTTATCAGTGTATGTACCCGGTATGCACACGTCTGCAGATGAGAGTGGATATTCCGTTTGATCACCATGTCTACGGATCGAACACCACTATAAAAATGTAAAAGATTTTAAGCTGACTAGCGTTCCTGCCCTATATTCTGTGTGTCCCCAAACAGAACGTACTTGAGAAGAGATCCATCATCTTTGGGCAGAAGGTTAAAAACCCTGACATTCGTATACCCCAGCTCCGCATTTACTATTATGATGAGTGAAAGGCACTTGGTGTCCGTGATACGCTACCAAAGGAGCGTGTCAGTATGAAGCAGTTGAAGAAATTTGACATAAAACACATACGTTCCAGAATAAAAGTAAGCCGTATGAACCTGTCGCAAAGTTACTCTGATCGTATATACAAGCCAGTCATGAATTTCTAGCAAACATGCCTGCACATGCCGCGAGAACTTTTCAAAACTATAACTGACAATACTTGTGCGTGGAATGTTCCTGGGAGCCGTGGACGACATCCCATCGCAGAACAACGCTGCACCGAAGTTGATTCGCAGACACGAGACGCTGAGAAACACCAGCGTACAAAGCGTACAAAGACTCACACGACAGTAAAGGGGAAACATGGAAGTTTCCGCGGCGCTGTGGTAAAGGCGGAACCAGACAGAACCTACTCACCCGACGTGCGAAGCGCGAATATGTTGCGGTGGACTGCATAAGCCACTTGTAAGTCACAGAAAAGTGTTTCTTTCGCCATGATATATCATATTGGGCTTTCCACAAGATAGATTCTGCTCTAAGTACCTTTCTATTAAAGTTTCCCATGTCATTCAAGAGAAACTGAAATCTGTTATTTTTGTTAGTCCTCAAATTCGCAAATTCATAAAGTGTCACAGATTTTACGTAACAATGAATGTTAAAGAAAAAGATGCATGAACTGCCTTCGGGTTTATTCTGAAAACTTTCAGTAGAATAAGAAGCATCGAAATTAATAGTAACCATATTGTAAAATTTGAAGAAGTTGTGTTGTAACATGAATGTAAAAGTCTGCTTACTGCGTTCACATACTGACTACTTCCTTGAAAATCTGGGACACTGCAGTGGGGAGCAAGAAGAATGCTTCCATTAAGACATCATGGAGTCAAATTATGATGGGTGATTATTGTTAGATGTCGAAGAGGGACAGTAAAGAATACGGCTCGGTGAGGAAATAAAAAGAGAGAGAAAATTAAATGTAACTTCTTACAAAGTTGCTAAGAAAACTGTTTGTAGAATTTTCAGTATATCCCTAAAAATAATTATGAAAATATGTGCCTTCATTGAAATTTTATCATAATACTTGAGCTTCAGTTAATTGAATCTTTAAAATACGAGATCCTACTTTGCGAAAAATGGTGAGATAGAAAAAAAAAACAAAATAGTTTTTCAGAATACGCCTTGCAAGTTGTTTATACCACACTACACTCGCATGTGGGACTATTAAGGCCCCTCAATTTTTTCTCCTTCATCTGTGTGAGTGTAGCGTCAAAACCGGCTCTACAGTTACGAAAGTCATTTAAAATACCTGCTTGCAACTACTAAAAATAAGTTTCTATTCTGCCATACGCGTCTCTTTTAACTGATTTAAAATATTGTCATCAGCCTAGAATGATCCTTATTTACAATTTTGGCTTGCTATCAACATCTTAAAAAACCATTTCGTTACGGAAGATATCGAGGTGTAGTTTTGAAATAACTTAAAATCACAGTCACTATCTTTTGTAGCGACATGACGTAATGATTATACATGCGTTCCATTCCAGAACAATGAGGGTGTTCGGGTACAACGAAAAAATGGTTCAAATGGTTATGAGCACTATGGGACTTGACATCTGAGGTCATCAGTCCCCTAGAACTTTGAACTACATAAACCTAACTAACCTAAGGACATCACACACATCCATGCCCGAGGCAGGATTCGAACCTGCGACCGTAGCGGTCACGCGGTTCCAGACTGAAGCGCCGAGAACGGCTCGGCCGCATCGGCCGGCGTACAATGAAAGCACGTGGCAAAGTAAAAAAGCATTTTAAATGCTGCAAAGACAGATTTTAAATGCTTTTCATAATTCTTTTCTTCTATTAACTTGAAGTTCAAGTCTGCCTTTTATCACAAGTAATCGTAATTACGCATTCTAAAATTAAGTAATCCATGAAGTCAACGAAAACTTTTCATCGAGCCATTCCGATGTGGCCGTGCGGTTCTAGGCGCATCAGTCTGGAACCGCGTGACCGCTACGGTCGCAGGTTCGAATCCTGCCTCGGGCATGGATGTGTGTGATGTCCTTAGGTTGGTTAGGTTTAAGTAGTTCTAAATTCTAGGGGACTGATGACCACAGAAGTTGAGTCCCATAGTGCTCAGAGCCATTTGAACCATTCATCGGGCCATTGACGAGAGAAGTGGGAACGAAGTTTGTTCAAACTGTACGTGTTACATGGACACATATATATTCTCTGACAGCAAACATATATCGTTTATCATGCGTGATAAACAATATAAAAGGAGAAATATCACACGATTTTTAGCAGATGAATATGACATGAATTCCAAGTATCAATAACATAAGAAGCTGTGCAGTGTGGCAAATGTTCAGCCTCGTATCACATACCTCAAAGGCACTAACCAGGATTACTTACCATACTGTACAGCGTAAAATAGAAGAACGTTTATGAAATAACCAATTTGGAGTCATGGGACGTGAGAGGCAATAATTTTGCCTAACGTTCGGGGCTTTGGGAAAAATTTGGAACCACCTCAAGAAATACTCGCTTGATCATAAATACAGACGACAGCCAAACCAGCAGCATGTGCTGTTGTGTTTGACAAGGAACGGCGCATGTGGAATGTTCTCAATACGTCGTTGTCAGAACAGTGTTCTCTGTAGTTATGAGTACATTATTTCGTATCTACATGAATTCCAGCGTGGGCTAGTCGTTGTTGCTCGTATAGTAGTTGCTTTAGTGACCAAGGTAACCGAAGTGTCTGGTGATATATGAGGTACTCTACCGAAGATTTATACCGCATATAGAGAAAGCGGAATAACATTATCGTTTAAGACCCAACGCGGACACACGTGTGTGTTGAGTGATCATGACGGACAGTTATGGAAAGTACTGTGCAGAAAAATGGAAGGAAGACAGCTGCAAGTCACTGCAGGACTGAATGTCTCACTCGCGAGTCCTGTCAGCACCAAAAAATACGAAGGGAGCTCCACAAGCAGCGAACTGTAGGGCGAGCTGGAATTCCATAACCAGTCATCAGTGATGCAAATGCCCCTATCCTGGAAACGTTGTGCCAAAGCCGTAAAACCTGGACTGTGGAGCAATGGAGGTATGTCGTTTTCTCAGACAAACCTTGTCGCACATTGTTTCCCAGTTCTCGCCTAGTTTCCATCCCAAGAGTGAAACATGGCGCCTCTTCGGTGACTATTTGGACAACCATATCGTGGTATTGCATGGATCCCATTGTTACTGCCATGGATTATGTGACCATTTTGCCCGATGAAGTCAGTCTCATCGTGGAATCTTTGTTCCCCAACGGTGAAGCTGTGTTCCAAGACGATGAGGCCTCAGTTCACACGGCTCGCATGGTACACGGCTGGTTTTTTGAGCGCGAGGCTGAACTGGCTCTCCTCTCCTGGCCGCCACAGTGACCGGACCTCAATATTGCTGAGCCTCAAAAAATGGTTCAAATGGCTCTGAGCACTATGGGACTAAACATCTGTGGTCATCAGTCCCCTAGAACTTATAACTAATTAAACCTAACTAACCTAAGGACATCACATACATCCATGCCCGAGGTAGGATTCTAACCTGCCACCGTAGGTGTAAAATGAAGCGAATTAAAAGTAGGATATAGTCTGAAGTCAATATGTAAAAATTTATATTCATCTATTTCTCAATATGGACACTGATGAGGTTATATTCAGGAACTATTACTCTGCGTGTGGTTGTTGAATTTTGTTATTAAAATATGAGATAGTACAGGAACTGTATTTACCTATTCCGAGACGTCTGTGAGCTTTGAAAGCCAACGGTTTTCCTACACCGTATTAGGCTTGTTGATGTGTTGTGTCTAGGCTTGTTGATGTGTTGTGTCTATGGTGTCTCCATATTTTTATCCACCCCCTGCATGTCTACCATAATCGACTGAAAGCTAGTGTCTCATTGTGTGTGCGTCCAAACGTCACATGCGCTCTTGTGATTTGCGTTTGTGTAATGCGGGTGACTGTAGTGGCAAACTATGCACGAATGTTCTTGCAATGCTCTGAGAGAGAATAGAACTCTAGAACGAGTCTATGTAATAGCTCTGGGAGTTAAACGTTGCCATTGACAATGTCCTACTTCTTCCAACCAGTGGAGGCATTTACTTGAAGCACATAATTTCAGCCGGTCGCTGTGGCCGAGCGGTTCTATGCGTTTCTGTCCGGAACCGCGCTGCTGCTACGGTCGCAGGTTCGAATTCTCCATCGGGCTACGATGTGTGTGATGTTCTTAGGTTAGTTAGGTTTAAGTAGTTCTAAGTCTAGGGGACTGATGACCTGAGATGTTAAGTCCGTGAGTCGTTCTTGGGTAGCTCAGTTGGTAGAGCACTTGCCCGCGAAAGGAAGGTCCCGAGTTCGAGTTTCGGTTCGGCGCATAGTTTTGATCTTACAGGAAGTTTCATATCAGCGCACACTCCGCTGTAGAGTGAAAATTTCATTCTACAGCTACCATAGTGCTTAGAGCCATTTGAACTTAAATCCATCCAGACCCTGGTAGATTTGTCACTCCGTCTTCCGCAATTCTTTTTCGTCTGAGCTATCGAACTCGATGTCATGTTTTCAATGTCTACAGCACGTTAAGCTCTAATAATATCTTATACGAATTATTTCATTGGGCCTACTGGTTAAATCGGCTAATTCGTCCACGACACTGACAAACTTCTTTTCCTCCAGTTATCATGCAAACTACAGAGAAATAAATCTCTTCCTTGATAAGGCAGACAACAATACATAAGCCAAATACGCTGAATTGCTTACTGGAATAGCAGCTGTCATACTGGAATGGAATTCAAGATAGTGACGACTGAGCTTTTTTGCTATTCGTCAGGCTCTTAAAGACGCCGACACGCAGTTGAATTCAAATTTTCTTATCCTTTCCAGTTCCAAATCAGCTCTGAAACTATTAAGACACCTGCACAGCAGAAGATCCAACCATCCGGTGGCATATGATACCCTGAACTTGATGTTACAGATTACAAACAGAAGTAAGGAAGTTATCAAATGGTTCAAATGGCTCCGAGCACTATGGGACTTAACATATGAGGTTATCAGTACCCTAGACTTAGAACTACTTAAACCTAACTAACCTAAGGATATCATACACATCCATGCCCGAGGCAGGATTGGAACTTGCGACCGTAGCAGCAGCGCGGTTCCAGACTGAAGCGCCTAGAACCGCTAGACCACAGCGGCCGGCAGGAAGTTATCATGAGCTGGATAAAAGTGATCTGTGGCATACCTGTAGATGATATAGTAAACAAACTAGTCAAGGCAGCCGACTATGACAGCGAGGAGACCCGTGTATGTACCAGATACGAATCTATGAAACATTATTAGGTCAACAGGCAGAGATAAGTGGAACATAGAATGGCGAATTACCTCCAAATTACAAACTCGAAGTTTAAGCCAAATCGAACCCGGCACCAATTCCTAACGCCTGCCATGAAAAAGACTGGAGCTCCCGAAGAACCCACTAACACTATAAGGCACCTCACATTGAACCACAGTTGTTACAGAAGCCTCAACATCGTATGGTCTGGTCGCTCCCCAATTATGCTACTGTTATGAAGATGAGGAGGTCAGTCACACCTATTTTGGCTACACGAACAGATAAAACAGTACAGGAAATCTGCTACAACACTTGGTCTCTATCGTCTGCTGTTTGTCGACGTGTCACCGGGCTGCTGTACTGAAAGATCTGAGAATATATCGCCTTTATTTATCTTTCTATCGGAAAAGCATATCAACTTCAAACTTTAAAGTACTGTAATTTTGTGTATATGATGATGCTCAATGCATTAACTCTTTGTTCTTCAGTGTATGATGATGGCTGTATGAGTTTTCTTCTTCTTCTGCTTTCGCTTGAGCCTTTATCCCACAAGTTGCGCAGGGTCGGCACTGTTACAATCGGATTTGGCAAGGTTAGTGCGAAGGGGTGGCCGGTTGCCCTTCCTGTCACCACCCCGTACCCCCCTGGGATGGAATCAGTGTACCCCAACTGTCTGCGCGCAATGTAAATCATGAAAGAGTGCAAACGTGTTTCATATGTCTGCTCGTCGTGTAACTAAGGCGGGACGTGAAGACCAGCCCGGTATTCATCTAGCGGTATGTGGGAAACCACCTAAAAACCACATCCAGGCTGTCCAGCACACCGGCCCTCGTCGTTAATACTCCGGGACCAGCGCGATGGCTGTATGAATTCTGTTCAGAATAACCTGGAAGAACGCATGCTAATACGAATCCAAGGGCACTGTACACGGGGAAGTCACAGTCGTCTGTAGGAAACGCGCAGTCTGAATATAGAATGCAGCTTCCTACCTCATTTTATATGTACTTTCTTGTACCGAGAGCCCGTAAATGAAATTAGTGCAATAGCTATTACAAATTCCTATTTAAAATCAACTTGAAGGATATATGGCATGTGGTATTACAGAAGTGCGTTGATGATATGATGGGTAGGACCTAGACGGAATATCAGATGAAAATATGGTCCATCGAACTGAGGAGAAAATAAATTTAAGGCATAACTTGACTTCCAGAAAGGAACGATTGACAGGACGCATCCAGGGACATCAGGGAACAGTGAATTTCTTAGTAGAGGAGGGCTTAAAATGTAGAGGGATACCAGGGCTTGACTATAGCTGGCAGGCTATAATGGATTTAGTTCGCAGTAGTTAAGCAGAGATCAAGAGGGTTACACAGGTTAGTCTAGCGTGGAGAGCTGCATGAAATGAGACTGAAGACAACAACATCTACTACTGCTACAATAACAATAACAACATCACATGAAACAGATACAGATGTAGAAAGGACAAATTCCAACTGTGCAGTAAGGAAGAGAACATAAGACTGCCGACACGTGGCAGATGTATGAAGTAGACGGCCACTTGCATGTAAAAAGTTCAGAAATCTGGGATTGTTAAACACTGATTTTGTTTGAGGTGGTATTCTTGGGAAGAAATACTCAGAGAAAGAGGAATTTGTAACATTTCACTACGATAGTGCACGAGCGTATTAGAGGTTGAGCGGAGCGATAGTGTACGAAAAACGAAAGAAGGTGCATCTTAGGACGTGTATGCGCGTCTTCCAATCAAATCAAAAATCAAGAGCGAGATTTTCATATTTTCTCGATCACTCAGCGCAAACTATTATTCTTAGAGGGAGAAGAAAAACAATTGAACATGCCTTTTGTGTAAGAAATTTAATGTAGCTAAATTCTGTGCTGGAAACGTTTTCGCTGGAGCCCACGGTTTTCGAGTTATTCAAGGGAAACACGTTTGAAGTCACTTCGTTCTTCCTTTTTTCCTTAAATAATTCCAGAGCTACAGCGTCTAGTGAAAACGTATCCCTATACAAAATTTACTACATTCAATTTCCTACATAAAGATCCCTTTCATATTTTCAGTAGGACTAATAGCTTGTGCGTAGTGAGCGAAAGAATACGAAAACATGTCATATGAAGGCGTTGTGGGTTGCATAATACCCATGGCCCTGTATAGCGTTGGATTTCGCAATTTTTGACCACAGCACACAAAAAGGTACCAACGGACAGAAATATACACCAAACGAGGCCAAAACGGAAGGCAAAAATACTAGGAAAAAAGCCACACACAACACAGCGTATGCTGCAATATTCCAGTCATCAGCACCTTATTCTCTCTCTGTGTGTCACAGCGTTAACTTTTCTTCCTTTTTTGTCGAATGCATGTATGTACGTCGGGGGCCACGATGGTTTGCTGCTGTCTCTCCAGCGATACGTCTGTGTAAATCACACTGCTGCGTGCACGGTACCGCCGACCAGAGACCCTGTGAGTGGCACAGTGGGTCTCATCAACGACTGCTGGCCCACAGCGAGCAGTGCACAACGGAAAGGATCGTTATACCGGAAACTCGACACCGCTGTGCAAACTAATTTCCCGCACGAGCAGCGGCAGCTGAGAGAGCCATCATTACTTTTACGGGCAGGTTCGGAAAGGGGTGGGTGACAGTGGGGAGCTGGAGGGGAAGGGGGTTGTTCGCTTCCACCTCCCCCCTTTGCACATCACTCATCCTGCTGGCTGAACGCCAGCAGTCGTTGCAAACAACAGGCTGACGACTGGGACAGTACGTTTAAATTTTTGATCAGCATGACGGTTTTGGGGAAAATCGGAAGTAAAATACAGTATACACAACGAGACTGTGCGAAAGGGTTAGGAAATACCCCGTAAGTCCAAAAAATTTACAGACTGGATCAATTGAAAATGGAGAAAAGCTATAATTGTAGTTTTAATGCTTCAGATGATTTACATAGTCTGACCCTACTTCAGTAGAAGGCACAGAACGTTCACACAACCAGGTGAAACTATCAGAAAAGTACTTCTTTGGGATGTTGTTCAACTCGCACATGGCCTTCGCACCTTTTTGGTTTTTCGATTGGATTGGATTGGATTGTTTGAGCGAAGAGACCAAACAACGAGTTCATTGGTCTCATCGGATTAGGGAAGGACAGGGAAGGAAGTCGGCCGTGCCCTTTCAAAGGAACCATCCCGGCATTTTCCTGGAGCGATTTAGGGAAATCACGGAAAACCTAAATAATGATGGCCGTCCTCCCGAATGCGAGTCCAGCGTGCTAACCACTGCGCCACCTCGAAAAATTCGTATTGATAACACCAAGGCTCATCATCCGAGATGACTACACTCTAACGGAAATGAAATTCACCACGAAGGAATTAGTCAGATGTGACGCAAATGGTTAGATGTGATCTACATGTACAGACAACCAAATGATTACAGTTTCAGATAATGTGGATGGTTTATTCAAAAGAGAGAACTTCAGAAATTGGGTAAGTCAGTAACGCGCTGGTACACTTCTGGCCCATATGCTAGCAGTCATTGGGCTTGACATTAATTAACAGAGTTGGTGGATCCACTCCTGAGGGATCTCGTGCTAAATTCTGTATAATTGCCACGTTAGATCGACAAAACCCCGAGATGGTTGGAGGGCCCTGTCCGTAATGCTCCAGGCGTTGTCAACTGGGGAGAGGTCTGGCGATCTTGCTGGCCAAGGTAGTGTTTGGAAAGCACAAACACGAGCAGTAGAAACTCTCACCGAAAGCGAGCGGACATTACGTGGCTGAAATTTAAGCCTAGGATGGCTTGTCATGAAGGGCATCTAAACGGGGCGTAGAATAGTGTTGACGCACCACTTTGCTGTAATGATGCCGAGGATGGCAACCAAAGGGGTCTTGTTGCGAAAAGGAATGGTATCGGGCCAGACCATCATTTCCAGTTGCCGGATCATGTGGCGGGCGACAGTCAGGTTGATCTCCCACCAGGGTCTGGGGCGTCTCCAGATATATCTTCGGCCTGGAATCTCTTTGACTGGAGTAGAAATATCTTCAGCGATAAGTCCCATTTCGAACTGAGCCTCGATGACGAGTGAACTCCTGGACAATGGTGGGGCGCACGCCGTACAGCCCGACAACCAGCTCTGATGGTCTGAGGCGCCATTAAATTTCACAACAGGACTCCTTCGGCTGTCATCATCGGCACCCTCACGTCACAGCTGCGCGTCGACGATATTCGACGCCCCGTTTTGTTGCCCTTCATGGGAAGCCATCCTCGCCTTACATTTCAGCAACATAATGCCCGGACGCGCACGGTAAGAGTTTCTTCCACTTGTCTCCGTGCTTGAGAAGCCCCACCTTGACCAGCATGGTCGCCGGATCTCCCCCAGTTGAGAACGTTTGGGTCATTGTGAGCAGAGCCTTCCAACCATCTCAGGATTTTGTCGATCTAACGCGGCAATTGGGCAGAATTTTCCACGGTATCCCTCAGGAGGACATCCAACAACTCTGACAATCAATGCCAAGCAGAATAACTGCTTGCATGAGAACCAGAGGTAGACCAGCGCGTTATTGATTCGGTCAGTTTGTGAATATCTTTCTCCTGAACAAACCACCCACTTTTTTTGAATAATAATTTATTTGTCTGAACATGTACATCATATCACCGATTTCTGTCCCATTCGGATAATTCCCTTCGTGGTGCGACGTTTTCATTTTATTTATTTTTTGTCTTAGAGTGTACTACGAGAAGAGAAGCGTTTCTAATTTCATTAAAGTAGTGGCAGGCGGCCAAGTGCAAAGTCGAAGTCTGCGGGACATACTTTTCACACCCCTTTCTCTTCTCTTCTGGAGAATATCTTGAGCACTTGATACAGAAATATTCAGTTCGTTACACAGCTGAGATTTGCAAAGCACAAGGCTCACGTCGGCTACTCAACATTACCTGTTCATAACTGACTTATTAAATGCACATTTGTTGCTTACAGTTATTAGTCCAAGCTACCGCCGTAGCTGCAGAACCAACGTCGCTTGCAAAGAAAATCAGTCTCGGTACTTTTTGGATGCGTGGTATACGGTAAGTTGTTAAGCCTTGAAAAAAAGCTGTAGATGTGTAAAATGAACGTTTCATTCTCCAAGTTGTAGTATACATGTACATTTTCAAACAAGGTAGCGATAATCCGTAAAATTATTTCACATTCAACATCACGTCGCGATGTGAGGCATGAACTGATGTTTCAGAACAGAAAAGCTAGAAGGCGCTGGGTTCTGAGGATTTCCCGACCCAAGTAGCAGACGGAATATTCCTGATTGTCTACCTAGGTTAACGATTCCAGTTTTTCTTACAAAGCAGTGTGTTTCAAAACGATCATGCAACTTAACGAAATCATATCTTTCACACGAATGAATATTGTCATTTACGGTCAATCTGAATTTACTCTTTGGGTCACAATGTATTACATTTTCAAAACAACCATCCCATATTACAAGGGGGGCCGTGGTAAAAATTGCTGTTTTGAAGAGTGCGCCGCAGCGCGTAGTGCGAAGCAGTCGCCCTCCGTTTCTGGCGGTGGTACCGCTATGGCAATCGAAGCTTTGGGGTCTCCCTCTGGTGGAAAAGGGGAAAGGTAGCCTGTTCAGGTGCATTTAAGGGGCGCTATAAGCTCGCTAGGCGGCGAGTCTGGTCAGTTAGTGCCGGCCGATGTGGCCGAGCGGTTCTAAGCGCTTCAGTCTGGAACCGCCTGACCGCTACGGTCGCAGGTTCGAATCCTGCCTCGGGCATGGATGTGTGTGATGTCCTTAGGTTAGTTAGGTTTAAGTAGTTCTAAGTTCTAGGGGACTGATGACCACAGATGTTAAGTCCCATAGTGCTCAGAGCCATTTGAACCATTTGGTCAGTTGGTCAGTCGGGTCAGTGTGGGGCAGTCAGGGTATGTCTGTCGTCCAGAGTGCTAGTGTGTGTTAGGCCGCCTGTCTGCTCGAGTTTGTTCAGGCAATGGTCATTGGCGGTTGGATCGATCGGTTGGTCGGTCGCGCACTGTGACACGAGATGACTTGTCCGTCTTGAGCGTCGGCGCATGTGAGGCCTACACGTCAGTGCAGTGGGTCGCGCCGTATAGCGGGGGGTCGTGGCTTCGCGGTCGACACGAGAGCAACAGGAGTCAACCCACGACATCGGTCTGGCCGGCGCGAGCTGTGAGACAGGTGATCGGCGTGCCTTCCTGCGTACGTTGAGGCGGCTGGCAGCGGACGGTTTGGGAGAGCGTTTTGGGGGTGCTGCGCCAGGCCTTCGCCAGACATCGCAGTTTATTAGAAGTTAAGTGATTCGTGATATGTTGTTTCATTTACTTGTTAAATTTTACTTATTTTCTTGGTCAGTCTCTCGTACCCAGCTTGCTCTTCCGTCACCCGTCCGTATTTGTTAGACAGTTACTGTCTGTCTGTCTGTCTGTCGGTCTGCCTACTTTATTAGCTGCCTCTGTCATGTTTTACGGATTCGGTGTTAACGAATTTATTGCTTGAAGTGTAACGACCGAATTCCTGAAATTTTTTTTTTATCTTGCCTTTCATCTTGAGAGGCGGTATATGTGCAATGTAGAGCATGTTCGGCCAACCTTGTATATTTTATGTAAGACTGAATTTCACGGGTTCTTATTTAAATGGTCATTTTAGTCTATAAAGTTGCCACCCTTCCACCGTGAGACCTTTTTTTTTTTAAATCAAGTTGCCCCTTCGGTGGCAAGTTAATCTTTGAATGTTAGTGTTCTGTACCATTTACATCCCTCCTACAGGGTGTAGGTGCTTGTGTGAGTTGTCAAAATTTTTAGTGTAAAGTAATCTGGTGTATTGCAGATTAGCACCAGTGTAGTCTTTCAGAGGTTGTTGTGAGCAGTCGTGACTACGGCCATGTCAAAAGGGAGCGGCAAGGTTCTCAGCTCGAAAGCTCATATAAAAGAAAAAAGGCTTTTAGAAATAAAATTTCCATTTGATTTGTTTTCATCAGTTACCCACTGCCAACTACTTCCACGCTCACATAGTGTGATTAAATGTGTTAATGTTCTTGATGAATCGCTAGTAAATAAAGCAAATTCTTCAGAAAAGGTTTTGAAAGTAAATTGACGGTTCAAAGGTTATATGTTTTACACCTATGCACGTACAGGCTACAGGTACTCCTTATAATTACACTATCTGAATAACTAGCATTGCCTGGGTATACATTTATTCCAATCTTGTATTTGTCCATCTTCTCCTTCGCCCACCCTCTGTCTCCTTGTTTCCCTCTACCTGTCCATTTCCTCGACTCTCCGCTCTCTGTCCATCTCATCCTCCCCATCTAAGTCGATATCATCCTTCTCCCTATCTGTCCTCATCTCCTCGTCCCTTGTCTCTCTGTCCGTAGCCTTCTACCTCACTACCTTTCCATCTCCGCCTCCACCTACTACTATCTGTTTCCTCCTTCCCCACTTTACATCTTCCCTTCCCTTCTCTCGACGCCCATCTTCTCCTCACTCTTCTCTCTGTTCATCACCTCCTTCCCCATATCTCCATCCATCTCCTCCTTTTTTCATTCTCTGCCCATCTCTTCTTCCCCTTTTCCTGTACATTTGCTTCTCATCCCTTAATTGGTCCATTTCCTCCTCCCCCTCTCTCTGTCCATCTCCTCCACCCTCCCATTTCCCCCATAACCTCCTTCTGTCCGTCTTCCCTTCCTCTGTCCATCTTTTTCTTCACGCTCTATCTCCTCCTTCTCCGTTTATGTTCCAATTTCATGCTTTACTCTCTCTATGTGTCCATCTCCTTCTCTCCTCTCTCTTACCAAACCGTCACCACCATCCTAGCAGGAGGTTGCTGGTTCTTAACCCAAAGTAATCCTCTGTACAAGGCGTGTATCCGCAACTGCTTTAAAAAATGTAGCATGACATAGAGGACGTTCCACTGAACACTTTGAGGTAGGGAACTGGGGTCGGAGAAGCCAGATTAAGGAGTCATGGAAGTAAACGTGTCTCTCGCCTCGTCTACCATTACTGTTCCCCATCTTATTTACGACTAACGTGCGTACAAGTTAACACATACTGTACTGTTCATTTACATGTACATTCTTTATTTCCTGCAAGGAAACGAGGAGGCCGAGCTTGACTACTACGAAGTATTTCCTGGTCGCTGGACTGGGAGGGGAAGTCCTATTCCATGTCCTGTGAGGTCACCTGACCTGAATGATCCCAATTATCTCCTATGGGGTATATAAAGTCACTAGTGTATGAGACCCCAATGGAGACAGAGATGGAAGAAGTCGTCAGAATTGTCGCTGCCTGTGATGTGATTCAAAACACAGCAGGGATATTTGTGAGGGTGCGTCAGATACTTGTTCGCCGATGTCATGTTTGTATTGAGGTTGGTGTCCGTCAGTTTCAGCACATTCTATGAGATAATGTACAAATGGTACCGTCATTGTGTCAGTGATGGTATTTGCAGCTAACTGTAACTAAGGTAAATAAAATAGTACAAAGTTCTGTCATTCCATTCCTATTATCTCCTTAAGCTGGCTTCTCTGACAACAGGTTCCCTACCTCAAATTGCTCTGTGGAGCATCCTCTGTGTCCTGTTAAATTTTTGCACGCTCTTACGGAAACACCCAGTATAGTACGTAATTTGTGTACCAAGTTTGGTTGAAATCGATCTATTGTTTTAGGAGGAGAAGTGGAATATACATACATCAACTCTTATAATACGGATTTAGGATAAAAGATTTTATTTACCTTTCATGAATGCTCAATTTGCCTTCTACCAGATACACGACAAAATCCCAAATGACAATCAGACTGCTCCAAGACTTTTTTGGGTAGCAATATCAGGAGTTTCTGAATGCGCTATTGTTGCTGCACGGCTCTCAGCTCACCTGTAAGTTGCTGTAAGAGGAGGGAGACACATCTGATGTCAGGTGATCTTCGAGGTCAATGAAATGTTCATATGTGTGTGAATTCCGAAGGGACCAAACAGCTGAGATCATCGGTCCCTAGACTTACACACTACCTACACTAACTTATATTAAGAGCAACACAAGCAGCCATTCCCGAGGGAGGACCCGAACCTCCGGCGCGAGGGGCCGCGCAATCCGTGACATGGCGCCTCAAACCGCACGGCTACTCCGCGCGGCGAGGTCAATGGACTTATTCGAGATTCGTACAACCCTCATGCTACACAGGATGAGTCACTAACTATTGCCACCTAGAATGATTGCGAACGTATGATAGGAGCTGAAAAGTTTGTGGGACAAAAGTTGCACGGGACAACGGGGGCCATTATATGACTTTGGTATTTTCTGATACAGGCTATCGAGACGAATCCAATGATGTGTAACAGTAAGATCTTTGGAGGCCAACGGAGGTCAAAATGGTGGCATGAAAGTCCACTTACACAAGGTGTTCGAAGCTATGACCATTGGTCAACGTTGCAATCTTCTTATAATGGATTGACTGGTATTCCTTATCACATCGGCACTTATCGAAGCACATGCTCTGACAATTCTCTCTCGCATATCTTCCGGTGTAATTGGAACGACTTTATAAACAATGTCTTTTACGAATCTCCACAAGAAAACATCCAGAGGCGTCAAGTCTGGCGAAAGAGTCGGCTACGACACATCTTTTCCGCGTCAAATCGAACGAATTGGGAATTGTCTCTGCAACTCATTTCTAGCTATCAGCGAAAATTGTGCCGGACACCCATCGTGTTGATACGACATTCTGTTCCTTGTTCCTAAAGGTCTTTCTTCCAATAACAGACCTAATATTTCTTACAGGAATGTGGTGTACTTCCTACCATTAATTTTTCCTTCGCTGAAATAGGGGCCTATAATTCTGTCTTCCAGAATCCCACACCATACATTCACCGACCACGGTTTTTGGTGTGCAACTTGCCGCAGCCAACACTGAAATTCGTTGACATTCTCCTTAAATGACAAGCATATTGGCTTGTTCTTCGAAGGAATACATAATTCATATTCGCTTGATTCCAGTCTTACCGTTCCCATTAGTGTTGTATTGCGAAACCGTCGAATGGTGTTTACATGCCAATGGCACGTTAGATGGATATGCCGTATTCGTCGAATGTTTACAATTTGTACGATACACAAGAGAGAATTGTTAGAGCATGTGCCTCGATAAGTGCCGATTTGATAAAGAATATCACTCAATCCAAGATAAGAAGATTGCAACACTGCATTAATACCAACGGTCATCACTTCGAACACCTTCTGTGAATGGACATTGATGCCACCATTTTGACCTCCGTTGACCTTGAAAGATCTTACTGTTACACATCATTGGATTATTCACGATAGCCGCTATCAGAAAATAAGTACCAAACTAAGCATGCCATTTAAAAAAACAAAGTTGACCTTCATATTTCTGACGTGACCCCACCACGCAACAAATACCAGCGTCATACTATGGCCCCTGTTGTCCCATGCAACACCTGTCCCACAAACTTTTCAGCTACTATCTTACTTTCGGAGTTACTCTAGGTGGCAATAGTAAGTGACACACCCTGTAGATCAGGAGGTCCAGTGCCTTACTGTCAACGGAAACGAGGCTCACAGCTGTAACTGAAATACGACAGCTCAAATGAAGAATGTAAAACGTCTTTTTTTATTGCTGTGTTATGGCCATCTCTACTCACGGCCACTGGGTTGTGAACGAGTTGGCCAGCTGCACCATGAAGACGTGCCGCCATCCACATGAACTGGCAACTTTCAATTGGCTCCAAGGTGATCTTACATTTTCTTCGCGTTGGTTACAATTCACCACATGTTTCTGTCTTCAATCATGTGGAAGGTATGGTCATGTGATTTCGTATGTGGGCATTTGAAACACTTTGTATTTCTACAGCTGGCCGAATTACTTTCATGGCAAGTTGCAAGATATAATCATAAGTGAGACTAACGAGAAATAAAGCAAAGACTGTAAAAATATATTGCACAACACAATAACCACACTTCACGGAAAATTTCTTGCTGCAACATTGCCAGTTTTACGAAGTCTCATCTGCGTTTTGATGAATTTCGAATTGTGCGCCATTACTTGCTGGACAGGAGACACTCACAGACCATATGCTGTGGAACATCACGGAAGTTACTCACAGACCTTTCAGTGATAAAACCGCCAATAAACTAGATACGTAAGCAAGCTTCGTGGCTAGTGAGTAGACGGAAAACAAGGTGGGTGAGACTAATTTAAATGCTGAGTTGTTAGTTCAACAGACGTAGATACTCGCTTTCGTGGTAGAAATCACTTGGACGTAATTTTAATTTTAATTTGGCTGAAGAGAGAAGCAAGTAACATACTCAAATTCCAGTAAAAAGATTCTGTACTTAATTTTACAGTAGAAAAAGAATTTTAAAGTGAATGCATTGTTAATTATAGATAATAACCTGTATAAAAAGAATGCCCCACAAATTTAAAGGTACAAATCCACATAAAGAACAAAATAAGACGCTGAAAAACAAACTTTTAGTAAACCAGGCATTGACGATGATGGGAAGAGTGCCAAAATATTTACGTTAAAATTAGGGTGCTAAGATTTTAAAATCTGCCCTCATTTACAAATAGGTGGAAACACGCTCGTCTATACCCTGGGTCGGTGTCTGTCATGTATGAGCAACTGTGATAAAACAGTCTCCCATCTGCAAACCTCTAAGGAGTGCAGTTTGGGAGAGGAACATATGACAGCAATTTAAATGCAAAAAAGGCGTGACGATATATGAGGTGTGGACCGTTACTCGTCGTTCCCCCATGGAGCAGGCAGCAAAACTAGCATACTATTGAAACAAATACAGCACGCAACAGCGCAACCGTATATCACAGAAGCTGGTGTAGTTGTCCGGAAACGCTTCCATTTCGAATGCATTCGTGCTGGGGCAGCAGTATACATATGTATGATATGGAGAAAGAGGAAACGAGGTGAATCAGAACCAAAAAGGCACCTGTGGCTTCTCGCAATGCATAGAATGCGATTAAGTAGCAAAATTGTTCTCCAGGATCACGGTTACGAGATATTAGCTAGACATTTACTTTTGTGTTCCAAAGTATCATTTTCGTGATAATTCTCTATGATATATACAAATTAACCAAATTAGAAAATTACTACATTTTCTTATCGACTGAGAGACTGGACGCTAATCATTTAGATTAGAATTTATCTTCATATTTATGTTATACTTAAGCAATTTTAAAATGAGAACTTGCCCTGACACAATAGATAAAGTTACTAAATCCTCTGGGATATAATGTCATGGTCTTATTACAGTTGTTAGATAACCGAACGTCTCGGCTGTCTTTGTGGAGAACATCTTCAGAGGTCGTCATGGCTTCGATTTGGACAGGAACACATGGGAGGTCACCAATGACTGAGATAAAACTGCTCTATCACATACTGCGGCGCAGAAGCGTGGGTTTTGAACATGAGCACAGATCACCTGTTCTTGGTTATTGATGTCGCCATCCTTGTCATCCCAGGAAGAAGGCTTACACATTTGTCCACAATCAGAAATCGTGTGTCATAGTGTCTGACACCTACTCCCATCCAGTTAAGGTTACTGGTGTACTCAACGGTCACCGTGGACTCTATACCATTGTGATACCGCTCATGGCTGTTAGAACGTATGATAAGGAGCAGAGTGCAAATATGTATGTATGTCCAGGAACTCCTCACAAACCCCTGAATCGATTTCAGCCGAATTTTGCACACAAACAGTAAACTGTGGGGTTTATAACATCCTAGCTTCAAACGGATCTTAGATATGTGCAAAAATGTGTTCTTTAAGCACCTGCCATACAGGCTACCCTGCACATCAGGCAGTTGTGTGGGGTTAGTATCGGCCTGCCTTATCAACCTGGTCTGCGGAACAGCCAATGCATCATAAATAAAAGAGTTTTCAAGCATCTCCAGTGTAGATAAACCTGCCTGATAGTAATGTAGAAGTAGAAGCAGCCTACTTTAATGTCTTTTGCTGGCTCCATTAGCAGGAGTATGGCTGGAGGAAAGCTGAGATGACTAGAGAAGTGGATGGACACAGAGAGGGGCCGAGTTGTATGGGTATGAAGAAAGTGGAGCGAGAGACGGACAAAAGATAGAGGTGAGGGGGAGACCGAGAAGAAGAGGGGTAGGAGAAGGCAGTGGACATAGAAATGTGTGATGAGACGATGGACAGAGGGAAGGGAGGAGAAAATGATCAAAGAGGGGGGGGGGGGGGGGGAGAGGAGGGAGACTACAAAACTCAGCCAAGCCGTAGCCAAAGGGCTGATCTGAGGAGTTCAGACCAGCACCACTCCCTTATTTTCTGAATGTAATTATACACGACCTAGCTACCATGTAATGAAACTGAAAGACAGAAGGGGCGACCAAGAAGCTTACGTTTGAGGACATTGTTGCAGTTTGTATGCAACTCCATTGCGGGTATACAGGGAGTTCGAAAAAAATTGTCGAATACTTTGAGGTGTGCTAGTACTCATCAAAACAAGGAAAATAAATCCAATAGACATTGGTCCAGAAATGCATACTTTCCTAGATGAACATGTGTTTATAGGAAGGGCTGCACGACGCTTGGCTGCGGATATTAACACAGTCATTGTATTGTCGTTCCGTCAAATGTGTCTGCAGGGTATTATGATGTCTTTAGTCATAGTACTCTAGATAGCATTAGGTCGTCCGCAGTCTGTATGGTTCGAGTCGTGTTGTAGGCTACGTTATTTTTCGTCGTATTCGTCTGCCTTATTGTTCGTTACTGTCAACCCTAAGTATGTGTCAGTTGTATTTTAGCTTCTTCCAAACGCTTATTTGTTTCGCAAAATTTTGTACATGGCGGCACGTTCAGAGACCGAGAATAGTTACAATTGAAAGAAAACAGTCTCGTTCCATTTTTATACTCCTTCTTTATGTTTATTCAATGAAGTATGGACGTACACTTTGGTCCGAAATTAAGAATTATGTTTCATGACACCCGTTTCTCAAACCTTCCGTTAACATAACTGAATCTGAAAATAGTGCATTACCAATAGAAATGTTAATCATAAGACTTGTGTCGACACTGTCATTCAATGCAATGACGATATTTTTAATGATTTTAATAATACGGAGAGGAGCTGTGGTTTCCGAACTGGACGGCTACCCGGTTCGCTGTCACTGACATAGGAAGAAAATGGGAAAAACTGCTTACTTTTCATAAGGCAACCATACGCCGAGGTGTTCACAGTAAAATTATAGATCTGAGACTTCAGTTACTGCCTGGAAGGAAGTAGTAACATAGGTAACTTTACTTTGAAGTTTTATTTACATCTATTCAAATGGTTCAAATGGCTCTGAGCACTATGGGACTTAAATTCTAACATCAGTCTCCTAGAACTTAGAACTACTTAAACCCAACTAACCTAAGGACATCACACACATCCATGCTCGAGGCAGGATTCGAACCTGCGACCGAAACGGTCGCGCGGTTCCAGACTGTAGCGCCTAGAACCGCTCGGCCACCCCGGCCGGCTTTACATCTATTCCTCTAGACTATTTTTTTAAGAAACTGCATGAGAGTAGCGATCGAAAAAATTTTCTTCAAGTAGATTTAATTAAAAACACCTGTTTACGGATGTGGGACAGCGACTGTGTCACGTTTTGCTTATCCGTATTTTACACTGTATAAAATATACGTTTCATCAGGAAACTCGAAGAGAGAAGGCCGACTCAAGTTGGGATGTTGTACTAAATGTAGCGATCCGCAGTAAAATCAAGTTGATTTGCACCACCTGGTATCTAAAAGTTCCTGAAATATATTAATTAAAATTATTGGGCCCTATCTAGAACTTCCTCTGTTCTATAAAATTTGAAATTGTTGCCTTGGGAGGAAACGCTCCGAATCCTTCCTAAAACGTTTGGCACTCTTACGATTCCAGTTCTCTCTCTTCCACTGCATCAAATCTTCGGCCCTATAACTTTATTTTCGTCTTGGGGAAGAGCTAAGTCTGGTGAATGTCGCAGGTGGAGAACAAGTGTAATCTTGATTTTAGTAAAATGATTCCTGAATAATTAGTCCGTATGCGATCGTGCTTTGTCATAGTTAAATACCCGGTCGTTCCTTCACCATTCTGCAGACGTTTTCTCCTCATGTCCTCCCTCAGCCTCGAGACATAACTAGTTTTTCGACGCCTGCCCATGAGAAAAGATCTTAATTAACAACCACGGTAATAATTTTTAGAAAGTGAAAAAGGAGATTAATATAAACACCGTTACTCCTGATTTGACAAAATTCCTTTGGCCGAGGTGAAGACGGACTCTTCCATTACGCGGATTGCTGCTCAGTGTCATGTCCATAAACACAAATGCTGTTTCAGTGATACTGTTCCAATGTTTGGAAGAAAGTTGGTACCGGTTTGGAATAGTTATTGCAGTTCCATGCAGACTGCCACGCGATTTGCGACTTTTCTTCTGATCGTCTTGAAGCAGCCGTTGCTCACATTTTACCGCCATGCTTCTCAAGTTCAGTTTTTCTGACAGAATGCGTACACATGTACCATAAAGTACTCGTATTACCGAGGTGTTTCAGAGGTTCTTGATCACCATTTTACGGCCTCCCTTAATCAGGTTTCTCACTTTATGAACATTTTCTTGTGTGATGACAGTCAATATTCGCCTGCTTTTGATTCGCTTATATGAGTCTGTGTCTGACATATACCATTTCCTCAAAAAGGTTTAAAGTTGGGTGCTTTTCTGCAGCGGTTTCGCCAGATGTAGGACAAAACTATATGCAGACACAGTGCTCTTTTAGGTCAGCCAGTGCCAAACCGCAAAGTCAAGCGAGCACGACAAAGGGAACACTCTCACGAGCAACTAACCAAACCACTCAGCCAGCAGCCCAGGAAGAGGAGAAGGAGGAAATTAGTGTTCAACGTCCTGTCGACATCGAGATCATTAGAGATGGAGCGCAAGCACGGATTGGGGACGGATGGGGAAGTAAATCGGCCGTGCCTTTTCAAAGGAACCATTCCGGCATTTGCCTTAAGCGGTTCAGGGAAATCAGGAAAACCTAACTCAGGATGGCCGGACGCGGGTTTGAACCGTCGTTTACGTGAATTTGAGTCCAGTGGGCTAACCGTGCTAACCGTTGCGCTACCTAGCTCGATCGCAGCTCAGTGGCACACTGACTTAAGGTGGATGTGTGGGGAGACAGGTATGTCAGTGTACTCGTAACCATTTGCATGCCGCATCCAAATTTAGGGATCCTTTGGATGTCATATCCTACGTCAAAGAAGTCTCTACACCACATTAAGGAAGTATTCGTACGACTTTGTCAAACTCCTGAAAATGAAAGTCGATCTGAAATATTATCTAGACTATGCTTGCAGTAGCGAACTGCCATGAAAACGATCCATGAACCAAGGAACTAACAAGCTTATTAATTTTTTGTTGTATTTATTTAGCCCAAAAGCACATTAAAACAGTGAAAACAAACCGAAAAGTATAAAGTGATTGAGACAAAAGGCCTTCGTCTTACATTTACGTTCCTATGCTTATATTCTTTCAGGAAAATCACATATCCGTTCGACGCCCACTTTGCCGATCACTCTTCAGCAACGCATCCGGTCGTATTCGCCTGCTGTCCTTCCAGCTGATTTAGCACAACAGCTTGTTCAGCTACGCTGGCGCACAGTGCAACATCAGTGACACGGTGCTGACAACCGACAGCCCCCCTCCCAATTCAAAGATGCATGATTACTGTTTATCTCTGGAAAATGTCGCAGATTCGAGTTGTTGCTATTTACTGGTTTCGAAACGGACAGTCCGGGGATGAACGCGAGCTTCTACAAACGTACTCCTATGAGTTTCCTTTGTTATACGACAATTCACGTAGCAACCGTTACCTGCAATTTATAAAATGGATAATACTAATATTAACATGTGATACTATCACCGAACTGCGGTGAACTGTCAATTATTCGGTTAATTTACTTATCGCTGTGCACTACTGTCGCTGAACACTTGTTGTGCTAAGTCAACTGGAGAGACGACAAACAGATCCGACCAGAAACATCGCTGAAGACGTGTGTGGACCGCGGGAATCTTGGCGGCAGTGTTATTAATCGGAAAGTACGCGTGTGGGTGAATGTAAATGCAAGGCGAAGACTGTACGACCTAATCATTTTACTTCATGACTGCTATTTGTGACGATTGCTTTCTCTCCAACTGGTATTATTTAGTGGCTGTTGTTTTGCGTGTTAGTGTGTGCCTGTTTAATAATTTAGAAATGGACAGCCACATAATTGAAGCAGTACTCTCGAAACACGTTGCTGTCTGTTTTCATCGTTTTAACGTGGATGGCCATTTGCTAAATTAGTATACAGACTGATTTAGCAACGGGTGCCTCTAACACATAATAACAGTAAAAATGCAATTTAAGGGCTTTGTATCTGTTCGCCGCAGCTGCGTCCGCGTATCAGTAGTTTTATTACGATGAGTGATGATGAGTAAGTAATCTGTTGTATGTACAGTAGCGTCAGCTGCACCCGAGTGCCTGTCTGTTCGGCTAAGCTCCGCGTAGCCGAGCTGTGCATGCAGGAGGACGTGGGAATCTCTACATTACACTACGTGTAAACATTATGCAACACATTTATTGGTTTTTTAACATGGTTTTCTGTTTACTGATGGAAAAAAGCATGGTCTATCCCTTGCTTCATCCCATTAGGTTCAAGCTATCTCCATCCCGAATTACATCAAAATATAGAAAACGGATCAACAGTTACGTCCAGCAAAGACTTTTACCTTACGACGAGTGTTGTCGGCCCTGATTGAACTGAAACTTGTACACCGTATTTTACGGACTATAAGAAGCACTCTTTTCTTCGAAAAATTGCCTACAAAATTCAGGTGCGTCCTATACTCGAAATTAATATAAAAATGTCAATCGTTTGATTTAAAATTTTCGACAGTCTTAAAATGGTATATCTCTCTCTGGCACCACTGGATTCAGCTGGCAGCAGGTATACACCGATGCGACGAACATGGGTTGACGGGATTCACAAGCTTGCTAACACTGTTTCCCTCCCGTGCCGCCGTCAGAAATCCAGACCACTGTCCAGCCCATGCTGCGTCATTGGAATCATCGGTGCCAGTGAACTTGAATTGGAAGTGATTTGTGTTAGCAGAAACAGTACAATATTTTTGTGAGTAGCTAGTTTCCTAATGGAATGAAATGGTATTCATATGATGTGGCCTATAAACTGAAATTAATAGCATATGCAGAAGAACATGACAACAGAGCAGCTGAGTGTCATTTCGGCACTCTACCAACATAAAAACAACCATTCGCGATTGGAAGGCTAATAAGGAAGAACAGGAAAAATGAGGAAGACTAAATGTGCAAATAGAGGACTGAATGCAAATGGCCATAACTAGGAGATGACGTATTGAAATAGATCCAAGGACACCGTCAGAATGGCATTGGATTTAATACAAAAGTGATTCAAATTCACTCTCGTAAGCTAGCGGTACACTGGCAATTAAAAGACTTTCAGGGTGGGCTGGGTGTTGTGTGATGTCCTTAGGTTAGTTAGGTTTAACCCGTAACTACTATCGACCATCTCTCAGACCGCTACTAATTTCTCACACCCCTGCAAAGCCAAATGGGCTCTCCCATGTACCTTCCTATTGGCTGTCAAGCTACACGTGCCAGCATTCTTGCATTGTTTCTGCTCTTTGTTTCGTAATTATTAGCCTTGAGATGTCTCACAGACGCACCATAGTGTTTGCGTGCCGCGTTTTTATTGAATGCTACTGTTTCTCCATGGCGGGGAAAGCGGGGCCTTCTGTGAAACGTGTGTTATATGAGACAGATGTCTTCACTTGCAAGATGAGCCTCAGACACCGAAAGAAGAATTCGAAAATCGAAAAACGTGCACCTTTTGCCCTCCTCGTCTGAAGAGGAAAACGAGGTATCCATGTCAACAGCGTGGTGTTCCGCTTCTTTTTGGAGCGTTCCAGGAAGGTCTGCGTGAAGTGTTTGCAGGTGGAAATGGAATAAAGTATGATTCAGTGGCACATGAGAACAAGTATTTAGTTTTTACTTGTAATTTTAGAAGTAAAATGGTGGCGAAGTTTCTCCATTCATAGACTTATGGACTGAAATATTCGCTCTACATTGCAAAGTGAGTCGTAAACTGAAGGCTGACTTCGCACACAATTTATCGTAAGTCATGTCGGTTTTTTCCACCTAGTTATACTGCCAATTTGTACTATAATCCCTCTGATTAAAATCTGTGTGTGAGTAGAGAGCTAACTATTTGCTGTTATTTTCGTAACTCGTAAAATAAAAATATACTCCAGATTTAGTTTTGTTTTAATTGTCAAAGTGTTAAAAATACCACAGTGTTTAAAAAAATCTAATTTATACAAAAGCTACCTCTAAGAAGTGTAATGAATGACTGGAAGTCAAGAAACTATACATATTCAATAAAATTCTGGTTTGTTATATAAAATAAAAAAATGCGATCTGTGAGACCCCTTCATAGTAACTTTGTTCCTGTGAATGATCATAGTAGTTAAGGGTTAAGTAGTTCTAAGTTCTAGGGGACTGATGACCATAGATGTTCAGTCCCATAGTGCTCAGAGCCATTTGAACCATTTGAACTTTCAGGGTGGAGTTGGTTAGTGATACAAGTTTATGATGCGTGACGGACATAGCATGCGGACCAAAACCAAAATACCTTAGAAAATGTTCAAGAGTATGAAGAGAAAAACGTTATCTTTCCATTCCTTTATTACAACATCGAAAGAAAACATCAAAAGAAAATCAGTGTGGAGCAAAGCAAAACAGCGAATATGGATGGAGCTCCTCTGACATTTGCTGTGCAGAGTAACAGAACTGTTGCCATGATGGGTGCTAAAACTGTAACTATAAAAACAAGTGGACTTGAAAAAATGCACTACATTGTTGTCCTTACATGTTGTGCTGTACGTACTAAACTTCATCTAACAATCATTTTCAAGCGCAGAACAATACCAAAATCTTTTGAAATACCACCATGTGTTGTTGTTCACGTGCATGACAAGGGTTGGATGGACGAGGCTGGTATGAAATTATGGATTAACAGAGTGTGGGAGAGAAGCAAAGGTGCTTTGTTGAAGAACAGTTTACTCTTGTGCTAGATCAGTTTGGTAGTCATTTGAAAAATTCTCTGAAAGAGAAACTGAGACAGGAAAAATCAGAGCTTTCTGTTATTTCTGGAGAACTTGCTCCACAATTGCAACGTCTTGATAAATAAACCAATTAAAGTGTATATCTGAGAGGAATGGAACAAATGGATGAAGCATGAAACCCAACATGAATTCCCGCCGGAGGCAGCTTTGCAACGACCTAGAATCAAACCAGTGTGTCAGTGGATAAGACAGTCGTGGTCCAGAGTGAGGGGAGACATAGTTGTTGAATCTTTCAATAAGAGTGGCATAAGGAGCGATTTCGATTGCAGTGAAGACAAGAAAGTTCAGATAACGATTTTTAGGGATTTTGAAGGTGAGTTATAAACTAAGAACTTTTTCTTTTGGCCAGGCTTTGCAATCTAACAATAAAAATGGTAAAACTGTTACTTTTTTTTAACTGCTTGAAACTTAAGGTCCGTCTTATAGTCCGTAAAACATGGTACTTCGTCAGTGCAAACCAAAACAGACGATTAAAACCGTTCAACATATTTTATGCCGCACCTTTGTCACGTGATACAATGCTCCTGTTGCAATCAAGATAGCAGTCTAATGCATTCGGAGTAGTTCTGGTAAACGAACAGTGAGTGAAATGAACCACGCACCGAGCTTGCGACCGGTGTTGTCCATGGGAATATGAGCCAGTTCGTTTGGGAAATGATGTTCAAGTCGATGGGGTAGAGGTCGTTCTAATAATTAAAACCTGTTTGTTCCTTTACCTCTAGCAATCTATGTTTTGATCTGAACAGATGAATCTGTGTGCGAGGGTATCCTGTACCTGGCTTTCTGCAGAGGGGATCTGGTGTCAGATTGACATAGTGCAACTTCATTGCAGTTCAGGCCTGGCAAAACAGCGCCCAGGCCACGTTCCTGCCTGGCCTCTGAGCGACTAGGGCTGAGAAGCGACGAGGAAGAGGAACAGACAGCAAGCGGATGCCTGTACAGCAAGGCTGTCGCTTGCCAGACACTAGCCAGTTTTCTGGTGGCACTACTTGGGGTAAAGTAGGCTGACATTCTGCGTTAGCAATACTATGGTGTTTACTCAGCTGTCAAAAAAAGAAAAAACCGGGAAGCCACATCGTTCAATGCCGAATGCGAACTGTCTTATTTTCGTATCGTTTAAGCGCGGTGCAGAGTGTTTAATGGGCCGTTACACTATTATGAGTTGCCAAAACACTTACTGGAACGTCATTACAACAACAGTCGTATAGACGATATGGTACACTTGTTTTCTGACGAAGTACGTTGAATGCTGGCTGAACTGAAGGCGACTATTAGGGGGAAAACCTGACTTAATGGTAAGTGGAGTGGTGACAGAATCTTTTATGGTCGACTTCATCGACCATCTGAATTCATTAAATGTCTGAATGTACGGCAAGAGTCATTTGGTAAAAGGTATGAGGGACAAGATTGATACAATCAAACGAAAAGTAATCCTTCGGAAAGATCAGTTTCATGTTTATGACTTGGAACATTTCACGCAACTCAAGTTAGTCATTTGTGGACCAGACATGACTGACAACGTTTCAGTAATTGAAACACTTCATCGTGAGTTCTCAAAGACACTCCGAGACAGTAGCACGACAGAAGACAAATTTCGATTTATTTGTCGAACCGTTCTCGCTTCTCGCTGCTAATGTGCCTCATTACCTCAAGCTCGAGCTGATAGGCGCAGAGTGAAGCAACTAGCTTAACGATCTGTTTGTCCAATACAGGAATTTTCAAGTCTTTTATAAAATGTTACCTCAAGAACAATATTATCGACTGCACAGGCGAGACGCTAAAGTTATTTCAATGTTTGCTGCAACACATGAGTGAAAACGCTTTTTTCTGTTATGAAATTAACAAACTCCCACCAAAGCTGGTGTTTAACATATTTTAACCTGCGTAACTCCGTGTCTTTCACTGTATCACGAACCTGAGCCGTGGCGTAGTGCTATCGATTCCTCTTTCTATCGGGTTACGATCTTTGACTGACAGTCGAGTGTTTGGTACGATGGCGTCTCGTCAGGGGGCAGTGACCTGTGAGTCACGTGTATAAAGGTGTGAACACACGCTCCGCAGAGACAGAACCATTCCGAGTCGCGCACGCGGAGCGAACGGGCGTTGTTGTAACAGCGCTCGCCGACTTTTGTGTGCTGCGGCTAGGAAAAACTCAGACTGCAGCTCCTGTCTCGGGCAGGCTGCCTCTCTTTTGCTTGGAGCTCGTTCACTTTATCGCCGCTGAGTCAGGATTATGCCTCCAGGCTAGCCGGACGCTAGGGTGTTGGATAGGGAATTTAGAGTACCAGGGCCCCATTCGCGTAGGGTAAACCCGCGCACTCCGAGGCAAAGGCAGATTTTCTTTTCTTCCGATAGAAGAACCAACATTAGTGAATAGAGCAACACCAGCACTTCTGCCATGGCGTCCCACGGGACTCCCATGCCCGAAGGGGACACAACCCCCCGATCATTCACATCATCATCATCCACCTCACCTACACAACATGAACAAAAACCAGAAACAGACACTCACAACACAAACATGGTACTGGCTACCAACTCAGCACCAGGAAAGCGAAAGGCAACCAATGAAATCAGTCGATGACTCGGTTCTCCGGCAATACAAAGAAAACTCAGACACAACCGAAGACAGCACTCCTAACACTGAAGATGAAAATGATGAACTAATGGAGTACGAAGTTCCCGCCTCCAACAAATTTGAATCACTTCCAGACAACGACGATGGTAATTCCCGCACAGGCGAAAAGCAACAATCCACACAGACGAAGCGATTGCGTATCCCACCAATTGTACTCAAGGACACTTCCCAATACCTGGGCATAGTAAAAGCACTCCGCAACAAACTCAAAGGGGATCTCAAAACCAGAAGTCCAAGTGACGGTATCACTTACCAATTTTCACACCCAGATGACTTCCTAGACTTCAAGAAATATCTGAAAGAGAATAATACACAATACTACACTCATGACATGCACGTCTTCAAGCCATTGAAGGTAGTAATTAAACGACTATTACCAACCATAGACCCCAATCTCATTCAAGATGTCCTCCTAGAGCATAACTTACCAGTCATTAAAGTTGCACACATGACATCAATTGATGGGAAAACCCAGAAGAAAGTAACGCTACGCCACTTCCAGGTCACACTCGAGAATACTATAGAGGCAAAGCGAATATACGACCTTAAGGCAATGTTTCACACGCAGGTGACGGTCGAAACCTACCGAAGCCTACAGGGACTCACCCATGTCACAACTGCCAGGGGTTTGGACACGGGTCGCACAACTGCATCCTTCGTCCAAATCGTGTAAAATATGGGCAACAACACAAAACTGCCAACTGACAGAAGAAACACGAAACGAAACCGACATGCTACCACTGCAAAGGGGAACGTACGAGTAGCTACAAAAATTGTCCAGTGTATCTGAAACTCTTGCAAACACTGCAAGAGAAACGGAAAGCGAAAACCACGGCACAGGATAAGATGGAGTAAGAAAGAAGTAGACAAATCGCACAACTCAATACCACAAACTTTACAGCATTACGAAAAACAAGAGGATGGGCACAAATAATCACAGCGCCTACAACAGAAACAACACCAGTACCTCAGAAACATCCTTGCAACCAGCAGCAGGAATAGGTACAGACATTGGAGAACTCCTAGCATTCATCACCCAATTTGACATCCCAAAAATCATAAACACAATGAGAACAACTGCAGAGCAACCAAGACAAGCACAAGACTCCTTCACAAATGTCACCTATTTCAAGCTGCTTTAGCCTTCTCGGCGCAAATAGATCAATAAACATCATAAACTGAAATGCCAATGGCATAATAACTCAGAAGAATACCCTAGCGGAATTCCTAGACGAGCATGAAATAGATATTGCTCTCATCATGGAAACACACCTTCATCCCAACCAGACTTTCAAAACCATTAACTATAAGGTCCACAGAAACGACAGACCTAACAGATCAGGTGGAGGAACAGCCATCCTGGCCAAAAATAAAATGCTTCACAGACCTATCACCTCACCTCATCTCACTCTGATGGAGTCAACAGCAACAGAAACAAGAATTTTCAATAAAACAATCACCATAGCCGCAGCCTACAACCCATCAGCTGGAAGGAGCATGTCACAGCATGACCTAGAACTCCTATCTCATTTGCACCAACATGTTCTGATCGGTGGCGACCTTAACGCGAAACACAGATCCTGAAATTTCAATGCAACCAACACTAACGGCAGAACGCTACGCAGATTCTTGGACAATAACCCAAACATTTCAATCATAGCTCCAGACAGGCCAACCCACTACCATCATGACACAAGATACCGCCCAGACACACTGGATATCTTTCTATCTAAAAATCTCACGTGGAACACGACAACCACGGTGGTCAACGACCTAGACTCGGACCACAACCAGGTAATACTTGAAATAAATGGGAATCTATCAAATTTTCATGACAATGAACCATCAAGGACGTCACCAAAAACTGGATCAAATACAATCAACTACTAGAAGCACACCCCAGAACTACCTCCCCTTCAATCAAAAGACCAAATCAACAGAGCCATAGACGAAATCACCACAGTCATAAAAGACTGCAGCAAAAAGTCCACAACAACGATAACTCACACCAGGGGAAGAGACACACTACCACCACACATCCGCAACCTAATAGCAGCAAAGAGAAACACCAGGAAGAGGTGGCAAAATTACAGAGACCCAGCCGACCGCCGAAAAACAGAGCAATTGTCCAGGAGGATTAAAAGAGAACTTCAAAACCACCGTAGTCAGTACTGGGAGGCAACCCTACGTGAAGCAGAAAGCAACGAAGAAAAATTCTGGAAAATTCTCAAAATACGAAAAATCAATGGGGAGCGTGGGATAGTCTACAACGATCGAGCTGAAGCACTGGCGGATTCACTGGAAAGGCAATTCCAGGCACCAGAAGCTGTGGAGGACGAAAGTGATGACCACCAGTAAATGGTAATCAGGAGGGGTCCGATCAGAACATTCTTCAATTCAGTACGTGCAGATATCATCTATCACCACATAAAAAACGTTCATTTGAAGAAAGCAGCAGCCCCAGACTTAATCCAGCCGCGACTACTGCATCATCTACCTCCAGCAGCAATCACCAATCACCTTCTTGACGTCCATAAATAATGCCTGCTTGAGACTTCACTACTTTCCCAAACCATGGAAGCAGGCTCGCATAATCACATTACCCAAGCCAACCAAGGACCTACTATTTCCGCAAAATTATAGACCAATTTCACTGTTAAACTTTTTAGGAAAGATCTTAGAAAAGCTCATCCAAGCAGAACTGAAAAAAATTCTCAAGGACAATAGTATAATCATTCCAGAACAATTCGGATTCCATGAAGAACATAACACAATCCAGGAACATAAGACACAGTACTGGAGCGGTCCTGCTTGACATCGAAAAAGTATTCGATAGGGTGTGGCATTACGGCCTCATCTTCAAACTTCATCAATACAACTGCCCCAATCATCTCATTCATACCATTGCATCATTTCTCCGCAACAGGACGTTCTATGTTCATGTCCCAGGAGCGACTAGAAACACCAGAACAATAGAGGCTGGGTTACCACAAGGATCAGTCCTGGGACCTATTCTCTATTCGATTTACACAAACGACATCCCCAAACAACTGGGAGGTCATTTACCCCTATTTGCTGATGAGACTGCAGTGTACTGCGGTAGTTCAAACCTCCAATACATAGAAAAATAGAGCAACACCCCCAGACCATCCAGAAATGGGAAAACCAATGGAAAATTACCATCAACACGGAGAAAACACAGGCCATACTTTTCACTTATAAAAGAATACCTCCTAACCTCCACATCCGGTTCAGCGACAAAAACCTTCCATGGGCAGACACAATAAAATATCTTGGCATTCAAGCTTGATAAAAGAATGACATTTAGACACCACGTCACAGACATCTGCAACAAGGCTACAGGAATGTTTTTCAGACTCTACCGCATCATTAAAGGCAATAGAATCAACATGTAAGCCAAAAAAAAAGATTTTCAAAACGATCATTGAACCTGCCATCACCTACGGTTCCGAAATATGGTCAATGGCCGCAGACACCAATATCGCAAAAGTACAAAGAGTACAAAACCAATAATTCAGAACTACTGCTGATGCTAGCCAGTATCAATCAAACAGACATCTACGCAACTAATAGTATACCAAGAATTCCAGAAATCATCCAAAAGAAATCTATTAAATTTTTCCACCAAACCTCAGACTCCAACCACCTGCTCATCAGGAATCTGGGACAAAATCCACACGACCCCAGAACAAAATTCCCAATCATGACCACTACCAGGAACTATAACGTACCATTTGAATTGCAGCATATAAACTACAAACATCACAATACTCACAATCAGACACTAAACACATACACACAA
Organism: Schistocerca serialis cubense; assembly: GCF_023864345.2. Lineage (NCBI taxonomy): Eukaryota > Metazoa > Arthropoda > Insecta > Orthoptera > Acrididae > Schistocerca > Schistocerca serialis. Next base: position 697,153,107 of record NC_064639.1, read on the forward strand.
TCATGACGTTATCATCTCATCATTTCTTTACCACCATCACCAGACAAAAGGCAGGGATCACATCAGATTCGATCCTTTGAACACTGGGGGTACATTACCCATCAGACCACCTCCCGCAGAGACAGAACTGTTTGCTTGTCTCCATTGGCGGAAGTGGTTTGCGGTACGACGAAGCGGAGCGGCTCCGGTGGGCCGCGGTGAGCATTACACAGCTGACGATTGCCCATATTCGCAACTGTAAATACATTTGTTACGTCCGAGGGATTGGCTCGCTGAAAGGTTTAGGTGGTTAGTGTTTAGCGGACGCGTTTACCTCCGGTGTGATTGTTGCACCTTGGTAGAAGCCGTTGCTTGCTGCCTGTACTGTTGGGAGGCCGCATTTATGAAGCCGAGACACCAATTACTCTGTCAGCTCTAAGTGTTAAATTGTGACCACTTGGCCCTGCGCTGTTTTTTCCAGGATTTATTTATTTCATTTGATGAGCATTTACCAATCATTACCCCGTATTAGTGAGGGTTTTGACCCCTCTACTGTATTGTCAGGTTCTACAGTCCTGACTTTCAGTACATCATTGCACTGCTATGTTCAAAAAATGTGAAGGATTGACTTCTTGCTTAGCCATGCTCGCTGTTTTCTTTTCCTGGAGGTGGGGGGTGAAGTGCTTGAGTAAGCTAACAACTGCAAAAGCTGCATTGTGGTTGTAATCAGTGCAAATGTATTAAGTCTACCAGAAGAACCATTTACGTTTATTTAGACTGACGTGTAACTTCTTTTTGACATTGACGGGTTGCTTAGTTATCTTCGTACGATGCTATTGGCCACTTCAAATATTATGCGTTAAATATATTTGCAGTTACTAATATGGACAACCATCAGCTGTATAATGGAATGACGAAATGAAAATATGTGCCGAACAGGGAACACAAACACGGATATCCCTCTTAGCGCGGGCAGACGCCTTACAATCACGCTATCCGAGCACGCTTCACAGCCAGTCTCAAACTTCCCTATGTCGTCCACCAAATGTGCACAACCCGCTCTCGTACACCCAGTATGCATGTTATCGTACCGGGGAGACATTTTAATTGAAAGTCGTTTGCCTGGTGTTGGCGGATGAATATTATACTGCAGCGACTTTAATACGGGCCGCTTGTATACATCAAATATTGGTCGAATTGATTACGGCCTTCAAACCTATGAATGATAAAACTAGCTCTTTTAGTGATATTAGACTTAGTTCAAACTAATATATTCGTTGTTCTTGCCTCTAAAGATTTTAGTGTGTTGCATGCAGGTTTGTTGCACTTCACAAAGAAGTAGTTGAAATTAAAAGTTGTTTACCAAGAGGCTGCTGCATTTCAAAGTTGCTGCCTATAAGGGGTTGGTTGTTGCTGGATTGAAACGTAGCCTTAAAATTTCGATAGCTGACTTACCTAATAGGCTGGAACTTTAACACGAGCTGTTCGTAACTTTTATACCTGCTTTGCCGTTTTCAAGGCTGTTATTTTACTATATTTTAAATTTAACATTCAAGTTTCATTTGTCTCTAACTAAAATATGAAGTGTTCATCATTGTTATTTCTGGAGGTTCTACCAAAACGTGTTTTTTAATGGTAAATAAATGGACGTTAAAAGTATATTAATATTTAAATTGCTACCAGCACCTAGACACTGCACCGTCTAGCTTCCTATCGTCATAGAACCACACTTCCAGACATACTACATAGGCTATTCTAAAATCGAAATGTGTAAATTTTGTAAACATCAATACCTTAATGTATTTCTTCAGGCTTTCCCGGCGAGGCGTTTTCATGTTGATTATCTGGTTTCTGCCGGTTATTCGCGCCATTCCTGCACTGTGTGACTCGCAGTCTTCTTCAGGTGTTGTCCGATACTGATTCCAGTGCGTTCCCTCCGCGGGCCGCGCCGCGTCTGGCGCTCTGTCCGTGGCGTGCGCCGACCAATAGCAGCGGCTGTAGCGTCTTCTTCTAGCCGAGGCTGTTCCGAACGCTGTGCGCGTACTTTGTGGTTATTATCCGTCGTCAATACAGCTGAATTAAGTTCTGAATGGCGTCCAAGATGTGATAGCGTTGAATGAGGACGTTGTGTTACCGTGGTGTGCCGTGTTAGGCGTTCCGTCCGAAGTTCTTGCCCCCCCCCCCCTCCCCCCAGGAGCGGCTGGGGCGTTATTTCCATGTCGATTCTGTTCAAATTGTCGCTTTACACTCGGAAGAACGTCCACAGGTATTGTGTCTGTTGTCTGAGGCACCATTTCACATACATCCTGTGTTACATGTACTGAGCTTTTATCTCTAATGCCATCTTTATATTTGTGTCCTTTGGGGTCTGAATGTTGCCTACGTTTCGTGTTCAGAAGATCGAGTGCTGGGTCACAAGCCGAGCTCAGTTTGAACCGGGTGTCCCTGTTACTGAGATTCTCCGCGACCTTAATCTCAATAGATTCTTTGATGACGCTGTCCCAGTATCTCGCTGTTTGTGTTAAAATCTTGGCATCATTATACTTCGTAGAATGATTGAGTTCTAAACAATACTCGGCAATCTCTGACTTGGTTACCTGTCTCAGTCAGGTGTAACTTTGGTGCCCTTTGCACCTGGTGTACACAGTGCTGGTCGTCTGGCCGATGTATGAGTATGCCATACCACGTTCACATGGTACGTGATAAACGTCCGGTTTCTGTAAACGCAGGTCATCCTTCACACTGCTCACCAGAGCTTTAATCTTCGTGAGTGGATAGAACACGCTTTTAACGTAATGGTTGAGGAGAATTCTGCTGATTTTGGCAGATATCGGCCAAACGTATGGCAAATGTGCAACCTTTTGCTTTTCTTCCTGTATCTCCTCAGGAACCGCTGGTGGGAAAACAGGGCGCAGTGTCCGAGTATCCATTTTTGTAGAACACGGATTGTAGATGTTCTACTCCGTCGCCAAATTATCCGATCTGACAGAGTTCATGCCCGGTGAACCAGTGTCCAGAATACACCGTTTTTCTGTGACGGGTGGTGGCAACTGCTGGCTTGTAGGTACAAGTCGGTGTGACTGGGTTTGCGGTACACACCGTGAATGTAGGTGCCATCTCATTTCCTCTTAACTAGTATCTCTAGGAAAGGAGTAGTCCATCTTTCTCCAGTCCCATGCTTAATTTAATGTTAGGGTGGCGTGAGTTTAGGTGGCCCACGGAATGCCTGACACAGCACACCACGGTAACAGAACGTCCTAATTCACAGGACTCAGATGACGACAATCGGAAGGAAAAACGTCTAGCACATCTTGGACGCCATTCAGAAGTTAGCTATATTTACAACGGATAATAACCACAAAGTATGCGCACAGTGTTCGGAACACTCGCAGCTAGAAGAAAACGCTACAGCCGTTGCTATTGGTCGGCGCACAGCACGGACAGAGCGCTAGACGCGGCGCGGACAGCGGAGGGAACGCATAGCACAACGTAGGCATAAATACCGGACTCGTTCCACCCTGGAATTAGCTGAAGAAAATAGCGAGCCACGCAGTTGTAATCTCGTGCAGGAAAGACGCGAATAACCGGCAGAAACCCGATTTATCAACATATCAATACTTTACGTTAAATGCCTGTATGTAAGACTTTTTGTAGTTCTGCTCAGCGTATTAGCAATATCTAAAGTACGTGTTTCTTCAACTAATGAAAGATATTCCTTTGGTAGAAAAGTAAGGAGTTAAAAGTAAACACAAGTGATAAAACAGCGCTTATAAAAATGCGTTGTAGTATTCGATTATTAGAAATAGTTGTACTGAGTTGCAAATCTAAGTTTTCCTTGTGTGCATCCCTCGTAATCTAGCTGTCTCACTAAGTCACCTCCTCAGAATATTATAGCGGAGGAGGAAGTTGAGACTGGGCTACTTGCGCGAGGAGGCACTCCGGGAGCGCAAATCTAGGCCAGGCCAGCTCCAGTTCGAATCTTCCCATTCAGTGCGTCAAAACAAATCGATCTGACATGTGACGGCAGGAATTTTTTGTGAACATTTCTGCAAAATGTCTTGTATATCGATGGTTAACTCCAGTAAAGAGGGTATACTGGTAGATGTTCAGAGATCTTTTAAATTTAAAGAAGCTGCGGAATGGTGAAAGTATTCTATTCCTGTGTAATGTGCCGTAATGAAATACGGTAACAAATAATGAGGAGGCGGGTCTGTGTCTGGCATGAATATCGGCTGTGATATGTCACCTGGACAAGAAATCAGGGCTTCTTCACACTCATCTGTAGTTTTGTTATGAAGATTGATGGTGATGGAACTAAAATAAAATGTGGTCTTTCTAAGATTATTAAATTGTGGTAGACTGATGAATAAAGAAATTAAACAACTGGCAGCACCTTGCAGCACAGTCTTCATAATACTGCTACGTGTAGCAACATCAGCTGCTCTCAACATGTAGGCATGTTACACACTGCTGCACTCGCATATCATAATAGGCTTTAGCCTCACGAAGATCTTCCCACGTTTTATAGATGAAGCATAACGTCTCTCTGTTTCTCGTACACAACTGCAATAACGCCGTCGTCGTGAGTGTTCAAGCGTCTCAGATACTCTGAGGCGCGTGATGCTCAGGGGCTAAAATGCGACAGGCTTGTCACTGATACTAGTATGGAAGTATGAATTGAACACGGCGAAGATTTTATAAGCAGTGTGTTCACATCGTTTAATTGTATTACGTACCCCTTTTTCACAAATACGATAAACTTCAAGGAATAAATAAAGAACTATTCCGAAAATAACGTCCGATAGGATACAAAATGGGAACGATATTGAAAACCCGCTGAAGCTTTCCACAAGTGTGCTGGGCAGAGTCTCTAGTACACCTGTCGATCGTCTCACGTCGCTCTTTTCGGTTTTGAGCACAAAGTGAACGCGTAAAGATGCCTAAAACAGTAGTGTCTCCCGTCAAGTATACAGGGTGGTCCATTGACCGTGACCGGGCCAAATATCTCACGAAATAAGCATCAAACGAAAAAACTACAAAGAACGAAACTTGACTAGCTTGAAGGGGGAAACCAGATGGCGCCATGGTTGGCCCACTAGATTGCGCTGCCATAGGTCAAACGGATATCAACTGCGTTTTTTTAAAAATAGGAACCCCCCTTTTTTATTACATATTCGTGTAGTACGTAAAGAAATATGAATGTTTTAGTTGGACCACTTTTATCGCTTTGTGATGGATGGCGCTGTAACAATCATAAGCATACGGCTGACAATTTTAGACGAACAGTTCGTAACAGGTAGATTTTTTAAATTAAAATACAGAAGGTAGGTACGTTTCAACATTTTATTTCGGGTATTCCAATGTGATACATGTACCTTTGTGAACTTATCATTTCTGAGAACGCATACTGTTACAGCGTGATAACCTGAAAATACCACATTAATGCAATAAATGCTTAAAATGATGTTCGTCAGCCTCAATGCATTTGGCAATACGTGTAACGACATTCCTCTCAACAGTGAGTAGTTCGCCTTCTGTAATGTTCGCACATGCATTGACAATGCACTGACGCATGTTTTGAGGTGTTGTCGGTGGATCAAGATAGCAAATATCCTTCAACTTCCCCACAGAAAGAAATCCGGGGACGTCAGATCCGGTGAACGTGCGGGCCATGGTATGGTGCATCGACGACCAATCCACCTGTCATGACATATGCTATTCAATACCGCATCAAACGCACGCTAACCATGTGCCGGACATCCATCATGTTGGAAGTACATCGCCATTCTGTCATGAAGTGAAACATCTTGAAGTAACATCGGTAGAACATTACGTAGGAAATCAGCATACGTTGCACCATTTAGACTGCCATCGATAAAATGGGGACCAATTATCCTTCCTCCCATAATGCCGCACCGTACATTAACCCGCCAAGGTCGCTGATGTTCCACTTGTCGCAGCCATCGTGGATTTTCCGTTTCCCAATGGTGCATATTATGGCGGATTACATTACCGCTGTTGGTGAATGACGCTTCGTCGCTAAATAGAACGCGTGCAAAAAATCTGTCTTCGTAGCGTAATTTCTCTTGTGCCCAGTGGCAGATCATTACACGACGTTCAAAGTCGTCGCGATGCAATTACTGATGAATAGAAATATGGTACGGGTGCAATCGATGTTGATGTAGCATTTTCAACACCGACGTTTTTGAGATTCCCAATTCTCGCGCAATTTGTCTGTTACTGATGTGCGGATTAGCGGCGACAGCAGCTGAAACACCTACTTGGGCATCATCATTTGTTGCACGTCGTGGTTGACGTTTCAAATGTGGCTGAACCTGTTTCTTTAAATAACGTAACTATCCGGCGAACGGTCCGGACACTTGGATGATGTCATCCAGGATACCGAGCAGCATACATAGCACACGCCTGTTGGGCATTTTGATCACAATAACCATACATTAACACGATATCGACCTTTTCCGCAATTGGTAAACGGTCCATTTTAACACGGGTAATGTATCACGAAGCAAATACTGTCCGCACTGGCGGAATGTTACATGATACCACGTACTTATACGTTGTTGACTATTACAGCGCCATCTATCACAAAGCGAAAAAAGTGGTCCAACTAAAACATTCATATTTCGTTACGTACTGCACGAATATGTAATTAAAAATGGGGGTTCTTATTAAAAAAAAACGCAGTTGATATCCGTTTGACCTATGGCAGTGTCATCTACTGTGTCAACCATAGCGCCATCTGGTTACCCCCTACAAGCTAGACGAGTTTCGTTCTTTGTAGTTTTTTCGTTTGATGCATATTTCGTGAGATATTTGGCCAGGTCACTATCAATGGACCACCCTGTAGATGTCCGCTGTGAGGTTTCGCCTGATTTCATGCATCTCCACATAACGAACCTGTCATGCATTTCTTTTTTCTTGACAGTCCTCGACCACAGACTGCAGGGGCAATAAGGACGCCCCTGCAGCATTTTCGATGGGAAGTGTTTGATCGCCCACCATTCAACATGAACTTGGCTTCCTCTGATGTTCATCTCTACTCACATGAATCGCCTGCAGCGGAGACAACACTTTGGCTCAGACAACGTCTTGGAGATCAGCGGCGGCATTCTATGTCAAGGGTATTGGAAACTTGTTACAATGCCGGAGCAGGACTACGTACAGAAATAGCTGGAAGATGCAGCAAACAGTTGCAAATAAAACATTTTCGATTTTCACTGTGGTCTCCATTATGCGACCAATCGGACCTTACTATCCGTACAGACCTCGTAGCTTTTTCAAAGAGTAATTATTTCTGAACATTTCCGTTTTACATCTTTGTGCGAGGCGTGTTTTTTTAAGTAGGGCAAGTACCATTTTGAAATTAAAAAAAGACGTGCTAAGATATCTCAATAATTTTATTTTTACATGAAAACCTGTACTTTATTCTACTTTTCTACATAATTTCCGTCAATATTGAGGTACTTGTCACAACGTTGTACCAGTTTTTGAATACCCTCCTCATAGAAGTCTGCGGCCTGACTTGTTAACCACTGCATCACCACTATTTCTACATCGTCTTGAAGACGCTGACCGCCCAGGTGTTTCTTCAAGTGCAGGAACAGATGGTAGTCACTGGGCGCAAGATCGGGGCTGTACGGAGGATGATCTAGAGTTTCCCATCGAAAAGATGTGATGAGATCTTTGGTCTGATTCGCCACATGCGGACGGGCATTGTCTTGCAGCAAAACGATGCCCTTGCTCAACTTCCGTGGGCTGTTTCTTTTATTTTGGTGTGACGTAGGCCACCCATGTTTCATCGCCCGTAACAATTTGGCTTACGAAATCATCACCGTCGTTGTGGTACCGCTCATGGAAAGTCGCCGGCCGGTGTGGCCGTGCGGTTCTAGGCGCTTCAGTCTGGAACCACGTGACCGCTACGGTTGCAGGTTCGAATCCTGCCTCGGGTATGGATGTGTGTGATGTCCTTAGGTTAGTTAGGTTTAAGTAGTTCTAAGTTCTAGGGGACTGATGACCATAGATGTTAAGTCACATACTGCTTAGAGCCATTTAAAGGAAAGTCAATGCACTGTCTAAACGTTTGGTTTTGTGCACATCCGTCAAAGAAAGTAGGTAGGTTACAGTACGCTTGTTCGCCCAGTGCTTGAATACTGCTCAGCAGTGTGGGATCCGTACCAGATAGGGTTGATAGAAGAGACAGAGAAGATCCAACGGAGAGCAGTGCACTTCGTTACAGGGTCATTTAGTAATCGCGAAAGCGTTACGGAAATGATAGATAAACTCCATTGGAAGACTCTGCAGGAGAGACGCTCAGTAGCTCGGTACGGGCTTTTGTTGAAGTTTCGAGAACATACCTTCACCGGGGAGACAAGCAGTATATTGCTCCCTCCTACGTATATCTCGCGAAGAGATCACGAGGGTAAAATCAAAGAGATTAGAGCCCACACAGAGGCATACCGACAGTCCTTCTTTCCACGAACAATACGAGACTCGAATAGAAGGGAGAACCGATAGAGGTACTCACGGTACCCTCCGCCACACACCGTCAGGTGGCTTGCGGAGTATGGATGTAGATGTAGATGTACCCCATGTGCACACAATTCGGTAATTCAAGTGCTTGGTCACAATGCCATACAAAACACTACGAGAAACATTAGGAAAGTCATCCCGCAAGGAGGAAATCGTTAAGTGTCTGTTTTCTCTCACCTTATTGTCCACTTCCTGCACCAAACTTTCATTAACGACCGAAGAACGTCCACTCCGTTGTTCATCATGCACATTTGTGCGGCCATCTTTAAATGCTCTCACCCACTTTCTTACCATTCCATCATTCATGATGTTTTCTTCGTAAACTGCACAGATCTCACGATGAATATCGATCGCTTTTAGGCCTTTAGCACTAAGAAATCTTATAACAGCCCGTACTTCACAGTCGGCGGGACTCACGACTATCGGAGACATCTTAAACACTCAGTACACAACGTAAACAAGGCGTCACTGCGTAGATTAAGGTACAAGCTTTCGTGTAAAAATAAAATTATTGAGAAATCTTAGCACGTCTTTTTTTAATTTCAAAACGGTGCTTACTTAAAAAACGCGCCTCGTACACACTTTCTGAAGTAGCCTATGTTCTTCGTCAGCATTCAAGCCATCTCCATGCCAGATTTCATCAAAATCGGTTCAGCGCTTTAATCGTGAAGACGCAACAAATAGTTAGTATAGATAATTTTGGTATTGGAGCGTTGCATATCTAATCAGAACTTGACAACTACCGTTTTCTTGCATACTACTCGTAGGTAAAGTGGTGTGTTTTGAGCGGGGAAACATTCAAACGGACTGTCAGCAAGTGGTGGGTAGCAGATGGTCCGACTGCAGTATCGCCGCAGCTAAGTGCTTCTCGGTAGTGGATATACTCTATGTACAGCGTGCTGCGCCGTTCCGCGCCTCTGTAACTAGGACGGTGCACAGGGATATCGGCCCGCGTAATGTCACCGCAGCCCATCAGCCAACTGCGGCGCCACTGCAGCGGATGCCTATCGCACTTTCGGCTGCACGCGCCCCTCTAATTACTCCAATTTGTTGCCGCGTGAGGCTTATTAGCGACAGCCAAATAGGGCCGTAATCTACGGCCGGTATCGGACACTGTCCACAACTGGGACGAAATTAGCTAGCGAAATACTTGTGGAAAACCAGAAAATGGCAGGATTTCGTTATCAGTGGAGTTTCACGAGCATTTTGAAAACACGAGGCTGCGTAGCGGAACAGCACAGCAAAGTCGCTGCTCGCCCAGTCGTTGTTCGCAGACTGTCGTTAAAATAAAATTGGTGGCACTTATACGAACAGCCATATGGTCTATCGGCACTTTCTGTTTAAGTGGGAAACTAAAATATTCGTACGACTCAAAAAAATTTGATACGGCCTTTGTTTGGATCTCTAGAATCACTAATAATAGTAATAATAATGGGGAATTTCATCCACTCAAGCTGTTACCAGTTTTATTGTTACATTTAACAGTCAAAACCCAAGTTTGCGATTTGTTACGACAGCGGAACTGCAATAATGTATGACGTTAGTAGCACTCATTAGAATGTTTCGCAATTCGAGCTCCACAGGCGAAGTGACTTGAAGACTTATTTCAAGCATTGAGGAAAAATTGATTACAGACCACGTAGCGCTCCCATAGCACTTCAGAGTCTTGGTAAAATAAAAGAATGTCAATTATTAACCTCTGACGTCATTAGATACCCTCACTAGCTTAGGTAGACGTGAATTTGAAAGGGAACTGGACAAGGACATTTTGAAACAAATAGCCGGATAACTCACCTGCGATAGCTTAGGAGGATGTAGTATATGCTGTCTATTAAGCACATACTATGGACTGAGAGAAAACCAAGGAAAGTCGAAAGTAATTAAGAGCAGCAGACATGAGATTAGTAATAAACTCAGCATCAAAACTGGGGACCAGGTAGAATTCTGCTACCTCGGAAGTCAAAGTAATATTTCAGAGCTAGATCAGAAATGTAAGGACTATGGTATGAGGATTAGCATCTCGAAAACGAAAGTAATGTCAGTGGGAAGGAAATATAAACGGATTGAGTGCCAAATAGGAGGAACAAAGTTAGAACAGGTGGACGGTTTCAAGTACTTAGGATGCATATTCTCACAGGATGGCTACATAGTGAAAGAACTGGAAGCGAGGTGTAGCAAAGCTAATGCAGTGAGCGCTCAGCTACGATCTACTCTCTTCTGCAAGAAGGAAGTCAGTACCAAGACTAAGTTATCTGTGCACCGTTCAATCTTTGTTGTATGGGAGTGAAAGCTGGGTGGATTCAGGTTACCTTATCAACAAGGTTGAGGTTACGGATATGAAAGTAGCTAGGATGATTGCAGGTACTAGTAGATGGGAACAATGGCAGGAGGGTGTCCACAATGAGGAAATCAAAGAAAAACTGTGAATGAACTCTATAGATGTAGCAGTCAGGGCGAACAGGCTTAGATGGTGGGGTCATGTTACACGCATGGGGGAAGCAAAGTTACGCAAGAGACTCATGGATTCAGCAGTAGAGGGTAGGAGGAGTCGGGGCAGACCAAGGAGAAGGTACCTGGATTCGGTTAAGAATGATTTTGAAGTAATAGGTTTAACATCAGAAGAGGCACCAATGTTAGCACTGAATAGGGGACTATGGAGGAATTTTATAAGGGGGCTATGCTCCAGACTGAACGCTGAAAGACATAATCAGTCTTAAATGATGATGATGATGATGATGATGATGATGATGATGATGATGATGGAAGCAAAGTAATATGTGATAGACGGATCAAGGAAAGAGAAGTCTTCTATTAACATTGCTCTTAATTTGAGGAAGAAATTTCTGAGAATATTCGTTTGGACTTCAGTACTGAATGGATGTGAATCGTGGACTGTGGGAAAAAACAAAAGAAAACAATCGATGAGTTCGAATGAAATGTGAAAATTACGAAGACCGATAAGTAAGGAATGAGGAGGTTATCGACAGACTTATGCAGGAGAGCAACATATGGAAATGAGTGAAAAGAAGACATGACTGAATAATGTGAGTTTAGTTAAAACATCAAGGAATATCTTGCATGGTAGTTGAGCAAGAAGTGGAGCATCAAAACTCTAGAGGGAGACAGAAACTACAATACTGAAAGACGACAGAAGATCCACCTTTCATATAATTTTGTGGTTTTGTAATTCTCCTATTTTATGAAGTTCTGTAGCACGTCCTTTCGCTGCCCGTGTTTTCTTATATTTTTCCATGCCAGGGAAGACCGAAGTTGAGTGTGTTTTATTCTCGCTTTCATTACATTTGATATTTAACACATCCTGTACCTGTAACCATATGTTCTGAACATGGATGACTACTGGATTGATTGAATGTGGGTGTAATTGGAAGCGAATGGAACTGGGAGACTTTAGGAGGACTTTCTTGGCTTAGCTTTGCGGCAAAGGCCTGGATACAATAGTTTAGTTCAACTTTCAAAGCCGTCTTGCGGTCCCACTCAAACGGCGCGTCAGGGGCGGGGACACGTTCGTTCAAAATTCCGTAAGTTGACCGATGCAAATTTTTTGAGAACGAGTAAACACGCTTCGTCTCTCCTGTCTTACGACTGGAGGAATGGTTGGTCAGTTCACCCCTGCAGCATTTTTCAGCCGTTGCTCGGAGGCGAGCAGATTGGTTTTGCAGTGAGAAATGAGACAGTCAGAGATTAGTCGGTTCGCAGATGATTCGCTTCTGTGTGCACTTAGGTGGTGTCTTTTGACGGGAATTAGTTCTGATTTTTGAAGTCGGGAACTTTCAGTAACTTTAAAGCCGTATGTTATATGCATTCAGGGTTCTCGTGAGTCACACTTTCGCTAGTATTCGACTTAATTAAGATGGAGCAGAACTCGTTCTTTACCCATTCACAACTAAATCCATGTACCATGATTCTGATTATGGTTCTGTTTCCTTTTCCACTGTGATAGACAAGCTATTTTTGACAACTTAATTTGGCTAGAAAATCGTGAATATTATCTCCTGTAATTCTCTGAGTGTCAGAGACTTCAGGTGTGAGTGTATGTCCGTCCATATTGTCCCCCTCCCCCTGACCAACCTTGTCCTTGCTGAATGATAACCATTCGTCAGTTCTTATGAAACCGTAGTGTTAGGACTGGACTCGATTCGCTCAGAAAGGAGAGCGGCTACACAAGTTCGTAAGCATAATCGCGGCCTCGCGGAATTCTCGCCACATTCGCATCCCTTTTGAAAGACATTCCCGCCGTTACACTGTAAATTACTATTCATTTATTTCACATAAATCCGCCCCGGTAGCCGAGTGGTCAACGCGGCGGTCTGTCATGCCAAGGGGCCCGCGTTCGATTCCCGACTGGGTCGGAGATTTTCTCCACATAGAGACTGGGTGTTGTGTTGTCTTCACTGTCATTTTATCATCATCAGTGGAAGGCAGCGGGAAACCACCACTTCCCTAGACGCTCATGCTATGGACCTCCCTGACGAGGCTTTTAACCCATGACAAGACCTGCCGTAAGGCAGAACACAAAGTTTTTTTTATTCCACACAATAAGGATATCAGCTTTATAGCCATTCTGAAGAGCCAGTTGAAAAGCCACAAACTGTCCGACTCACCTAAATGACAGAAGCAGGTTCTGTACGAATATAACGACTGATCTGTTAGCAGTAAATAGTGTTCTATTTTACTTACGTTTGTAGACATGAAACTTTTTCGAAGACTGCTGCAACACGATTTTAATATTTAACATCTACTCAGAGAATGGCTAGCAATTACATTGACGTATACGTACCTTCGAGAAGTTACTGACCGTGTAACAATATTACCAGAAACCATGACATGAGGATGAAGAGCAGTCTCTAAATGGTGATTAATTATTAAAATAAAATACAGAAATGAATGAAAAGGTGCAGGACTCACTGTTGGTCCATAAATGCTTTTTACTATGACCAAATGAATCGAGAAGAAGAGCGTTTTTTTTACCATTCCTCCGCTAATGGAACACATTTTGCAATTGTGTACTTTTCATCAATTAATTTTTCGACTTACAAAACAAAGTTTCTTAAAGGCCATCTGATCCCGACAGTCGGCCATTTCGCGAAGTCGGTGCTAGTTCACAGCAGCAAGATCGTGTACTCACCTTCCGTACTAACAATAAGTAACGACTAGCCTTAAACTCCTGCACGCTTCAGCAAGGGAGAACGAGTCACGTATAGTGAAGCGACCGCAGCGCCACAGTTGTCAGACGCGTCACACACGTGGAACTACAGCGGGAACGACGAAAGTCCATTAGTGCTGACGTAACAGCGGCACCTTAAGTATGAACCCGAACGTTAGACTCGTACTCGCGCAGTTTCCAATATCTACAGTACACCACCCTTCCTCCCATGATCACAGACACCACGTACCCTGTAAGAGAAAGTTACTGAGGAGCATTTAATAAAATTCAGTCACTGAAGTCTGGTAGTTAGATTTCCATTGTGCGTTTTTCCTTGTGATAGCAACTAGGGCTAAAGTCAACTAATATTTCTAGAGGCTAGACGACTTGGCACTCAGGGTGAGGCAGAGAATGTTAAGCACTGTATTTCTTCAATAGGAACCACGTGACTGTTTAAAGACCATTTTTAGGACAAAAGATCAACCCACCAAAGAATTAACAACCAATATTTAGACGTTTTGGATGTGCAAGAAACAGTGGGCGTCTTTTAATATGAGAATGGGTGCAAACGATACTCCAAGATGAAGAGGTTGGCACAGGAGATGAATTCGTGAAGTGGTGCATCGGACCAGTTAGAAGACCGATGACATCTTGAAAGAGAGAGAGAGAAAAAAATTGGCTGATACTGATTTGAAAATCATTATTCCCAAATACAAGTCGAATATCCCAACCGACGGACGATTTACACCGCCGAATAGCTTCTGCTACATCATTACTCGAAAATCAGCAACAGACATAACGAAATCTGCTGTAAGACTACAATCAGTGTAACATTCGGGATTAGAACGTCTCATTTATAAATTCAAAACTTTTCTCCTTTATAATGATAGAAAATGCTCGTTGAACATCACAATATATACGAAGTCGCTAGGGATTTAAATTAAGAGCAATGTTTTATACTAGTGGACATCTTTTGGTCAGGAATGCCATCTCCGGTTGTGCTAGTCTGCATTCTAAGTCTTTGCTTCATCTGTCACACATTATTTTGCTCACAATGTAGAAAAATTCCTTCACTTTGTGTGCTTCGTGGTTGCAGTTTTGGTGTTGAGTTTATCGTTAATTTCATCTCAGCTTCTCCCAATCAATTGTGTCTTCCTCTGGCCTACTCACAATTTGTTCCTAACGGCGGCTGGTGAAAATGGTCAAGACTTACCGTCTCGCCACGGGGTGCAAACAGAGCTGGGAATTAAGAGTATCCAACCCAGAACTGACCGTTTCGTTCGGAGCTGAGTGGAAGGTCTCACTCAGACCTACCGTCGATTGTTTGACGCTTTTGTTAGCAGATTTCTGGACCTGCGTTAGAAGGCGGAGGACTGTAGAACTCACCTTTATGGGCTAGAGGTGCACTACACACAGCAAGCACCTACCCGGGTCGCACAATATATGTGCATAGCACATGAAGGGTTAAATAAAACTATGTACGAACTAGAGACTCGTTGAATGTCAAAATATCTACAGTAAATTGCCGAAGCTTTCGTGACATAGTTTCCCAGTTTATAACCCAGCAGGAAAGGTATCGCGTTCAAATTATACTCAGAATCGAAATACAAAGCACCGAAATATTTTACGAGGCGTGAAACACACATCGAAAAGACAAAAAATTCAAATGGCTGTAAGCATTATGGGACTTAACATCTGAGGTCATCAGTCCCCTAGACTTAGAAGTACTTAAACCTAACTAACCTAAGGACATCACACACATCCATGCGCGAGGCAGGATTCGAACCTGCGACCGTAGCAGCAGCATGGTTCCGGACTGAAGCGCCTAGAACCGCTCGGCCACAACGGCCGGTTCCGAAAAGACAGGTTAGGTGCCATGGAAAGGGGGGGGGGGGTATCACTGGCGTCGACAAAAATATTGTGTATATAAAGGTCGACATTGAGTCTGCCTCCGAGGTTATCTAGACAGATGTAACCGGTCTAGGTGAACTCAAGTTAATCACCGGATGTTTTTACAGGACACCTGATTACTCTGTGACAATCGTAGAATTATTCAAAGAAACTCTAAAGCTAAGTAGTGCAGAAGTGCCCTGATCGTGAAATTTTAGTTGAAGGCAGCTTCAACCTACCAGGTACAGACTGGAACGTCTACGTATTTTTTGCAGTTGGTATGAGCAGACTATCTAGTACAGTAGTCCTGAACATGTTTTCCGAAAATTTCTTTGAGGAGATAGTTCGATAACCAACATACAATGGAAACATTTCAGAGCTACAAACATACCTGACCTATCGACACTGTGGGTATACGGACATCGGTCACCGATGATAATGTCATCATATCGACGATGCTTGGTGAAGTTAATCAAACCATTAAAAAGGCTTGCAAAGATACATGCTGGAAAGATAAGATGAGCAGTTGTTAGCATCATTCTCAAACGATAAATGGACATTATTTAGTTCTAATATCATGCACGTAGAGGAATTGTGGACATAGATTAAGCAGAAAGTATACTGTACTCTGATGAAGTACGTGCCGAGTCGTGCGACTATAAAATTATCTATGTGCGGAGCATACAAAAATTTCCACCGTCATACATTAGTGAATCACCTTGTCCGGAATCTGAGAAGGTTCTAGTCCTACGGAAAGTCACAAAGCAGGTCGAAGGCTTCTGGTGTCATTTGTTGATCATTTAGGTGTTGCAACAAAAGACAGCAAAAGGGGAGCTGAGCTTTAAATTCCCGAAGGAATATTGTACAAGGCAAACCCTCATTTGATCACCACATAGACTCTCGTGTGGAGGACCTACAAACAGGTATCCCTGGCGTCAAGAAGTAACTGAAAGAGTCATTCGATCCACATGGACCCCAAACCTGTTATACTGAAACCATTCTTCGGCATTGGCACCTTACTTAGCCAGCACTTGTCACGAATCTCTCACCCAACGCCAAGTTCCTTGCGACTGGAAGAAAGCCGCGCGGTTTGAGGCGCCAGGTTACGAATTGCGGGGCTCCTCCCGTTGGAGGTTCGAGTCCTCCCTCGGGCATGTGTTGCCTTGGCGTAAGTTAGTTTAAGTTAATTTACGCAGAGTGTAAGTCTAGGGACCGATGACCTCAGCAGTTTGGGCCCTTAGGAATTCACACACATTTGAACAATTGACTGGAAGAAAGAGCGACTCCTCTGTATAAGAAAAATAGAATGACGGACCCGCAAAATTACAGACCAATGACAATAAAATCAGATCGTGCAGTATTCCTGAGCATATTCTTAGTTTAACAAATTTGCAGGAGGCCTTAAGGCTCCTGTCGCCAAATCAGAACGGTTTTAGAACTCACCTGAAGTTCAGCTTGCGTTTTCCCACACGATACTCTGCGAACCATGAATTAAGGACAACAGGAATATGTCATATGCCTAGATTTCCGGAAAACGTTTGGCACAGTGCCGTACTGCAGACTGTTAACGAAGATCCGAGCATATGGAATAGATTTGCAGATATGGAATTAATTGAAGACATCTTAAATCGTAGAAAACAGTGTATTGTTGTGAAAGGCGAATACTCATCAGAGACAAGGGTATCGTTAAGAGTGCCCGACTAAAGTGTAATAGCACCACATTTGTTCTCCATATGCACAAATGATCGGAAGGACAGGGTGAACAGCAATCTGCGACGGTTTACTGACGACGCTGTAGTACACGGAAAAGTGTTGGTGTTGAGTGACTGTAGGTCGATTCGGCATGACTTAGACAGAATTTCTATTGGCAGGTATTGGTAGCGTGCTCTAAACATACGAAGGGCTTTCAGTAACTGATGCAATACATTTTTTTCTGAATGCAGGTTGGTTTTGTTGAGTATTCCATTACACCATATTATTCATCACTCTTTCGGATACGAAACCGTATTTTTCAACATAATCTCTGTTAATTTCGACGGCTTTACCCCTCCTTACTGGGAGGGTCTGTATGCCTGCACGGTATCACTCTATTGATCGATGTCGGAGCCAACGTATGGCTGCATCAATAACCTCCCCATCATCCACATACTGTTCCCCGATGGGTGCATCCTTCATCGGGCCAGACAGATGGAAGATGCGAGGTCCGGGCTGTACGGTGGACGAGGGAGCTCAGTCCACTGCCGTTCTCTGATCTCCTCTCGGGTGCGTAGATTTGTGTGAGACCTTGCGATGTCATGGAGAAGTTCGTTTGCATTTTTGTCGCGACGAAAACGCTTAAGTAGTTTTTTTAGTTTCCTGAGGGTAGCATAATACACCTCTGAGTCGATCGTTTCATCATGAGGGAGGACATCAAACATCATAATTCCTCCTTCTGAGCCAAGGAATACACTGCCAGGTCTCCGTAGGCATTATGCAAGCTCTATAAACGTATATGATGCTTTATTTCCCGCCGAAAAGAAATTCGATGACAGCTCTCTGCCTGGAACGCGCCTCCGTTATAGACGACATTTTGAAGGCTCTGTATAGTACCGCCACCTAGTGGAGCTTCATGAAGCTATAGAGGCCGAAGCGATAATATTCCACGACGTCGCGCAACAAATGATATATATTTTTCAGACGAAACTGGCCAAGAAAAGAAGTGTTGCATTACGTATTGAAGGCCTTCGATCAAAAAACGTAAATTAATGCAGATGAGTAGGAATAACATTCCTCTAATGTTCGAATACTGTAGTAGTAGCGTACTGCTTCACACTGTTGCGTCGATTAAATATTTAGGCTTAACACTGCAAAGCGACATTAAATGGGACGAGCAAATAAGATCGACAGTAAGGAAGCCAAGTGGTCGACTTCGGTTTACGGGGAGAACTGTCGGGAAGTGTAGCTTTAGTATCACGGAGACGGCTTATAGTACACAGTGTAGCGGCAGCCACCGAGCCTGGAGGACGCGCAGCAGAGCAGCAGCAGCAGCACTTGTGTGAAAACTGAAAATTAATTTAGTGTTCTTTTTCACATGCTTCTGCAAAGAAGTCAATTGTACGTGTGTATTTTACTGTGTGACTAGTGGTTAGAAAATTAATCGTAGTTCTTGTTGTTGCATAAGCCTTGTGAATATCCTTGTGTAGGGCGGCTTCCTAGTGCAAATTTTCCGTGTAGAGAAATTTGTTTCAGTTTAATAGCTTGCGGTCTCAGAATACAGTGAGATATCTGCACACCAACCTTTAGTGTTACTTTATTCTCCTTTTCAAACTCAGTAGCGCCGTTTGAGACCTTATATCTACACTCCTGGAAATTGAAATAAGAACACCGTGAATTCATTGTCCCAGGAAGGGGAAACTTTATTGACACATTCCTGGGGTCAGATACATCACATGATCACACTGACAGAACCACAGGCACATAGACACAGGCAACAGAGCATGCACAATGTCGGCACTAGTACAGTGTATATCCACCTTTCGCAGCAATGCAGGCTGCTATTCTCCCATGGAGACCATCGTAGAGATGCTGGATGTAGTCCTGTGGAACGGCTTGCCATGCCATTTCCACCTGGCGCCTCAGTTGGACCAGCGTTCGTGCTGGACGTGCAGACCGCGTGAGACGACGCTTCATCCAGTCCCAAACATGCTCAATGGGGGACAGATCCGGAGATCTTGCTGGCCAGGGTAATTGACTTACACCTTCTAGAGCACGTTGGGTGGCACGGGATACATGCGGACGTGCATTGTACTGTTGAAACAGCAAGTTCCCTTGCCGGTCTAGGAATGGTACAACGATGGGTTCGATGACGGTTTGGATGTACCGTGCACTATTCAGTGTCCCCTCGACGATCACCAGTGGTGTACGGCCAGTGTAGGAGATCGCTCCCCACACCATGATGCCGGGTGTTGGCCCTGTGTGCCTCGGTCGTATGCAGTCCTGATTGTGGCGCTCACCTGCACGGCGCCAAACACGCATACGACCATCATTGGCACCAAGGCAGAAGCGACTCTCATCGCTGAAGACGACACGTCTCCATTCGTCCCTCCATGCACGCCTGTCGCGACACCACTGGAGGCGGGCTGCACGATGTTGGGGCGTGAGCGGAAGACGGCCTAACGGTGTGCGGGACCGTAGCCCAGCTTCATAGAGACGGTTGCGAATGGTCCTCGCCGATACCCCAGGAGCAATAGTGTCCCTAATTTGCTGGGAAGTGGCGGTGCGGTCCCCTACGGCACTGCGTAGGATCCTACGGTCTTGGCGTGCATCCGTGCGTCGCTGCGGTCCGGTCCCAGGTCGACGGGCACGTGCACCTTCCGCCGAACACTGGCGACAACATCGATGTACTGTGGAGACCTCACGCCCCACGTGTTGAGCAATTCGGCGGTACGTCCACCCGGCCTCCCGCATGCCCACTATACGCCCTCGCTCAAAGTCCGTCAACTGCACATACGGTTCACGTCCACGCTGTCGCGGCATGCTACCAGTGTTAAAGACTGCGATGGAGCTCCGTATGCCACGGCAAACTGGCTGACACTGACGGCGGCGGTGCACAAATGCTGCGCAGCTAGCGCCATTCGACGGCCAACACCGCGGTTCCTGGTGTGTCCGCTGTGCCGTGCGTGTGATCATTGCTTGTACAGCCCTCTCGCAGTGTCCGGAGCAAGTATGGTGGGTCTGACACACCGGTGTCAATGTGTTCTTTTTTCCATTTCCAGGAGTGTATTTTATACACAGTACGATATGGCTAGGGACTGTGCTTGGTATGAGCGGACACAAGGAGAGTTAGCTTCTCTACGTAAAAGCTGAAAGCTGCGTTGGCTACCATCGACAAGCTTATAGCTAATGCTCGAAGTTGCGGTGACATCTGGGCGCCAGTTGCAACATCTGCGACACCTTTGGTGCCACTGGGATCCCCTGCGGCTTCCGATACTCAACATCTAACCGGTCCGTCCTCACTCCTGAGTGGGTGGCAGACAGTGGCGGGTTCGCGTGTCACTGGGCGGAAGGCGAAAGAGGCAGCAGGCCGTGCTGCTGGCTCCCTACGTCTCAGCAACAGGTACGAGGTGCTTCCCAGTGTTGATGATAACTCTGAGCCAGCACGGGATGCCTCTACCGTTGGGCCAGTGGTCGATTTTCCTGCCCGGTCCGGACAGGCACAGATGGTGGGTATGCCTGTCATTGGGAGCTGCAATGTTAGCCGTGTTATGGACCCATCAGGGAGAGAGTAGGCAAGGCGGGAAAGAATTCCAGTGTGCATTCGGTATGTTTGCTGGGAGGTCTCATCCGTGATGTGGAGGAGGCCCTGTCGGCGGCTATCGAGCACACTGGGTGCAACAGGCTGTATGTAGTGGAACATGTCGGCACGAATGACCCCTGCCGCTTGGGTTCTGAGGCCATCTTCGGTTACTTTCGGTGATTGGCTGATTTGGTGAAGGTAACTAGCAACGTACGCGGGATGCAGATTAAGCTGTCCATTTGTAGCATCGTATTCAGGGTTTGGAGCAGAGTGGAAGGTCTAAACCAGAGTCTCGGACGGTTCTGCGACGGTACCGGATGCGAATTTCTCGACCTCCGTTATCCGGTGCAGAATTGTAGCGTTCCCCTTAATAGGTCAGGTGTATACTACACGCAGGAAGCAGCTACTAGGGTAGCGGAGTACGTGTGGCGTGCACACGGTTCTTTTTTAGGTTAGACACCTCTCTTGGGAGCAAACACGATTTGCCTGTTAAATCAGCCATAGCGACTTCAGAGAATCTTGGACCTTGCAGATCAGAGATAGAAAAGATTAATATGATTTTAGTACACTGCAGGAGCATCCAAGGAAAGGTTCCAGAATTAGTATCACTTACTGAAGGTTGTAATGCACAGGTAGTATTGGGAGCAGAAAGCTGGTTGAAGCCAGACGTCAATGACAGCGAAATCCTAAGTTCAGGCTGGAACGTTTATCGCAAAGATAGGTTAGTCACCAATGGTGGTGGCGTGTTTATTGCAGTAAAAAGTTCGATAAAATCTAGCGAGGTTATCACGAATTCCGAATGTGAATTAGTCTGGCTGAAACTGAGTATCAAAGAACAGTAAAAAACGGCGATCGAATACTTTAATAGACCAGCTGGGTCAGACAGAACTTGCAGAACACCATTATTAATTTTTCTTATCATGCTGTTGTAATAGAGGGTGACTTCAACATGCCTGGTATAGATTGGGAGTGTTATGCCATCAAAACCGTTGCCAGAGACAGGGAATCGTGTGGCATTGTTCTGGACGTCTTGTCCGATAATTACTTTGAGCAGATAGTTAGAGAACAAACTCGTGAGGGTAGCGCCTTAAACCTCCTGGCAACAAACAGACCTGAACTTATCGAATCAGTTATCGTAGAGGAAGGTATCAGTGATTACAAGGCAGTGACAGCATCTATGACGACGGGCCCTGCAAGGAATGTTAAGAAAGGTAGGAAGGGTGACAGGATACAAATTTCAGAATGTCTCAGCAGTCAGCATCAAATATTCGGTGATGAGGACGAAGATGTGGAGAACAAATGGAAAAATTCAAAGGCATCGTTCAATATGCCCTTGACAAGCATCTTCCGAGTAAGGTCTTAAGGGATGAGAAAGATCCACCATGGTTTAATAGCCGTGTTAGAAAAGCGCTACGTAAACAAAGAGCACTCGGTCTCAGATTCAAGGGAAGTAGTTGACAAACAAAAGCTGAACTAAGTGAAATTGAGCTTAAGTAGAGCAATGAGAGAAGCGTTCAATCATTTTTTAAGTAAGACGTTGTCAACCGACCTGAGCAAAAACCGTAAGAGATTTTTGTCTTATGTAAAATCAGTTAATGGGTCAAAATTATCTATTCATTCTCTCTGCGAACACACCAGCACCGAAACAGGAGATAACAGAGAGAAGGCCGAAATACTGAATTCGGTCTTCCGCAGCTGTTTCACCGCTGAAGATTGTAACACTGTCTTCCCTTTCAATCGTCGTGCAAACGTCGAAATGGCAGATACTGAGATAACTGATCTCGGAATTGAAAAGCAGCTACAGTCGCTTAGTAGTGGAAAGGCTTCAGGACTAGATGAGATACCTATAAGATTCTATAAAAGTTATGCGAAAGGACTTGCTCTCCTTCTAGCAGTAATTTATTGTAGATCGCTTGACCAACGAAAGGTACAGAACGACTGGAAGAAAGCGCAGGTCATTCCTGTTTTTAAGAAAGGCTGTAAATCAGATCCACACAATTATAGACCGGCATCGTTGACGTCAATCTGTTGTAGAATAATGGAACATGTTTCGTGCTCAAGAATTATGACGCTCTTGGAAAATAAACATCACCTCTATAAAAATCAACATGGATTCTGCGAACAGAAATCCTGTGAAACTCAGCTTGCTCTGTTCCTCCATAAGATCCACATCGCAGTGGACAACGGTTGATGTCGCGTTCCTTGATTTCGGTAAGGCATTTGACACTGTCCCACTTCGCGATTTAATGAAAAAAAAGTCGAGTTTACGGAGTATCGGAGCACACTTGCGGTTGGACTGAAGACTTTCTTGCAGACAGAACTAAACACGTCGCTCTTAACGGAACAAAATCGACAGATGTAAAGGTAATATCCAGAGTATTACGGGGAAGTGTGGTAGGATCGGTTGTTCACAATATATACAAATGATGTAGTAGAATGCGTCGGATGCTCTTTAAGGGTATTCACAGATGATGCAGTTGTTTATACCAAAGTGGCAACGCCAGAAGACAGTAAGCATTTGCAGAACGACCTGCAGAGAATTGATGAATAGTGCAGACTCTTGGCAGTTGCCTTGAACGTAAATAAATTTAACATGTTGCTCATACATAGGAAAAGAAATCCACAACTGTACAGCTACAGTATTGATGACAAACGGCTGGAGATACGTCTGCCATGAAATATCTAGGCGTAACTATCCAGAGCGACCTTAACTGGAATGACCATCTAAAACAGATAGTGAGAAAATCAGACACCAGACTCAGACTCATCGGAAGAATCTTAAGGAAATGCAAGTCATCCACGAAAGAAGTGGCTTATAAACCGCTTGTTCGCCAAATTCTTGAGTATTGTTCATCGATCTGGGAGCCTTATCAGGTAGGATTGATAGAGGAGATAGAGAAAATACAACGAATAGCGTCGCGTTTCATCACGAGATCGTGTAGTTGGCGAAAGAGAGTTGTGGAGTTGCTAAACAAACTTCACTGGCAGACGTTTCAAGAGAGGCGTTGTGGATCACGGATGGATTTACTATTGAAATTTAGGGACAGCACTTTTCAGGAGGAGTCAGACTACATACTACTCCCTCGAACATACATCTCGCTTATTGACCACGAGGAAAAAATTCGAGAAATTATAGCCAATACAGAGGCTTACCGAGAATCACCCTTCGCGACTGGAACAGGGTTGGAGGGATCAGATAGTGGTACCGAAAGTAGCCTCCACCATGTATGATGTAGATGCAACCCATTCTTGAGTATTGCTCAAGTGGCTGCCCCGCATCAGGCTAGATTTAAGGAAGACGTCAAGCAGTTCAGTGACGTGGTGCTTCATTTATCACCGGTAGGTCCGATCAGTGCGAAAGTATCAGGAAAATGCTCTACGAATCCAAATTAGAATTCCTAGAAGCAACACACCTCTCTTTTCGCGAAACAAAATTGAGAGAATTTACAGATCTGTCATTTGCAGTTTGCTGCAGATGAATTCTGCTGCCGCTCACGTTAATTTCGCCTAAGGACCGAGAAAGCAAGATAAGAGAAGTTATGGCTCGTACTGAGAAATACGAACAGTCGTTTTTCTTTCGCTCCTTTTGTGAGTGAAAGAGGAAAGGGAATGACCTGCAGTGGCACAAGGTATCCTCAATCTCATGCCGTGTGATGGCTTGCGGGGTGAGTGTGTAGATGTAGATTTACAATGAAGTTTTAGTTACAGGATCACTTTGTTCTTCACGTTATGTTCCAGATGTTGGCAATTTTGAAATAGTTTCAGTAAAAAATGTTCTCTAACAACGGTGTCTCTTAATTTCCAGGCCTGAGGTTAGAAACATTGTGCATTTCAGATGAAAATCCTGTATCATATGGTATGCAAGTGTGGAATTTGTATCCAGATCACTGAAAAGTTTGAATATTGCGAAAAACCTCTGAGCGTTCATGGGTACTTGTACTTAGTTATTGATACAAGGTCGGCACATATCTAAAATACTAAAATCGCCAATGTCTTGCTGTGGTAGTGCTTAAGTCAGTTAGTCTCATAGGCCGTGACGTATTTCACCACAGTTAAACAGGTCATTTATTTTATGGAACAGCGTGATTGATCATCTTCTAAATTTTCATGTTCCATATTTAAAATCTTTAGTAATTCAGCCTTTTCTGAATTAGTAACTGACTTTGTTATTATTCTGTTAGTATAAGATCATTTTATGGTATTTTATTGTGGAATTATGTATAATCTTGATGAGTGTTTACCAGATTCTATTATTATTCAATTGCTTTGAGCACTTCCTTCATAAATTTGCGTTTCGCACACAAAACGTTTGCTCACAGTTAACCGTGCAGAAATGAATACAATTTCAGTATTTATGTCACTATCTACCATCTGGGAAAGCTTTTACTATAGGAAAATTTCACCTTTACAGTGGACAATGGTTATTCCATTACTAGTTAAACTCAATCTTCTTCTAATGTCATTGGGAGTTGGAGGCAGAGACGAGGAAGCAGTCACAGATAGATAGTAAAACCCAGCAGGAAACCACTCTCATGGTGATTCCCACACCACACCAACGATCCCTAACATGATATGAAGAACAGATCCATGCGTGAAGGACATAACTGACGCATAAACTAGTGCATAACAGCGTAGAGCATAAGATACCCCACATTACAAAATCCAGTCAGAATTACAATGAACTTGGCAATATGAGCCCACTTAGTAGTATGACGTAGTACACCCTTTGGTCCAGATGCATGCACTGATTCGGTTGGGAAGGATGTGATAAATCTGTTGTATGTTCTCCTCAGGCAAGATAGCCCAAAGCTGTTGTAACTGGTCTTTAATATCCTGGACATGGGAAAGAGTAGACGTCTGTGCTGATACCACACATGTGATATCGGGGAGAGATCTGGGGACTTTGCTGGCTATCAGAGATCCTCAGCATTACGCGGACATTTCATAGAAACTGCTTCCATGTATGGACGAGTATTGTCCTGTGGAGAATGGTACTACGATACTATCTCTTGAGAGGTAACACATCAGGACGAAGCTTGTTCGTGAAGTACCGTTGTGCTGTCGGAGTTCCTCAGCCATGACCTGAAGCCGTGACCCGATGGTCCTCTATAATGTGACGCCGCGAGTAACACCGCTGCGGCACTCCAAAATACTGAAATGCTGGGGCTTCTCCCCAGGTCGCAACCATACTAGCAGACGGTGGTCATCCAGGATAGTGCAGAAAACGGTGCGGTGCCATTCATCAGCAATCCATGCATCCTGGTCGCGGCACCATTCCAAACGCAGCTGCTTGTGTCGTGCTATTAACGGAAACCAACGAATGTTAACGTAGTTCCCCAGTCCGGTAGCTGCTGGTCTTCGTCCACTGGTGCGGGATGACACAGACTGTTGCAAGGGTCCATTAGGGGTTCTTGTACGGCAGCTGCCGGTATAAAGGGATTACGCTGTGCTTGCTGTAGAATACAGCGATGCTCCCATGTGGTAGTCAGACGTCGTCAGCCTGAACCTTCATGACAAGTAAGTCTGCCCTCACGTGCCAAGCAGTCCAACATCGGACCGCTGCCACATCCAAGTGCCCAGCAACCCTGCCAGACCTGACAGAAATATTGTAAAAAAATGGCTCTGAGCACTATGGGACTCAACTGATGTGGTCATAAGTCCCCTAGAACTTAGAACTACTTAAACCTAACTAACCTAAGGACAGCACACAACACCCAGCCATCACGAGGCAGAGAAAATCCCTGACCCCGCCGGGAATCGAACCCGGGAACCCGGGCGTGGGAAGCGAGAACGCTACCGCGCGACCACGAGATGCGAGCAGAAATATTGTATACGAGCCATTCTGGTGGTAGTTCTAGTTTACAGAGAGGAATGCCATTCTCGTCATTTACATACGTGCCGATGGCGTGGGTACGTGTACGAAGTTGCACTGACATCCGAGCATGTCTTCTGAGCACTCCACGTTTTTGTCGGGCAGTGCTGATGTAGGTCCAGCCACCACTTCTGTAAACTGCACTATGTGATCAACTGTAGTGTACGAGAAAACGCTTAAGAGGACTATTTCAAACTTGTGTTCGTACTGATTTTTACGTGAACAGCTTTTCTAGAAACAAGAAAAGAATATAACGACAGAGCCGATTCCAGACACGTTGCTTTCCAATTTTACTACGTTCTTCAGATAATTTTGCAATAGATATCATTGACAAAATTAAGAAGCGTTATAGTCATTTCAGTATCTCGGCTGATAAAATAGTGATGAGAATGAAGCCTACATTGAAATACGAGACCTACTTGGCGCTATTATATGCCAGACATATCTATTCCATGTCTTAAACCATACACGAAATATATTCGGCGATTCATTTGTATACGCCGATCCTCGCGGAAAAGCATATTAAGAGTGGCTCTAAAGAAAACTGACATACTAACACAAAAGCAAAGCGAAGGACCGAAACATTTAGGCTAAAGTGGAAAACACATTTCTCCTTTGGGTAACGGACCTCACTTGATACCAGGATACGTGATATCAAACATAAAGGTGGAAGAAATGCTCAGGAATCATAGCGATATAGGCAGGCAGGTAGTTCTGCTGGACACTGTTGGAAAAGAGAGAATCTTATGGTTATAACGAATAGCTTTTGCTAAAACACTGTCTGTACTGTTACCGCTGCCCTAACAGCTACGTACAAATTACGCTGACATAAATGGCTCACTCGTTGCCGGACCCTCACAAAAAATGCAATGCTTTCTAAAATCTTGGCCATCTTGAGCTCCCACTTGCATTTCTGGTCAAGCCTTGTGTAAACCGTAAATCTGGACGAAATCGGTGAAGACGATTAGGTGCCGTGTCAGTCAACGTGCCGATAAGGACTGAGTGTACTCCATATGTTTTCCACTGCACATCTACTATTCATGCACATAAGTGCAGCTTTAAGTATTTCTATAATTATATAGTATTTGTCGGGTATCAAAGTCGCCTTCAATATGAACTCAGCACTAAATACGCTGAAGTACCAAAGATTCTCGTATAGGCCTGCGTATTCAAATACAGAGATACGTAAATAGGCAGAATGCGGCCCCGCGGTCGCCATCGCCTGTATAAGACAACAAGTGTCTGGCGCAGTTGTTAGGTCGGTTACTGCTGCTAGAATGGCAGGTTATCAAGATTTAAGTGAGTTTGGACGTTGTGTTATAGTCGACGCACGAGTGATGGGGCACTGCATCTCCGAGGTAGTGATGAAGTGGGGATTTTCCCGTACGACCATTTCACGAGTGTACCCTGAATATGAGGAATCCGGCAAAACATCAAATCTCCGACATCGCTGCGGCCGGAAAAAGTCGTGCAAGAACGGGACCAAGGGATCAACGACGACTGAAGAGGATCGTTCATTGTGACAGAAGTGCAACCCTTCCTCAAATTGCTGATCAACAAGTGTCAGCGTGATGACTGCACAACACAAAGCTTTACGCCTGGCCTGGGTCCGTCAATACCGACAATGAACTGTCGATGACTGCAACCTTGTTGACTGGTCGGACGAGTCTCGTTTCATATTGTATCGAGCGGATGGAGGTGTACAGGTATTGAGACAACCTCATGAATCCATGGAACCTGCATGTCAGCAGTGGACTGTTCAAGCTGGTGGAGGTTCTGTAATGGTGTGAGACGTGTGAATTTGTAATGATATCTGACCGCTCATACATCTAGATACGACTGTGATGGGTGACACATGCATAAGCATCCTGTCTGGTCATCTGCACCCAATCACGTCCATTGTGTATTCCGAAGGACTTGGGCAATTCCAGTAGGACAATGCGACACCTCACACGTCCAGAATTGCTACAGAGCGGCTGCAGAAACACTGTTCTGAGTTTAAATACATCCTCTGTTCACCGAACTCCCCAGACATGAATATTATAGAGCATATCTGGGATGCCTTGCAACGTACTGTTCGGAAGAGGTATCCAAACCCTCGTAGCCTTACGGATTTATGGACAGCTCTTCAGTTCTTTCCAGCACTACTTAGACATTATTCGAGTCCATGCCACGTCGTGTTGCGCCACTTCTGCATGCTCACGGGGCCCTTCAATATTAGGGAGGTGTACCAGTTTCTTTGGCTCTTCCGTGTAATATTTGGGTCATAATATCTGGAATTTTCTTCCTTTTCTATCCTGCTATGGGAAGATTTTGCTAACATCAAGGGAAGAGGGGTCAGAAATCGAAGAGCACATACCAAGAAATCCCTTTAACTATCTGTATTGGACGTTTGGACTTCATCTCGACAAGACTGGTATACGTATTGTGGTGGAGAACGATTCTGATGCTACGTTCTGAATGTTGTAGGGGAGCGAGTAAGGGCGTTTGTGCCAGATGTTGTAAAGTGTCAGACAAATCAAACACCTTCCATGAAAACACTGACATGATAGCAAATCCGGCTGTATGTCACATAGCTTCGAATAAATACTGACATTAAATTAACCAAAGTAATAAGATCAACGAGTGAGCAAATGGAATACAACAGACTAACACAAGAACACCTAAATGCATGTCATACCTTCCCACCGTGAAACAGACGCAGTTCCGAGGGGAGAAACGAGAACAGAAGCCGAGAGCAGAGCCGTGTAGGCTAGGAGGACCTACAATAAAGGACGGACACCCATATGGCAGGCCGATCGCCAAGAGCAGCCCCCAGCCCATGTTAAAAGATAGAGCCCTCCATAAGAACAGTACAGATCTTACGAAAACACTAAAAGGGCCACACCAGCTGCAAGTTTTAGCGTGAGACTATACGCGTCTCTGTTACGTAGCAAACATTAAAAACATTGTCCCACCACAATAAGTATAACGTTCCTCATTGGATGGACAGAATTTTTGTAGGCGGAGCTTAAGGTTAGCATTGAGACCGTGATTGGTCAGTTGGAAACACAGCCAGATACCTTTTTCTTAAACCAACTTCGGTAAACTGTAGTAAGGAGAAGTTAGAGAGGGTTGCTACCGAGACGGCGAGGTGTGTGGAGCTGCGCCGCCCGCCGCCCCTGATGCTGCCTAACCACCGACAAGGTAATGAACGCACGCGAGGCCGCATAAGAGCGCATAAGGCTTCACTCAGAACTGCAGAAGTCTCTTCTGTTACATCCCCTTTTTAATACTAGTGTCGATCTTCAATTAAACTTCGTGGTATTCGTATTTGCTACTAGAAGTTAAAATCTGAAACCCGATGATTTTTCTGTTATATAATTATTGAGAAGCCACATCAGCCACTGTAATTTACGACAAGTTAAATAAGTAATTAAAGATAATTGAGGGTCACTCTAGACCATTTTGACAGTTTTTTCTTTTATGAAACTTAACTTAAACCTAGATTATAGATGTGATAGGACATAGGTCACCCTTCGATCCATTATAGAACTTGGAAACCCATTCAGGGAATATTCGTTCACATTTTTGTTGAGCGCAGTTGGTTTTTATCATCCTGTATTAAAATATTTCCTTTCATCAACAGTGCAATTTATACACAATCTTTTGTGAGTAGAATAAAAATTCCAATGGTAAACTTAACTGCTTTTTCGACGTTATTTTAACAGGTAACTAAAAATAGGAAAGCCTTGAACTCCTTCCATTAAATGTAGTTAGCTGACGCTGAAATCATTAAGTATTTGATTATATCATCGCTAGTCTCACTGAACTCTTCTGAACTCTACATGCCATGTGTGGCCTGGCGTCTCCTTACCAGCAGCAGGTCCCAGATTCAAACTAGTCAATTCCCTAAAAAACAGGCTCAGAGCGTCTTTGCGCGAAAGTGGTAGGGAGACACGACTTAGAACAAACAGACACCACGCAGAATATTAGGATGTATCACAAAACTCTTTCCGGCATGGGCGTGGCTGCGGTTCCACTACTTGCACTCTGCTACTTGTCCGCAAGAGGTCTTCTGGTGCCGTCCGCCGACGGCTGGGGTCTGTGTCAGTACGGCGTTTTGCGCAGGTAGCTTCCCCTCTTCCGCTCTCGTGATGCACTCACTTTCTTTGTTTTTCGTCTTTATAACAGCGGACGGAACAAGTTACGGGTCGGCTTCCCACACACCCATAAGTTCTTCAGAAGTTTCTGCGCGACGGCGATTTTTTTCTCGTGGCGGGAACTTGAGAATGCGGCCAGCACTCCCGCTGCGGCGGAATTAACGGCCCGGCGGCGGCAGGAAACGTAGCTGCTGCCACGGAAACTATGCGGCAGTCGCCTAGAGCTCTTCCGGCCTCCTAACGACCAGCATATTTCACGGGACTGTTATTACTTGCCACGTAGGCCGACTCTCTAAAGTTTTCTGCTGCACAACAAAGTTATAACTAAATTATTAAAAAAGTAAAACGTAATATTGCTTCTGAAAGTGTAACAATTAGAATACCTCACAAGAAAGGCGTCAGCTAAAAACGCCTTCATGAAGAGAGAAAAATCTTAGGACATAAAACTGGTGAAATCAGTCGAAATGAAACAACCTGTCGATCACAAGCTACGACTTACAGTCGGGCTTGTGTCGCTTGCTACTACTACCGTAATACACTCCTGGAAATGGAAAAAAGAACACATTGACACCGGTGTGTCAGACCCACCATACTTGCTCCGGACACTGCGAGAGGGCTGTACAAGCAATGATCACACGCACGGCACAGCGGACACACCAGGAACCGCGGTGTTGGCCGTCGAATGGCGCTAGCTGCGCAGCATTTGTGCACCGCTGCCGTCAGTGTCAGCCAGTTTGCCGTGGCATACGGAGCTCCATCGCAGTCGTTAACACTGGTAGCATGCCGCGACAGCGTGGACGTGAACCGTATGTGCAGTTGACGGACTTTGAGCGAGGGCGTATAGTGGGCATGCGGGAGGCCGGGTGGACGTACCGCCGAATTGCTCAACACGTGGGGCGTGAGGTCTCCACAGTACATCGATGTTGTCGCCAGTGGTCGGCGGAAGGTGCACGTGCCCGTCGACCTGGGACCGGACCGCAGCGACGCACGGATGCACGCCAAGACCGTAGGATCCTACGCAGTGCCCTAGGGGACCGCACCGCCACTTCCCAGCAAATTAGGGACACTGTTGCTCCTGGGGTATCGGCGAGGACCATTCGCAACCGTCTCCATGAAGCTGGGCTACGGTTCCGCACACCGTTAGGCCGTCTTCCGCTCACGCCCCAACATCGTGCAGCCCGCCTCCAGTGGTGTCGCGACAGGCGTAAATGGAGGGACGAATGGAGACGTGTCGTCTTCAGCGATGAGAGTCGCTTCTGCCTTGGTGCCAATGATGGTCGTATGCGTGTTTGGCGCCGTGCAGGTGAGCGCCACAATCAGGACTGCATACGACCGAGGCACACAGGGCCAACACCCGGCATCATGGTGTGGGGAGCGATCTCCTACACTGGCCGTACACCACTGGTGATCGTCGAGGGGACACTGAATAGTGCACGGTACATCCAAACCGTCATCGAACCCATCGTTCTACCATTCCTAGACCGGCAAGGGAACTTGCTGTTCCAACAGGACAATGCACGTCTGCATGCATCCCGTGCCACCCAACGTGCTCTAGAAGGTGTAAGTCAACTACCCTGGCCAGCAAGATCTCCGGATCTGTCCCCCATTGAGCATGTTTGGGACTGGATGAAGCGTCGTCTCACGCGGTCTGCACGTCCAGCACGAACGCTGGTCCAACTGAGGCGCCAGGTGGAAATGGCATGGAAAGCCGTTCCACAGGACTACATCCAGCATCTCTACGATCGTCTCCATGGGAGAATAGCAGCCTGCATTGCTGAGAAAGGTGGATATACACTGTACTAGTGCCGACATTGTGCATGCTCTGTTGCCTGTGTCTATGTGCCTGTGGTTCTGTCAGTGTGATCATGTGATGTATCTGACCCCAGGAATGTGTCAATAAAGTTTCCCCTTCCTGGGACAATGAATTCACGGTGTTCTTATTTCAATTTCCAGGAGTGTAGAAGTGTGTGAAGGCGGTGTTTATTTACGTCATCTAAAAGCTGGAGTATTTACTTCGTGCCCATTTGTTACCTGAATTTCCAATGAAAAATACCGTTTATACAGCTGTTTTCAACAGGTTAATTTATTTCTGTTTTAAAAGTTTGCGTATTTTGTGAAATTAGTGTAGAGTGAGCCGCGCGGGATTAGCCGAGCGGTCTGGGCGCTACAATCATGGACTGTGCAGCTGGTCCCGGCGGAGGTTCGAGTCCTCCCTCGGGCATGGGTGTGTGTGTTTCTCCTTAGGATAATTTAGGTTAAGTAGTGTGTAAACTTAGGGACTGATGACCTTAGCAGTTACGTCCCATAACATTTCACACACAGTTGAACATTTTTTTTAATGTAGAGTGAGAACTCAGCAGAGCAGATTTATTATTTGTTTATTCCTATCGTTTACATTATGTGTTCATCCCCACCACAGTAGCACCACAGTTGGTAATTTTATGTCTTCCTGAGATCTGTCGGTTGGTACTTAATTAATCCTGACGGCTTTGTTTGTAAACTTTTTTTTACAAGTTACATAATTATCTTTTTACACAGTAAGATATAGATACGGGCTGTCCTTGTTGTGTGCAGACACATGGAGCATTGGCTTCTGTGCACATTCAGCTGTCTGCTGATCAAGCTACTCCTATGAATAAACCTGTGACAACTTTCGTGCCATGGGAATCCCCTTGTAACCCCGTTATCACTGCGTGTTCCGGTACATAACATTGGTTCTGCCTTCTTCACTTGTGTGTGTGTGTGAGAGAGAGAGAGAGAGAGAGAGAGAGAGAGAGAGAGAGAGAGAGAGAGAGAGAAAGATAGAAAGTGGTGTTGAATTTTGGGTTCACGTATCTCCGGTCAGAGGGCGAGAGTGGGAATTGGCCGCATGGCATGGCCCTAGCAACAGGTACGAGTTGGTACCCAGTGTTGATAATACGTGTGAGCCACCAGATCATGCCTCTACTGTTCGACCAGCTACCTATTTTCCTGCAGAGTCTGGATAAGTGCAGAGGGCGGAAATGCTAGTCATTGGGAGCTCCAACGTTAGGAGGGACGTGGAAACCCTCAGGGAAACAGTAAACAGGATGGTAAAGAACACTATTGTTCTCAGGGTATTTTTGTTAAGTGGTCTCATCCGACTCCTCGTCCGACTCATAAAGGAAGCTCTACCGGCAGCTGTTTAGCACATTGGTTGCTACCGACTGGAAATCTTGGCTCATGTCACCACGAATAAGGCCAATATCTTTGGTTTTGGCAGAATTCCCAGTTCCTCTCAGCGGTTGGCTAATAGGCTAACATGGTGAAGGCATCTAGAATTGCACTGCGTCTGTCGGTGGGGGGAGGGGGTGGGTGAGGGGGGGGGGGAGGGGGTGCATCGCTGCCAAGAGTCGACTGTAGTCCTCTGGACAGGAGCTGACTGAAAGGTCAGTCTCAGACAATTCTGTGACGTCATCAGATGTGATTTCCTTGAGCTCCGATATCGGGTGAAAAATTGTAGAGATCCCACCAATAGGTCAGGCGTGTACTACAGACAGGAAGCTGTTACTAGGGCAGTGGAATGTGTGGCGTACGCATGGGAATTTTTAGGTTAGAGAAACTCCAGTTTGGGACCAGTGATAAATTAACTGCCGATACAAACGATCGATCAGTCACATTATCCTCAGAGAACGTTCGTTCTCATAGATCGAAATAGAAAGAGGTTAATACGGTATTAGTAAACTCCAGCAGCATCCATGGTAAGGTTCCAAAATTAATATCGCTTACTAAAGCTAATAACGCCCAGGTAATATTGCAAACACAAAATGGGTTGAACAAAATCCTAAATGTGGTTCGATATATTTATCGCATGGGATGGTAGACTCAACGGCTAGAATGTGTTTATCGTAGTAAAGAGTTGGATAAATCTAGTGAGGGTATTACGGATTCCGAATGTGAAATGATTTGGGTTTTGTTCAGCAGCAAAAGTGGGTCAGAAATGATAACTGGAAGCTTTTATGAACAACCTGCATCAGGAATGGTAGTAGCAGAGCTCTTTAGAGAGTTTGCGGAATTCCGTGAAAAAGTTTCCTGATCACGTAATTGTAGTATGCAGACACTGTCTGGTATAGACTGGGGGAGTTATGCGATAAAAAATGGCACCAGAGACAGGAATTGGTGTAACATTATTCAGAATGCTTTCTCCGACAATTGTTTTGAGCAGATAATTAGACAACCAAATCGTGAGGGTGAGGTCTTAGACCTTCTAGCAACAAGCAGACCTGAACTTTCCGAATCAGTTAACGTACGGGGGGAGTATCAGTGATCATAAAGTTGTGAAAGCATCAAGTATTAGGGGTGTTATAAGGACTGTTAAGAAAAACAGGAAAGTATTCTTGCTAAGCAAGAGTGACAGGATACAAACTTCAAAGTATCTGAGTAGTCAGCAACAAATATTGTGCTGAGGACGAAGACATGAAGCAGAAATGGACAAAATTCAAAAGCTTCATTCAGTACGCCTTACGCCTGTTGCGAGCAGCATTTTTAAGTGACGGGAAAGACTCACGGTGGGTTGGTACCCGTGTTAGAAAGCTGCTATGTAAACAAAGAGATCTTAATTACAGATTTAAGAGAAGCGAAAGCGTAGCTAACAAGCCAAAGTTGAACACAGCGGAAATGAGCGTAAGGAGAACAATGAGAGAGGCATTCAATAAACCTGAAAGTAAGACTTTGCCAACTCCTCTGACTAATAGCCCTAAGAAGTACTCGTCTTATGTAAAATAAGTAAGTGGATCGAAATGATCAATTGAGTCACTCAGTGACCATGCTGGAACCGAAACGGAAGAAGGCAGAGAGAAGATCGAAATACTGAATTCAGTCTTCTGAAAATATTCTAGTGCGTAAGACTGTAATACGGCCCCTCCTTTCAATGATCGCACTAACGTCGAAAGCGTAGATATTGAAGAAAGTGATCGCGGAATATAAAAGCAACTACGAACACTAAATAGTCCAAAGGTATTTCGACCAGACTAGATACGTGAAAGATTGTAGAAAGATTATGCAATAGAACTCTCAACCGTTCTAGCAGCAGTTTATCGTGGGTTGCTGCTACAACGACGAGTACCTAGCGTTTATAAAAATGCGCAGGCCGTTCCCACTTTCAGGAAGGATGTTAGGACAGAAGCACGTTACTGTAGGCCTATATAGTTGATGTCAGTCTGCTGTAGAATTATGGAACACGTTGTATCGTCACTTGTCACGACATTTTGACAGAGTGCCAATCTCCTCTATGAAAATCAACAAGGAATCCACAAACAGAGATCTTGCGAAACTCAGTTGACTCTGTTCCTCTCTAAGGCGCTGCAGTCATGGACTGTGCGGCTGGTCCCGGCGGAGGTTCGAGTCCTCCCTCGGGCATGGGAGTGTGCGTTTGTCCTTAGGATGGTTTAGGTTAAGTAGTGTGTAAGTTTAGGGACCGATGACCTTAGCAGTTAAGTCCCATAAGATTTCACACACATTTTTTTTCTGTTCCTCTATGAGATCCACAGCACAGTAAATATCGAGTTAAAGTTGACACCATGTTGCCAGTCTTCAGGAAGACATTGAACTTATTGAGTATCGCACCATATTCGTGAGTAGATTCAAGAGTTCCTAGAGTATAGAACTGAACACATCGGTCTCGCTCTTAACGAAACTGTGGCAACCTGCGGAAAGACCTACAGGGGATCGACGAATGGTGCAGAGACCTGCAGCTGACCAAGGGCGAAAATAAATGTAATATATGGTGCATACACAGGAAAGGCATTACACTCGCGAACAGTTACACTACTAGTGACAATTTCATGGAAACAGTAAGCATCTTAAAATATTTAGGACACAGGAGTAACTATCCAGAGCGACCAGTAGAGAATAGGAAAAGCAGATGCGAGAGTGGCATTCGTAGAAAGAAACTTAAGCAAATGTTGCTCATCCACGAAGGGAGTGGATTGCAAAAAACTTGTTTGACCAACTCTAGAGTATTGCCCATCAGCATTGGACCTACCTGGACGTCAGGTGGCCTGCGGAGTATTGACGAGAATGTACTGCAGGTGTTATTTTCACGTTTTTAAATGATTCCAGTTGCGCATAACGTGTATCTTTTTATTTCTGGGAAATAAAGAAAACACTCTCCTAATACAGTTGTCTCCAGGCTCCAGTACACACAATAGAATTTTAATTTATGGTGTTCCGTCTGTGCAGTCTGGTGAAGTTTCAGAGAACTGGAAGATGCGCTGCTAGGGTCTAACAGGTCGGTTACCTCAGATGAAAGGGGAGGGCAAAATGCGAGTGTTCCGAATAGTCCTACCGATGTGAGAAGCATGTATTCGAGGAAGAATACGCATCTATTCTGTAGCCACCTTATGTATATCTCGCATGGCTATGGCATGAGTAACATGCGATATTACAGGATGGATATAACTAAAGTTTTGTTAATTGACAGGACCCCATGAAAAACAAATAGCCGTAGTTCAGTAAAGCTTTGTGGAAACATTTGTAAGGACACGCGAAAGAGAAAGAACGAACAACCCATACTTTAATTTCCATATGAGAGATGAGAGAATAACATTTTTCAATCGCGTACCATGCTTATGCTCCAGGTTACAAATATTGCTCAATGTGACGACCATCTACAACCACAACAGCCTACAAACGCATTTAACAATTGGTGGACCATAGAATGTTCCGCTTTCGTGCCACAGATCGTGCATTACCTGAATATCACACATTGTGGGCCGGCCGCGGTGGTCTCGCGGTTCTAGGCGCGCAGTCCGGAACCGTGCGATTGCTACGGTCGCAGGTTCGAATCCTGCCGCGGGCATGGATGTGTGTGATGTCCTTAGGTTAGTTAGGTTTAAGTAGTTCTAAGTTCTAGGGGACTGATGACCGCAGCAGTTGAGTCCCATAGTGCTCAGAGCCATTTGAACCATTTTTGAACACATTGTGACTAGCAGTCTTACACATGGCAACAGTAACTTCTTCAAAAGTATGTGGCGTAAGTAGCCGTCGGCCTTTCCCGGTAGCAACTGCCAAATAAACATTTAATTCGAACTCCCGAATCATGTTGCTCAGCTGCAGTGCGGAAACAGCACCTCTGCGTATTCCATTATCGCGTCGATGCTCGCAGAGAGAAGCAGCACCTTTGCTGTTGTTTTAATATGATAGCTTTACGATCAAAACCCTGCTCAGCTTGTCCAGAACCATGTGGACTATCTGCAACTGTGATGCACACTGACGCTTGTGTTACAAACCTACGTCGCCGTACCATTACCGGCGCCTAAAGGCAAGTCATGACACCAACACTACTAAGGACGCAAATGCCACAGTGCAGAGGCTGAATATCATTCCTGTGAAGTTGGTTAACCATACAGCAAAGTGCTTTAAATCTATACTGGCTCATGTAGGGAAAGATTATTATAACCACCCTGTATTAGGACGAGTACAGGGTGATATAGACATTCGTATATCCACCGCTCAATGTGTGACAGGTAGGACAGAAAAACGCTTAAATTGGTAATAGTAAACTCCGTCATGGACTATATAGTTCTTGTGGAGTAGGTACGTAGATGTACTTTTTTAATAACATAAATCGCTAAATTTTCACACAGGCGTCGTTTATTTAAGATAATCATCGAACATATTCGATTCTGGAATTTAAAATCCAGTCATGAGATGACCATAAGCTTGGTCTAATTAACCAACGTCAGCATGTCATCAGAATCAAAATTAAGTTTTTTTAAACTAGTGAAAACAATGAGGTTCTCATACACGACTAGTAAGTTGGGTATTAAGAAAAGTATCCTGGTATTTATAGTTCTGCTGTCTGGCTGATTGAAATTAATCCAGTTTGTACAGTAAAAGTCGTTGTAATATTCGGCGTAGTACCATCCGGTAATAGATAATTTAAAACGAAAGTCATTAAATAAAAGATAGCTGAGTGGAAATTCCAAAAACGTTCAGATGTGTGTGAAATCGTATGGGACTTAACTGCTAAGGTCATCAGTTCCTAGGCTTACACACAACTTAACCCAAAATTATCCTAAGGACGAACACACACTCCCACGCCCGAGGGAGGACTCGAACCCCCACCGGGACCAGCCGCACAGTCGATGACTGCAGCGCCTGAGACCGCTCGGCTAATCCCGCGCGGAAATTTCCGCATTATATAGTTAACGCTAGGCTTACAGTCCAGAAAATTTCTCGAGTACTTCTTGACGACAGGTGGTGTTATTACAGTACTGTCAGTCATTCCACGAAGTTAATGGTCAAGGACATGACGGGCCATGGCGTTCCAAACTCCACGAGTGCAGCGTGTGCAGGCCGCGGGCGAGCCAAGGCCCCGCCTGTCACTCGGCTCTACTCGGTACTTCTCGGAAGTACCCGGAACAGGGCGACATTTCATTTAGCACTGCGGCATTTTTCGGTCGGCACAACTCTCTGAGTTCCGCATAATCGTGCTGTCAGCGGCGTTTAGCCTTTTCTATTCGTTCGTGTTACTGAGGACGTTCACAGGTCTAGTGGCTGATTGCACAGAAAGAGGCAGTCTAGCGATCTGTTGTCACAACCCCCTAAAATAGCTGGGAATGAGAGAGAAGAGGGATGAGAATTCTCAGTTCTCATAAACGACAGGTGCTGCATACTTGTATTTGCTACAAAACGACATTACAATACTACGGAGAGAGAGTTACAGATTTAATTGACAGTGAAAGAGCAAAAAATTGCAACGATCGACAGGCGACATTTATTGTTCTGTACATAAAGAACTACTTTCTACTAAAATTGGATGCATGGAGCACTTGAAGAAATTGGTGTCGCACCCATTATTCCATATTAATTTGCAATAGTCTACAATAGAAATGAACGAAGTGTATAGAGACTTCATATATTACTGCAAAGTACGTTGGTTAAGTCAAGGGGCATGCCTGGAACGAATTTTCAATTTTAAAACTCACTCCTCATAAATTTAAAAAGGGAAAAGGAGTGCACTGAGCACTATGGGACTTAACATCTGAGGTCATCAGTCCCCTAGAACTTGGAACTACTTAAACCTAACTAACCTAAAGACATCACACACATCCATGCCCGAGGCAGGATTCGAACCTGTGACCGTAGCGGTCGCGCGGTTCCAGACTGAAGCGCCTAGAACCGCTCGGCCACCAGCGGCCGGCAGTGCAGGATCAAAAATTACAACATCCGAAATGGATTGCATTAGCTTTTTAAGTGGACTTGACTAAAACAGCCCACAGTAAGACATTGCAAAAGTACGTCTTCCGGATTTGATGAGAATACATTTAAAAAGAAAATCGCATTGCAGGAGGGACACAGTCTAACAAAGACAGTCCAGTTCACTTAGCTCGCTGGCATTAAAGAAAACGCAAGGTTTGAAGAATTCATTTTGGCCTTGAAAGAATTACAAGAATAGTTTTACAAAGGTTTTGAGGACACCGTCAGACTAACATCTCTTTCCGCGCTGTCTTCCAGACCGTTTGCCGCTTCATTGGAAAGCGTCATGTGCATGTGGAGACGTAACTGCGAAGTAATTCCACTTTCAATGAAAAGCGTTTTTACGTTAAAATGTCCAGGACGTCTTAATTGCTTTCCTTAAGTAGTTTTCCCAAGTCTCCATAATGAGGCTGCAAAAGTGGTACAATATTTCGATCGACAAATTCCTGTGAAAGAGATTTTTTTGATTGCAATTAAATAAATCACGATTATGTGGCAAATTCGTGAAAAATTCTGTGAAATTGTCTGCGCTGCTCCGTATGCTGCCAGCTAGTACAAGATAAAAATTATTCCGTGTCTTCAGTGCGCCAAATAAAACTAGTTAATACTGAAAACTTGTTTTCTTTTGTGACCTGTGTTGCTGAGAAATTCAAAATGTGAAACCAAGTAGTATGCAGTTCTACTGTATTTCCATTTAAAGACGGCGCGTTTGCAGATCTTCCTTCTTCCCCCTCCTCGCTCTCAGACAGCATGGCATGGAAATGTGAAGTAAGGCAGACCACTTTGGCACTCGTGGCCGGACACGGCCCCGTGCCGAAATCTTGGCCGCCCGTAGTCTAGGATGTTACCAACAGCAAGGATCGAATCTGCCCTCGCACTCTCACGTCTCGCAAACTCTCAGCGTGGGATCTCTCTGATGGATGGTGACGAATATCAGTGAGAGCGCGAGATGCGAGACACTACATCGACGTGTAACATAATATCGACATTATCTATACTTATCTCAAATAACTTCTTTGTCTGCTTGTATCAATGTGATCTCTATATCACCATGTTCTTCGATATAGCATCTTTGTAAATCGTTTGTTAGTAACTTACGTCATTGTAACTAATATATGTAAATAATTTTAAAAGTACTGTTATGTAAAAGTATTGAAATTTTAAAATTGTACCTGTAGAACTGGTTCATACTTAGCGCACTTATGACTGTAATCATGTAATATCTGGAGGGAAGTCCCTCCGCAACGAAACTGACTTGTCGCGAATAGAAAAGGTGGATTTGGTGGTCGAATTGCAAGACTCCTTTGTGGCACAAGGTAGACGGTGGCTATCATGCAAACTGTTCGGATCTTGTATGATGAATAACGCAAGCGGAGCAGCAAGAATAATTAATATTGCCTCGGATGTTGAAGCAATGTGGCTTATTATTCATGGCATACATTGGTTACCTCTCAACTACGAAATTCCGATGCTAAGAAGACAATTTTCAGAGCTTGTTATACAGCAAGAGCCATGGGCACTCTTGCCTTCTTTTTAGCAGCCGCAGAATCGCGCCACAGCCACCACTTTCGACTCAAATAATCAATTGGGTATCGTGGAATTGCATGGGCCATTCATATGGTGATTATCCAGTAATAAGTTTGTGTTTTTCCAACATTGTGTTGAGCACCTATATTTTATTCCTAATCATTTACCTAGACGGACGGGGTCTTTTTACAAGTGCTGCAATGTTTCCAGGTATCCAGTTTTACTGAACAGAAAAGTAAATGCTTTCTTTAATAACGTTGAATAACTTTTGTGGAGCAGTACTTTTGATAATTATTTGTTGAATTTTTTTTTATTTTTTGGAAATTTGTGGTAAGTTCTATGGGACCTACTGCTTACACACTACTTAATCTAACTTAAACTAACTTACGCTAAGGACAACACACACACCCATGCCCGAGGGAGGACTCGAACCTCCGACAGGGTGAGGCGCGCCAACCGTGACAAGGCGCCTGAGAGCGCGCGGCTACCCCGTGAGCCTTGTTTGTGAATTACCACACGTGCTCTCCACAGAATGATACTCAAGGTTTCAGCGATGTATAAGTGCCAAGTTTTGCTTAAATGTTATTCATACTGAAATCTTAGAACAGTATTCACAGTAGTTACTGGCTAGTAACCTTGAAGTGCCAGCAAAAGAATAATGATAAACAGGTTTGTCATAATATTTGTATTTTTCATATTTTTGGAGGTAAAAGTGTTTTTCGTATTGTGTTGTAACAAATCTACTTTAATCATCCAAAACATTACGACCGACTAGTTGATTACCAGTATGTCCACCTTTGGCGAGAATAAAAGAGGCGATGTGTCGTGGCATGGAAACAATGAAGCCTTGGTAGGTCGCTGGACGGGGTTGGCAGCACATCTGCATACACAAGTCACCTGATCATCACAAACTCAGGGGAGGGGGTCGCTGAGCTCTGACGCCACGTCAATCACAGTCGAGATAGGTTAGATCGGGTTCAGATTTGGCAAGTTCGTGGGCGAGCACATCAACTGGAACTCACTACTGTCTCTTTCCTGGCCTTGTGACATTATCTTGGTGAAAAATGCCACAGCTGTCGGGAAACATGAGGGGCTGTAAGTGGTCCGCAACCAATTTACGATGCTGCTCGCCCGTCATGGTGCCTTGCACGAGCTCCACTGGATCCAGGGATGTGAATGTCCTGGAAAGCGTAATGGAGCCGCTACCAGCTTGTCTCCGTCACACAGTACAGATGTCAAGGAGCTGTTCCCCTGAAGGACGTTCCGTCTAAGCGGCATAATGAACAAGGTATCGGGATTCATCAGACCATGCAATGATTTGCCAGACTGCCCTCATCCAGTGCCGATCGTCACTTGCCCACTTCAATTGTAGTTGCCGACGTCTTGATGTTAACTTTGCCACATTCATGGGTCATCGGCTGCAGATTCCCATCTTTAGGAGTTTCAGTGTACTGTGTGTTCAGACACACTTGCATTTTGTTCATCAATAGAGTCTAATGTTAGTTCCGCCACTGTTCGCCACCCATCCAGTTTTATGTCTGCCCACCCTACGACGTCCAACATGTATAATAAGGGGTGGCTGCCCAAACCCACGACGTCTGGACGTAGTTTCACCTTGGTTTTGCCACTTGGATACTCACCACACCACTTCTCGAACACCCGACAAGTCGTGCAGTTTCCGAAATGCTAGTGCCGAGCTTCCGTATCACCACAATCTGCCTTCGTTGAAACTCAGATAGATGGCGTCTTCCCCATTCTGTACAAGGACAGCACGCTCATTGATAAATCTTGCACCGTGTTTGGGTCTGGCTAGCAGTCATTTCTCGCCATGTCACGCTGCTATCGCCTGGACGGGCTTATGTCGATAGTAGGTCGGCTGTCATAATGATCTCGTTGATCAGTGTGCTCAGGGTTGGTCTTAGTTACTGATAGAATCGCTTCTTGGT
Organism: Schistocerca serialis cubense; assembly: GCF_023864345.2. Lineage (NCBI taxonomy): Eukaryota > Metazoa > Arthropoda > Insecta > Orthoptera > Acrididae > Schistocerca > Schistocerca serialis. The sequence goes on from NC_064639.1 coordinate 697,196,671, forward strand.
CTCCCCCCCCCCCCCCCACCCCTCATGCTAATTATTGAGCTAGTCTTTCATTCCTTATACAACTAAAGTAAAAATGAAGTGCAACTATCATTCTTATAACATTTGTGTGCTATAGCAAGTAACTGGCTACAACATTCGGACAGATTCAGGGACTACATGTTTAATTTTAACTACACACAACAAAAAAAGGTTTCCATTACATCGTTTCCAAGAGTACCCCAACCTGTACAGAAAATTTGATTAGAAATCAACATAAACACCAATTCCGCCATTTTTATTGCTCATGAAAACCACACATTGCATGTTGTACTACCATACAGCGAGATCTTCAGAGGTTGTGGTCCAGGTGGTCCAGATTGCTGTACACAACGGTACCTGTAATACCCACTAGCACGTCCGCTTCCATTGATGCATGCCTGCATTCGTCGTGGCAAACTGTCCACCACTTCATTAAGGCACTGTTGGTCCAGATTGTCCCACTCATCAATGACGATTCGGCGTAGATACCTCAGAGTGGTTGGTGGGTCACGTCGTCCATAAACAGCCCTTTTAAATGTATCGTAGGCATATTCGATAGGGTTCGTGTATGGAGAACTTACTGGACACTCTATTCTAGCGATGTCGTTATCCTGAAGGAAGTCATTCACAAGACGTGCACGACGTATGCGCGAATTGTCGTCCATGAAGACGAATGCTTCGCCAATAAGCTGCCGATATGGTTGCACTGTCGGTAGGAGGATGGCACTCACGTATCGTACAGCCGTTACGGCGCCGTTCATGACCACCAGTGGCGTACGTCGGCCCAACATAATGCCACCCCAAAACGTCAGGGAACCACCCTGCTGCGCCGGCCGGAGTGGCCGAGCGGTTCTAGGCGCTACAGTCTGGAACCGAGCGACCGCTACGATCGCAGGTTCGAATCCTGCCTCGGGCATGGATGTGTGTGGTGTCCTTAGGTTAGTTAGGTTTAAGTAGTTCTAAGTTCTAGAGGACTGATGACCTCAGAATTTAAGTCCCATAGTGCTCAGAGCCATTTGAACCATTTTGAACCACCCTGTTGTACTAGCTGGATAGTGTGTCCAAGGCATTCAGCCTGATAGGGTTGACTCCAAACACCTCTCCAACGATTGTCTGGTTGAAGGCATATGCGACGCTCACCGGTGAAGAGAACGTGGCGCCAATCCTGAGCGGTTCACTGACATGTCGTTGGGCATATTTGTACCGCGCTGCATGGTGTCGTGATTGCAAAGACGGACTTCGCCATGGTCGTTCGGAGTGAAGTTGCGCATCATGCAGCCTACTGCACACAGTTTGAGTCATAATACGAAGTCCTGTGGCTGTACGAAAAACATTATTGAACATGGTGACGTTGTTGTCAGGGTTCCTCTGAGCAATAATCCGTAAGTGGGAGTCATCCACTGCAGTAGTAGCCCTTGGGCGACCTGAGCGAGGGATGTTATCGACAGTTCCTGTCTCTCTCTGTATCTCCTCCATGTCCGAACAGCGACGCTTCGGTTCACTCTGCGACGCCTGGACACTTCCCTTGTTGAAAGCCCTTCCTGGCACAAAGTAACAATGTGGACGCGATCGAACCGCGGTATTGACCGTCTAGGCATGGTTGAACTACAGACAATACGAGGCGTGTACCTCCTTCCTGGTGGAATGATTCGAACGGATCGGTTGTCGGCCTCCCTCCGCCTAATAGGAGGTGCTCGTGCATAGTTGTTTACATCTTTGGGCGGAATTAGTGACATCTCTGAGCAGTCAAAGGGACTGTGTCTGTGATGCAATATGCACAGTCGACGTCTATCTTCAGGAGTCCTGGGAACAGGGGTAATGCCAAACTTTCTTTGATGTGTGTATATAGGTTACTAAGAAGTGAATGCTCCTTGAGAAAACAAAAAGTAATTAGAACAGGGAATACGAGTATCTGAATATCATTTCAGTGACACTATTTCCCAATAAATAAGCTGATAAAAGACCCTGACGTCCAAGTTAATAGTAGTCCATCATCAGTAATCGGTTGCATGTAATGACCATTACCTTTCCTGCTTCAGTATACAGACAGTAAGTATTATTGAGATCCAGTTTTTGCAAAAACATTTAATGTTCCTTGTTCATGCCAACCCACTTTTGAAGTGCTTAGTAAACTGTGCAGCTGCCTCGTGTCCTATTTGCATAACAGAGTGAACAGTGCTAGTGCTTGGTACTATTTTGCCCAATTAGACTGGTGGCATTTTTCTTTTACGTAATTGCAATTTAATTTATAGCTAATAGAGCACTGATTCGCATCCAGTTTTTTTCTGCTGCTGCTCCTTTTCAGTAGAAATCTTTCCAGAAACGAAATAGCGATGAAGCAGTTTAGTGAAACTACAGAAAAACCAAATCAGGACAGCCAGATAAACGATGTAGCCTCCACCCTCCCAAATACAAAGCCAGTCTTTTTAAAAGGGTAAACTGGCAATGACTGTGTATTTTTATATTTGTCTGTTGTACTATCCAGCTATCAGCTTTTATGCCATTATCAAGTACAATGTTAAAACTTGTTACACCATTATTAAGTCATATCTGTTAAGGCACTCCAAGGCACCTGCATTATTAATGACGAAATAATGGTCTAACTAGTTTCAGCACTGCAAGTGAGAAGGGCATAAAAGCCGAATGCTGGACAGTACAAAGGATAGACATAGGATACACAGTCAAATGTTGATTTACTATTAAGAAAAGTATTGGATGACTGTAGTTGTTCAGTGACACCAGATGCTGCTGGTGCCAAGGAAGGTTAGGTTCATTTACTTCTGTTTCACAAGATTTATTACTATTTGCTTGTGTTGCATTTTTTTTACTTCAACCACACTCCGTGCTGTCTAATTAATTGTTCACTAATAGAGTTTCTTGCAAAACATGCCCTTCGTACAGATTTTTTAAATAAGATCATTTTAGTGATATCTACATTAAAGCTCCAAAAGAAACTGGTTTAGGCATGGGTACTCAAATACAGGGACATGTAAACAGACAGAATACGGCGCTGCGGTCGACAACACCTAAAAACTGTTCAGATGTTAGTGAATTAGGGGACCAAACTTCTGAAGTCATCGGTCCCTAGACTTACAGACTACTTAAACTAACTTATGCTAAGAACAACACACACACACACACACACACACACACACACACACACACACACACACACACACACACACACACACACGAAATCCGTGACATGTCGCCTCAAACCACGCGGCCAGGCAACGCCTATATTATACAAAAAGTGTCTGACGTAGTTGTTAGGTCGGTTACTGCTGATACAACTGCAGGTAATCAAGATTTGAGCGAGTTTGAACGTGCTGTTATAGTCGGTGGACGAGCGATGGGACACAGAATCTCCGAGGTAGCGATGAAGTGGAATATTCCCGTACGACCATTTCACGAGTGTACGGCGAGTATCAGGAATCAGGTAAAACATCAAATCTTCGACATCGCTGCGGCCGGAAAGAGATCCTACAACAACAGGATCAACGACGACTGAAGACAATCGTTCAACGTGACAGAAGTGCAACCCTTCCGAAAATTGCTTCAATTTGCAATGCTGGGCCATCAGGTGTCAGCGTGATAATCATCTATATGGGCTTTCGGAGTCGAACGTCCTGTCGTGTACCCTTGATGACTGCACGACACAAAGCTTTACGCCCCTTCTTGGCCCGTCAGCATCGACATTAGACTGTTGATGACTGAAAACATGTTACCTAGTCGGACGAGTCTCGTTTCAAATTGTGTCGAGCCGGTGGACGTGTATGGAGACAACCTCATGAATCCATGGCCACTGCAAGTCAGCAGCGTATTGTTCAAGGTGGTGGAGGCTCTGTAATGGTGTCAGGCGTGTGCAGTTGGCGTGATATGGACCCATGATACGTCTAGGTACGACTGTGACAAGTGACGTGTACGTAAGCATCCTATCTCATCACCCGCATCCATTCATTTCCATTGTTCATTCCGATGCTTGGGCAATTCCAGCAGGACAATGCGACACCCTATGCGTCCAGAATTGCTACAGAGTGGCTCCAGAAGCACTCTTCTGAGTTTAAACACTTCGGATGGCCACCAAGCTCCCCAGAGGTGAACATTATTTAGCATATATGGGATGCCTTGCAACGTGCTGTTCAGAAGAGATTTCCATCCCGTCGTACTCTTCCGGATTTATGGACGGCCCTGCAGGATTCATGGTGTCAGTTCCCTTCTGCACTACTTCAGACATTAGTCGAGTCTATGCAACGTCGTGCTACACCACTTCTGCGTGCTCACGGTGGCCATTCACGATATTAGGCAGGTGTACCAATTTCTTTGGCTCTTCAGTGTATAATGTACTTGAGCAATTTTTGGGCATTTTTATTTCGTGGTGGAAATCGCTATTTCGAGTTTTAAGTTTATACATTGTTGGTAAACGTAATTTCAGTTTATATCTTGGTCCATGGTCACGAACGGAGTTGTTCGTGCAGTAATTCTTTTAGTTTCGATGCGCAGAGCTGACTGGCAAATAAACTCCTATGGCGTAGTTAAAATCCCTAGTGTTTTGAACTGATCTTTACGATGAGCTCGACTACCGTTTTACGTTATCATTCTTATGACACCTTTCCGTAGTTTGAAAGGTGTGTTCATATTCTGTACATTTGTTCCCAAAAACAAAGAATACCATGGCTATGAAGTGAGTACAATTATGAACAGTAACGCAGCTGAAAAGTACCGGCCGTTATGTAGCTATAATAGGACTCTAATGGCAGAAGGTGGTGATGACATTCCATTTGCACTATACTAACTAAATAAATAGTAGCCATTGTGGAGAGTATATAAAACTGTTATCTATAGAGAAGTAACTAAATTGCGAGCAATGTTGGATGAACTGGGCGCTGGCAACGTATATGACTCAACTGTGGTGTGGATAGTTTTTCCCAGTTGACAGAGAAGATACCGAAAGGTTACCAGGAATAGCACAATCCGTGCTCGAAAGCACACCTTTTTCAGCACGCAGAGAGATCCTGTGTTCAGTCTCACGATGATAAGAGGTGGCATCCGTGCAACGGTTTACTTGCAAGAGCGCCCTGGGTGCTTCAAGGCATTCCCTGTTTTTGTTGCAGGGTGGAAGGAAGCCGATAAATGCCAAAGAGGTGTTTTGATGTATGCAAGCATGTTACCCTCTTCTGCAAAAGCTTCCTCTCTTGGAAGCGTTGCGTGAAGGATGGAAGGAAGATTAGATTTTAACGTTCCGCCAGCGACATTAGAGATGGAGCGCTACATGAAACATACTGAAAATAGGAAAACTGCTATTCGCTTTTGAACGCTGTCAGGCGTCAGATGAATGATAAAGGGTATTAAATTTCTGGAATTACCTTGCCTCACTATCGTTCACATCAAGTTATAAAGGATCTTGCACATCACGTCCGTTATCGCTAGAGAGAAACGGGGAGGGAAATAGGTGAATTATCTAATCTTTCTTGCAGTACAGTAATACAAATTGTGTAAATTGCTTGTAGGTACCTCACAGTTTCCAGCTGCTGACTTGAACTTCCCTATCAATGGTTACTTCTTCGTTTCTTTTCTGTGTCGAAGACTGAAAGACATTTCAGTGTTAACGTAATCGATTCTAAATAGAACATTCCTTTCAAAAGTTTTTAACAATGATCCGATGCTATCATCGCTGCCGTCTCCACAAAAGTGTCTCTCTTTCATCTCGAAAACTTTTCCTAGACTCTGATTCTTTGAAAGTTTCCAATCTTGGTGGATCTTACTGCGAGAGTACCGCTTGGACTCCACAACGAAGCGTACAGTCTGTTTCCTCAGCATTAATGATTTTAAAAATATTCCATTCTTTTAATAACGGTAGCTGAGATGTCGGGAAAAATGTTCTCATAGGTGTTTAAATATGTACTGAAGTGAGCTGGAATATTATTGCTGTTCGCGCACGAAGGATCCATGTAAGATAACGCTCGGGCGCAAACTATTACGGCTGACAATAATATTTTCTAACCAGTGGTATCTTGCTCTTTGGACATACACTCCTGGAAATTGAAATAAGAACACCGTGAATTCATTGTCCCAGGAAGGGGAAACTTTATTGACACATTCCTGGGGTCAGATACATCACATGATCACAATGACAGAACCACAGGCACATAGACACAGGCAACAGAGCATGCACAATGTCGGCACTAGTACAGTGTATATCCACCTTTCGCAGCAATGCAGGCTGCTATTCTCCCATGGAGACGATCGTAAAGATGCTGGATGTAGTCCTGTGGAATGGCTTGCCATGCCATTTCCACCTGGCACCTCAGTTGGACCAGCATTCATGCCGGACGTGCAGACCGCGTGAGACGACGCTTCATCCAGTCCCAAACATGCTCAATGGGGGACAGATCCGGAGATCTTGCTGGCCAGGGTAGTTGACTTACACCTTCTAGAGCACGTTGGGTGGCACGGGATACATGTGGACGTGCACTGTCCTGTTGGAACAGCAAGTTCCCTTGCCGGTCTAGGAATGGTAGAACGATGGGTTCGATGACGGTTTGGATGTACCGTGCACTATTCAGTGTCCCGTCGACGATCACCAGTGGTGTACGGCCAGTGTAGGAGATCGCTCCCCACACCATGATGCCGGGTGTTGGCCCTGTGTGCCTCGGTCGTATGCAGTCCTGATTGTGGCGCTCACCTGCACGGCGCCAAACACGCATACGACCATCATTGGCACCAAGGCAGAAGCGACTCTCATCGCTGAAGACGACACGTCTCCATTCGTCCCTCCATTCACGCCTGTCGCGACACCACTGGAGGCGGGCTGCACGATGTTGGGGCGTGAGCGGAAGACGGCCTAACGGTGTGCGGGACCGTAGCCCAGCTTCATGGAGACGGTTGCGAATGGTCCTCGCCGATACCCCAGGAGCAACAGTGTCCCTAATTTGCTGGGAAGTGGCGGTGCGGTCCCCTACAGCACTGCGTAGGATCCTACGGTCTTGGCGTGCATCCGTGCGTCGCTGCGGTCCGGTCCCAGGTCGACGGGCACGTGCACCTTCCGCCGACCACTGGCGACAACATCGATGTACTGTGGAGACCTCACGCCCCACGTGTTGAGCAATTCGGCGGTATGTCCACCCGGCCTCCCGCATGCCCACTATACGCCCTCGCTCAAAGTCCGTCAACTGCACATACGGTTCACGTCCACGTTGTCGCGGCATGCTACCAGTGTTAAAGACTGCGATGGAGCTCCGTATGCCACGGCAAACTGTCTGACACTGACGGCGGCGGTGCACAAATGCTGCGCAGCTAGCGCCATTCGACGGCCAACACCGCGGTTCCTGGTGTGTCCGCTGTGCCGTGCGTGTGATCATTGCTTGTACAACCCTCTCGCAGTGTCCGGAGCAAGTATGGTGGGTCTGACACACCGGTGTCAATGTGTTCTTTTTTCCATTTCCAGGAGTGTAAGTCCTGTCTTTGTTGTCGAAGAAGCAGACGCAAACCGTTTGTGTTGCCATGCTATTTAGCTGACTATTTCACGTCATTCTTATGTGGTTCTCACCGTACAATCATATCAAGGCGAAAATGATGGATTAATGCAACTAAGTAATATGGTTCTATCACATATTAACCAATAGTTATTACGATCTAGCACTTCAGAAACAAGCATTTATATGAGCCACTTAATGTTTGGTGCATTAAGGCACCATTATACAGGTTGTGGTGATGGTGCGAGTTGATTAGTTTGGCGGTGAGCTCATGCAAACCGGTGGATCTTCGCTGATAAATCATGGAAGTGGAAGAAGATACGTTTATTTGTAACGGTTGACTTGTTGCGGTCAGCGTCCAGCGTCAGACGCCATTCATGGAGTATGGAGAGGATGCTGAACTCACAAGGGAACCGACCCCGATGTCATTCAAATTTATGGCACATACGAGGATTGGTGAGAATGAAAACTGATAAGTGAAATCTCCAAATGGGCAAGCAGTTAGAAACAAAAATAGCACTTTTGGCCAGTGTAGGGCAAGGCATTAGCTTTTTATGTTCACATCGTTTCCAGCCAGTGGTTGGCATAGTGGAAACAATTCGTAAGAGTAATTCGAGGGTTGTGGGTTCGAACCATTTTTCAAACCTCTTTTATTTTCAATGTATACGCCGCTTACACTGCAAATAAACCTAAATAATGATCAATTTATTAAATTTATTAAGATTATCATAAATGGCATGGAAAGAAAAAAGGCCAAGGAAAATTTAGGATTGCAAATAAATTTCCCTAAAATGCACCCCGCTAGTGCAACTCTGCGATGTCTGTTTTTATCGCCAAGGAAAGAATTTGATCAAAGTGCTTCATAACTGCTCCAATCTCATTGTGAGAGAGAAAAATCTCATTCCGAGAAAACTGCCAACCCATGCAAAGAAAGCGAACTAGCTATGAATGTAAACTGGCACGATGATCCCCATATGAGTTAATAGTAGTTTAAGTTGAGCGTAAAGTTCGTAAGTGTAGCGATCGCTTTAAATGAATAATAAATGACAGAAGTTAAATTCTTCTGTAGTAATAGTACCACAAGGAGGGGCGAGCAACACATCATTTAGATGGTGAGAATGTGACGTTATTAAAGTATCGCTACTGTGCGTGGTATGACGTCGTAGCATGCTCAATAAAATTTTTAGATGTGTTACTAACAAATATTCAGCCAATAACCATCATCCATCAATATTGTATGGTGCGGAAGGTATCAGACAGAATCGAAGCCCGACGGAATCATTGATCAGAGACGAATGATCGAATCATTCACAATAAAATCGAGCAGGAAATAAGAGCAAGACACATTGAGATTATGGGCATATAATGTCACGGCCACGATTTGCAAAGAGCAGTAACAATTTAATGACAGAAAACAATACGCGTTCTCCCACTAAGTTTCTTCAGAATCATCTGTCAACCTCAGTATTTCATTGAAAAACGATCCGAAACAGTGTTCATTTGTATACAAAGATATAAATATTCACACTGGAAGAACGTATGATAAGAGTTATAACCAAAGCCTTCTTGCATCTGATTCAGTTTAATTCCAAGAATAAAAACAGCATAAATCGAATGAACTTACAATATGCGTCTGCTGGATAAAGCTAAGCTATAAGAAAAGTATGCAGAGCTACGCTCCTAAGACAAGGCATATGAAAGACAACTTTGATTATCAACTTTGTTTCGGCCGCAGGCTGATTTTAAATCGTTGACTTTCTTTTGAACTGCGTTTATATTACATCTTGAGGTATAGAGATTCACAAAAAAATTTATGTTTTCAAAGAAAATAAAGGGCACATACGCGTGAGACATAGGTTCCTGCTGAATATTATAAGATAAATAACACATTTATGTAAAGCAATAGTTCAAAATCATTCTGTTTTTCTACTGAAATTAAAAAAAAAGAAAATGCGACTTTCATAACTGGCGCAAGATGCCGAGAAAATTACTGCTTCCCTATTTTTACGATGAATATCACTACAGCACGTGTAAATCATCAACTGCAAAATAATAAATCTAAGTCATTTTATACAGGGCGAATCACGTAAAACTTGCACGCGGATTGCGGAAATGGAAAGTGTTGCTCATGTGGGGCTTTCACAGAATTGATTGGTAGACAGATGCGCGTGTTGTTAGCCAATAGCCGGCCGTTGCGGGCGAGCGGTTCTAGGCGCTTCAGTCCGGAACCGCGCTGCTGCTACGGTCGCAGGTTCGAATACTGCCTCGGGCATGGATGTGTGTGATGTCCTTAGGGTAGTTAGGTTTACGTAGTTCTAAGTTCTAGGGGACTGATGACCTCAGATGTTAAGTCCCATAGTGCTCAGAGCCATTTGAACCATTTTTGAGCCTCTTAAGTGCGCGTAATTTGTAGAATTTTACTGACGTAAACAATGCGGATGGGTCTTGAACGATAGTAATATTCTTTGTTCAGGTATGAGACAACTGATGATAAAATTTACGAATGAACTAAGAAGTACTCATTAAGTTAGCTAAATATTTGGTCGGTTCTTGGTAGAACGGGTTCATGACCAAACATTAAAGTTATAAAGTAGTTGATATTCAAGAGTATAGTATTCTGAATTCCTTGCTTTTCATTTACAATTACTCCTTGAGTATAATTTATTACTAAATCGTGCAAACTCATCTACTTCTCAACTAACGTGAAAACATAGTTCTTTTATACAGTCCATTTGTCTGCCAACGTTATGTAGCCACCCTGTAGTGCAAATGTGACGATGTATTTGTCCTAAGAGGTCATTAATCTGCGCTGCTCCATATTACGTGTGGTCTAATCTCACATATAAGTTACATGTACAAGGTGACCAACATACAGTGGGTTTCTTGAATAATGTCTAAAAAGTTCTCAGTTCCCTGTAGAGAATAGATAGTCAAGATACGGAGCACATGAAACATTTCGCTTTAAATTTGCTGTGACCATTTTCTGGTACAAATACCACGAGAGAGATGGCGAAGTTCGTAGCATTTGGAGCATTAAATTCTCTGTGAGCATTTTCTGGAACAAAAACACGAGAGAAATTGTGAAATTCATGCCTTAAGAGACGGAAAGATTATTTCTCACATGTAGAATGTTGTGCTGATCTGACAGTCCTTTATTTCAGATAACGCTAGAGTATATGAAACAAGGAACCACGAATAATTAAATAATTCTTGATCAATTAACGTCACCGAAGCGTATTGCCAACGGTAACCAAAATAACGGTGCTGGTGTAGAGAACAGGAATGTGTGAATATGCTGAATTTCTACGCTTTTTCAAAGGCCATGGTTCTACGTACCGCTAGTGTAGAGATATCGGGCCCAGGTATCTTTCAACAGCAGAGAAGGTAATGCACTTCAAGGAGGATACCTTCCTTAAATGAAAAATGACACATTGCAAAGAATTGCGTGTCTATCTTAACGTCATTTTTGTATTTTGTAACACGTTATGATTATTAGCCACTATAGTTCGAGCCGAGTACATTTAAATACTATTTCCACATTCTACAATTTCTCATAAATTAATTACTGATGGTACTCAGAGGAAACAAGAGAACAGAAGCTTTTTTAAGTGTGGTGTCAATGAAGAATATCGAAGTTTAGATAGGTAGATTGCGTAACTAATGAAAAGGTACTGGGCCAAAATGGGCACATACCAAACCTTTACTAAAAGAAAAGGTGTGATGAAAGAACGCATCCTGAGCAACAGTTAATTTCTTGATGTTAGAACGAAGTGCCTTCAACTCAGTGCAGGGTTCATTTGTCAGTCAGAAGTTCAAAGACTAGCACAACATGGACTGGTGTGGATAGTAGGAGAAAACTAGTCTAGAACTGATGACTGTAACATCGGATGACGATCCTTTAAAGCAATGTATGTTTCTTTACTAAGGAGCGTGTTTTATTATCTCTCTTGGGTATTTGACACAATTGTATATGATACAAGCGTAATTTATCATTTTTCAGCTGGAATAAAATATTGAAATAATAAAATAACCGTCTTGCCTTACACGTCAGCTTGATAAACTCGCCATCGCCTCGCGGATTGGCCTCTCTGTTTGAGGCACCATTTCGTGGATTGCGCGGCGCCTTCCGCCGGAGGTTCGAGTCCTCCCTCGGTCATGGGTGTGTGTGTTGTTCTAAGCATAAGTTAGTTTGGGCTAGCTTAAATGATGTGTAAGTCTAGGGACCGATGACCTCAGCGGTTTGGTCCCTTAGGAATTCACACATACACAACTCGCCATCAATTACAATTTTCAACAACCTTAGCAGGTTATAAAATGTACTAGGTATTTACCTGCTAGTGGCTGTAAGTCATTGTTTTTACAAATATGTTCCTCCGTTCTTCATTAATTTTAAACTAATTGTGTAGACTAACAAAGCTTAAACAAACTTACACCACTACTAGAGGGGCTTTAATGTTGCAGATAATGGAAAGAGGCAGTTAGTATAGTGTTACATGTGTTACTCAGGGTAAGGCGAAAGTGTAGGCGACACTGTTATTAGCTTGGCAGCCATCTTCACTAATCTTTACGAGACTCTCATCCGTGAACAGTGAGCATGTGTTAAGCAGTTTTATTGGTGTAGTGGCTTTTATATATTAGAAACCTTCACACTGACGAGAGTCATGATCTGATATTTAAGATAAGTTTAATTTTACTGTACATTTGACATACTGAAAATGAGTGTAACAGTTTCCTGCGATCTGAAATGGACTACAACGTGGAACTCTCAAATACTCCATGAATTCTTTTATATCTCACCTGGCTTTATAGAGTCTGCCCGCCTCTGAATCTCAGCCGTCAGCTTTTCTGGACGCTATACACTACTCCCAGGGATTTTTCGTTATAGAAGGCGTGGAATGGGGTCCTCTCAACGTCGTTATGCAAATTGAGAAGCTTCCTGAATGAGAAGTAGCGGCTCCAGGGTCAAGAACAGCGGCCGGGAGGGCAGTGTGCTGACCTCGCATCCCTCCATACCGCATGCAGTGACGTCATGGTGGAGCATGACACGGCGGTCGGAAGGTCCAGACTGGCCCATGACAGCCATAACACGAAACTTTTTTTTGGTATCGAAATGATATCTTTCATTTTTTGTAATTAATAAATTTTATCATCCGGGACACTATCTCAGCTTAATGCTAATATAGTCTCGTCGAAAACGGGTGTGAAGCTAGTTTTGCAGCACCAGAGAGACAACTTTAATTAAAGATTTGTTATATGATTGGTACTCCATTTCCGAGTTTTAGTTGTGCAGTGTTTCACTAAATGATTGGCGAAACACCTGTGGAATGGCTAGATGCGGCATTAATCCCGGTTTTGTACGCTTGCTGAAAATTGTTTTCATAATTCGTCATAAAACGTTCGAGAACGTTCTGAAATAGCCTGCAAAGACAGGTGGGGAGAATATTTCCCTTTGTAATTCATTAGAGAAGATATTCGATGTTCTTAGTGTTTTAGCTCAGTCACTACTTTATGTATTTATACAGTAATGGGCTTATATTTAGAACAATTTTCAAGCGCTTCACTGAATAGCTTTCTCGTAATATTCCATCTTTCTACCTTTCTTTTTAGTGATCCAGAAGTACGTTCTATAAAAGTTTATATTTGATGGGATGTATGTAGTTTCTGGTTCCTTCGAAGCAAGATTTGTGTTTTCTTTACTTACGCCATGTGTTTAAATTCTCGTTAGATCAGTTTACTTCCTGTTACTTTATGTAAAAGGAAAGGTCATTTCCAGTCGCAAAAAGCTTATTTCTACATTTCTGGATGTCATTATTTGCCCCCATTTATCTGAGACACGAACTTCAAGTTCTTCGACGCGCTGTTTACATTACCGCGTAAGTGTCAGTGGTCTACTATGCCGACGTGTTCAGTAGTGTAACGTCACGGTCTCATGTTTTAATCACTGAGAAACGAATTGTTAACATCTACGGATCTCGGATGAGGTGTTAAACTAGTGTAGTACTCACAAACACACTGCAGCTCTCATGAGGCCTTCGAGTGTAACTTCCTACATCTGGAGAAAATGCTAAAACAACTTGGGGTGAGTGTGGTGCCCATTTTCCGTATATGTTTGCTCTAGCACCTACAATATGTAGTTTTTCGCTTATCATTTATGTTAAGTGTTATTACATGTTGTATCGCTTAATGTTGTACATTATCTGGGCGGGAGTATTTTTTACGTCGACACGTTCTATGTTCGCACTCGTCTACTAACTGCCAGCATTGTGTACGCGTATTGCCACTTTATAGTTATTTTACATTCCACAGTTTGTCTTTGCTAATTTTCGTACGCTAATGGTACTACCGTAAGAAACGTACATTTTTTATCCACGATATGTATAGTTTCTCTTCCAGTGATGCTTGAAACAGCCGAAATCGGTCAGGAATAAATTTAAATATTTACAGCAGATTACAAAGTAGCTTTTTAAAAATATTTTACAGCTGTTGATAATTACCTACACAAATTATTTATTCAATATCCCGTCGAAAATTTTTCTTGCTGGATCCGAGATTTCTGTATTGTATTGTACCACTCCATATTTGTTAGAAAAATATATCCATTTATATTATGCTTAAATAAAACTTCTGTGATTAAAATTGTGGTAAACTTTATTTCTAGCATTTTATTGGTATCATGCTCAATTTATGAACCAAAGTAGCCCAGTGACAGTACTCGCTCCAGCAGGGCATTGCTTCTGTCTTATCATTTGAGATATCAGTGTAATGTATTTCACGTAAATGATATAATGGCTGTAATATCAGTTACAAACCGTTGGCTATGTCGAAATATTAACGCATGTGTCAAACATTATTGACAGACATGGACTCCGGTACTATTTGGCTTTTGCAACCGTCATCTTCGTATATAGCTGATCAGCTATGCAAAGCATTGATGCTTTATTCAGAGTATGATTTCCAAATTGTTATTTCCAAATTATTATAATAATATTAATGTTAGGTTCTACACTACGTAGTATCAATCATTAAGGCATCAAACTTCAATCTTTTATAAACGTCAACGGAATTACCGAACACCAACTAGAATTTAATTATTACTCTTGAAAAGCGCAACGGGTTCTTATAGTTAGTCATCAGATCAGAAACATATAAAAGAAACTACTTGTTCTGCTCGAACGTTATGTACTTTAGCAGTCATGTTACCATTTTCTTAAATTCATTTACCTGTTATTGGAGTTTTTGTTAATACAAATATTCTGCTTTTTCTTTTTCTCCGTCTTCTCGCGAAGATAGGCATTTTCTGATTCTTTTCAAGCGAGCTAAACCAAACGATTCATTAATGTAAAGGAAGAAACTAATAAAGAAACTACATTAAACTAAAGAATATAATAATGAGACCAGCTATAGTCTATAACAGTGATTCCTTTGCCGTTGCTGCGAATAACACACAGTTAAAGTACTATCTTTTAAGAGCTCAAAATACACACTAAGCGCAATAAACAACTACCGACCCAAATGTGTTCTCCACCGAAAACCAACAAAATACTTTCACTGCCACATCTAAAAAAAAAAAGAAAAAAAAGAGCGAAAATATCGTCCATGAATGCACAAGGGGTCATGTAACTAAATCTGTCACATAAGTCAAATGCGTAAATGTACCAGTACAGTAATTCATAAAAATAAATGTCAGATGTATCGGGAGTGTAACCGTATTACCCACACACGATCTGGATCGCATTTTCGATGGATGAGGCTCCTTTAACGCCGTGGTTTTTATACGTACGAAAGTGTGACGTAAACGGCCAACTGAGGGCAAATCTGCCGCAAGGACACCAACCACGTGCGATGTTGTCCGAGCGGAAGTCAGGGACGGGGTTTGGGGGAGCAAAGTGAGGACTGGCGTGGCGGAATAGACGCCTGGCAGTGAGGTATGTCACAGACTTTTTTCTCTCGCGAGTGATATATAAACGGGCGACAGTGGGTGGCTTTAGAGCTCACCGTAAGCTCTGAGAACGCGTCAAGTGAATGAAAATAAAGTGATAGCTTGCGTTTCAGTAGAACGTAGAAGGAAAAACTACTAAGGTAGAAAGAAATGATTGAGCTTATTTTACATGTTTTACTGAGCTTAGCAATCCTGTGGCCTGGAATTCATTATAAATACAAGTCTTCCACTATTCTAAACATAGCTAAAATGAGGTAAGAAGACGCATGTGATGAATATTTTTTGAAATGAAAACCTCTTCAGCAGTTACAATATGTTAACTGACGATTAAGCGTGATCAGCTGTTGGTAATAACCATCGGAAGTTTGCTCGTTAATCCTCTATAATGTGAAAGAGAATGAAATTATTCTTCCAGATCCTTAGAATATTAGCCTACGACACATGTTTGTAGATCAAGAAAAACCCAGGTAAAATTGAAAAGAGGGTTTATTTGAAGACACGTGAGGGACAGACACTACTCCTTGAGATTTACTACCATGGATAATAATAAATGTATTTAAATAGATATAAAACAAAATATTGGTATTAGTTTCTCATACAGACCCAGTGCCAGACAACGTTATCCTTAAAAATCGTGAATGTTTTCTTTGTTATGAAGTAAATCTAGGAAGTGTACTTTTCCTGTAACATACATCACTAATAGCTGGTATTGTGTGATAGTTTCCTTCTCACTGTCTGGAAATGGAATTGTGGTGCCACTAGAACGAGTGTTCTGATCAATAAAAAATCCTGATGACGTATTCATGAATCATCTGAATGCTGTATCTGAAAAATTGTTCTTAACTCATTATAAATAAGCATTTATAACATCTCCATCTGTGTTTACTTTTGAAACTCGCTCCTCAAACATGAAGCAAAAGCTTCATTGATGTGGCGTGAGACATCACAAGTATACTGTGCGTATCTCTATTGCCAAGTCAACGGGCTGCTAGCTTCTTGTATTGAAATTACAAGCAGTACTTCTTAGAATTATTATCATTTTATCAGACATTGAAGTGATTAATGTTTGAAATTTTATAGCAACTCTCCATGATGTTTTTGTACAGTAACTATGCTTTCTTACTTACCAGACTGTGCTTCATGTCAACCCATTCAAAAGACTTGTGCAGTGAAATGTTTGAACATGTGTACACTTTTTTTTGATCTACTAGATCTAGCATTATGTAAATCCGTTCGAAAAACTTTGAGCAGTATGATGTATAAACACGTTTACCCTTAAGAGTTGTCCTCAGTTTCTCCACAAAGCAACACTATCACATCCAAAAGTACTTAACAGGGTGCTCAAAAGTATCCAAACGCTCTGAAATTTTTTTGCATGTTAAGAAGTACTTTAGAGACCACTAATAAGAAACAGTTAATCACTAAGTAGCAATCTTCACCGTTCTCAGAAGTATCCAAATGCTGTGATTTTTTTGTCGAAGGTCCAAACGTACTTATCTCAAAATTTATGTAAAGTAGCTGCTGCACATGTGCAAAGTTTGATTTCTGTACCCTTGACGGTGTAAGGTACAAGGAGCCTCAAATTAATTATTTTCCACAAATTCTAAATTTTTCAATGACAAATATGAAGTGTCACAACGCAGCAGGCATCGGAAAGACTGAACTCACCAAACGAGCGTTTTGCTTGTGCTGACAAGTCTTCTCATTAGGCACTAGAAATCATGAACTTGCTGACTTGACATTTTTCTTTTGGAACAAGGCTCAAATTGTTCGACTTGTCAAGTCGGAAAATTTCAACAATTTCTGACTCAGATGGAAAGGGATTACAGATTCTGGAGCAGTCACTCCTGGCAGATTACTGGCCATCAGAGCTGTGGTTCAGCACTTTCTTCTTCTTGGATCACATATGCAACTCCCTAAAGAGTGTGAGAATAACATACGGGATGTTCAAAAAGTCTATACGCAGTGCCATATGATTGTTAGCCGCGCGTGCCGTATACCGCAGTGAATATACCGATATGAAACTAAGTGAAATACAACATATTAATTTATTGAATATTTATTTTTAGTTACATATTTTCACATTAAATGCTGAAAGTGTCCCCCCTGTTGTTGAATACACAATTCAACTCGTCTAATCATGTTTCCAAACACAAGCTGTAGCATTTCCTCTGTAACAGAAGCAGTGAAAGTGAATATTGCAGTTTTCAATTCATCGATGGATTTGGACGGTTTTTATAGACAGTTGCTTTGGCTGCACCCCAGAAGAAAAAGTCAGGTGATCATAGGTCAGGCGATCGTGGAGGCCAAAGTCCCTGTGAAATTATGGGATCACAAAAAGCATCAGCAAGCAGTGATATTGCAACGCGAGCTTTATGCGCGGTTGCACCATCTTGTTGAAAATAACCGTTCAGTATTTCACTTAACACAAGTTCTCCTATGAATGGGTACAGAATATCACTGCAATATGGCTGTGCGTTTATTATTTCGTTGAAAAATATGGGACCCACAATCCGACGTCTAGAAATTGCAATCCAAACTCCTATTTTCACGGAATGATGTCGTTCCTCATGCAGTACTCCACATACAAGAATTATGCAAGTTCATGTACCCGGATAAATGAACCACGCCTCATCAGAGAAAAACGTTTCATTAAGAATAGCCTCTCTCTTTCATTCCGTTGAACGAAATTTTTGAAGCATTGACAATAATGCAGTCTCTTGCCACGATGTTTTCAGTTCTTGCACGACTGTCACTTTGAATGGGAAAAGTTCTAATTTTTTCCATACAGCTGTGTGGGCCGTCCCGACACTAACATCGATTTCCTGGGCCAGTTTTCTTATTGACTTGTTCGGACTCACGAACACTTTATCGGAAATATCGAGTAGTTTATCCTCAGACTTCGAAATTTGTTAATCAAATCTCGCACAGTACGGCGAGTGGGAGTGTTGTACTCGTGAAAACTGAATTAAATGTTTGACGAACTGTAACTGTGTATTTACCGCCAGATTTGAACACTTGTTCGACTAAAAACACATGTTCTTTAATGGTTAGCACTTTAACAGTGACAAACACGAAACAAACGAACAAAGGAACTAAACTTAAACGTTCACGTCAACACGTAGCGAGACACACCAACGACACTACTGACGTTGGCTGAGATAAACGAAACAGTGGAATGTTGGCAGAGTCCACTTGAAGGGAAGTAACCCACGCAGGCGAACACTCACACGGCACGCGCGGCTAACAACCATACGGCACTGAGGAGAGACTTTTTGAACACCTCGTACAATATTATTAAAAATTTTAAATCTTTTCGTCTTTTGATTACCTGCTGTAACTCATGCGTGCTTTTTCTCATTCAATATTGCAGAAGCTGAAAGGAGCTGCTGTCTAGTATCCCACAATCAAGCTGTGGAGTCTGCAAGCAACTCTGTAGTATTCCTCCGATCAAGCAGTGGACGAAGTACTGCAGCCGCTAGTACAAGGTAAACAAGAAGAAGAAGACCGCCAACGGAGAAGTCTCTCAGTAGGTCAAACATCATGAATATTGCCGTCGGCTTTGATACTAACCTAGTAATTTTACTGTGTTAGTGTCAGTTTACTAATAACGAATGAACTAAAACTATAACATACTAAGTAATATGCAACCAGAGACCTGAATAGGTTGCTGTTAAGTCTGCACTTATTAGTCGAATTTGTACAGATGTGATAGCTAATAGTGTTGGGGTAGAGAGACAAGTTATTTCTTGGAAGTCGGTTTTCACAGGTTTGAGAACAGAATTGATCTAATTAACGAAAGTCACAAAATAAACTTTTTGCTAGTGTGCAATTTTCTGCTGCCCATGTTAGGTGAAAGAAAATAAACACACATCAGTACAAAGAATGCACATTTAATGCCATCCGAAATTAATGATGATAGACTGGCAAAGAAACTTTTCAAGCGAGACAATCAGACTTTGTGTAGAAAGAAATAATGCAACCGCCTGTCAATGTAAGTAAGACTATACCCCAAACTATCCGAAGTTAGCGGTTCTAGGCACCACAGTCTGGAACCGCGTGACCGCTAAGGTAGCAGGTTCGAATCTTGCCTCGGGCACGGATGCGGTGATATTTTTAGGTTAGTTAGGTTTAAGTAGTTCTCAGTTCTAGGGCACTGATGACCACAGCAGTTAAGTCCCATAGTGCTCAGAGCCATTTGAACCATTTTTATCCGAAGTTACAGTTAGTAAACATGCAGCAATAAACGTTCAGCCCTACACACTGAAGCGCCAAAGAAACTGGTGCAGGCATGCGTACTCAAATACAGAGATGTGTAAGGAGGCAGAATACTGCGCTGCTGACGGCAACGTCTACATAAAACAAAATGTGTCTGGTGAGGTTGTTATATCGGTTACTGCTGCTACAATGACAGGTTATCAACCTTAAAGGGAGTCTGAACATGGTGTTATAGTCGGCGCACGAGCGATCGGACGCAGCCGAGGTAGCGATGGTGTACGGATTTCCCCGTACGACCATTTAACGAGTGTTCCGTGAATATCAGAAATATTGTCAAACATGAAATCTCCGACATCGCTGCTGCCGGAAAAATATCCTGCAAGAACGGGACCAACGACGATTGAAGAGAATCGTTCAACGTGAGAGAAGTGCAAACCTTCCGCAAATTGCTGCAGATCTCAATGCTGAGCCATCAGCAAGTGTCAGCGTGCAAACCATTCAACGAAACATCATCGAAATGGGCTTTCGGAGCCGAAGGCCCACTCTTGTCTCCTTGATGACTGCACGACATAAAGCTTTAGTCCTCGCCTGAGCCCGTCAACACCGACATTGGACTGTTGAAGACTGGAAACATGTTCACTGGTCGTACGAGTCTCATTTCAAATCGTATCGGGCTGATTGACGTTAGGCGTATGGAGGCAATCTCATGAATCCATGGACCCCACATATCAGCATGGGACTGTTCAAGCCAGTAGAGGCTATGTAATGGTGTGGGGCGTGAGTAGTTCGAGTGATATGGAACCTCTGACAAGTCTAAATACGACTCTGATAGGTCACACGTATGTAAGCATCCTATTTGATCACCTGTATCCATTGACGCTCACTGTGCATTCCGACGGACTTGGGCAATTCCAGCAGGAAAATGTGACACCCCACACGGCCAGAATTGCTACAGAGGGTCTCCAGGAACACTCTTCTGAGTTTAAACACTTCCGCTGGTCCTCAAACACCCCAGACATGAACATTATTGAGCATATCTGGGATGCCTTGCAACCAGCTGTTCAGAAGAGATCTCCACCTCTCGTACTCTTACGGATTTATGGACAGCCCTGCAGGATTCATAGTGTCACTTACCTCCTGCCCTACTTCAGACATTAATCGAGACCGCGCCACGTCGCGTTGTGGCATTTCATTGTGCTCGCGGGGGCCGTACACGATATTTGGCAAGTGTACCAGTTTCTTTGGCTCTTCGGTGTATTAATGTGTGTTTTAAGTGGGTAATTCTAACCGATTTGTATCCTGTAAATTGGAGTGCACGGAATGTGTCGATTTACCATAAAAAGTAAATTAAACTTTGTCAACATTCCGTTTTCTGCAGAGCTGAAGCAAGTACAGGTATTTGAAAAACAGGGTGCATGTGTCTCTGTTATTGTCTATCGTATTCAATATTCTTATTGCAAATGGATGACTGTGGAAAACAAGAGAGGTGAGGGGTAGTTCAAGTTGTACCCCTACATATCACAAAGCAGCATCGACAGAAACATGTAAATACATTAATTAATATTGCAGGTTGCAAATAGGAAATATCTCATATCTGTTGTACAAAAAACATGTCGAGGCCAGCACACACATGTAGTAGTATTACTGATCATTAGCATAAAACTGTAGTATGCGAGAGTTTTCTACGTTAATTTCAATGTAAAGAAAAATTAGATGCTCTCACAGTTTGGTGTACTCAGCATAAACCAGTCGACAAAGTCAAAATTTAGCACGTTCAACAATAAATTTGAGCTGACATTTGGGCTTTGCACTGACACAGAATGCATGTTAGATCCAACTGCTACTTGCAGTCATAGCAGTGACTCTGGTTCGCATTCTGATCAGATACATTAACATACACCCTTCCGCATGGTCTACTACATAAATTGCAGCTATGATCCGGGATACTCCGAGTTTAAGATGTACAGAGTCAGTTACCGCTAGTAATAGTTCAGTAGACAGTTTATGCAATCGTTGAGACTGTGAATGACTTTTTATTGGAAAATAAAAAGGTAGAAATAAGTTCTAAGGCAGAATTGGTGTTTCGATCAGCTAATCTCTATCATATGTACCAGGAACCATTTAAGGAAGGTGATCACATTAGACGCAGAGACCACTGCCATTTCACCGGTACATACCGAGGCGCACTATATCCCAGATGCAGTGTGAACCACAGACCTCACTATAATGTCCCCATCATATTCCACAATCTATCTAAGCAGTTACTGCAGGCATTTCTTAATCATGAACATTTCCTAAAGCAGACATCAGACAGCGATGAAGAGGTTAAATGCAGGTCGTATTTTTCCTCGAACATGAAAAATTTTGATCTTAGTAAAAGATCAGCAGTGAAATATAAATTTCCGATTCATCAAATCGCAAAAAATCTTGACGTACTCACCCAAACGTGTGTAAACATACCTGAAATCTGAAGAACTCAACACAATGTGGACATTTTTGCCAAGTGAACGAGAGCGTAACCTAGATTATCAGAAAAGAGTTTTTCTGTGTGAACATGTTAAATAGAAATCGATTTTACTGGAAGGTCAAGAGCTTTTATAGTATTCCAATATGTGATATAATAACAGAAGGTGAGTACCGAAGAGCTTGCAGTGTATGCAATGTATTCAAATGTGAAACACTGTTTTTATTTATACAGGAAAATTGACGTGCTACTCCTTCCACATGTGGTCGAGAACTTCCGCGGTCTATGACTTGAGGCATATGAACTAGATCCTGTGGGTTACATCACTTCACCTTACTTGTCATGCGATGTCTGCTGAATATTATTGAAGAGAAAATGCAGTTAGTAACGAGTTCAGTTTGTTGAAAGAGGAATTAGAAGTGGCACGTCCATTGTTATTGCAGAGATCCGGTTGTGAACACTGGATTCATGCTCAGCTATGATGACAAAGCTTACGAATCTTGGGTCATGTATGTTGAAGTGATCAGTTTGTACAGCTGGATGACGTTACAGTATCCTTCGGTGTCCATATCTGTACAATAATCCCCAGTGAGTGTTGAAAATTTTGATGTGGAAACCATACCAGACGAAGGCAAGATAGGGTGCATTTCACAAGTGTACCTCGAATATTAACGATTAATTCGGATTCGTCCTTGTGTATAGAAAATTTGTGACCCAGATCTGATAATATAATACTGAAGTTTCAAAAAAGGTTCAAATGGCTCTGAGCACTGTGTGGCTTAATATCTGTGGTCATCAGTCCCCCAGAACTTAGAACTACTTAAACCTAACTAACCTAAGGACATCACACACATCCATGCCCGAGGCAGGATGCGAACCTGCGACTGTAGCGGTCATGCGGTTCCAGACTGAAGCGCCTAGAACCGTATGGCCACACCGGCCGGCACTGAAGTTTCAGTTACGTCGTTATATGATACGAAAAGCTGTATTGCTCACAACAGAAATTTGAAACAATGTTAGTAACATGAACTGCTTTTAAAAAAGAGTCACCGAATTTTATCATCTCATACATTTAGAGTAACGCACAAAAACGCATAAGTACAAGCAGCGATTTTGGGAGGAAATTTTCAAGCTGATGACTAATAGTGCAACAGTTGCGGGACATCCTGAGAAGCAGATATGGAGCTGCACCACTACCTGCCAAACCAGATTTCCAAGGAACTGTTATTTTTATTGAAAATTTAGTCGCCATTGAACTGGCGATGCTTACTGTAGTCTTCGGTAAACCGATTGAAATTCGAATAGCGATTTTCGCTATTTCGAAAACAATTCATTTGGGATACATATTACACAAGTTTCCAGCACATCATATGGATATGTGCAACATAGACACTGATAGATTATTTATAGAACTCCGTCTAGCTATAATGGGACCAGGAATAATGTCTATAAAGTTTTGATACTTCATGTTTCCCTGCAAATAACGGTTATGATATTACGCTGATAAATAAAACAGAGGGTGTGTTAATGAAACAATCTATTACAGACTTTGTCAGTTTACAAATAAAAATGTATGCTCTTACGACAGAATTTGAGCACATAATGTGTAGAGGAAAGAGTATAAAGCAATCTTCTGTTAATTGGTTAAGCATCGATGATTAGACAAAACATGTGTTGTATTCAGAAATAAAAAGAAATGTGCGATGTGCAATTCAGTCACGTTACATGTTATTTCTACTGTTAAACATCAGGAACTGGGATTATCTGCACAGGATGATAAATTTATACGAATACAGATAAAGTAAATAAATTAGTTTTAGGTCAGTATTATCTGGAAAATGATAATAATAAATGATGATTAATTTTATTTTAAAAGAAATGGAATACACAAGAAACCTAAATACCAGAAAGACGTAAATGAAAATACCTAAAAATGTGAATAATGTAAATAACTGAATAATTTTAAAAATACGTGAAAAGAGTTCGAGACCCGCGCTCGTGCATGTATGTGTATGTGTATGTGCGTGCGTGTGCGTGTGTGTGTGTGTGTGTGTGTGTGTGTGTGTGTGTGTGTGTGTGTGAGTGTGTGAGAGAGAGAAAGAGAGAGAGAGAGAGAGGAATACAAATTGTAGACTATAATCGTCCGAAATTGAATTTGTAATTGTAAATTGTAGCTTGAAGCCACTACCTGTTGTGAATTTGAAATTCGTCCACCACTAGTCTGACTGATCATGTGATACCAATTTCTGCCACTCTCATAAAAAGAAAGCTTGAGGAATTCAAAAAGTAACTGAAACAATTGGATAAGATTAGTAGCTAGTATTTCCAGCGAACCAAAATCTGAGTGCAATTTAGATACACTCCCCGGATTGGGTAAATCATGAGCAATTATTTAATCGTTACGATAGTAAATGAGTTTTCGATTTGGAGCAAAATGTGCATGGACAGGGCGTTTCAGGCATCGGGGGAGAGAACCATATAGTATGAGAGTAAGCAACTCTTCTGGGTCCGTAAAACGGTCACGGATTCTGTGGGACGCTCCTTATCTGTGTCTGCACAAAAGACAGCTCGCTTAGCATGCGTTTACATTTCTGTGGGGGAGGATAATTCTTAGGAATGGCACCAGTTATACTCCAGTTGACTTTCTGCGAGGCACCAAGGCGGCACATACCCAAAATCACATATCCAAAATATGATACTGAAACCATTTCCATGTGAACCAAAGCAGCCCCTAAAGGTGCTAGGCGCCTATGAGTCTTGTAATACAAGTAAGTTTCAAATGTTCTTGTCTTGTAATGATAGATGCTTTTGTGAATGTGCGTCTCTGTTAAGTTGCAATGCAGGGCACTGACGATATTCAATGAAGTTTTAATGGATATTAAAGCATTTCTTAACGACAGTTGACGCTGTGTTTTATATAAAATTTAAAATTCTATCTCTCTGATAAAATCAAAAAGGCACCAAATTCCTACGTTCTGTCATACAAGGACAAGCGTCATCCATTCACGAAGAGGCTGTGATAATTCTTGTAGACGTTACTCATTTTCCTGTTTGATCCATTGGTCACGGGAAACTGCTACTTACGAGCGTTTTAAGGACGTCAGCGTCCATTTTTAACTTTTACTAAGTACTTTGCCTTCCTTTTGCGAGTAATCGAGAGCAGCGCAGGGCCGCGTCGAAAGTTGGCTGGAACAAAACAGCAGACAGCGGGGGGAAAGTTTTAATTGGAAGCTTATCGTGGCTGGACTCAGTAGAAGTCGCACTCTCGCAGCTACTGTGCGTCGCTGCTCTGGAGGAAGGCGGCCTGCAGTCAGCCCCTGGCTCTCAGCCGTCGCCACTCTGCGCCGCTGACAGATTTATGCGCCGCGGTCCGACGGCGTGCTCCTGCGCGCTTCCAGAAGCAATTGCCAATACGAGGCTGGCGCCGCGGCCTCTGTATTCGCTGCACCGGTAGCCGCTACCTAAATCCAGTCGCCAGTGTGTCCTTCCTTCCCTATTCCACCCCATGCCACACTCCCTAACGGTGCTGATATCCACAGTGAGGCAAAGAGCTGCTTGCAACTTATCCTACGGTCGCAGGTTCGAATCCTGCCTCGGGCATGGATGTGTGTGATGTCCTTAGGTTAGTTAGGTTTAAGTAGTTCTAAGTTTTAGGGGACTGATGACCACAGATGTTAAGTCCCATAGTGCTCAGAGCCATTTGAACCATTGCAACTTATCGCATACAGTAAGCATTATTGACAAGGGACATTCCACTAGCAATGTATACAGGCCTCTTTTGTTGATCATCCTCCTTTTGACTGCCACGACCTCCTCTCTTGTGACAGTCTCTTTGTCCCCGAGTAGTGCTTCCATTCAATGTCATAAAGTATTTGTGCAATGTATTACGAAGTATGTGTATGGGTACTTCTAGGTTCGGGGCGCTCAACGACAACATTATAAGCAACCATATGAAATTTGTAGAAACGAATGTGGTTAAAACGTGTGAGAAACGAGATGAAACGCAAGCTGAGATAGAATCGCACTCGCCGTCAACAGTCTCATCCATAATCACCCGCACAATCACACTAGCTCACGTCACGGAAGATAGCGTCAAAATTATTCAAATGTTGTAAAAATCGAGTAATCTAAGAAAGACTAGAGGAAAATTAAAATATATTCACGGTAATATGTGGCTCGACGATGACACGATAAACACTGATGAGGCAGCCACCCTGACAACACACTCAAAACGTCAATCTACATGGCACGTTCAATAAGTACCGCGACACATTTATTTTTGCGGCCAATTTTGGTTGAAAAATGCAGTATTTGTTGTAGGACATTGTGGAATATTTCCGCTTCGGTCCCTACAGGTTCATGACGTTCCGTCATGCGGCAGCGCTATACGTAGCTTCAAAATGGCATCTGGAAGGGAGATCTGTTCAAGCACAGAGCTGTTATTGAGTTTCTTTTGGCAGAAAACCGGAGCATCGCAGACATTTACAGGCGCTTCCAGAATATCTACAGAGACAGACTCTGAACAAAAGCATGGTGAGTCGTAAGGCGTGGCGTCTATCATCACAATAAGGTTTCGCAAATCTGTCAGATCTCCCGCGTGCAGGCCAAACGCACACAGTTATGACTCCTGCAATGTGAAACTTGTGGACACTCTCATTTGACATGATCGACGGGTCACAAACACATCGCTGCTCAAATAGACAAAGGAAGGCCTTATACAAGTCAACGCACCAGAGAGAAACTTCATTGGACTGTTCTTCTTCATCCACCTTACATCCCAGATCTCGCAACTTCCAGTGCACATCTGTTTGGCTCAACAAAGGAAGCGTTCTGTGTGAAGCAGTACGAGGATGATGGAAAGATTATTGATGTCGCCCTACGTTGGCTCCAACGTTGGGCAGTAGAGTGGTACCATGCGTGCATACACACCATTCCAACAAGGTGGCGTACGGTCATTGCTGTAAATGGAGATTATGTTGAAAAATAGGGCTTTTTAGCCAAAACAGTGGGGAACAATACCGTTTATTTGAGGCCGCAATCAAACCAACCTCCACTCAGAAAAATATGTGTGGGCATTACTTATTGAAAGTCCCTCGTAAAATTTTAGGGAAAAGGCGGACAATTCACAAAACTTTAGACGTCGGGCCACATTCATTTGATTGCCACTTAAAATAGAGGACATATCTGTCGGCATATCAGTTATTATCCTTTGGTCTGGAAATTAAACACAGTTGAATAAAATGTGGTACACTGTGATTTGTACGTCACAAGCACCTTTCACTGTCTGGTCCTCTCTCCGGAACATGAAACCATGCGTTGTAAGTCTGTGGTCTATAGGAAGACGAGTAAGGAGGACAGCATGCTTCCTGTGTGGCTGTGAGGAGCTACGCCACAACCACGTTGTCGACTTTACTAGATGCAGCTTACTGTCTGTCTCTTCCATTCACACTTCTTCCTATTGATACATGGCTGCGTACCTCAAGTGCAAGACGACAGTATGTAGGCGGAAGGCATACTGAAGTATACGAGGGTCACGATACACCTCTTCACTGCTACATCTGCCCTTTACTTCTTCTTAACTCCCAGGTATCCACATGCTTCGCAGAAAGACACATCCTTGCCCAGCGAGGTGAAAGAGGGCATCGCGGATATTCCGGACTTCTTTATATACTGGGTACAAGCGTTGTTGAGAGTGAAGGACGGTCACAGAGTCGGAATTTGGCACTCGCAACACGTCAGAGCTATTTCAGTGTCTTCAAGGTCACTTATAATGCTACGTCGAAGGTAACAAAGTCTTCAGGCAGTCAGATCTTGAGGACTCGATCAGGGAAGACAAGAGAGTAACCAACGGATTCCCCTTGTTGATATCCTCCCGGAAACACAGCTACAGAGTTGTGGTGCTCAGTCAAAATGTCACAGAATTACGCCCTATCGGAAAATATTCTTATTAGAGCACAAAATATGCGAATATATTCCTGCTTGTTTAGTAGACCGTCACTGGAAATTGAGGTACCAGATGCCTCATTCTTCCTTCCTCAGAATCACTGAAAATTTTCCGAATAATTTTCGCATGCCAACATATTCGCGCTTTTTTAACATTCGCATCAATCTCCCAGGAGCTCCGTTAAATGGAACTCACTCACATCCAATAGTCCATCGCTGTAGTTCGGTCATACCCATCCACTCCCAACTGCGCTTTCTCACCCACTCACTCAGACCAACTCATTGTCGTTATCTCTCTGATTGTGTCCTCTGTCACTGTCACAGATCACTTCATTCTGTCTTGCTACTACAATCTCCTCTCACTGTCACTTTCTTCCCTTTGCTCTGTCTCACTGCTAATATCTCATTCCTTCCTTCCTACCACTCTTCTCACTGTTATTATCTCTCTCTCCCTCGTTATCACTGTCATATATGCTATCTCTCATTATTGCTGGTTCTCAACCACTCCCATTTTCAGTTTTCCTTTATTCTGACCTCGCCCCCCTCCCCCTCCGGCACTCGCTCATTTACTCTTTCGTAGCACTGTACTGTCAGTGTCAACTATGTACCACTGCCACTATGTCCCTCTCTTTCTCTCACACTGCTACTGTCTCCCTCGCCCTTTCCATAATACGGCCACTGCCTGCTATCTTCTGGTATTTATTACTTTTCCGTCTCTTTGCCATTGCCACTGTCTTCTTCTCTCTCATCACAAGAAAGCACGAATACGTTCACATGCCAACATGTATTTTTTTTTAAATATAGACAAGGAAGTATTCGCATCTTTTGAGCTCTGATAGGAACATTTTCCCGCTGATTCCCTTTTTTCCCTGCGGCACCTGGGCACGTAATTCATATGAAAGGAAATGTATTGGTCATTAAAATCTATATACTTACTAACGTGAAATTAAAATAACGCAAAACTAATTTTACTCATAGACTGGATTTAATGTGCACAAAGTTTTTGCATATGTATCAGTACTGAAACATAGAGTTCCCAGAACCCTCCTGATGATAACGGAGACACTTTACAGCAGTCTACCCGTGCTACGTCACTATACAAACTATGTTTTCACCTCACATCGGATTTCACATGCGTATTTTAAGTGTACAAGTACGCTAACTTTGAAACTCTGTATCTCGAAAACGGATAAAGATATAAAAAAGTCTGCAAAGTTGACTGGAATCGGAATCTTACGAAAATATCGTACATATTATAGCTGTTTTAAGTGTATAGCCGTCTCTAAATCTGCGGCTGGGTTTTGGTACACAAAAAACAAGTTTTAAGGGTGTCTCTTGATGACGGATGAAGATATTTGAAAACGGTGAGATGGCTCTTCTAAACAAATTCCTAGGAAATATACCAATAAAATCTGAGTAGTTTTCTGCGATAATCTATCATCTAGGTTTCGTCTCATACCGGATTGTACTCATACGGTAACTTTTAACCTCCGTATCTTGGAAACGGATAAAGATATAAATTTCAAATGTTGTCCGAGATCGGCATCTTAGGAACATAGCGTAAAAATCG
The DNA here is from genome assembly GCF_023864345.2 of Schistocerca serialis cubense. Classification (NCBI taxonomy): domain Eukaryota; kingdom Metazoa; phylum Arthropoda; class Insecta; order Orthoptera; family Acrididae; genus Schistocerca; species Schistocerca serialis. The sequence goes on from NC_064639.1 coordinate 697,226,298, forward strand.
TGGGCTGGATTTTGGTCCACTGGTGACTGCAAAAATACAGTAATAAACGCTTTTTGTGGCGGTTTCCGAGGAACCTCACTTGAACTAGTGCTACCTCGATAAGTCGCATCAGATCCACTGTAGATCACATCAAATGTAAAAAGAACCAATCGATTTGCTCTATTTGCCTACGCAGGAAGAACTGTGTAATATTCATACTTTCAACCTCTAGTGAGGCATCTGCATCTACATGGATACTGTGCAAATCACATTTACATTCCTGGCAGACGGTTCATCGAATCATTTTCACAATAATTCCCTATTATTCCACTCTCAGAGAGTTCACGAAAGAGGAACATCCGTATCTTCCCGTGTGAGCTCTGATTTCATTTATTTTATTATTATTATCGTTCATCCCTATGTAGGTCGGCTTCAATAAAATATTTTCGCATGAAAATGAGAAAGTGGTGATTGAAATGTAGTGAGAAGATTCTACCGCAACGGAAAACGCCTTTGTTTTAATTATGTCCACCCCAATTCCTGTATCATGTCAGTTACTCTCCCCTGTTTCTCGTGCTGCTGTCGTTTGCACTTTCTCAATGTACCCCGTTTATCCTATATGGTAAGGCTCCCACATCAGTACTCCGAAATAGGACGGACATGTGTAGCGTAGGCAGTTTCTTTCATAGATCGGTTGCATCGTCCAAGTGTTCTGCCAATAGCCGGCCGGCGTGGCCGTGCGGTTCTAGGCGCTTCAGTCTGGAGCCACGTGACCGCTACGGTCGCAGGTTCGAATCCTGCCTCTGGCATGGATGTGTGGTTAGTTAGGTTTAAGTAGTTCTAAGTTCTAGGGGACTGATGACCACAGATGTTAAGTCCCATAGTGCTCAGAGCCATTTGTTCTGCCAATAAAACGTAGTCTTTGGTTTTCCTTCCCAACAATATTCTCTGTGTTCATTCCAGTTTAAGTTGTCCATAACTGTAATTCCTAGGTACTTAGTCGAATATAAGGCCATTAGATTTGACTGATCTGTCGTGTACCCGAAATTTAACGGATTCTTTTCAGCACTTTTTAGCACTTGTACTTTTCGGTATTTAAGGTCAATTCCGAATTTTCGCACCATACAGATATCCCTTCTAAATCATTTTGCAATTTGTTTTGACCTTCTGATGACTTTGCTAGACGATAAACAATTGCATCATCTGCAAACAACCTAAGACGGATGCACGCATGTCTCCTAAATCGTTTGTATAGATAAGGAACAGCAGAAGGCCTATAACACTACCTTGTGGAGCACCGGAAATCACTTGTGGTTTACTCGATGCTTTCCGTCAGTTACTACGAAATGTGACTTTTATGGAAGGAAATCGTGAATGGCTAGCTCTGAGCACTATAGGACTTAACATCTATGGTCATCAGTCCCTTAGAACTTAGAACTACTTAAACCTAACTAACCTAAGGACATCACACACATCCATGCCCGAGGCAGGATTCGAACCTGCGACCGTAGCAGTCGCGCGGCTCCGGACTGATCGCCTAGAACCGCTAGACCACCGCGGCCGGCGGAAATCGTGAATCCAGTCACTTAATTGCGGATATGGACATTATGACGAACTTTCTGTTGTGTACAAAAATGCTTCATAGCGCAATAGCTATCCAAACCCCTTGAAATTACGATTTTATCAAGGACAGAACACGAGGTATGAGTACCGGAAAACACCATTTTTATGCGCGGCGTTTTGGAAAATATTATGTATTCATTCGGTCGCATGCAAATCTATTAAAACAGGTGCAAAATTCCAACTTCTGTTGTGATACTTTAAATCCAAAATTAGTCTGGTCATCTGGAGTAACGTCGGTGGCAGGCAGGAAGAAACGCTAGATTTGGGGTTGTACTTGCTCCACACCAGGCGACTCCCGCAAACGCTGTATGAGAATCGCAAATCTCTCGTTGCTCGTGGAGAATTGGAGACTGGAGGAAAGGCGTTCCCGAGTTGGACAAACTGCAATATGGTATGCTAGTGAATTCGGAGCAGCGAAGACTTTACTTGCCCGATGCACCATGGAGAGTTGCCGCCGGATGGTAAGTGGAGGCTCACCAGTCTCAGCAGAAGCAGTGGGACTAGTCCTGTAAGCCCCCGTGGCCAGCGTAGTTCCCTCACGATAGATAGAATCAGTCATCTCCAGATCAGAAGGCCTCGCTTATCCACCACTGTGCACCTACAGTCTAGCCGCGGTCGCACGAAACCCTAGAGCAAACACTCCCTGTCCACTCCTCAAGACCTATGCCTAATGAACTTTAAGATTTTCGGTGCCTTATGGTTCGGCTTTGAGGTCCGTCAGTTGGGGTAACGAAGACTGTTTGGAGTCAAATATGACGCCCTGAAGGCACACTGTGTCACTAATATGTAAGTCAGGTAAATACGACGTGAACACACATACTTACACGCTCATCCGAGGAAAACGGAAAAGCTGTTCTTGCATCCCACGCCTCTAACCTCTGCTCAGCAAGTTGCAACTGACGAGTCGCTGTTGCACTGCTGGAGGAGGAACAGAAAACTGTGAAATCGTCCCCAAAGATGGAGTATCGTACATGACGGTACCGTAGATGTGATATTTTTTAAGGCTATGCCAAAGAGGGTAACGCTTAAAACACTGCCCTGAGGAACACCATTCTCCTGCTCAAAACGATCCGACAGTATAGCACCAAGTCGGGACCTAATAAAGTGCTTACATCTACATCTACGTGATTACTCTGCTATTCACAATAAAGTGCCTGACAGAGGGTTCAATGAACCACCTTCATACTGTCTCTCTACCGTTCCACTCTCGAACGGCACGCGGAAGAAACGAGCACTTAAATTTTTCTGTGCGAGCCCTGATTTCTCTTATTTTATCGTGATGACCATTTCTCCCTATGTAAGTGGGTGCCAGCAGAATGTTTTCGCAATCGGAGGAGAAAACTGGTGCTTGAAATTTCATGAGAAGTTCCCATCACAACGAAAAACGCCTTTTTTTAAATGATTGTCGCTCCAATTCAGGTATCATGTCTGTGACACTATCTCCCCTATTTCGCGATAATGCAAAACGAGCTGCCCTTCTTTGTACTTTTTCGATGTCATCCGTCAGTCTCACCTGATGCGGATCCCACACCGCACAGCAATACTCCAGAATAGGGAGAACAAGCGTGATGTAAGCAGTCTCTTTAGTAGACCAGTTGCACCTACTAAGTGTTCTGCCAATGAATCGCAGTTTGCTCTACCCACAATATTATCTATGTGATCGTTCCAATTTAAGTTATTTGTAATTGTAATCCCTAAGTATTTAGTTGAATTTACAGCCCTCAGATTTGTGAGGACCTTATGAATATGGCTAAGGTGGCGGAGCAGCCCTAGAATACTGAATCTCCAAGATGCGTCGTATGCCTTACTGATGATATTCATACAGTGATGTTTAAATAGTGGCCTCTAGTAGAGTCAGGATGTCGACAGCGGAACTAAGTTTTCTGAATCTACACTGAGAGCATCTAAGGAGTTGCCTTGTCTCTCTAACATCCAGGCTAGACGACAGTAAACCATTCGCACTAGGGTCTTTCCTAACCCAACGGAACGTGGTTATTTGTCTCTGAAACCGTCCACTAACATATTTAGAGGATGATATGCAAATTCCCTTGATCATGTAGTTGTTCTGTAATTGCAGATCTGTATTAGCATCACCGGTGGCTGTTTTCATTCCACTGTTTGTTTCTTTCTCTTTCGTATGCAGTGTGGTGCAGGTTTACGAGAGTTGTAAGCTTACAGGATCGATATAGCAAATTCCTTTAAGAAAGGAAAACTTGTAGCAAGATAAGAAATCTCTAGCCACGGGTAGTTTCTCACAGGGGTTTGAATTTTCGTTTTCGGAATACCATTCGGTTTTAACTTTCCGAATCCAGCATTCTGACTGGGCCGTGTTGTTATTTTCTGCAGATCCCGTGATTTTTAACTGTGTCTACGTACAGAGCAACGGATAGCCATTTTCTGAATTTTTGCATGGAGTGGGGAAATTTTCTGTCTTCCTCCACGCCTAAGAGACGTTTAGGTGCAACACAGAGAAAATCTATGCAAGCATGAGATTTTTTAGCGTCTTCACTTGAGTTTTACGGTCGGCGTTCGCAATCTTTGTCACGACTAGTCAGCGAATTCCTGCTCTGACGTTAAAGAGCAAAGTTCGAGAGTGGGTAGAGTACGCTTCCCTTTACATTTTCGGAGAGAAAAGACTTCGGGTTAGGACAGAAAGGATGACAGGTGAGACGAGCCTTGGTACCATTAGAGGGACATCTGTACCTGAGCATAAATTACAAACGGACGGCTGAATGTGACACTCCTCTCGCTAACGCCGCCATACCATTTTCTTCGTCCTCTGTGCGCCTGTTAAGGTGAATCTACGTTGTAGGCACGGCCGTCATTCATACACGAAGTTGATTCGCTCCCTTCAGGAGCCATGTATGCGATTTTAGAGTCACGCATCCAGCTTATTGCTCTCAGTGCGAAGGTGACAATCCTGTGGTGTTCGCTCCTATGCTTCCTTGTGCTTTCAGTAGTTAGTTAACAGCTTATGACTTATGTTGTCACCAGTCATGTCCATGAATTATTAACGTAACTGTGTTTTGTCCTTCTCATCACCTACACCAAGGTTATACTTTAGGGTCATAATCCTTTGGCAGTTTTCCTTTCAGTATAACGGTGGGTAATTCTCATGTTTGAAGACAGTAAATCTATTTGTTGTAGTGACCATTTCTATCCATTCAGTACTGGAAGACCCCTCCTCCTATTAATATATCTATGTGAATGGTCTGATAACCAGTTGCTTCGTGCTTAATTGGGCCACCCATGTAAATATTCCTTTAAATAAGATATTTCCATGGCACAAAGTATACGTGTTTTAAATTAATATGCATGATCATTTGGGGTGGTTCATCACAACGTCGGTCACCAGAGTTTAGTCCTGTGTATCGTAGGGGAATGCACTCAACCACAATCGTCAACCCACAACATCTCATTAAGATGACACCCCTGTACCTACTGGGACATGTTCGTCTTTTGCCTTGTTTGAGGAGAGTTATCAAAATTTCTTTTCTCCATTGGCTCATCTGCGAAGCCAGATTAAAATATTCAAGGAGGATTTCCTTTGACGATGCTTACAAATGTCAAAAAGTGCCGTTCTGAATTTGGTCTTGACAGAGCGCAGTATTGCAAGCCCCAGGCAGCGCAAATGCAGCTTCCACTTGAAGAAAGGGCAGTTTAGACACTCAAAATTGTTGGACCTGAGGTCTAACTTGCCTCTCTTCCTGGTCACACAGTATGCTTCACTTAGATTGCTGACTGACACTCATCTGTTCATCAAGGTACAGACTGCCTCCTAAGGTGACCTAGGACTTTGGTGTAGATAAATTAGTGGCATAGTGGATCCTGGTTGACCGTGGTCTAATCGTTGCAAAATGCTGTGTCATCGTCTCGGCAAGGTCTCCAGGCGTTGTTTGAAGACACCCCTGTTTCAGCACTGCTACTGTTGGTAAACAACAGCATTTACTGGAAGTGCTCCTGCAGCTTTCCATACTTTTGTAGAACAAGTGGACTGGTTGACAGGCTCAAGGAACGTTTGTCATGACCTTTTCCTGCTCATCTTAAACACGCGTCGAGGTTTCTCTCTCATGACTCTAAAGTAGAGGAGATTGTTTGCTGTTGGGTACTTAAACCACTGCAAAGCCACACACTTCACACATATTGTTGAATGACACTTATCTGTCCACCAAGGTTCAAGCTACCTCCTAAGGACTTTGGTAAGGATAAGTCAGTGGCGTAGTGGATCACCAATTTTATGTGGGCCACTCATTTCTGGACACTGCCTCAGCATTCAAACTCAGCCACATGGCTGAACAGTGTCTGTAGTTCTGTTGACCATCCATTACGTTGGCTTCCTTTCAAGTAATGCACCATCCAGCAGGTGAATCCAAAGTGGGAAGTGGTCGCCGAGTGAAGGTCATCAGTTGCTTACCACTGAGCAGAGTCTGCAAGGGCTGGAGTGGAGATACAGAGGTCGATGTCTGAGGACCACCAAGTAGCAGGCTAGAAATGAGTGGGATTGTTGAGAATGAGCAGTTCCTGAGACATCACTAGACTATTCAAAATTCGATCGCTAGGGCAAGTAGAGCCCCGTAATAAATTATGACCAGGGAAGTATCCCAGTACGAGAAATTGGCGGGGAAGTCTGTGAGAGCTTCAGAGCCTCTTGCATACTGTGGAGGGAATACAGTGAGCAGACAGTGATCCTCTGATACACAAGATGTTTAATGGCTACTACTTGTAGGTAAGTAACCATTAGGCGTGCAGAGGATTGGTATGTGTTATGACAAACACAGTAAACCATCCTTTAGCTCTTTTCCCAGTCAGGTCATCCTTGGATTGGAGGTTATAGACGCAATGGACAGGGGCATTAGAAGCTTTAAAATGTGTTCTTACAGACACAGGCACAGGAGGTGTGCCTATTCTAGGAGTTTCAGTCCGTCCACATGAGTTCTGAAATTATTCATGTTCCATCGTAGTATGATCCATTTATCACCTGGCTGTCCACCAGGGTGGGGAATTTATACCATAAATTCCTTTTCTTCCCAATTAGATTCAGTACCTCTTCATGTTGTATATCTACTCTGTTAATCTTAAGCATTCTTCTGTATCACTAGATTGCCGAAGCTTCTATTCTCTTCTTGAGTGAACTGTTTATCGTTCTCATTTCACTTACATACAAGGCCACACTCCAGGCAAAAAACTTGACAAAATACTCCTAACATTTAAATTTATGTTCTCTCTCAACAAAGTTATCTTTTTTTGGAAACGCTTCTTCTGCTATTGCCAGTCTGCATATGGTATCCTCTCTACTTCTGCCTTTTCGACGACTGCTTCCGTTTCAAGTCCTTCAACTATTACAACTTCTGTCTGGTTTCTGTAAAACTTGTAGATAATCTTGCATTCCTGTGTTTTATCCCCGCTGTTTCCGGAGTTTCAAAGCGCGTATGTCAACAATGTTGTCTGAAGCTTTAAATATATTTTTCCTTTCTTCAGTACATCTTATAAGACAAATAATAGACTTAGTATTGCCTTACGTGTTCAGACATTTCATAGGAGTCTAACTTTGTTTACCAGTTCGTCTGTATAGCCGCTTTCCTTCACACTAGTGTGCAGGGTGTTACAGAAGGATAGTGACGAACTTCGAGGGGTTGTAGTGCGTCTCTTGAGGAACAAATTGAGGATTGGAATCCATGTTCGAAAACGTCATCCAAGCTACAGGTGCTGGCGCCTGGCATTAGGACACTCCTTCAGCAACAAAGGTGCCTTTGTACTCTGAAGGGCCATAGGCAGAACGTGTTGCAGTGTTGTTTCTTATTCAGTGATTGCCGTCGTCGCCAGTGGAGCAGACAGAGCTAGATGCTGTGCAGACACCTTGTCTCCTATGAACGTGATATTCTGAGGCCTCAGTGGATGATGGTTACTGACACAGGTTCCATCTGCAGTTTATTTTTCTTGTGTACCCCTCTAAAATTTACAATGTTTCTCTGTACACAAGAGCAAAATAAACTGCATATGGAAACCCGAGTCCGAAATGGTCGTCTGCTGAAGTAACAGAGCATCGCACTCATAGTAGAAAAGTCCTGTCTCTGAAGCAACTAGATGTCGCGAGACTAGTGGTAGGCGCCAGTGCATTTAACTTCGACACTTTGTAGCATCGTTGCATGACGTTTCTGGACACGGGTTCCTATCTTCAATTTGTTTCTCAATTCAACTTCTGCAACCCACTTAAGTTCACTGTTACAGTTTTGTAACAACCTGTGTACTATTTCCACCTTCCTGCATTACCCTCTTTACTACAGTGTTGCTTGGCATCTGAGCTCTTGATATTAATACAGCTGCTTCTCTTCACTCCAAAAGATTTTTTTTTTATTTAATTTTGCTACATGTGGCATCTAGCTTTTCGATGCATACTGACAGACTTGCATTTTTCTCTGGCCATACTAGCTTTGCCATTTTAAGCATTCGCTTCTTAGGCATCTATATTCCCCTTTTGTGCACTCCATTTGTGGCACTTTCATATTTTTTCGTTCGTCAGTTAAATTCAGTATCTCCTGTGTTATCCAATGGTTTCTACTGTACCTTTTGCCTACTGTGACGTATGGAGATGGCGCAAGGGTTACAAATGCAATCCACGTTATTAAAAATATAAATATGTTGGAAAACATGTAGTCTGAAAAGGAAATAATATTGGGCTTAAATATGTATTTGCTTTTACAAATTTTTATTATTATGTATATTCCTTTATCAAAAATTTCTTGATTTACACAAAAGGGAGAATTAGTTTTTGCAGAGTTGTTACATATTCGATTTATCTTTATAAGAATAATCATCACCAGCCAATTTGGGTGCATGGCTTCTCAGACTTAGTTCCAGCATTTTGCCTTCAATTGTTTGTCACTGTAGTCCTTCAATTCCACTTCATAAATGTCTCACTGCTTCTCAGTTTTGATACATAGATATCTCCGTATCACACAGAACTAACTACAACAATTAACAATTCGATGGACACAAGCTCGATCACTGCGCCTTACCAACGCCCTGAAAAGTTGGGTACCGACATCACTGACGCCGCTTTTAGACGCTCCTGGCGGCGTTGCTAGCCCTTAGCGCCGAGCTGACGCGGAATAACCCACATCGAAAATGATTGCATAGTTTGCCTCGCTGTACTGCCATTACTCCGGTAAACCGACGTTAACGCGGCATTTTCAACGCCATCATTTTAACGCTGGTAAGGAATAGTCCTATAGAATAGCCCGACGATGTAGGGTTTAGCGGTCCGAGAGCAGCGGCGAGTGGGACTCAGCTGTGAGGAGGAAAAGGAAAATGAAGGCTGCAGCTGGACGCCGTTACAGCAAGACAATCGCCCTGTAACACGACAAGTAGTTTGACAGTAATGCTACTTGTGTTAAATTAGATTCATTTCTTCCATCAAGAATACTGTGGCGTCTACATAATTGTCTAAAAAAAGAAAAAGTGACAAAGACACAACACTCAATACGGAATGGGAATCTCGCATTGCTGAAGGGTTGAAGGCCATGCAGAGTGCTTCATATGCCATCGCTCTATTATGGGATGGAAAAACTCTTGTTGGAAACTCATTGTGACTCAGCCACAGAGTCGATATTGTGATGCACTTCTGACAAAAGAGAGTGAATGTTGGCTTAACTGAATATGGCCATTAGGGAAAAAACTGAGTTACAGGTAAGTAAGAAGTGCAGCGACGAAATCTTTTAGAGTTGAGAGTACTAATTATTTGAATTTATTACATCTGTTATCAGAAGTGGAGGATCATTGAGTATCGGATAAGGCGAACAAGATTGATGCTGTCAAACAAAAGCTAGTTCTGTGGGAAAACAGCTTCAAGTTCTGTACATAGAACACTCCCTGGAACCCAAGGCAGTCATTTGTGGATCATACATGACTGAGTATGTTGCAGTAATTCAAACATTTCATCATGAGTTATCAAAGACGTTCGAAGACATTGCGTTTTGAAAACTAATTTCGAATTATTTCTCATACGATCTTCGTTCTCAGCTCCTGACATACACCGTCACTATCTCGAACTTGATCTGATAGATGTAAAGTCCAACACCCAGCTCAATGACCTTTTTGTCCAATCCAGGAATTCAGAAGACTCCTATAGAAATTACCCCAAGAACAATATCCACGACTCCACAGATAATCTGCTACAATTATATCAGAGTTTAGTTCAGCCCATCTGTTCAAACGGTTTCCTTCCGTTATAAAATTGAAAAAGTCGCGCCAACGTTTGGGTTTAACAGATTCCAGTCTGCATAATTCCATGTCTTTACTCGGTAACGAAACAATTCGAGATATCGGTATAGTGAGGCAACGGGCCAGATGTGGCGCCCTGAAAATATTCTGAGTTCGGAGTTGGCGTGGCCGCACGGGCCGCTCGGCAGGCCGACCACGTGGTGCCGGACATTGGCTGAAGCAAGAGGGGTCCAGCGGCTGTTTGGCTGGGAATTTAGTGGTGACGCTGTGTCGATGAAAGAGACTTGAATGCCGGGAGTGCAATGATCATGGCAGACATTTCACAGTTCGTATAGAAGTTAATAGTAGCCAGATGAATCATGATGCCTCAAAAAGAAACATTCACATTACAATTATTTGCATGACGATTCTGATGGTGTAATCAGATTGTCAATATCTTTATTAGTTTATAGTTTACTATCTGATGATAAAGTATACAAGTACCACCTAGCAACGAATTTCCAAAATCTAAACGGTTCATCTGCTTCTGTCGATCGACGTGTCGTTAGAAAGCTATTAGTGTAACTCCTAAATTGGTATAAATTACAGGCATGTAGCTTAAATAGTACATGAGTTATTGGAGGTCAAAGTGGCCAATTACTATCGATCGCGTCAGGCCATAAGTACTCCACAGTTACAAGAAAAAACGGTAGCAGCATGCTTATAAATATATTTATTCATCTATGTCTTTGTTTATATCCAATATATACTATTCATGAAGATATTGGTCAATTATTTACTGTGTTTTAGAAAGCACAGAGACATTAGGCTACTGGCTTACTTCTGATCTATTCTTTTGATGTTTGTTTATTAAATTTGTTTATGTATTTAATAATGTGTGTTAGAGCGTGTTTATGGTCTAGCCGTAGGAATATTTATTTAATTTCAAGTTATGTAAATGTAAATCCAGTGTTTCGAAAGTGTTTCTTTATGGCTGCGAGTGTGCGTTGGCTTGAAGACAGGATGGGAGTGCTCTAGCCAATCACAGCGCTCCTGAATGGGGAGACTGGATGGAAGTGGGAGAACAGTATGAGAGAGGAGACGAGTTCTGGGGAGTACGGGACAGGACATGGGAAGTGCTGGACTTGGAGCAGTGACGGTCGGTTGCAGGAACTACGTGGAGAGTGGAGCAGTTTACGCGTGGTAGCGCTAGACAGAAATATTTCGGAGTGCCCACTTGTGCAACTGTGAGATTTCCGTGGCTTCTACAGTGAAGACGAAGTGTGCATTTAGAAGTGAATATCTCTCGAGCTATGTTGTTGTTCATAACTAATTACGTGCAGTAGGAATCTATTGTCTCCCTATTATTCAACTTATATTCTATTTAACTGCTGGATCATCGACACCGATAAGTGTTTTCCAGAAATATACTGCAATCTCAAAAGTACTTCTACTATCGTACTCCTCATTTAATGTCGTTAAGATAGTACTTGCAGACTTTATTTAATTGCAATGTTTCATTTATAAATTTCTACGTTACATTCGCAGTTTCCGAGTGATAGAAACCTTCGACCATTCGATTCATGTGTATATTCATATTGTACACTGTAGACTCAGCAATATTTGGCCTGTAATGCGGCAGCTACGTATCTCAGTCCCTAGACAACGAAACCAGCCAAAACTTTTAATATTTCAACTTTGAGTCTGAGGGTACGTAGTTGAGGGTCACCATCACATCTCATTTTCTTCTTATTTCAAAGCCCGCCATATGCATACGATAGCCCTTGGGCTAGAGACTATTTGTATACGCAACACAAGGGTCGTCTTAGTGTCACTGTCATATAGTATAGGCTCAAGTACGAATATTACACACTTCTTCCAGGTTACGAAAATGGAGTATATTGGTTACTTCTTTCTGAATTTGATACTATCTGCGGTGGGCCTGGTTGGACTTACGGAGGCACCACTAATTCACTGACAGTTCTTCGGAGCACCTCCAGAAAAATATTTTTTACTACATTTTCGTCATCACCACTGGACTAAAAACCAACAGATGCGTTAAATTATTACGATATGTTCCTAACATCCCGTTCTAGAACAACCTTGAAAATTTGATTCTTATCTTTATCCGTTTCCAAGATACGGATGTTCACATTTACCTGACTTCTACACGTAAAATCCGGCATGAGGAGAAATTTAAATAATAAATAACGGCAGCAAACTGCTAAAATTTTATTGGTATAGTCTCTAGGCCTTTATCTAGACGAGCATTTCCCCATTTTCAAAAATCTCTTTCTGTTATCGAGAAACTCCCCAAAAACTTTTTGTTATGTGCCAAACCTCAGCTGCGGATTCCCAGACGACTATGCACAGAAAATGGCTGTAATTTTACGATGTATTCCTAAGATCTTGATCTCGAACAATCCTTAAAATTTTCTTCATATCCTTATGCGCTTCCGAGATAGAGAGATTCAGAATTACGCTGCTTGTCGACGTAAAATTCGAACGTAACGTACGGTATAAGGCGAAAGCGTATTTTGTGAAGTGACCTAGCACGGAGAAATAGTCTCCACTATCATCAGAAGGATTCTGGAAGCCTCATGTTGTAGTACTGAAGCACATGAAAAATTTTATTCCACGTAAAGTCGGGTCTGTGCTGTGAAATTAGTTGTGTTATTTCAGTTTCACATAAGTAAACTATTTAAATTTTACTGACCAATAAATTTCTTTTCATATGAATTACATGTCCTGCTGCCGGAAGGAAAAGAAGGGAACCATAGGAAAAATGTTACTATCGGAGTACAAAGAATGCGAATATGTTCCTGCTTATTTAAAAGACTCTGACTGCAAAGTGGGGTACTGGCTGCCTCATTCTATCTTCCTCAGCACCTTTAAAATTTCTCCCATAAATGTTGGCATGCGAAGGTACTCGCGCTTTTATGTGTTGAGAGAGAAGAAAACAGTGGAAGTGGCAAAGAGAATGAGAAATAATAAATACTGGAAGATAGCAGGCAGTGGCTGTGACGTAGAAATAGAGCAGGAGCCAATAGTAGTGTGAGAGAAAGAGACGGACATAGCGGTGGCTGAACATAGTTGGCAGTGACAGAACAGTGCTACGGAAAGAGGAAGGAGACACTTCCAGGAGTGGGGGCTGGGGTGGAGGGGCGGAGGAATGAAGAGAAAGAGAAAGTGGAAATGGGTGAGAGCCAGTGATAATAAGAGACAATGCCAATGACAGCGAGGAAGGGAGAGATAGTGAGAAAAGACGGCAGCAGTAGGATGAAAGGAATGAGGTATTAATGGTAAGAGAGAGCAAGAGGAAGGCAATCGCAATGAGAGCAGACACTATTAGTAGGAAAGAACGAAAGAGGTGCGACATGCGACAATGATAGGGAGACACAAAGAGATAATGATAATGAGTTGGCATAAATGAGTGAGTGAGAATGGGGAAGTGGGAGTGGATGTGTTCGAGCGACTTACAAAGATGGAATAGTGGGTCTGAGTGAGTTACAGCTAGTGGAGCTTGTGTGAGTGAGATGTTAGTTGCATTTTAAAAGGAGCAACAATGTTTTCCATACCAAAACTTTTGGGAAATTTTTAATGGCACTGGGGAAAGTAGAATGAGGTAGCTGGTACACCACTTTTCAGGCTGAGTACTTTAAAACCGGAGCATACTAGCCTTCTTGTCCTCTAATGGGTGCATTTCGTCGCTGATAATGGTATGCTACAATATTCGCCTGTTAGGAGCAATCACACAGAGTTCGACACAGGTCTTCTTAAGTTTCTCACACACCTGCTCAGCATAATCCACTGATGGGGGAAGTCGGAGCGTGACGGCTCCCTGGCGGCGCAAATCTTGGCCAGGCCTTATTTGTAGACTCTTCAGCCTTCCCGGGTGTAACAATGAATTTTGGGGGCTTTTACTGGATTGTAAATCGACGTCCCAAATATTTCTTATATTGGAAGTCCCTATGCCTCGCTACCCGATGGCCAATTACTTGGCTGAAAGTCCCTGGCTCTAGAAGGGTGCAGAACTCGAAAAGCGCGCTCTACCTTTTCGGTTAGAAAACGAAAACTGTAAAAAAGAAAGTGGTAGACATGTAATATTGGTGTCTTCGCGCAATTTATCAGTGTCATTAGTTTGGATTGTTTTGTAATGCTGTGACAGGAGATGTATACGATTCAGTTAAGGATTCCTGTTAAGGTGCCTTACCTTTTTTGGCCAGAAATGCTTTGTCGTCCGTGAATCATAGACACAGTATGGAAACTGAACAGAACGCAGTAGCAGCAACGAAATTCCACGGATGCTAGATTGCACAATATGATTCAACCAATGGATACATCTGATGCAGAATGTGCACACAAAGAAATATTGAAATTAAACTCAAGAACTTGTACGTGAATCTGTAAATCTGGAGCACATAACTGTATAAAAGTGAAGCGTGGAAAACAGAAGAAGATGGAAGCAGTTAACGGAAATAGCAACACAGCAGACAAATTGCAGAACTAGACGTTATGGAGCAATACAACCCTCAGATACTCTTATGACATTGCAACGAACTTTGAAAAATTCTAGATCTTTGATTAGCCCGTGCTACTATCTTTCTTTTCTTTTAATTGCGGTTATAGTAAGTTGTTTTTAAATGATGATACTATTTGCAAAAGTTTATTAATATAATCTAAACAGGCATTTTAACGTTTTTTATATTGTTTCTCTGCTTTTTCAAGCATTTACCTTGATAAAGGACCTCTGTCGTTCAGTACATCATTTTTAACTCACTAAATGTTTCAGGTTTCACTTATCTGCAATATTACTTTCCAGTTGATAGTTTCATCATCAACGAACAATCCGGAAGACCTGTGCTATAGCTTCCGTTATCATTGCAGATTGCGAAGAGGCGAGACGCGAAATGAAAACTTCTACATAGCTGGTCGGAAATCGATCGGTACAGATTCAGCGCACCTATGAATGACACACAGAACTTTGTAGGCTAGCATCTCACTTCTCTAACAACTTCCCCTGATCTACAAACAGACGGCGAACTCCGAGATCGTCACGGAGCTATCCGACGTGTGCTCATCTTCCCTCCTCTGTTGACGGAGGTTTGCTTCCCTTTCTTGGTATAAATACAGTTAACAATAAATTGTAGCCTGTACGGCCGGCGTGCCCCCCCTCCCTCAACCCCCCCCCCCCCCCGCCACCCACCCCTTTCCCACCCACGATACCCAGCTTGAATGCCTCTGCTCTTTTCCCAAACCTAGAAGACTGCTAGGTTATCAGTTTGGACGAGTGGAAGCTATCGACCATGTGGTCAGTGGAAATCTCGAAGTGACAAACAGAGGCCAATCGATTAAAGTAATAGTTGTCTGCAATTGCTCCTGCCGGACGAAGTAGTTGGGTAGTTCCAAAGGTCCAGTGTGGGGTGTAATTACCGTATGGCAGCAAAAATTCGTACATATGCTAATGCTTTAATACGGAACCTATTTACGATGGAAGTAAATTATTTCAAATTTTGGCCACCAGGTGTAAATCTGGCACTGTACAACATCTTGTCGACGTCTCCGGTTCTGATATTGAACAAAGTGGGTGAGTGGTGATTAATAATAAAATGAACACTATACCCTTCTCACTTGTTTTATCATTTATGCCCATGCCCGTTCCCAGACCATTACACATTACACACAACAGTTTTTCTTGCATTCACAGCGCCAGATTATCACCTGGTGGGCTAGATCGAGATTAATTTTTCCAGCGCAAATCAGACCCGCATTAACGGAATAAGCTATTTATCAGGTTTCGCTGGCATACAATAATTACAGCCCACGCTTGACTGTTGTGAGTAGCCGCAATTTAATTATAATTACGCGGTATTTCAGTAAGTACCGTGTGTGCCACATTTCACAATGACTCACGCATTGACTAACACATACCATACTTGCAGACACGAACGTACGAAAACGTTCAAATACAACCCTAACATTGCCTAGAAATAAGATGAAAAATTTCCAATCACACGAAGGCTTCTGCTCGTCAGGCGTCTTCTGAAGCTGCAAATCCACTCCAAACCACGGCCCACTGGCCGTATACTGAGATTCTTGGCTGAAAAGAACCACGAAGTTAATGAGCCGCATCTCAAACTGACCTCTATACTTCTTGGAGTGAAGTGTGTGTGTGTGTGTGTGTGTGTGTGAGAGAGAGAGAGAGAGAGAGAGAGAGAGAGAGAGGGAGTGAGGGAGAGAGAGAGGAATTCAAGGCGCTACGTCACTAATGCTGTTTTTCTCGCAGAGATTGCGTTCTGAAATGTAATATCCCTAGTATCTTGTATTTTCATATGTTTCTTGCCTTGTCAAGGCTCTACAGTGAAGCACAATTTGTAAATATTAACACCCGGGCACTTATTAAGAATTTTATTTTCTGTACCCACCCGAGTTTATATTTTCAGCGCGTCCTTCGTCTGAGATAATTGTGTAAAGGCGCCTTCCCAGTCGACACCACTCTCTCCCCTCTCCTCTGCCGGAGTGTCTGACTTTCTCCGACAGAGCAGAGCGACTCTGTAATTAAAGTCCTCCTTGTTTAGTCGCCGCTCTCCTTGACCGAGCAAATTTGCAGAGTGCAGCAGCGGAGTCCTTCGCCCTCCCCGTGGTGCGAGAAGTTACTTTATACAAGACCGTGTGGCGTTGCGCGACAACTTCTTTCAAAAGTTTGCCCAGTTAAATTAAAAATGTTTGAGGCTGCATTCTGAAACTAGAGATTCAACTTTTCCTTCGGACTTCATAAAATTAGATATATATGAATAGATTGGAAAATATACACAAAAGCTTTCTGTTGATAAATAATACGAATATATTATTCTGTGGTATTTATAGTCCATACTTCAACAAGCCATTGAAGGTCACTCTATTTGATTTAAGATGATAAACATTGCTAGAGCCATTTTATCTCACACTATGGTTTTGTAAGGGTATCTATTTCGATTCATTATTGCAGGTTTGTACAACAAATTTTTCTCGAACAGTAATATTCAGCACTTCTGTTCCCTTTCGGTGGAGAAGTATCTTTAAGTCGTTGTCTATAAATAATCGCCGATGTGCAAAATCATTATTCAGATCAGTGCTTGAGCCTCTGGCGAAATTGCAATGTACTGCTCTTATGGCGAATGGAGCTTTTACATTTGGTCGTAAGTGAATGTTACACAGCGAATGAGACTGTCGTCATTTCATTGTCGACCGAGATTAACAGAATGAAGGACGACCAAACACTTCTTTCCCTATCAGACGGTGAGAGAGTCACTCACCTGTTGATCTACTGTACCTGAACAGCGTAGATATCTGTCTGCGTCCCCTACTTGCAGGACTTTGTTGTGTAACCGATAACATAATTTATAAAAAACGACAGGGAGAAGCTACAGTAAGTGAAAGCCCTTCAGTGAAGTGTAACATGAACTAAACAGGGTGTTCCACCTAACTTTGCCACTTAATTCATTCCCGAAAAGAAACCAGCTGTGAAAAATGAAATTGTCAGGGATTTGCCTATATCACACGCTCACACAATGCGCATCATGAGTATCCATTCAAGTAAACAAACATCGATTTCAACACAAAGTTACATTACATACAGTTTTTTAAAGGCACATGTACGGTTTTTTTTTACCGAAATGGGAACTACAAGTATAAGTAGTGATGCCAGACTTGGTTCCACAGCTGTAAACCTTATACCATCTGGAATAATTTGACGTTAAGTGATGGAAACGGTGCCACAGTTGCCGCCGTAATGCGGGTTGCCTGCACTGTCCCGAAGCCTGCTGTAGCCTGCTGTAGGCTGCCCTCGCACTACTCATTACGGCATAAAATGCGGCGCCGTTGCCATCCTTTAAAGTCTATGTATTCCTTTAAAGTCTATGTATTTGCGTACGTATTAGGTTTACAACAGTGAATACAAGTCTGCTGTCACTATATGTACGTCTGCTTTCCATTTACGTAGAAAAAAATATATATGTGCCATTTCAAAAGCGTAACTTAGTGTTGAAAGTGTTGTTGTTTACAGTTATTGATTGTGGGTTCCTGCCTACATTGTTAGCCCCTGACATATGCACAAGCCTGTCCAATTGCATTTTTCACTTTTTTTCCGCTTCGGAAATATGTGATTTGTCAGATTGGGATGGGACACCCTGTATTGTACACCTTAAGAAACGTAAATTGAGGAAGCCCTGGCAGACAATTACACTTGTGCATGCAAAATTACGAAGTTTCGCGTGCTGTCTTCTTGCAGTAGGCTAGGTATAACACAAGAGAAACGCATGAAGGAGTTCAGTAAAAACAATGAAGTTGGAAACCTGCACTTAGATACAACGGTAGATAATGGCGGGAGTTCAACGTCGGAGGTGAGAAATGCAAGTCACAGAAATGGAGATATTTTAGCAACAAATGGGGTGGCACGTATAAGATTACCGCATTACTGCTGACGCACTGGTGGTGCCGAATGCGAGAGTAGCGTTCAGTACGGCTGCACATGAACAATACCATAGTTGTGATTCTTCAGTTTCTCCCGGCGTATTTGTTGCTCGAACAGGCCACAGGTGTACTGCTGGTCCATAGTGT
Source organism: Schistocerca serialis cubense (assembly GCF_023864345.2). Lineage (NCBI taxonomy): Eukaryota > Metazoa > Arthropoda > Insecta > Orthoptera > Acrididae > Schistocerca > Schistocerca serialis. The sequence goes on from NC_064639.1 coordinate 697,244,697, forward strand.
CCAACGGGCACAATATTTCGGCGATCAGACATGTCGCCATCGTCAGGTGCGCTGACGAACTGAGCTATTGAGGGCGGCAGTATGAACCGGCAGTATGCCCGTGGACTGTTCGAGCAATACCATAGTTGCTGCAGGCTCCCGACTATCTGTAATGTTACTCGACTGCCATCTGCCGCATCAACGTTGCTGCATCCTGGTGATAGAGCCATCATGTTCTAAGATGGCAGTAACTCCCAAATTACGCTCACGTTTTGTTCTTACTGGTTGACAGCAATACTTCATTTAAGCTCTCTTGCGCTACATATTTCTCTTGTTTATCCTTCCAAGCAAACTCTAAATTTTCGACAGCTGTTTCTCTTGCAATTTTTTTTTCTTTCTTTGCCTGACATATATCCTACATTCTGTTTTTCGTTATCTCTTTCGTCCTATAGCACGTAATAACCACATTCTTCGCAATCTTATTTCCAAAAGCTCTTGTCATTCAGATTAAGTAAAATAATAACTAACCGCACTTAACTGTATCTGGTTTTACTTTATGTTGTAAATATTCTGCATTACTTAGCGCCCACGTGGATAAGAAAGTATCATTATGTGATTAATAATTTTAGTGATACCTGATTTCACAACTGTTCCATATTATGTAGAATACGTTCTTTCGATGAACGACATATGATCAGTTCTACTTGTGAAAGAGGTTTAGCTTAAAATGATTATATATAGAGGTTCAAAAATGGTTCAAATGGCTCTGAGCACTATGGGACTTAACTGCTACGGTCATCAGTCCCCTAGAACTTAGAACTACTTAAACCTAACTAACCTAAGGACAGCACACAACACCCAGCCATCACGAGGCAGAGAAAATCCCTGACCCCGCCGGGAATCGAACCCAGGAACCCGGGCGTGGGAAGCGAGAACGCTACCGCACGACCACGAGATGCGGGCTATATATAGAGGTCTTATGGTATTGTGAGATAATGAGATTATGTTTTTCCACCTTTACTTGTAGCCTCCATAAATCTCGTTTTAAAATTGCATCTTCTTGTATTAAACGATTTACACGAGATTCAAAATAGTTATAAAATTACGTGAACCATTCGCGTAGTAACGTTAAAAAGATTTACAAGTCTGACATACATCGGAAGTGACTAATGATAACCTATGCCTTCGTTCTATTTTTTTATCTTCCAAGAGAGATGAGGCACCGATTTAGCCACTAGACATACATTCGAAATAATGAGTAGGATACAAATTTATCTTTGGCCATGGTACTTTAAATTTTCTATGGTTTCCCCTCAACTCTTGCATGCGGTCCTAGGGACGACATCTCCGAACAAGCTCAAACAGTTTTACTTACCTCTTCATTACTCTTTCTTTCTCTCTCTAATGGCTCTTCCCAATATTAAAAACTATCTTTCCTTGTTCCTTTTGCGAAGAACCACTCAACGTCAATGCTTTCTTATGTCTACATGTACTGGTTTCTGATACTGAAGTGGTTCTGTTACAAATATTTCCATAACAATGATAAACGTTTCTCCCTCTGAATAAAGACAAGAAAACGTTTATAAATTGGAATTTTACTATATTCAAATTTGTTCTGTCTCAGTATATCCACATAGTTACATTTGTTTCCCGTTTCACGTTGACTTTACCAGATCGTGAAAATGTGGCGTCTTCGTTTTCAATTGACGCCGTGTTTCGCTTTGCCGGTCGCCGTGATGTTTTTGCCGAACCGTCAGCAACCGCAAGAAGATGAGATACGCAACATCAAGAGCCTCGTTATGCTTTACTATAACAATCAAAAGAAAAGAATGTCTGAAGCAATATGACTGTACTATTCAGTGATGTAACATAAATGAGCAGTTTTCCATTAATATCATAAGTGTCAGTAGTAGTACACAGTAAGAGGAAAGTCTCTAATACTTTTTCCCACAGGCATAACTCTCCATGCGTCTAGCGGCAACCATAAAAAAAGTAAGACTGAAATTTTGTGGGCATATCCAGAGACTCCTAGCAACAAGACTCACTCCTAAAATTTCGATGTACAAAGAAAACTCAAAACCTTAACCTCGATCCACAAGGCCAAAAAGAATTTAGGAAAAGGTCGTACAAATGCATCAGACATTTTCTAAATTAATTAGTAACGATAAAAAAGTAGTATATGGGAAGTACTGGCAGAAAGTGAATACACCACCAGACCAGGCCCAAAGTGGACTGAAGAAAGTAACAGAAACTGCGGAGTAATAACTTTACGTGATCCGACAGGGTTCAACTGCACCTAATATATATGTATTAAAAGCATGACTAATGTGATTTGAGAATACTTACAGCAAAATAGTTAATAGAGAATTCCAAATTTTTTATATAAACATGATTAAATAATTTGCATCCCTTGGCATTACAAAACTTAAAAATCCATCGTAAATGATGCATAGTGAACGGATATATTACTCAGCGATACATTGCCACTTAAGGTATATCATCGGTGAACGAGGGACATCTGCGACGCGGTGGTCAATAACTTCAGTAACAGAGAGCTGATCATAAAACATTATCCTGTAATCTATATTCAGTCGTATCAAGAACCTGATTTCGAAAGTAATTCAAAACAAACAGAAAATCAATATTATCACCATTTATTTTACACCATTATTACAGAAAAGAAAATTATTAAAAGTTGCGGAGTTTTCTCGTATTCTTACGAAGACCGATGCAGTTGAAGTAATAATTCAAAACCGCGAGGAACGTTGCAACTTAAAAATACTGAGCTGTATCTTACGTTAATTAGTATCCTCGTAGTCATATATTTTCATTTGCATACTGTAATTCGGTGCACTTCCTCCCCTAGGTTGGAGCCACCCTCAATATGTATAGCATAGAAGCACAGTGTGAATGGTATAAGCACGGGAAACAATGGTGACGCTGGCATGAGTTAAGCACACGTGTGGGCGTAGGTAATAACTTTTCGTAAAAGTCTTCAAACAGCAATGTCACAAATTTTACACAAGGCGATGTTTTAGATAGATAGCTGCTCATATGGCGACATCGATCCACTGCAGAACATTCAGCCGCTAATTCCGATATGGAGTTTCGCAGTCGGCATTAAAAAACTTCACTCACATTTGAGCATCAAAGAGATGATGATACCGAGTGCAATGTAACAGTCGTTTCGACTGGTAGCTGGCGATAGCGACGTAATAATACCAATTCCTGTTAAAACGGATATTACTGGATGAGAGGTAGAGAGGACTAAAATGGCTGGCAACCGCAGTACAATTTACTCTCAAAATTACCGTGGCCAAGGTCAAAAAAGATATATTCAAACGCGTGTCTCGTAATGTAACAGAAACTCTGCTAAAGAGGGGTATATAGGGGAGTAATATCTGACATTCGAATCATACAGTCTGAAGACTTTTAAAGGAGAAATTCATTATAATGGCAGTTTCTTACTCTCGCTAGTTTCAAAGTAAAATGAGTCCTCGCTCTGATGGAAGCTACTGCATGTACAAATGGAAATATCGAAGAATGCAACAGCCTTTTATTTAACGTCAGAATTGAATACCTCTTTTAGTATTCGCAGTGATCGTTCACCAGCAGATACCCAGGCAGCATCCCCGCAGTGCACCGTCTTTGTGAAACCCAGCCACTGGCTTAGCTGTCACGATCAGGGAAGGACTTGGTTGCTCGCTGCACCATCCCTCGAACAACGATCTCTGTTTTGTACGCTACGCTTCCCCCAGTGATTGCCTGCACTTCATTCAAACTGAACTCTGTTTACTTATTTACTTACACTTTTTGACAGCAACTTTTAGCGAACCATTGATACGACCACAATTTTTGTTGATTGTCTTACTGTGTTTGATGTCATCATTTAGTTTACATTCGTACACCCAGATTCTACTTAAAGTCTGAAACTAATAAATGAAGAATTCTTGCCCATTACTATTCACTTTTTGTCATTTTTGTGAGACTACGTCTCATGTCAAAAAGTGAATACTTAACCTATTTTCAACATGTAACAATTACTTGGGGAAATTATGGTAGTAAACAGAAATCCCCAGCTGGGAAATTTGATACTGTTCTCCCGACTATTAGAATAGTATTGAAATCACTATACACTGTAACATTATGCGTTGTTATTAACACACACGCACCTTAGTTCACTAAATCTGTTTTAAGTTGCAGTACTTTGTGATAGGACTATTGTGTGGGATGATAGAGAAGTACAAGGAAAGTGGGTCCTATACGATTTACGTCTTACTACAAAACACTAAAAGTGCGAAGAGCTCAGTTACAGTTAATCTGTAATCATCACTGGAGCTGTAGTTACAACACCTAAGTAATCGAAAAATGCTTGTCAGTTCTAGTAACTACTGAATTAAAAATTTACCTATGAGAACAATTTTTTGTCAAAAATAACACTACTTCAAGAAATTAAAAATAAATGTCATAGCACTAAATATATCTATATTATATGACGTATAAGATAAGGTAGTCAACAATTACCGTATTGAATCGTAGCAGGCCGGCCGGTGTGGCCGTGCGGTTAAAGGCGCTTCAGTCTCGAACCGCGTGACCGCTACGGTCGCAGGTTCGAATCCTGCCTCGGGCATGGATGTGTGTGATGTCCTTAGGTTAGTTAGGTTTAATTAGTTCTAAGTTCTAGGCGACTGATGACCTCAGAAGTTGAGTCGCATAGTGCTCAGAGCCATTTTGAATCGTAGCACCAAAATACAATGTAGCGTAGGAAACCGTAAGTAGATTACAGTCTTTCCTCAAAATTTGGCAGTTTAGAATGAGGAGATGGTGTGACGTTTATAAACTTCAAAACAATAACTTTCGGATTAAAAAGGTGAAAAACATGACTAGTCTTGAAACGAAAACTATGCTGTTGTTGTGGTATTTAGTCGTGAGACTGGTTTGATGCAGCTCTCCATGCTATTCTATCCTCTGCAAGCTTCTTCATCTGCCAGTACCTACTGCAGCCTACATCCTTTTGAATCTGCTTAGTGTATTCATCTCTTGGTCTCCCTCTACGATTTTTACCCTCCTCGCTGCCCTCCAGTACTAAATTGGTGATCTCTTGATGCCTCAGAACATGTCCTACCAACTGATCCCTTCTTCTGGTCAAGTTGCGCCACAAACTCCTCTTCTCCCCAATTCTATTCAATATCTCCTCATTAGTTATGTGATATACCCATCTAATGTTCAGCATTCTTCTGTAGCACCACATTTCGAAAGCTTCTATTCTCTTCTTGTCTAAACTATTTATCGTCCATGTTTCACTTCCATACATGGCTACACTCCATACGAATACTTTCAGAAACGACTTCCTGACGCTTAAATCAATACTTGATGTTAACAAATTTCTCTTCTTTAGAAACGCTTTCCTTGCCATTGCCAGTCTACATTTTATATCCTCTCTACTTCGACCATCATCAGTTATTTTGCTCCCCAAATAGCAAAACTCCTTTACTACTTTAAGCGTCTCATTTCCTATACTATTCTATATTATGATGTTATATCTAAAGCTAAAATACTTTACGCGAAAGGAAACAGGAAAACTTTCCAAGTGTCTTCAGTGCCGAGGTTAGTGCCTTATTTGTGGAACGATTACGGTTGAACTGTCACATAATAAAATTAACCCAGTATAATTTAATATAAGTTTACTCAGATACGAAGTCTTAACTAAATTTTGTTGTAGAAACCAGTCGATTTACCGATTTGATGCGCCATGCCGTCAGTACTTTTTTTTTATATTCTTTACACCGCTACATACTGACTGCAAGTAACACCACTGATAATGTTACTTACGTACTCTATATATATCTTGAATATATTTTTCTTCTGCTACTTATTTTTGTGAGCAGTTAACAATGTATGCCTTAATACAGACCACTATCGCATGTTCCTTCTTTATATAAGAGTCTTCAGTGGACTTCACCCCCCCCCCCCCATGTTTATTCTGTAACCGCTTCATTTCTACCTCGTTTCTACCCTAGTTTTTTAATATTGCTTTCCAATGTTGTAAGTTAAACAGAAGCTGACAATAATTTAAGGAAATCAGTATATTTCGTCACTGCATCCCGGGAGTGAGTACATAATATCATAATATTCCGAATAGGAACACAAGTCAGTAAACGTACCGTTTCCATGCTGCAGCCGTTTGAAAACATGTTTGCTACGTAGATCTGCAGCAGGTTAATGATTTTTTTTTGGGTGAGGGAGGGGTGGAGGTTACGACGGATCTGATGTTGTCATTGAACGTCTGTCCGGCCTCTCTGACCTGGATCGAGCCTTATTCGCGAGCCTGCGAGTGTTAGAGCAACATGACTTGAGTACACGTTTGCAGAACACACCGACATGATCCTTCTGAATGGCGAAGCACACGGTAATGGAAGAGCAGCTCGTCGCCTTTATCTAAATCGTTCTTCACGAGTTCTTACTCCACCACATACCCTTTTCGCCAGTATTACGCAACGGTTTCGAGAAAGGGGTATCTTCACCATCAGCAGGCGGAACTGTGGTGCTCCAGGGAGACGAAGCGCATACGAAATGGCAGAGGCCGTACTGCATCACGTTGGAGAGAACCAGTGAACGAGTACACGAGCGATTTCTTTGGTTAGTAATGAATGATCTACTGGGTCATGTCTAACCAATTATTTGTATAAACGGTCTTGTTGCCAACATGTTTTGAACTGGTTGTAGCACGGAAGCGATAGGTTTCCGGACATTGGTTCCAGTTTAAAATATCATCTACCACTCCCAACCACAAGTCCTAGAAGTTTCTAATGAGAATTTAAGAACACTCTGTATAGACATGTTGTAAGACGTCGTGGTCTCCTGACCTTCATTGCTTACATATTCCGCCCTCACAATCATATTCCGCACATCAAGATGCTTCATTCGAACCCAAACTTGATAAGTTAAGGTCAGTGTTGCATGAATTCATGTAAACGATATGCAATTAACAAGCAAGTGCACCATGGTTGAAATACTCGAGGCTGGTGTACACACATACATTACAGACAGGACGGTCAGAGAAGCTTTTAGTTTGAGAGAGAAACCACACAACAGGACGCCAATCCCTTCAGAGGACGACCCAGCTTATGTCGGCCGGTGACCGCCCAAGTAGCGGAGAGTGTGGGCCCGAGTGAAAGGGAGCAACAACCCTATGTTTGGCTTAAAAGCAAATTCTGCTACATTGTGTGGGAGCGGCCAGCCTACACATTCTTTACACATAGCACGCAGTTTCAGAGATTTTCACAGGGATACAGCAAATGCCAAACGCCAATGCTACAGGTTTCCAGATTTGTCGCCTTAAACGAAACGTCATTCTCCCGTTTTAGAAGAGCAATGCTGATTGGCAGACGATATTTCTGACGCCTTGAGCTGAAGGAATAATGGAAGAGACCGAAAGATATACCCCGTCACGTCTGGTGTGGAGAGGCGCCGTTCTGTTGTCGCTCTTGGAGCGAGGAACAAGTCTCTCCTCAGTACTTCACTGGGAGAGCACCTCTGTCGAGAGCGAATCGAAGTGCTACTCTATATAGAGTCCTTGCGATTAAGCGTTGTTCACTGTGGTGGCCGACACACTTATTGTGCGCTGTGAACAGGCAGGGTTATAGTTAAACGCCTGCGAGCGAATTTAGAGTGGCATTGTGGTGGTCTGGATATCTGACCAGTGTACCACGCCAATAGTTAGACTAGGGACGAATAGGAATCCTTGACTTCATCAAGATGTAGGGAGAGTTTGATTCGCAAAGGTCAATCCAGATTGAACGAGAGTTGTCTTATTTGTCAGCAGCGAGCGGCGCAGACAGCAGTCATCACAGATTACGATACTGTGCGTTACAGCTATTATGAGCCCCATATTTCCCGCACAACAGTACACTTCACTGCATTTCACATGCAACATTCTCTACCGTACCTAGCAACATTGTAAGGATAATTATTCAAGTTGAGTAGGCACGCCTCTCAGCCATTCTGCCAAGTCAACAACCATCTTAAACTTTGTATAGAAATTTCATTAGCGAATCCTATCCTTGAGAGGTAACTTCACATTCTGAAAAGAACCAGGATATAACTTGTTCAATTCATATATAAACTTTCGTTAGTTTCATGTTTTTCTTACACTGACTAGCACTACTCCAGTACCCAAGTACCCCACTAGTTACGTAAGAAATTTTGTTAATTTTTGTGTGATTTCCATACAGCAGACGACTCCAGAAGATATTTGTTGCTGAAAGTTTTTCAGACATTTCTCTTTAGAACGTTAGGAGCGTCTGTCTGACTTCTGTAGCAGCGTGGGGGTCGAAATTACATCTTGCAGGAGCCACAGGGTAAAGGGTACATCTCATATTAATCCGTTGCGCAGAATAACAGAATAACAGATCAACCCCACACCTCAGAATGTGAAGGGACGGAGTATGCGATCAAAGTGACGCCTCTGCTTCCACTAATGGTACACAAATCGTTGCTACGTGCATGATACACCGGCTGCAGGGGAAGATCAGAGTAAGAAATGACAACTGATGATCAGTACAGTCAGATGATTCGCAAAGAAAGGAAAACTCTGATATTATTTGTTTACAACACTCCCTGCAAACCACGGACTCAGATTCTTTCACTGTTGTCAAATGTGTAGGATTGTCTGTACGAGATGATTTAAAAGCAGCAGCTGGATCCAGATCTGCAAGAGGTTAGCCCCGACAGGTTTACTGGAAGAATCCTTAAGAAAATTTTACTTATTCACGAAAGAGGACGGTTCTAAAGAGAATTGGAGAAAATGTAGCTCTAAAGCGCGCGCACCTTCTGTAAGACGCTCCGCGATGCGCCGCCGAAGAAGCTACTCTTTCAGGAGGTCTGGGCTTTTTTGGGTGACAGTCTGGCCGCTTAAATCTGCAGACGGTCTGGAGAGTGCGGAGCTGTGGCCTCCCCACAATAGCCGACATCAATTATTCGGCGCGACGCCGGAATACTCTTCCAGGGAGTCCCCCGCCTCACAGGCCGCGCGGCGAAAGCAGTGCGTGTCCTGGGATGAGGCCGAATCGAAGATGGCGGATTCCCCGGGCTGCTCTCAGAGTACGGGATAAGGGGCTGCGAGGCCCGGGGGACGCCGAGGGAAGCCCCAGGGGAAGACTGCGTTCAGAGAACAAGTAGTGCGGAGTACTGCTGGAGGACAGTCGAAGGAATTGGAGCAATCAGTTATTCCTCCGTGTCGTCGTGCTCTGAGAAATTAAGGTAGCGGAAATGCTAAGTGCACCGCCTACCTTATAAATTCAATAGAAAACCTCAAACGGTCCTGTCATACCGCGATATCAAGAAGTAACGTGAAAAGTGAGGAATGATAAACTAATTCGAAACTTACTGCCAGTAGCGGGAAGCGGTATTGTTATACATGCACACAAAAACGAGCATCTAACGTGAAAAAGAAGGGAACAAATTACCGGCGGATATTCATCACCGTCGCTCGGTAACGTCTATGTCTCTTGAGTTCACCAAATCACGAATAAAATATTGTATTGCAAACGAAAAGTCAGTCGAAAACTCTTAAAATGCAGCTAGACACATGACTTGCTGTAAGCTCTGGTGGACAGAATACATAGCGATTGGATACCACGGTGCCTGTCGCACTCCTGCGGTCCTACAAACCAGATCTGGTCCTGAACAGTCGAGCTAATGAGGAGTTTTCGCTTTTTAATTTGCGAAAAGAAATAGCTGCTGCGACATTTTGTTCCTCCCTTGAACACTAAGCATCCTTGGACATTAAGATGTGAGAGGCCCACTTTACGACTGTCTACCTTGGGCAACATTTGGAAACTAGCTGACAAACCCATCATTGCCAGGGTATTTGTTTTACCAGTTTTCTATTAGAAACGAAAGCGAAATGTGATCTATGTTTGTAGCATAATACTGAAACAAAAAAATCCTTATATGTATACCTGAAGCAGATTCGCAGTGATAGGAGGCCAGACAGTTTCAGTACGCTGGACTCAGCTGCTTCGCGTGTCTGCAACACGATTTTGTAAACGTCTGTATGACAACGCCTCTTCGTAACCCTAGAGACGGCTACTGTTTTCGCTGTTTGCGCTTTGCAGTTGGACGCTGTTAAAAGCGCTGCCAACGTGACAGCCACTGTACGAGTTCTTCAACAGTGGCAACGTCAAGATATAGGCCCCTGCGTTGTGAAGCTAATGCTCTTGGTACTTAGAATACTAGGGGAAGACCAAATCCCAATTAACTGACAGTATCAAGACGAGTTACTCTGCACAATATGCAACACACAGCCACCGTATGCCATTATGTACCTTTTATCTGTACTCGTCTCAATACTGGTGTACCTATAGGGTGCATTCTTGTAAACTGAGCTCCTGTTCTGTCTAGATCGTACGTATAGGCCTACATGAATATTCAATTCTTTACTCGCAACTTTTGAAACAATTCCAAAAGGACAAATAAAGAACATTTGATCGTTAGCTTAGATTATAAAGTCATAAATATCGACTGAATTGCGAATCTCAAATATGGGCCAACGGCGATTTCCCGTGTCTTATTGTGTTACCAGCAGACTTTTTATACCATACTACCATTGTGTATCCTCTGTTACATTTTAGTCTTGTCTACTGGTTTTAGTATACGCTGCTTGTAAAACTTGTTTTATGCCGAGTCGGTCCTTTGTTAGCCTATGTAATTTCTTACCAAGGTACGACTTCAAATAATGTCTACTGTGAATTGCGAAAACCAATTTTAATATAACATTTTCTGTGTTTGGATGTTGGATGGCTGTATTGGCGCGTTCCGAAGCCAATACATTAAAAAAAAAGCGCTTTCAGGTGCCAGGGATTTCCTTAAGTTGAATCTGCAATAGGAGTGTCTGAGTAGCAGAGGATGAGTATATTAAAACTTGATGCATGATGCAGCATTTCTCCACGCATTTCAGTGTGTGTAGCGTCATGTCTCTCTAACCATGTCGTACAATGTCATTTTTGTGTAAGTACTTTCAGCAGCTTATGTGGAAATTGGTTGCGAATTTCTTTGCGAATAGACTCGGTAGCACAGAAGTAATAAATTTAAACGTCATGCATCACGTTCCAGTTTTCCACGCATTTCATCGTTTATGGCGTCATGTCTCCTAAAGCATGACAGGTAGGCGGTTCTTACCACGACAGCGATTATTGTCTGACAATTGGGGATATGGGTACCAAATTTGGATGAGACTGGTCTAGCGGTTTAGGAGGGGATGTAGAACATAACACAAACATCCAGAATGAGATTTTCACTCTGCAGCGGAGTGTGCTGATATGAAACTTCCCGGCAGATTAATACTGTGTGCGCCCGACCGAGACTCGAAATCGGGATCTTTGCCTTCCGCGGGCAAGTGCTCTACCATCTGAGCTACCAACGCACGACTCACGACCGGTCCTCACGGCTTTACTTCTGCCAGTACCTCGTCTCCTACCTTCCAAATTTTACAGAAGGTCTCCTGCGAGCCATGCAGAACTAGCACTCCTGAAAGAAAGGATACTGCGGAGACATGGCTTACCCACAGCCTGGGGGATGTTTCCAGAATGAGATTTTCACTCTGCAGCGGAGTGTGCGCTGATATGAAACTTCCTGGCAGATTAAAACTGTCTCGGTCGGGCACACAGTTTTAATCTACCAGAAAGTTTCATAACACAAACATATCTCCATTTTTATAATATGTATAGAGATCAATAATGATGTATTTGTTTAGTGATAATGAACATATGTGATGTTTTCCGACATTAGTTTTTGACTTAAATTTACATGCCGAAGTCTTTTGCTGGATTGTAATCATGAAGAAAGTTGTTAATACCTCCTAGGGAGTAATTATATTGTAACAGTTTAGTTATTATATCAAATCAGTGTGCAACACACATTCCATATTGAAGTGGCATTTTTTCACGATGAATAGACCTATGTGTAAAAATTCGTGTTATGCTATGTGCACAACTAACTATTAATTGGCTGTTGGTAACTCTTAGGAAGCAAGGACGAAGTTAAAGTTTCACATCCTGTTGATGACGAAGATGCATAAACCCGAGTAAATAATTGACAGTGTTCTATCCAAAGGCAGCATCAGAACATTTGCCTCAAGAGACTGACGGACTCACAGAAAACTAAAACCAGAACGGCAGGACGGAAATTTGTACCGTCGCCCTTCTGTGTGAGAAACCAGCGTATGGCCACAGCACCACCACGTTTGGTGTGTTAGAAACGACTCTTTTGTGAGAAGAGATCGCTTACAGTGTGGCTCCTCATGAAAAGCCGCAGTTTTTGTGCCGGCGTAGCGCACTTTACTGTGGTCTGCTTTGTCAGTTCGCTGAGCTGAATGTGTGTGACTTATATCGACAGGACCTTTAACAGCCGGTCAAAATTATTTTCAGCTGGTACCAGCTGTCAAATTTGTTTAAATGGCGGAAAGTGTCTCTAGATTCGCTGAAGTACTATACCTGAAAAAAATTTGGAATTGTCATGACACCGTAATAAAGAAAAGTGGGGGATATAAGTCGAAATACACTGCCGAAAGAAATAGTACATCTGGAAAGACGACGTCAATTTTGATCCGATGACGGCATATGCAACTTGGGGGACAGTTGATGAACTGATAATGGTATCCACATCGTCCGCTAACAGACAGCGTGGAGACATAGCTACCAGTGCACCCTCAGTGTCTACCCTTTAATAGGGAATGCTCAGTCGACCGCTGTGGCAGAGCGGTTCTAGGTGCTTGAGTCTGGAACCGCGCAGCTGCTACGGTCGTAGGTTCGCATCCTGCCTCAGGCAAGGATGTGTGTGATGTCTTTAAGTTAGTTCGGTTTAAGTAGTTCTAAGCCTAGGGGAATGATGACCTCAGATGTTAAGTCCCATAGTTCTCAGAGCCATCCGAACCATTTTTAGGAAATGCTCACAGCCAGAAGGCTCAGTGTGGTGCAGTCGTGTGAGGCAAGCAGGCAACCATGCCACGGAGTCGCAACCGCCTAAGCAGGTTACAAAGGATTCCAATTGCGACCTTCCGAGTGGCGGGATGGTCCTTTCACAGAACTGCCACACAAGTTGGATGCTGCGTTAGTTGTGCACGACGCTGGTATCACTGGTCACCTGAACATTCTCACACCCGTAGACGAGGTTCTGGACGTCCAAGCAGCACAGACGCCGCCAGGATCGTAGTATTGTAATGGCAGCAGTGGCAAATCGCACAGCGTCCTCAGCACAGATAAGAGGGCTTGTGAGTCCACCCTTGTCAACATGAACTGTTGCGAATCGGATCATAGCAGTGGGACTATGGGAACACACATCCATAGGCCGTCATCCACACACTCCACATCATCGACGTGCACGGTTCGACTGTTGCCGTCAGAGGATCACTTGGAAGATTGCACGACACACACTGGTCTTCAGCAATGGAAGCAGATTCTGCTTGCGCGCAAGTGATGGTTGTTTGGGCATATGACGTAGATCTGGTGAGCGCTGTCCCGTAGAGTTCATTCGTCCAAAACACACTGGCCCCACCCCAGGCCTTATGCAGTAAGCTACAACTCCCGTTCACCTTTGTTGTCTCTTTAGGGGGCACTAACCAGTGATCGGAACGTGAGAATGTTGTTAGACCCGTTCTTTTGCCAGTTCTTGCAAGAGGAAGGCGACAGTCTGTTCCAACAGGATAATGCTCCCTCTCACATTCACTGTCAAAATCAACGTGCTCTGCAAGACGTGCAGTTACTTCCGTTTCTGGCATCGTCTCCGGACTTGTCTGCAATCGTGCAGGTGTGGGATATGACAAGACGAGAAGTGACGGGTGCAACCAGTCAGTCAACAACTCTTACAGAGCCACTTGAACCAGTCACACAATATATATAAATGACCTAGTAGATAGTGTCCGAAGTTCCATGCGGCTTTTCCGCGGATGATGCTGTAGTATACAGAGAAGTCGCAGCATTACAAAATTGTGGCGAAATGCAGGAAGATCTGCAGCGGATAGGTACTTCGTGCAGGGAGTGGCAACTGACCCTTAACGTAGATAAATTAATGTATTGCGAATACATAGAAAGAACGATCCTTTATTGTATGATTACATGATAGCGGAAAAAACACTGGTAGCAGTTACATTCATTAAGTATCTGGGAATATGCGTGCAGAACGATTTGAAGTGGAATTATCATATAAAATTAATTGTTGGTAAGGAGGGTACCAGGTTGAGATTCATTGGGAGAGTCCTTAGAAAATGTAGTCCAAAGGAGGTGGCTTACAAAATACTCGTTCGACCCATACTTGAGTATTGCTCGTCGGTGTGGTATCCGTACCAGATCGAGTTGACGGAGGAGATAGAGAAGATCCAAAGAAGAGCGGCGCGTTTCGTCAGAGGGTTATTTGGTAAGCGTGATAGCGTTACGGAGATGTTTAGCAAACTCAAGTGGCAGACTCTGCAAGAGAGGCGCTCTGCATCGCGGTGTAGCTTGCTGTCCAGGTTTCGAGAGGGTGCGTATCTGGATGGGGTATCGAATATATTGATTTCTCCTACTTATACCTCCCGAGGAGATAACGAATGTAAAATTAGAGAGATTCGAGCGCGCTCGGAGGCTTTCCGGGAGTCGTTCTTCCCGCGAACCATACGCGACTGGAACAGGAAAGGGAGGTAATGACAGTGGCACGTAAAGTGCCCTCCGCCACACACCGTTGCGTGGCTTGCGGAGTGTAGATGTAGATGTAGATGTAGATGTAGTCGAGCAGGCATGGCATAACGTACCCCGGACAGTATTCGCCCTCTTTAGGATCGACTGGATGCAAGAGTGAGCACCTTCGTTGCTGTCCTTGGAGGCTACACCACGTACTACTATGGGTGTTTCAACATGGGTCGATGCCTAGTATCTCAGAAGCGCTTGTACTGTTGGTCTGTAAATGTAATAATTTCATGTACTCTATATGCACTGTTGCAACAATAAAGCTTGAGTGAACTGGAAATCACTAAAAGTATGTACTAATTTTTTTCTGGCAGCGTGTATCCGGTGTAATGGTGAGGGTCAGAATAACAACCATATGTCCTTGGGTTTCACGAAAAAATAATAATAATTTGGCCGGATAACCAAGACTAAGAAGCGAAGTACGGTGGTATGCAAAACTGAAGTTACTTGCGCATCCTGGGCCTCTGCGAAGTAACATAACTCGATGTAACTTCGACCACACGTAGAATAAACTGCGACAGGGTAGTACGAGAGTTAACTGAAAGAAACAGGCAATGAGACGATTAGAAATGACTCTTTAATTCAAATACTGCAACTACAATGAAGTCACCGCGACTTACGATGGTTTAATGGACATTACGGACTGCAAGACACTGTTCTTAATACGATGGATGATCACTACGGACGGCAGTGCATCTATAGAACTTGACCCCACGCTGGTCAAAAGAAATTCTTATGGTAGCGCGTTCCATTCCTCCACCAGCGTGGTTGCAAACTTCTGCGTGGTACATACTTAGGACTTGTAAACAGACCAGTCCATGCGCCAAATATCCTTTGATTCCAAGAGATCGTTCGCCTGTGCTGCTCAGTGGTGTCGAACATTGTCGCTCTCAAAAATGACGTCAGGGTCGAACTCACCCCTGCAAAGCCGGCCGCGGTGGTCTAGCGGTTCTAGGCGCTCAGTCCGGAGCCGCGCGACTGCTACGGTCGCAGGTTCGAATCCTGCCTCGGCCATGGATGTGTGTGATGTCCTTAGGTTGGTTAGGTTTAAGTTGTTCTAAGTTCTAGGGGGCTGATGACCATAGATGTTAAGTCCCATAGTGCTCAGAGCCATTTGAACCATTTTTCACCCCTGCAATGACGCTTATGGAGAAGGAGTTCAGCGTGAAAATGACGTTGGCTGGTGAATGTACCGTGTTCAATGACTGGGACGTCAGTAAGACCGTGAAACGTTACGCCTCCAAGCACCATAACACCTGGATCGCCAAAACGATGATGTTCGACAATGCTGGACGTACTTTCATATGGCGAGAGATGGAGGCACGTAATGCACACAGGAACATCGTAATAGGGATTAAGAAGAAAGAATATGAGAAATAAAGAACTATGTGAGGAAAAGGGAAAGGAAAGTAACACATTTGGGAGGCAGAATAGTTGTATGATTGCAATTGGACAATGATTAGATCTTGTTTAAAGTCATGTCTCTCTGCTAATTTGCATGACATCACCATTAGGATCCTTGGAATACTTCATGAGTTGAAAATTTTAGTTTTTTCGTCACTTTTAAATCAGAAGATATTTTACCGCTTTCAAAATTTCTTTACAATACGAATTTTCATCTTCAGAGTGACAGGCAAACCGAATCGTGGCAGTATGTCGTGATCCGTAGGAGAAATATGTGTTTGTCTTAACTTTCGAAATCGTAAGAACTGAAGAAGAGGAGAGAGATTGGGGAGTAAGTGGGTAGGGTGGTGGAGACAAGTGCCCTATGCGTTGCTGTGTTGGCGAAAGGCGTAGCTCGGGAACTCACACGGCCAATAAAAATCTTGTCTGAGGGCAAAACGACGACGTTTTCCGGGTAATTTTTCAAATAAAAATGGCTTCACGCCGGAGAAATTTCATTCCGGACTCGAACATTGGAAACATATAAAACATTCTGCACACAACGGGTCGCAAGCAACTGGTATACCGTGGAAATTGTGCCGTCGCGCAAGACTTATTTATGAAGGTGACTGAAATAGCAGTGCGAAGTATTACATTTTTATGCTTGGAGACTGTTCCGTGAAAAAATGCTTTAAAAGTACACGAAGCAGAGGTAAGTCCACGTTTCCTGATATCTCTCCGGTAAATATTTTAGTTTTCGTACACACACTACTTAGCGTTTTATCACCGTATTTTCATTTTACGTTCGTTCTTACTCAAGCAGTTAAAAAAAAAAAAAATACAGTGAAATGTGTTTATTCTCCAAGATCTCTTGAGCTCATGTTCCGGCTTCGTGATAAAGGGATATTCTTTTATTTACAGGTCACTATTGTGATGACACTTAAAGTAGCCGACACATAGTCAAGTCACATTAATAAGAACACCGCCCATGTAAGACGTCAATGTGCAATAACCTCTCACAGAGGCAGGTGGTAGCAGTAGCACTGGAGGGTATATAAATCGTATCAGAAGGACCCAGAAAACAGCGCAGCTGCGGTAATGCGAAAACGCAGCGATTTATTTGACGTCCAAAGGGGAAGGATCGCCGGCTTTCCGCTCAAGTGCGGAAGCAATTCCGAAACGGTCAAGTATGTAAACTGGTCTCGTGTCGACGTGGTATAACCTGCATGGGACAATTGGGGTATCGAAAACCGGTGTCGACGCAGCTGTCATTCACCACGGGCCACTCCAAGTTTAAACGCAGCCAAAACCTCTCAGACAAACAGAAGCTAAATGATGTCAAAGTTAGCGTAAGGTGGGTCATGCGTGAAGCGTTCAGTGAATTCGAAAGTAAAATTCTATGTACCGACTTGACAGAAAATCCTAGGAAGTTCTGGTCTTACGTTAAATCAGTAAGTGGCTCGAAACAACATATCCAGACACTCTGGGATGATGATGGCATTGAAACAGAGGATGACACGCGTAAAGCTGATATATTAAACATCTTTTTCCAAAACTGTTTCACAGAGGAAGACCACACTGCAGTTCCATCTCTAAATCCTCGCACAAACGAAAAAATGGCTGACATCGAAATAAGTGTCCAAGGAATAGAAAAGCAACTGGAATCACTCAACAGAGGAAAGTCCACTGGACCTGACGGGATACCAATTCTATTCTACACAGAGTACACGAAAGAACTTGCCCCCCTTTTAACAGCCGTGTACCGCAAGTCTCTAGAGGAACAGAAGGTTCCAAATGATTGGAAAAGAGCACAGGTAGTCCTAGTCTTCAGGAAGGGTCGTCGAGCAGATGCGCAAAACTATAGGCCTATTTCTCTGACATCGATCTGTTGTAGAATTTTAGAACATGTTTTTTGCTGGCGTATCATGTCGTTTTTGGAAACTCAGAATCTACTCTGTAGGAGTCATGACAGTCAGAAAATATTAGATACAGGTTCCCAGGTAGATGCTATTTTCCTTGACTTCCGGAAGGCGTTCGATACAGTTCCGCACTGTCGCCTGATAAACAAAGTAAGAGCCTACGGAATATCAGACCAGCTGTGTGGCTGGATTGAAGAGTTTCTAGCAAACAGAACACAGCATGTTGTTATCAATGGAGAGACGTCTACAGACGTTAAGGTAAACTCTGGCGT
This sequence comes from Schistocerca serialis cubense, assembly GCF_023864345.2. Taxonomy (NCBI): domain Eukaryota; kingdom Metazoa; phylum Arthropoda; class Insecta; order Orthoptera; family Acrididae; genus Schistocerca; species Schistocerca serialis. Next base: position 697,262,970 of record NC_064639.1, read on the forward strand.
GCCACAGGGGAATGTTATGGGACCATTGCTTTTCACAATATATATAAATGACCTAGTAGATAGTGTCGGAAGTTCCATGCGGCTTTTCGCGGATGATGCTATAGTATACAGAGAAGTTGCAGCATTAGAAAATTGTGGCGAAATGCAGGAAGATCTGCAGCGGATAGGCACTTGGTGCATGGAGTGGAAACTGACCCTTAACATAGATAAATGTAATGTATTGCGAATACATAGAAAGAAGGATCCTTTATTGTATGATTGTATGATAGCGGAACAAACACTGGTGGCAGTTACTTCTGTAAAATATCTGGGAGTATGCGTGCGGAACGATTTGAAGTGGAATGATCACATAAAATTAATTGTTGGTAATCCGGGTACCAGGTTGAGATTCATTGGGAGAGTACTTAGAAAATGTAGTCCATCAACGAAGGAGGTGGCTTACCAACACTCGTTCGACCTATACTTGAGTATTGCTCATCAGTGTGGGATCCGTACCAGATCGGGTTGACGGAGGAGATAGAGATGATCCAAAGAAGAGCGGCGCGTTTCGTCACAGGTTTATTTGGTAACCGTGATAGCAAACTCAAGTGGCAGACTCTGCAAGAGAGACGCTCTACATCGCGGTGTAGCTTGCTCACCAGGTTTCGAGAGGGTGCGTTTCTGGATGAGGTATCGAATATATTGCTTCCCCGTACTTATACCTCCCGAGGAGATCACGAACGTAAAATTAGAGAGATTCGAGCGCACACGGAGGCTTTCAGACAGCCGTTCTTCCCGCGAACCATACGCGACTCGGACAGAAAAGGGAGGTAATGACAGTGGCACGTAAAGTGCCCTCCGCCAAACACCGTTGGGTGGCTTGCGGAGTATAAATGTAGGTGTAGATGTAGATATGTCAGGGATGAACGGCGGCTGCGGCGATGTGTACGGCCGAATAGGAGTGCAACTGTTGAGCAACGGACCGCCAGCTGAACAAAGGGGCTACCCACGGTGTCTCCTCAACGACCGTTCAGCGAATATTGCTGCGTATGGGCCTTCGTAGTAGGAGCGTAGTTCGTGTACCCATGCTAACTGCTGTGCATCGGAGATGAAGGCTGGAAATTACGCACAAATACCGCAACTCGGCGTCCACTGAGTGGGACAGGTGGCCTTTTCAGATGAATGACCTTCTATGCTCTATCAGACAGATGGCCGTTGCAGTGTGCAGCGTGAAACGTTGAAAGCAAACACCCCGCTTGCAACAATTGGCGGAAGGGTCAGGGCCGGAGGGCATTTCCTCGATGATCTCCTCCTCCTGGAAGGCTCAATGGGTCAGCACAAGAATGCATCATCACTGGGGACTATGTGCACCTCTACATGCGATTCGGTTTTATTTTGCACGATAGCATCTACCAGCAGGAGGACGCAACGTGTCACAAAGCACGCAGTGTACGTGCGTGGTTTGAGCAGCACCAGGATGAGTTTGCCGTAGTCCCATTGCCACCAAACTTTCCGGATTTAAACCTAATCGAGAACTTGTGGGACCACCTCTATCGAGCTATTCTCGTGATGGTTTCTCAACCGAGAAAGATAACGCAGGTTGTAACACTAACTTTCCGTGAAACAAACTGATGTTACCCTCTAGGAGGATTTTTCAGACTGACCGTGCGTGTCCCTAATGGACAAAGGTTGTTGTTGTTGTGGTCTTCAGTCCTGAGACTGGTTTGATGCAGCTCTCCATGCTACTGTATCCTATGCAAGCTTCTTCATCTCCCAGTACCTACTGTAACCTACATCCTTCATCTCTTGGTCTCCCTCTACGATTTTTACCCTCCACACTGCCCTCCAATACTAAAATGGTGATCCCTTGATGCCTCAGAATATACCCTACCAACCTATCCCTTCTTCTAGTCAAGTTGTGCCACAAATTTCTCTTCTCTCTAATTCTATTCAATACATCCTCGTCAGTTATGTGATCTACCCAGCTAATCTTCAGAATTCTTCCGTAGCACCACATTTGGAAAGCTTCTATTCACGCAGTATCATATCTCCTATTTAATCTTCGTCTACATTCTCTTCCATTTCTATAATTTTGTCCTCAAGAATATCGCCATTGAAAGGTATCGGACTATAATTTTGAATTTGGTTAAATAACAGAAAAAAACTGATAGGACTTTCTTTAACCTTGGGAGTTAAGGTCACACAGTGCACTCTGAACTGTGTGTATCAGCAGTTACCATAACGCATACATCAGTAAATTATGAGAAGTAATTTTGAACCAAGCTCATACCAATGACAGCTACACTCAAGAGCATTACTTAATCAAATACTGAAATGTTACTGCATGAAGTGCAGAACTAAATTTGGACATGAGGGTCTTTTATCTTAACTGACACAAAAAAACAATAAAGACGAATTGTCTCATAAATGCACTGTTTAAGCTCCTCTACATACATCACTTTTCCTTAGCAACAATAACAGTTCAATTTTTTCCTAATACGCGAAGAATCTGATGGGGACCCATGAACTAGCACTTTTTCCCTAGTTACTTTCTCTGATTATTACAGTAAAAAAGTCTAATTCAAAAAAATAATCGTTCTCTTCACTTGGAATAGTTCATAATTTACTTTGTAAGACATTGAAACACAACTTTGGGCTTAATTTACTTCAGAAAAGGAATCAGTCATGACAGAAATCAATACTACACTATTTCTGAAAATTAGCCTAACTTATTTGTCTTTTCATCACCTATGAAGCAGGTATTTTAGACAGTAATATTTACACAATTTAGCACTGTATCCCTACAAAATTATACTTTGCAAATATACTAAGGATACTTTAGCAATGTCTTATCTAACTTCACTTCTGTGGTTTTAACTTTAACTTTTACTACTCCTTTTACATTAGGCAAAAATCACTTGAAAACATTTGATTGCAAGAATTGATCATTTAAATCAGAATACTCGGTTTTAGTAGCACTGTGGTGAGGAGCCACCCTAGGTTCGTGATCAGGACAGAAAATATGGTTCTGAACACAAATTTGTTTTTGTGATTATTATTCAAACAACACACAAATTAACTGGTCCATGCTCATATACATTTTGCTAGCTTAAAGGACAGCGACTGGGATTTGCAATGGAACGGCAGAAGTAAGTAGGAGACAGACAGTTTAAGGTCGGATGCTGTGAGAACATATCAGCGAGAGGGAAATGCCCAGTAGAAAACGGCCCGCCAATATGGCAGACGATGCAGGGACAACGGTCCTTTGTAAATCTCCTGTATGCAGAGGACCATGCGGAATTCCAGAGCCCGAGCAGCGCCGTGAAAACCACCGACATCCCGCGAACCCGACACACGGGCGGGCAACGCTCAAAAATCAGGGAACAGCTCGAATACGGTATTCACGAATGACAGCTAGGTATTTGAATTGCGCATGTCTCATTTACTGTAAAGAATTGTTATTACAGTCAATGCAGATAGGTGAAGAGATTCGATCTTACATCAAGTCATTTGGGGGGGGTTGGATTTATTGCAGTTAAAAAAATAATATTAAACACTTAAGTAGCGCTGATGGAGGTACCGGCTCCTGACTGGTTGACACAAATGAAAAGTTGTACGGGCCTGAATACGGATGGGAGGGATCGGAAAATTTACTTTTTCCTGGACCATCATCATCAGTGGACATGCAAGTCTGAGTCTAATGATGCTCAGTATTTTTGAGAAGTTGTATAACTTGCTCAACTCGCAATGTGTTTCTCTTTTAACGATCAGTTTCATGGCAAAGGTATTCCAACGTGTGTCTTTAGTGTAGGTCTTTAGTGTAGGATTTAACTTGTGTTTGATGCAATTCATTGATCTGTTGCAAATGGAAAATGATCTTAGTAATAAAATGTATTCTTAGCTAGACTTGACTTTATTTATTCCTGCTTTGGATCCGGTGGAGACCTAAACGTTTTTATTCTTCCTGCTGGCGTCGTTGCGTCTGCTGCATGTTGCCACCGGACATCCTCCTCTAGCATTTCTTTTCCTCAACAGTAGTTGTCGATACCAGCATTTTTTTTTAATTTTAGCCAGGTCAATATTATCTGAGTTGCTTTTCTGAAAACTTACATACAATTTTATACCCAGCATGTCCTGTGTCAAGCTAAAATTTTTGTAAAGAAATTACTTTACAGAACATTTTAGTTTCGATGTTATAATCGATAAGTACTAGTTCTGAATGTACAGTTAAAATTATTTTTTATAAACATTTGAAATTACGGATTATTTGCACATTAAAATTCCTATTATTGATTACGCAATCCTGTACTGTTTACTATGTTTATTTCTGGATTCATTTATGAGATAATAATCGATATTAATAATGTAACGAAAACTAGTAAGAATTCATTTGTTAAGAAAAATTGTAAACCCTTTGGAATATTGTCGAAAGCGTGCCTCTGATGTGATCGGACGTATTTTTGTATAATAGGTGCGAACAATGTAATATCGGCTTTGTTAATGTGAAAAATAAAAACACTGTATGATATACTAAAATATGAGAAAATCAGTAGAAAATATATTTGCGGGAAAAAAATCTGCAACAACCATCTTCTCAATCTATTTAGTTCAAATCAACCGTGAGTACCTGATATTAGATTTTAGCTCCAAGAATCAAACCCCTAGACAAGAAGAGCTGGATCCGTCTCAACGTGACAAGCTAAGTTAACTTGAAAGTTTATTGTAATCTTAGCTCCTCTCAAATCTCCATGAAAGACTTTGCTTATTAATTACTTGGACTGGGCATTGTTTAATGTGGACAACAGATGGAAGAAGGAAGGAGGGTCGAGATTACAAAGTAGAGCGTTGAGTGTATGCGTTGTGCAACAGGACTTAGAGGTGGAAGTAAATGGTTGGTAAAAAGTGTGCTGGAGCAACAAAAAACAAATTCAGTTGGATGAAGTCGGCAGGTGATACCATCGGCACCCTGTAATGCTATTAACAACTTGTATCATCGCAGAATCTAGAATATCTTTTGTATAAGCATTATCGTAGCAGTTGATAGTTCCTTGTTAATTTTCTACTTTAAAATTTTGGGTAACACATTTCAAACAAAGTGAAATAATGAAACAACTAATCCGACTCTTAGAGCGATTACTAGTAAATGACATTAATGTCGTCACCATGAACACGGAATATTCTGAATTGTATGCGCTTATTATTACCGTTTATTGCCTATTTTAAGTAAAAATGGGATATAATTCACGTTATATTTCGTATACGAAGCAGGATGACAAGACTTACATGAAGTTTTGTGTCGAATGAGATAAACATTAAAGCGTAGAACAATAAACCTTCAATAAAATCAGCAGACATATTTACAGAGCAATAATTTGTACGATCCTAATAATGTCCTGTCAGTCTGGTACAGCAGAAAAACTTTGAATGTTGAGTTGCATATTCAGTGTTATCGGATTAAGGTGAGAAAAGTATCTACGCGTTGCTTTCAGAAACAATATAAATTGTAAAAAGAGTTTTGATGAGTTCAGGAATTGGTTGGGCAGAACCATGGAGAATCAAAGGATAGGTGCGGGGAGCATGCAGAACATTGGCACGTGAATGAACCATCCCTAGCTGCACGGCCGGTGCGGGCTCTCCATCCAGCGACCACCTGCACCATTAACTATGTAAATTACACAGCCGGTAACTTAGTTTACCTGCATCACCATTACGCAATTTACAGAGCGATTGCTCACTGTCGCTGCATTTAGTAAACAAATGGATGGCTGATGTTTTGTTAACGATGCCTAACGGGGCGGTGAATAACGCACAGGCTCGTGGGGCTACAATTAATGAGGCTTCCTACAGACTTTCACTTACAAGTAACAGCTGATAATAACACTTGATAATTAACCTACAGTAGACTCAAGGTAGCATAACATGTAACCACTATGAATAATACTTATTTTTTTCTGTACGTGTGGTGCAGATTCTCTTCATTCTTTCGGGAAATATCAGTTTTGAACTGTGGCTTCGGGATGACCCCTTGGAGTCTGTCAATGTATTTTTTGTGTTAAGAACCGTTATTCCATGGTAATGATAAACGTTGCGAACAGAGAGCGTGCTTTACTAGACACGAAATCGAACGCTAAATATTTCCAGGTAAGAGATACCCTCTGAATTTATTTACAAGCGCTGTAGTGTCACACTGAACAGTTTACACATGTATTAGTGTGGTACGCCAACAGGTAGCGTCAACGATCTCTGATATTTAAGTCACCTGATGGCAGCTACCAGCAAGCTTTGCAGGTCATATTCCAGTAAAATCAGACCAAGTGTTCATCACGTTCTCGATACTGTACATAAGTTTCCTTCTACGAAAGTCGTCTCGAACCATCAAATTTGTAAAGGCCACAAACGTAATCAGTCAGGCTTACTTTCTCTTTACCTTAAGGTCATTGCATCTAGTTATTTTGAACAAGGTGAGGCTTAAACAGAGTACATTTGAAGAGGATGCATTTTTAATTTTACTTTTCGTGGAAAACACTTCACCAAGTCCAGGTGGATTGAGCCCAGAGTTAATAAAGGGAGCTCCTACCACTGAGTATGGTATCTCGGCCCAGTTGAATAATAAATGTTTGGAAGGGGACCAGATACCCAAGGAATGAACAATATATGTTATTACTTGAGACTACAAGAAGAGAAAAGAAGAGACTATGGAAATTGTAGGGGCGTAACTTTGATGGATCATTATGCAGGAAAATGTTGAAATCAAGAAGACAATGGCTTGAGACCAGGGCGTTCATATGTTGATGAATTATTAACATTATTTACTATGGGAAAAGGAAGAACCAAGGATACTGAACTAGATTTATTGATGAAAACAAGGTACAAAATAGCAGCTACTGGAAAGTTTCATCCTCTCAGTGCTGTAGAAATAGTATAAGTTGTAAACGAAGTAGTCCTGTAGACAGGGAGTTTAGTAGTACATGTGCTTCATAGAAATCATATCTGCAGGGATTAAGAAACAGTTAGTTGGCAGAGCTACCAGTGAAAGAAGTGAAAATAACAAAGGTAATTAGTATGTACAGCAGGTCAATAGGAAAACAAGTGATATTTATGTTTAAGGTATGCAATAAATATATTGCATCTAATCGTTTAATTAAAGCAGAATTATCATTTACTGTTAATCTAGATATGGACTCTTGAACGTAAATATTCACGGAATTGTAATAGTAATGACAGAGAACTGGAACAGTTTGATACAGGGTACGGGAATAGGATTGGATTCAAAAGGAAGCTACGAGAATAAACAATAAGATTGTACATATTGATACAGAATACGTAATAAGTGGGAAAATATTTTCTCTGGAACACATAAAAAGAAGATAGAGTGTTAGTTTTATTACTATTATAATTTTTGAAGGCTTATTTATTTGTATACCACACTACTTTATCTATCTTTATGTGTTACGATATGCTATGTCCCATTGGAGTGAATTCCAATCTTTGCTGTTCACATATGTAAGCGGTGTAAGATAAGGAAAATGCATGCAGAACATTAAACATGATAATCCTTTCTATTTTTTGTAAGTAGTTAACTTTGGGCAGACATTATAAATATTTTCAGCTCAGGGATGATGATGGTGATGTTTGGTTTGTGGGGTGCTCAACTGCGCGGACATCAGCGCCCGTACATATTTCCAATCTGTACACAGTTCAGTCACTTTCATGAATGATGATGGAATGAGGGGGACTACACAAAGACTCAGTCCTGGGGCAGAGAAAATCCCCACCCGGTCGGGAATCTAACCTGGGACCCCGTGATCCAAAGGTAGCAACGCTAACCACTAGACCACGTGCTGCGGACTTCATTTCAGTGACAAGGAGAAGATCTGATGATGATGCAGTTTGCTTATGCTCATATATGGTTGTCTCTGTGTCTTTGTATATTGTTCAGGCAAAGATGTTGCTTGTGAAGTTGCTTCGTTGACTCGAGTTTTGTACGTAGTGATGCAGTTTAATAGTTTAATTCCTCCTGGTACAGAAATTATTGCTTTTTTATGTTTTTGTGGCAGTACACACGTTCAGTTTCCTATAAATTTATTGGAAAATTAATGGATTATTCCATAATTTGAGAGCCAGGCTTATTAGTTTTTTGTTCGTTGGATTCAGATAATATATTCAGGTTTCATGCAGCAGTATAACGACATAGAATGTATATAAATATAAATGTCGTGATTACATCAGGTTTTCTGGGTTGGGTTTTGGGGGAGGAGACCAGACAGCGAGGTAATCGGTCTCTTCGGAATAGGGAAGGACGGGGAAGGTAGTCGGCCGTGCCCTTTCAAAGGAACCATCCCGACATTTGCCTGGAGCGATGTAGGGAAATCACGGAAAACCTAAATCAGGATGGCCGGACGCGGGATTGAACCATCGCAGATGGAGTGAATCTCTTTAATTTAATTTTACATGTGATGTAGTTAAAGAGACGGAATTTCTTGATTGTCCTAGTGCATATTTCTATGCAGTCTTTCAAGATATTAATGTCTTGATGACCCTCTTTTGGAATACTAGCTACGGCTAACGAGGGAAATGGTTTTAGTAATTGACCTGTTGGTAGACATGGGATTGTAGAGACAGGCAGCCACAGATTCTTTTGCATTGTTTGGCTGTTTGATAGCATATTATTAGGCTGGTGAGAAACTGTGTTGAACATTGCTTATTGAAAACAGATGAAGGAAGGAGGGCAACAGCTGCAGAAAATGTGGGTAGCTTAGCGAATTAGTCAAGCGTGTTCGGAAAGAAAGAGGTCAGAGGAAATTCATATGCACTTGGACAGTAACTTCTCACTCTTCGTTGCCGCTACATTTGTTACTGGGTTTTCCTACCATCGGCACATCGCTTATCCAGCCATCTGCCTCGAGCGGCACACCATCGATCGTCCAAGTGGGTGGCAGGTTCCACCATCATTCCTCTGGGTGCAGCGAAAACTTCTAGAGCTTCTTCTGCAAATGTTTACCGTGGTGAAACATTCAAGGTGCCCGAGGATTTTAGAGGACGATACGATTGTGGGCTTCTGAAGAAACGGCTTCCATATTAATACTTCTCAGAATGTGATACGGCACTCTGGATGCAACCGGGCGTGCTGCATTGTTCCCGCCTCTTACTTTTAAGAGTGCGCGAGCTGCTTCGGTTGCGCTGTCGACGTTGCGGACGGAGCACACGAGCGTCCGACGAGGCAGGCGGAGAAGAGGTCCGCCCGTAGATTACAGAAGCTGCAGGGCGTCACCTCGGGAACAAAAGGAGGGCCTTCAGGGTGACCTCGTGCAGAATGCCGTTGGAGATGAGACAGCCAGGTCTCTGGTGACTTCAGGGCTGCGGATCGATCCCCGGGCGCGAAACCCGGAGCGCATCTGACTCACAATGGGCGGGACGCGGGCACAATGCGCGGCCTTCAAAGAGCGGCACGGCGACAAAAGACAACCGCCGCCTGCAGGCTGCAGGTGGCCATAGCGGAAGGCGCCGCCGCGGCGCAGGCCTGCGAGGGCACAGGGCGAGCGGCAAAGGGCAGAGGCGGGGGCGGTATCCGGTTTCATCCGCATTTAGCGCTGGCCGCGTCGCCGTGTACCAGAGATGTGCACCAAAGTGTTGATCTGTACCACCCGCAAACACGGACGGTCTTTCAGTCAAACACAAAGTTTGACGTGTAGCCTTAAGGTTTTAGTTAACGCGAGTCATTTGAAGGAACGGGACAAGACAGTGTTCTGAATTAAAACATAGTCCGGAGATAACACTTGGAAGACCTAAAACGGGAAAGAATTATCGGGAAACTGGAAGAATGACGAAGCATGATGAATGTATCCAAGGAATTTGATTCACGTGCATGAGGACCGATTCGAATCGCCGGCACTGCTGCCCTACGAAGAAGACATGGTCGACAACGGTCTACTACAGCAGCAGATGACCGCTACATTGTTCAACCGGCAAAAAGAGCCCCCGTCAAACAGCGTGTGCAATTGGAACCAAATTTAACGGTACATCAAGCCACACAATCTCACGCTCCACAGTGCTACGGTGACTGCACGGGGGTGGTCTCTACGCCCGACCAAAAGAAAGTTGTGTTTCGTTGATACTCCAACATCGGTGACACTGTCAGCAAAGGGATTGGACCAACGAGGAGTACGGTCATGTTATCTTATCAGATGGGAGCAGATTCAGTCTGTATAATGATTCTGGACGTATCCTAGTATGGCGAGGGTTGGGAAAACGTAATGCACCCAGGAACATTGTCGAACATGATCGTTTTGGTGGTCAAGGTGTTCTGGTATGGGGACGTAATACTGCGTGGGCATACTGACCTCCAAAAGTTTGAACACGCTAGACTCACCAGTGACCGTTATTGCTAGTCTGTACTCCTTCCTCGCATGAATCTTTTAAGGGGTGCATTCGGCTGTGAGTTCATTTTTATAGATGAGAATGCGGGACCTCGTCGAATAGTGCAGATGGGGGAGTTCTTTGAACGAGATGATACGAGGGCTATTCGGAAAATAAGGTCGGATCGGTCGGAAACCACTGTGAAAATAAAAAAAAGTGTTATTTACAGCAGTTAGCTACACCTTCCAGATTTCTACACAGTGACCGCTCCAACTTACACATCTGTCGTAGCGTTGTACCAACTTTCCTTTTCCCCGTGCTTGCTGCCAATACTCTGCGCTGGACTGCAGCTCGCTGTCTCTGCCAAAATGTTTCCTACATAACCAGCGATTTATGTGAGCAGAGATGAAACTCAGAAGGAGCAAATTAATGGCTGCGTCATGGGTGATGAAACACTTCCCAGTTGAAAACGCCGCAGGAGCATCTTCATTGCCTCTGTAGAATGCGTCCGAGAACTGTCATCAAGAAGGAAACGAATGACAGTTGTGGTATGCGGGCTGCATGAAATCAGGCGAAATCTTTGCCCAGGCCCTCGCACTTGGCGGGAGACATTATTTTCTAGGCACATTTACGTGGTCACTGTGCTCTGAGAACTGGAAAGAGCGACGTCTCGTGGTCGACAGGAATACTAGAGACACTGCCCAACACATCTTTGCAAGGCTTCATGGGATGTTGACTGTGGTTTCCATTTCGCGCCCGATCGGACCTTACTTTCCGAATAGGCCTCGCATTCCGTGAATTTGCGGTCCCGCCCGTTCTCTCGTCTAAAGTCCTATCGAGCACGTACGGGATGAGTTGAGAAATCGTACAGCTGCATGGTCACACGTACCAACCACCATCCACCGGTTGCCACTGCGCTGGTGGAGGGACGGAACGCCCTGCCACAAGAACTCCTTACAAACCTTTTTGCTAGTATGGGATCACATTGCAGAGCAGGCACTGCCGTCCATGAGTCCGTGGTGACCACACTCCTGTTAAGAGCCATGTCCTGCCTATTGTAACGTCAAGGGTTCCATCATAAATCGCAGTGATTTCAGTGGAATTATAGCCTTTGAATAAGAGAGTCATTTTTGTTTGTCTCAGTGCGTATTTCTTTCGATTATCTTCTGTACTGTAGCAGTTCTTCCTATGTGTGGTACAAGTTTCATCGAGTCGTGTTACTTGGAATGGGAAAGCTATTTTCGTCCTTACGTTTTGCACATTAGTATATGTTCGTAATTTTGCAGAAAGAGTCCGCTTCTTATGTTTACCTGTATGTAAATATTCCTTTCGTCACTATTTTGTAAATTACAGAGAAAAATTCCTTTCTGAAAAATTCTGTAGTATGGATGAAGGAAAGACACTTGAAGAGTGTCTTTTATAAACCGCAGCTTTCGTATTTCTTAGTAATTGCACTCTAGGTGTCTGCATTTACTGAATGCGTCGTAATTAGTGCGAATTAAAACGGTCTGTCGAAGACATATCCTTGCCTTTGAAGAATGCTGTACAACCATTAAGTTACCCGAGCAGTCTCCAAGGACCTTCCAGCCACGTGTTCGTACCATACCTCACCGCGAAGATTTGTGTACATTTCGTCTGCGAGGCTCGTGAGTCTGTTGAAACGGGCGATCAGGTTCATACTGGGTCCCCTAGCTTCTAGTAGGTGTTTGGCACAGTGACACAGTGTCATCTAAGAAAAGAAATAGAAGCGCACGCTACATCAAAACAGGTATGTGACAGGGTTGACGAGTTCCTAGAAAATTCTTAACAGAGCGAAATCTGCAGACATAAAACTAATTTAAAGTGGAAGTCAAGGAAGTGTTGTAGGACCATAACTGTTCAAATATATAAATTTACTGTTGTAGGACCATAACCGTTCAAATGTACAAATGTACTGGGTAGCGTCAGAAACTCTTAAGACGCTAATCGCTGTTGCATATGGAGACATCGCAGCGCCAGAAATTCGTAGTGAAATGTTGGAGAAATGTAAAGAACAATGCAGCGATTGGTCCTTATCATGGCCAAATGCAGCGTACTGTGCATAAATTGGCCGAAACATCTGTTGCCATTATGATTGCCAAACAGATGGCTCTGAGCACTATGTGACTTAACTTCTGAGGTCATCAGTCCCCTAGAACTTAGAACTACTTAAACCTAATTAACGTAAGGACATCACACACATCCATGCCCGAGTCAGGATTCGAACCTGCGACCGTAGCGGCCGCGCGGTTCCAGACTGAAGCGCCTAGAAACGCTTGACCACTCCGGCCGGCTGCCAAACAGACACTAGAAGGAGCAATATCCTTTGAAAAGTTAGTAGTACGCATACTGAGCAATTTAAAGTGAAGCGGCCAGACGAATCTCATTACGGAAAGGGCAACCACCCGGATGAGACTCAGTGAAAGAATCCTCAAGAAGTGTGCTGCACCCGCGAAAGAGGTAGCTTTCAAAACCCTTCGGTCGACTGACGCTTGGGTATTGCTCATCAATGTAGGACCTTACAAGATCGATTTGACAGATCAAATAGAGAACATCCACAGGAGCGCAGTGCATTTTCTTTCGTGGAAAGAAAGATTGTCGGTATGCCTCTGTGTGGGCTCTAATCTCTCTGATTTTATCCTCATGCTCTCTTCGCGAGATATACGTAGGAGGAAGCAATATACTGCTTGACTCCTAGGTGAAGGTATATTCTCGAAACTTCAAGAAAAGCCCGTACCGAGCTACTGAGCGTCTCTCCTACAAAGTCTTCCACTTGAGTTTTTGTATCATCTCCGTAACGCTTTCACGATTACCAAATGATCCTGTAACGAAGCGCGCCGCTCTCCGTTGGATCTTATCTATCTCCTCTATCAATCCTATCTGGTACGGATCCCACACTGTTGAGCAATATTCAAGTAGTGGGCGAACAAGTGTACTGTAACCTACTTCCTTTGTTTTCGGATTGCATTTCGTTGGGATTCTTCCGATGAATCTCAGTCTGGCATCCGCTTTACCGACGATCAACTTTGTATGATCATTCCACTTTAAATCACTCCTCATACATTTCTAGAAGACACAATCTCATGAAAACACTGTGAAGGAAAAATTAGACAGTTTCAAGCCCAAAGGGAGGCTTGCCGACAATCGTCCCCCTGCTGGAACAAGGCTTAAAATACTTCTGCCACACAGCAATGGTGGGTCGTAGAGTAGATAAGGAACTGTAGAACACAGGGTGTGGAAACTTCACTCTATGTTGAATTTTAGAACACAGAAATGTAAAGAACAATGCAGCGATTGGTCCTTATCATGGCCAAATGCAGCGTACTGCGCATAAATTGGACGAAACATCTGTTGCCATTATGATTGCCAAACAGATGGCTCTGAGCACTATGGGACTTAACATCTGAGGTCATGAGTCCCCTAGAACTTAGAACTACTTAAACCTAACTAACCTAAGGACATCACATACATCCATGCCCGAGGCAGGATTCGAACCTGCGACCGTAGCAGTCACACAGTTCCGGACTAAAGCGCCTAGAACCGCTCGGCCACCAAGGCCAGCTTTTTTTTTTTTAGGAATGAGTGTGAAATGTGTGATAATGCTTGTGTTTGCTAGTGCCATGTTCCCTGTTATAGCACTAGTAAAGTGCTTGTACAACACTCGTGCTACCCATCGTACTATAATGCTCATGTGTGTGGGATCCAATAAGGAACAACGGTGAATATTGTACGTGTGCTAAGAAGGACACCACGAATGGTCCCTGGACTGTGGACTCACGAAACAACATCACGGAAGTGTTTAAAAGTTTGAAAGGTCAGAAGTTTGAAGAAAGTCGTCACCTATACCGCGAGAGCTTACTTACAAACTACGAGATTCAGTATTAACTGAATAATCAAGGGAGTTCAAGAGCCAGTATTAAGTGAATAATCACGGAATATATAACAGTCGTCTGCGAATCGCTGCTTTAGGTACCGCATAAAAATGATTCGACTGATCACACTGTGCACAGTGGCATTCCCGCCCTCCATACGAGAATGGAACTCGAAGAAACTCTTTCTACGGTTTGAACCTGCTCTAGACGTTTACCCGCGTTTGCGATTTAAAATTTGAGTTATTTTGAAAATCCACGTTATGCTAACACTATTTATTTCTTTTTGTTTGCACAAAGCCTGTTTCGACATCTGTAGGTCAACTTTTAATTCTGTAAAGTGTTATAAAATTTTTACAATCCTTAACCTATTGTATAACTGAAAGTCGAGAAAAAGCAAAACGCAAGTGTTATAATTTTTAGGGCTACATTAGATAACGCTAGACGTTACAGAAATAAAAATTGATCATTTGGTGGCGAAACATGTCAGGGCGAACAGAAAGTTATTTTAGGAGGAACACCCTGTCCCAATAGTTGACAGTGGTTTGCAGTGTGTGGATGTACATTGAGTTGTGCATATATTGAGTTAAAATGGAAAAAAGAGGTTGAAATAGTTTATTCTGCTCCCTCGTATAAGAGGCAGGGCTTCACTGACAGATGGACCACCATCCCCATTGTCCTTTACTCTACCTCCAGGGGGCATTCTAGAAGCGATGGATTAAATCCAAAATGTCTGACGACCGAAAAATTCACACCCTCGACTTCCTGGCCGTACTTTGTTAGTAAAAATGTGTGCCACCGAAAGAATTAGAATCGACTGAACCAACAGGGCATACATTTCTACCGCAGTGAGAAATTTCAAATGGTGACCACTGCCAGAAGTAGGAACAATAATATTTCATGTTGGTTAATAAATGTATATTACATTTGTAGACAAGCAGTTTTGTTATCACACTGATCCAAACCAATTGCACTAACGCCAGTTGTATTTTAGCTGGATTTGGAGTTTCGCCGCTGCTGCGCAGTTTCGCCACATACTACGTAGCGTTTCCTATCACGTAATGACATCTTCTCCAGGGCATCCAGCAGGTTTCTTGAGCAAGGGCTCCGCCTACACTCAGAAACAGCGGCAAGCCTAACGAAGTGAGGCGTGTTTGCTCTTCTGGGAAGTACGCTGGTCGCGACGGAGTAGGGGGAAGTAAGAAAATCTGCTGTTCCGGGAAGCAGTTGCACCTCGGCTGTCTTACAGGAAACTCTTTTATCGGCAGACTGAAGGGCCATTTCCGTGTCTGGAAGTTTCCTTCCGCAAGCCCTTCGGCTATCAGGCTCCCATGTTGTCTACAATGAAGGACGATGAAGGTATTTTACATACTAGTTTACCTAAACTTTTTTGTTTTAGGCATCATAGATCGGAAGCTACACTGATGTTTAAAAGAAATATTTGCGGGTATTCATATAGAAAACAAAAACTTTTAACAGATCGTAAAAAGACATCATGGTGCTGGCAACAAATGTAGTACTATTACTTTGAGGAATAGAAGTTGAAGACACGTTAACTTGTTCTGCAGTGATACTGAGGCATTCGTTTCTGATTTTATAGTGGCTAAAGTGTAAGCAAATACATAGGTCTGGCACTATCTCATCAGAGTCTATGGCATGGTACAGAAATTCTCCATGGGAATAAGCAACTAATTACATCTGCATGTTACAGTCTCTTAAGAAATTAGTGATGAATCTTCGTTGCACCATTTAATGCAATGATAGTGGTTATGTTAGTGGCAAATTGGAGCTTCAGAGTGCTTAGTCTCTTGCACAAAGTTGCCATTTGATTGCCACGGACGGAATATGTGGTGTACCACGTGTCCCAGAAGTCTTTTCCTGATTACAAACAGTCAAAAGGCATGAAAGGTGATACAGAAATACTTTTTATATGAAAGTGAAAGTGACATATTGAAAATTTTTCGTAGATACAAACCTAGTTTGTTTGTTGCATGGCCCAATGACGTAACCGCAGGGGAATCGAACACCACTTGCAAACAGCATGCACTAAAACCAGGAGAAAACCACGCTATCACGGGACACAGTCACCAAGAACGGTCCAGAGAGGCTTCCAGACGGCATACCACAGACGGCCACCAGGGTCCAAGGCGCCAAGATGTGGTATACGAAGTTTAAGGTTTTAAGGAAACAGCGAGCGCCCGCGATCTCCCTATAACAGGCAGGCCAGAACCTAGTGCGCAGACAATGCGGACAGTGACGGACGCCTTCGTGAGAAGTCCCGAGAAGTCAGTCTGCAGAGCCTCACATGAGCTGCAGATTCCGAAGAAATAAGAGCACCTCGTGGTACAAAACAACTTATTTTCCATGTGTATAAAGCCAAGATTGTGCAGTCCCTCCAACCAACGGATTACAGTGTCCATTATGACTTTGCTGTTGCCAAGCTGGCTAAGACTGAGGAACATGATGACCCCCTGAAACGTGTTCTTTTCTCAGTTGAGGCCACATTCCATATTGACTGTTTTTGTTGACTGTGTCTCCTGGTACCAGAGGACACATTGGGCTTTCTCCTGGTTTGGGTACCTGTTGTTTGCAAACGATGTCCGATTTTGATTTTGTTATGTCGCTGTTCCCTGTACTGTACAAATTAACAGCAAGTGTATATGTACACAAAAACTTCAATATGTCACTTGTAATTCAAGATAAAAAGTATTTGTCTACGTATCATATTTTATGCGCTACGATTTTTGGAAGCAGGGGACACCTGATATGTTAATTTATGGTGTTGAGTAGCCTCCAGTGGAGGTGAATCGATGAGTTTCCATCTTGAGACCGCATCCTTAAGATAACAATTAGGGATTGTGCGCTTTGTGTTTACTCCATAAACCTCGCTCTTCTACGGAGGAGCTGACTGCAGACTACAGTGCTGGTGGCGTCTCTGCAGTGTGTCTTCCCATTCCTATTTTCCATGTGTAATATTATGTATTCGCTTGAAGTTACGGGGTGTGTTAAGTCAAGGAAAGTGTGATACGACCGCTCCTGCTCTCTATATTCAAGGATGATCTGACAGGTAAGGCAAGCAACAATATGTGACTGTTTGCTGATGATGTTGTAGCGTACGGGGAAAATATTGTCATTCAGTGGCTGTAGAGGGATACAAGAAGACTTAGACAAAATCCCTTTTTCGTGTGATGAATGGCTGCTTGCTCTGAGTCTAGAAAAATGTAAGTTAATGCTGATAAGTAGGAAAAACAATCCTGTAATGTTCGAATACCTCATTAGTTGTGTGACGCATGACAAAGTCATGTCAGTTAAATATCTAAGCGTAACGTTGCGAAGTAAATGGAAATGAGCGTTTGGCGAGATTGGCCGGGAGGCCCCTTACGGAACAGGTCCGGCCGCCTTGGTGCAGGTCTTATTACATTCGACGCCACATTGGGTGACCTGCGCGCCGGATGGGGATGAAATGATGATGAAGACAACGCAACACCTAGGAAATCCCTGAACCAGCCGGGAATCGAACCCTGGACCCTTAGGACGGCAGGTCGTCGAGCTGACCATTCAGCTATCGGGGCGAACAACGTTGCGAAGTGATATGAATTAATGGAAACAGCACGTAAGGAAAGTAGTAGGAAAGGTGACTGGTCGACTTCGAATTATCTGAAGAATATTAGTTGAGTGTCGAGACCTATTCTTGAGTAATACTCAAGTGTTTGGACCTCCACCAAACCGGATTAAAAGAAGACATCGAAGCAGTTCAGAAGTGTGCTGCTCCATTTGTTGCCGGTAGATTTTATCAACACGTGAGTATTGAGAGGTTTGGAAAACTGGAATGGGAATCCTTGGAGTGGAGATCAGGAAAATGTACTGAGAAAATTTGTAGGACCAGCATTTGCGGCTGACTGCAGAACGATTCTACTTCCGCCTGTGGATATTTCGCGTGAGGACCACAAAGACAAGAGAAATTAAGGCCTACACGGGGACGTATAGAGCGTCGTTTTTCCCTGGCCCCATTTGCGAGTGGAACAGGAAAGGAAATGTCTAGCAGCAGTACAAGGTGCTCTCCTCCATCTACCGTATAGTAGCTTGCTGAGTATCTACGCAGATGTGAATGTAAAAGTAGGCGGATGTATTAAAGTCGGTAACATGTAGTAAGTGCCTGTTGTGGGTTGTGTTCTTTGTGAGGTGGTCCAAACACTCGTTTTGTAACAGCGGCGAGATAAAAGGTCTGAGGCGAAAGGGGACGGTGGGTATGTATTAAGACTGAATAATTTCTTTCAGTGACCATTATCTTTGGCCTAATTCAAATTTGATTGCAACAAATAAATTTCATGAACTTACCAATTCATACAGCTACTTTTTAAGTGACGTCTAACCAAGTAGTTGACAAAATGTCGGAAGAAAGTACGATACTGAGGCACCAATCTGTTTCGTCAGATAGTGTTGTTTGCTGTACTGTGGAAGGTACGAATCACCAAGATTTTACTGCTGTAATTAACAATAAAAATATAGACATTTCTCCTTTACAGGATAAAGTATGTTACATCATTTGTATAAGACCTGGTAGTCTTTTATGTTTATTCACTGTAGAAAATTATTTTGCTAAAGAGCCAAAGGAGGTAATGGGATATTGTAGTTAGATAGTTTTGTCTCACAAACAAGAGTAAATGTCTGATTTAGCTAACTTTGATGCTGCGTAATGTCTTACTCTGGCTGATACCTGCTCTGCATACACAAATATCAGTGAGACACGACTACAGGAATATGCTTAGTACATTGTCGAAACGCCACACGTCCTCACCTGGTTACTTTATATTACGATAGAATACAGACATATATCCCTTTTAGTGTGCATCTCTTGATCATTGCCTCCCAAAACAACCTCGAGGGCGTCATGACTGCCACGTTCAATAGAAAAACTTTCAAACTGTTAGTGTAGATACTTACTACAGGACACGTGTCACATATTTCACTCACAAAAATGGGGATTCTGAGTTGTTTTTCAAGCACCTGATATTAACGTCTTTGAAAACACATGAAAGGATTATAAGTATCCATCCTTCGTATTATAACTCAAGAATTTTTATTTCGCGATGAAGTTTTCAGTCTGTGAAGAAATCGACATCAATGAACTTCAGAATATCGCACTAAAACTGAGCGCCGATCTTAAGTCGGAACATTATCTTCTGGTTCAACCATGGGGAGTAATCCAACCATCCCCAATGTATGGCGCCGATAGTATTATAAATAAAATATTGGAATAGTATAACAAATTTATTCCAAAAAAATTATAAATCGCACATTACATTATTTCTCTGTATAGTGAGCAGGCAGATATAAGAATTAGTAATATCTGTTTACCCAGATAGAAGCATTAATAATACATTTTAGTCGAGATTTAAGCATAAATAACATCTTTCAACGATATATACATTATAAGTGCCTATTTTTTATGGAACCCAACGATCACAGAACTAGTGGTACCCCAACTGGCTATTAACGATCTCATCCAAAATCCGGTGTGTATTTCTGTTATCGTGAACTATCGTCTTCCCAATATAAGACAAATGACTTCACTGACGCACAGAACCTTCACTCGTCGACTGCTATAAGCGAATGAAGACCAAAGTGGCTTTCCCGCTTTTGCAGGTCTAACCAGACTGACCTAATAGTTGAGTCAGTTTAGCGACAGTCCCTACCCTCAATGATCCACTAATATCCATGTTACATGAAAATATTAATTAGTTTCCTAATTTTCCTCTTACCCCTTGCGTATGACAGACAAAACTGGGTTTCATTTCGCTGTCTGTCCGAATGATTTAAAATTATATCGAATTAGCATGTTCCCGTCTTGGTGAGTTCGTCGAAATGGGGCGACGATTCGATGAATATCACTCCTACCAACATCGGAAGAAGAGTAGAATATTAGATGGTCGTGCACTTTAAGTGTTGTATATAACTGAATTTACATTTAGCAAAATCAATAATTTACCGACGGCCTGTCCTCAGTGGTAACACCGGTTCTCGTCAGATCACCGAAGTTAAACGCTGTCGGGCTGGGCTAGCACTAGGATGGGTGACCATCTGGTCTGCCGAGCGCTGTTGGCAAGCGGGGTGCACTCAGCCCTTGTGAGGCAAACTGAGGAGCTACTTGACGGAGAAGTAGCGGTTCCGGTCTTATAGACTGACATACGGCCGGGGGAGTGGTGTGCTGACCACAAGCACCTCCGTATCCGCATCCAGTACAGCCTATGGTCTGAGGATGACACGGCGGCCGGTCGGTGCAGTTGGGCCTTCGTCACCTGTTCTGACGGAGTAAAATCAATAATTTGAACAATACTTGACAATACTTCAAATATCATACACAACAAACTATATAAAGTATTAGGTACATGCTTAATGTTACCTAGTTATATCTCACACGTATTTCCAATGCAGGCAAACACTTTGTAGCTAATACAATAGCAGTTTGACTGTGATGATATTCCCATCGTATTAACTATAATCTGCAGATAGTTCATTCAGCCTCGTCTTCACTAAGTGGAATCAATACGGTAATTTACTTAGCCATAATATGTAAAATTAATCCCACATTACATCATTTACCACACTGCAGGCATCGATACAGAAAGACTGAAGACTAAGGAATCAACACATAGCACTTATCTCCTGATACGATTTCTATTTTAAACATCTAAAAATTAAAACACTGCAACGCTCACTTCACATTATATATAATTCTGAATGAATTTTCTTTCTTTCTCATAGATAGGAACATTCGATTAAAATTGATATTCGTAGAAGTTTCAGATCAAAACCCGAAAGTAAAATGAAAATAATTCCAGCCACTACATTAATATTAGTGCTCATATTATTTACCCATATGACACAACGGATGTATTTAAAGTAATAAAATATAGACGTGAACTGGAGATGGAAAGTGGACCGAAGTGCATTTGGAATACTGAACGCCACATTCACGCTGTTTCTGGAGCGGTACGTTCGTAGTAGATGATTTATTATCTCACTATATGGCCCTCCACGTACAGTCCAACAAAGCATTAAGAATTTATTATTATTTGGATGGGTATCAGTAAAACAGAGGAAAGGTAATGAACTACAGTTATGACATCCAAATCAATATGAGCGGGGCAAATAGCGGGTGACCTGATGGACTGCCTACTACCGTAATTGTTCTGCACGTACAGCTATGCGCCACAAGTTACAATGTGGCGTGTGACATGGGCTGCTTTGTGTACCAACGTTACGTCTTCCTTTCCATGTTCAATTAACTAACGGTAATCCTCAGTGCGAACTCGAATCTCTCTCCTTTTACCTTCATGAGCTTTTTGTGAGATATACGTGTACATAGGAGTAACATCTATATCTGCATAGGTGCTCTGGAAATCGCATTTACGTGCGTTGCAAAGGTTTCATCAAACCACCTTCACAATAATTGTCTGTTATTCCACTCTCGAGCAGCGCACGGAAAAACCGAGTACCTATATCTACCCGTGCCACATCTGATTTCCCTTATTTTGTTATGATTACCATTCCTCCCAGTGTAGCTCAGCGTCAGCAAAATGTTTTCGCTTTCGGAGGAAAACGTTGGTGACTGAAATTTCATTACAAGATTTCGACGCAACGACATACGCCTTCATTTAATTATGTCCACACCAAATCCTGTACCATGTACGTGACACTTTCTGTCCAATTTCTCGATAACTCTGAACGTGCTGCTCTTCCTTCAACTTTTTCGATGTACTCCGTTAATCCTATCTGGAACGAATCCCACACCGCACAGCAGTATTCGAAAAGAGGACGGACAGTTGTAGTGTAGCCAGTCTGTTTAGTAGATCTGTTGCATCTTATAAGTGTTCTACCAATAAAACACAGTCTCGTTCGCCTTACCCGCAACATTTTCTGTATGCCCTTTGGAATATAAATTGTTCTTAATTCTAATTCCTAGGTATTTAGCTGAATTTACGGCCTTTAATTTGACTTATTTATTGTGTAACGAAAGTTCAACCGATTTTAGCACTCATGTGAATGACCTCACACTTTTCATTATTTAGGGTCAGTTGCCAATTTTTGTACCATTCCAATATCTAACCTAAATCATTTCACATTTGCTTTTGATCTTCTGATGACTTTACGTAGACTAAAAACGACAGCATCATCTGCAAACAACTCAAGACGACTGCTCATTCAGTCTCCCAAATCGTTTATATAGGTAAGGAACAACAGTGGGACTATAACACTATCTTTGGGAACGCCAGAAATCACTTCTGTTTTACTCCATGACTTTCTATCAGTTACTACAAAGCCAGTCGCATAACTGAGACCACATTCCATAAGCACGCAATTGGTTGCAAACCGCTTGTGACGTATGGTTTCACAAGCGTATTGGAAATCTTACAGTACGGAAATAATTTTCAATCCTTTGTAGATAGCACTCAACACTTCGTGTGTAAAGAGCTAGCTGTGTTTCACGAGAATGATGTTTTCTAAATCCGTGTTGACTATGCGTTGATAGACTGTCTTTTCGAGGTAATTTATAATGTTCGAACACAATATATGTTCCAAAATCCCGCTGCATATCGTCGTTAATGATATGGGCCTGTCATTTATTTAATTATTGCTTCTGCGTTCTTGAATATTGCTGTGACCCGTGCAACTTTCCAATCGTTGGGTGCGGATCTTTTGTCGAGCAAGCGACTGTATATGATTGTCAAGTCTGGAGGTACTGCATTGGCATACTGTGAAAGGAACCTAATTGGTATGCAAACTTGTTTTTATTAAGTGATTTAAGTTGCTTTACTTCTCCGAAGATATCTACTTTTAAGTTACTCATGCTGGCAGTTGTTCTTGATTCGAATTCTGTAATATGTATTTCGTCTTCTTTGGTGAAAGAATTTAGGTAGATGGTTTTTAGTAACTCTGCTTTAGCAGCACCGTCATCAATAGTATTTCCATTGCTATCGTGCAGAGAAGGTATTGATTGTGTCTTGTCGCTAGCACACTTTACATATGACCAAAATCTTTTACGATTCTTTGACAGGTTTCGAGACAAGGTTTCGTTGTGGAAACTATTATAAGCATAAAACGTTGATGTTCACGCTAAATTTCGAGCTTCTGGAAAAGATCGTCAATCTTAGGGGTTTTGCGTTCGTTTGGATTTGGCACTCTTTTTCGTCGTTTCTGCAACACTGTTCTGACGTGCTTTGTGTACCATGGAGGATCATCTCCGTCCTTATTTGGTATAAACCGATTGCTATCGATACTATCTCTGTTAATTTAAGTTACATCTTTTCTATACTTATATTGTTGATTTGGAAGGAGTGGAGTTATCTCTCAGGATGACGTCAAGCAAATTTTTATTATCCGCTTTCTTGAATAACTATATTTTCGTTTATTTTTGGCGGCATTCAGTCTTGCTGCGAGAGCCCTGTGTTCACTAATCTCTGTGTCCGTTTTGACGATCGTTATTATCTCAGGATTATTTGTTGACACGGTGTCAAGTGTGCATTCACAGATGTTTATTGTTTGAATGGTCTCATGAACTAACTCCTCGAACTTATTTTCTGAAAATGCGTTTGGCACAATTTCACGAACAAGTTGAGGGGGATTGAAATCACTTCCAACTATAATTGTATGAGTCGGGTACGTGTTTGAAATTATAGACTCAAGTTTTCTTTGAACCTTTCAGCAGTTATATCGTCTGAGTTGGAAGGTCGGTAAAAGGGTTCAATTATTATTTTATTACGATTCTCAAGACTGACCTCTGCTCACACTAGATCACAAGAACTATGTACTTCAATTTCGCTACAAGGTAAACTACTTCTAACAGAAACAAACACGCCACCGTCAACTGACTTTCGTTTCTGAACAATCTTAGGTTGTTCGCAAAAATTTGGGCTGAAATTATCTCCGGCTTTAGCATAACGATTTGAGCATCAGTGCTTTCTGTTAGCGCTGGTAGCACTGGTACTTTCCCAACACAGCTACGTTAATTTAAACTATTACACCGATTGTTCCTAGATCTACATTTATTTCTGTATTCAATCCTTCGAGACTGAAGCCCTTTCTATATTTTCCTGAGACCCTCTAACCTAAAAAAATGGTTCAAATTGCTCTGAGCTCTATGGGACTTAACATCTGAGGTCATCAGTCCCCTATAATTACTTAAACATAACTAACCTAAGGACACCACACAGATCCATGACCGAGGCAGGAGTAGAACCTGAGACCGTAGCGGTCACGTGGTTCCAGACTAAAGCGCCTAGAACCGCTCGGCCACACCGACCGTCTCGAAACTAAAAAGAAATCTCCGAGTTCACGTCACACAGCTCCTGCTACCCGTGTATGCGCCACCTACGTGTAATGGACTCCTGATCTATTTAGCGGAATCCGAAATCCCACCACCCTATGGAGCTAGTCGAGGAATCTGCAGCCACACCTTTGTGGAACCATCTGAGCCTCTGATTCAGATCCTTCTCTCGGCTCTGTACCGAAAGTCTGCAATCGGCCATGTCGAATACGCTGCAAATGGTGAATACCGCTTTCATCTCACAGGCAACACTAATACCCTTTACCACTTCTGATAGCCGCTCGAAATCAGAGAGACTCTCTACGGATCCAAAGGTACACACATCATCGGTACCGACATGAGCCAGTACCTGCAGCTGCCTGCCCCCAGTGCTCTCCATGGCATGCGGAAGGACCCGCTCCATGTTTGGAATGGCTCCAGCCGGTATACACAAGGAGTTCACGTTGGCCTTTTTCCCCTCCCCGGCAGCCTTGTCCCTAAGGTGCCCCATAACGTGCCCAACATTGGAGCTCCAAACTACCAGTAATTCCTCCCTCTGTGTCTACCTGCGTCTCGCAGGCTGAGATGTTTCCTTTGAAACAGGACAAGTGACTACATGTGGCTATATTTGGCGGGAACCTGTTTGTGACACTAAACGGGGAGGCCTTACTTTCGACGCCACCAGGGCGACCTCCTGCTCGACTACAGGTGAGGGGTCAACCTCAAAGCGAGAATTAACTGGGCTGGCAACCGGTGCAGACTGATCGGCGGACGCGTGGGTCGTGCTGGACGTCCGTTGGATCTCCACGGCCGGCCCACAGCAGTGATGCCCATCTACCGCAGCCTGAAGCTGCGTAGCCGAAGCCAACACATCATGGAGCTGTGAGAGAAGTGTCGCCAACTCAGCTCGCATCCACACACAGCAATCACAGTCCCTATCCATACTAAAGGCGGTGGAAACTGCACTACACAGACAAACAAACGACTAGAATGAAATTTTCACTCTACAGTGGAGCGTGCGCTGATATGAAACTTCCTGGCAGATTAAAACGGTGTGCCGGACCGAGACTCGAACTCGGGAAGTTTCATATCAGCGCACACTCTGCTGTAGAGTGAAAATTTCATTCTAGAAACATCCTCCAGGCTGTGGCTAAGCCATGTCTCCGTAATATCCTTTCTTCCAGGAGAGCTTTTGTGAAGTTTGGAAGGTAGGAGACGAGGTACTGGCGGAATTAAAGATGTGAGGACGGGGCGTGAGTCGTGCCTGGGTAGCTCAGTTGGTAGAGCATTTGCCCGCGAAAGGCAAATTTCCCGAGTTCGAGTCTCGGTCCGGCACACCGTTTTAATCTGCCAGGAAGTTTCAAACAAACGACTGTCTACACGCGTTGCGGAACTCTACTGAAGACACTAACAACAACGCAAGTTAGATTAATACGCAGAGATTCAAGAAAAAAACTACCGTAGCATGGACGTGAGACTAAATAATTCGCTACTGGTGAGGAACTTATAAAATGTCACAAAATCAGTTACATTCCAGCACAAAAAGAGACGCGGGAACAATGTCAATTAAATATTAAACTGACACGCAGAAATTCAAAAACTAAACTTTCAAAGTACAAAGATGAAATCACATAATTTGCTTCTAATTAGGAACTTGTAAAATGACTCAAAATATGTTACTCCCCTGTTGCTGCTCCATCTTGAACGGCGGCTTCGGCTCC
Organism: Schistocerca serialis cubense; assembly: GCF_023864345.2. NCBI lineage: Eukaryota > Metazoa > Arthropoda > Insecta > Orthoptera > Acrididae > Schistocerca > Schistocerca serialis. Next base: position 697,289,219 of record NC_064639.1, read on the forward strand.
TAGCTATACTGGTCGACTTTTCTAGGAATATAAATCCTACAATACAAATAAGACGGAAACTATTTTTCTAAATGATGAAATTGTATGTTAATCCTTCTTCACAATTTTCGCGAATCAAGACAAACGAAACAGCTGAGACACACTTGGTGTTATATATGTACTTAACCAACTGCAGTTATAATAATCACAATACTTCCATCACTAACATGTTAATTAGAGTCTTGTCAGAAAGAAAGCGCGTTTTTTAGAAGTCGGAGTGTGAGATATCCAATACAGCGTAGCACGACCTCGAGAAATGAATGTTCTTGAGCGCGTGCGCGAGTGTTTCACTGACTAGCAGTCGAAACGTGTTGTACCCCGGATTTGATCCCAACAAATGCTTAGATTTTAAATAAAAAATAATCAACAATGTCTTCGAAAGACTTTCACTATAAGGAGTCGCCATAATAATTTTGCCAATTGTCTTTCCCAAGAGGCTGGCGGAGCGGATTAACTTACAATGCACAGTCTTGCTCTTTGTGTGGTAAACAGCCCGCAAAGGAGCAATAATCAGCGGTATGAGGATGCAGAAGGCAATGAAAACAACTGTAGTGAAGAAATAGAATGTGCATGCAAAGGAAATGCGACCTGTATTTGAAAAAGTGTCACGACGGTCTCTCCATTGGAAAAACACTCCGAGTTTCGCTGCCATTTGGATCTCTGAAAGGGGACTGATAAGGGAGAGGTGGATATGAGCAAAAGACTGAATAATAAAGGAAAGGTAACATTCTACTAGTCAGATTTTTTAAACAAGCAGGATGTTAGAAACGTGAAAAATGGAACCCGTAGCTTCAATTAACATGTCTTAGGTGAAAGTGAAAAGAAATCGTAAAAAGTTAAGATACCTTGTCACATCAATATACGGTAATATAAACAGCATGAGAAAGTAGAAGGGATTCGTTACGAATAGGAAAGCTAAACGAAGAGTGCGTTAATGTGAACAATCCAGCAATAAGATTATTCTCGTCAGAATCTAGTGCATTCCAACACCAACAACAATAGTTCAGGTACGCATGGCGACAACACAAGCAAAAGTCGACGATGTACGAGGGCGTATATGCGGAAATAGAACGCATAGCTCAGAATGTAAATGGAAGTCATATAATAAGGGGCAACTGGAACGCTATAGTAGAGGAAGACAGAGCTGCGGGAGAATGCTCGCTCGGTAGAGGGGATGAGGGAGCAGAAAGACTCTTTGAGTCTGCAATGAAATTCAGCTAACAATAGCAAATACACTCTTCAGAAATCACAAGAGGAAAATGTGCACGTGATGAAAGGCCAGGAGACAGAGGATGATATCAAATGAATTACATCGTTGTGAAGAGAGATCCTGAAATCAGATTGTGAATTGTAAGGTGTACCCAGGGGCACCGACAGACTCATATCACCCTTTAGTACTGATAAAGAATAGGTATACCTAACTAAGACAATCATCACGAAATATCAGCGATTGAGGACGTGGGATACTGAATTCCTCAGTAACGACGAAATGTGTCCGAAGTACTCTGTGGCTATGGATAAATAATGAATTCCAAAATAGGAAGTTCAGTTGAAAATCAATGGAAATCTCTAAAAAGGACTATCACGGAAGCTGGACACACATGCAACAAAGGCACTGAGGAGGTGTAGGAAAAAAAACCCTACTGAAAAAACGATTGTAGAAAAGAGAAAAATTTTCAGGACAGTAAAGTAAAGTAGGTATATAAATTTTTATCATTTAAATCGATAGGAGGTGCAAGGAAGCTAGACCAATAAGAATGCAGCAAACTGAAGAAATCACAAAGACCAATGTGGTCAGAAGGGCATCTCCAGCATACAGAAAGGTCAAAACAACTTTCGGAGAATCTAAAATGTAAATAGTCAACATTAAGAGTGCAATAGGAACTCCATTATTAGAAGCAGCAGAGAGATTGGTCAAGTGGAAAAGTACATAGAAAGCCTCTATGAAGAGAAGGATTTGTCTGCTGACTTCATAGGAGAAGAAAAGTGCCGAATTGGAAGATAAAGGAGAGCTAGTGTTGAAGTTTTGCTGCGTTTTGGAAGTTTTGCGATTTAACAACATAACAGAGGAACGAAAGGTGCAGGCTGCCAGTACGGTTGTGAAAATACTGATCAAGACAACTACATGGTGTCAGCGAGATGGAGTCTTGTCCCCACTAGTCTGTAACATAGTGGAAAATGAACCATAAGTCAGCTACATGATAAAGACTAATTTTGTCAAGGATACGAGGACGAATTAGTCATAGCAGTACTTGGTAAACTTCAAAGTACCGTTAGGACACTGACACAGTCCGCTCTGAACATTGTGAAAAACTGGTGTAAGATACAGGATCTAAATATTAGGCCCGTGAAAACTGTTTGAAGTACCGTTAACGAGATGGCATATCCAAGACGCGTACTGGGATCTTAAGATTTTCGACGAAATACTACAGACAGGGAGATACTGAAGTACCGAGGGGAAAGCCTGGACGCGAAACAAACATGGACCTCTCACATAAAGAGCAAAAGTTCCAAGGCAAAAGGTACTCTTACGTGCTCCAAAAGAGTCTGTGGGAAAAACGGTTCACGTGCCCCCATTACATCTTCGGACTACAATGGAGGCTGCAGCAAGGGTGTAAGGTTAAAAGGTGGGAAAAACTGGGAATCTGTAGGATACTCAGGATACCACACTAATACAGGATAGGGTAAGTAAAAGTGGTCGAACTTCGGTGCATTACATTGACAAAATTTTGAAATCATTTGTGGCAGCTCCAAAATGGTTCAAATGGCCGTGAGCACTATGGGACTTTACATCTGAGGTCATGAGTCCCCTAGAATTTAGAACTACTTAAACGTAATTAACCTAAGGACATCACACACATCCATGCCCGGGGCAGGATTCGAACCTGCGACCGTAGCGGTCGCTCGGTTCCAGACTCAAGCGCTTAGAACCGCTCAGTTACACCGGCCGGCCATTTGTGGCAGCATTAACGGAGAAGGACAAGAATATAGTTACTTCCTACGGCACGGAGCAACTGCCCATACAGCCGGCCGGACCTTGGAGGACATTTACACAATCTTCACGCCTGACACTGTTGTTAATGGAGGTCAGGCTGGTCGTTGCCCTAACTGGCCACCCAGGACACCGGATCTATCCAGTGTGCCATAACTTTTGTGGGCATCCCTCAAGTGTCAGGCGTATCGCAACAACCCCCATAGTCTTCAAGAACTGCAGCAGAGCATTTCGGATGAGACGGCAGCAATTCCAGTACTGTAGCTTCAATTCGCCTTCGGCATCTTGCTGACCAGGGCTCAAAAGTGCCAAGAGATGAATGGTGGTCACTTTCAACATCTTATATAGTCAGGTTACTACTATATTTCCTCTGCCGTGCTTCTTTCTACCCTTCGTAGCACTTTCATTTGCCCCACCCCGCCGTATAGTATATGAGGTAAACACGAATGTGGTCGAAAAAACGCCGGCTGACCATACAATAATTCCCAGCTGTTTCAAATGATCATTTTGTATTACCATAGGTGATAGGGAACGATGGGAAAAAGGACCAAGATACCACTCAAGAAACACAGGCTTGTTTACTGATAGTTCAATAACAGACGAAGATACTGGAGCTGGATGTACTCTTATGGCATGCAGCCCCGACTACAGAATACAATATTTCTAGGAAATGGCTACAGTATTTCAGGAGGAGATTTTTCGCTATCTCAGTTTGCGTGCAGCTGAAGTTACCCAGATGTTGCAAAGATAGTTTCCCTACATTGATACTGACAGTCAAGCAGTTCTGAAATCTCCACCACTCCCTACAACAAGGTAAAAGACCTTTTGAGAATGCCATGAAACCCTTATGAGGTCAGGTGAAAGCAACGGGGTAAACCTACTGCGGGTTCCTGGCTACTCAGGAATTGGTGATAATGAACAAGCTAACAGGCTGGCAAGAGCATGGGTTACTAATACAGTTTTTCGACCGGTACCTGTTTAACCATCTTTGAGGCGAAGGTAAGATCTAAACTACTCAACTGGATCAGGAAGCAGCGTGAAAAATCTTGGAATAAAATAAAAAGAAGAAAAAACAATACGTGGCCAAGCTAATGATGAAACTCTATTTTACGAAATATTTTGCAGTCTTGGACTTCAACTGTAGGCAGATAAGATTCTAGGTAGGTCTAATTACTAACCACAGGAACTTCAGGAAACACCTGCACACCATGGACATAGACAAAAAGAAAGAAGCCGCTATGCGCAGACTCCTTTTTACGGTGGATGAAGCCACATCAAGTTTAATATTCCAGTGGTTCACACTGTACATAAAATATTTGGGGTACTATTTGGGTCACTAATTCCTGAATAAATTGTCGCTAACAGAGATCTAGTAAAGGGACGCCTACTACTCTTTAATGACTCTGATTCATTTTTCTAGTATGACAGGGAGAGATGCCACACAATAAACTCTATTCCGCTGAGGGGAAGTGGGAGCTATGGCCACTGGCCCCCTATTGTTTTTGTCTCCCTGTCTAAGGCCAAATGAAATTACATTAAATGCAGCAAGGGTAGACAATGTAACTCAGGAACATTAATATTGTCGGAGAAAGTGGCAATCAAACGATAACTTAGAATTTATGAGACTGTAACACCATAGCTCTAATGCTCTACTGATTTATTTTGCCTTTTGTTTTATTTAATGTTACATCGTTGAGCACCTGTAAATGTGTTTGATTGAATCGGTAACACAAAATTGTTTACTCCTTTATTTGTTAAGACTTTGATGTCATGATTTGATTCTATGCAATGTAGTGTATCTGTCATTTAAATTGTTTGTCCCAATTGGAGGGAGACAAAACTTACTGTATATAATTGTAATTTTGTTTAAATAATTTTTTGTAGAAATGTCAATATGTGGAATTCTTCTGTTTTATTTAATATGTATAGTTACTGTTATGTAAACTGCTAACCTTCACTTAAGATTCTTAGTTATGTTGTGTGTAGGAGGTAGTGTGGTTCCCCTCGGGAACAGAACTGTGTAGCGCGCGCAAAATGTGGTTGGCCTGGATCAAAAGGTGGAACAAATAGTTAGTCGGGGACGAGCTGCCAAACTGTGCACTGCCCATGTAAAAGTTGTATATTGTGCTGGTTCCGAGAGAGGTTTTTCCTGCCGCTTACCAATGCCTCGGATGGATGGATAAATAGCTGTAACTATTCTGGAATTGGTATCTATCATAGCCACCAAGAAGGGACAGAGTCCAGCAATTCTGCCTGCAAATCCACCTACCAACATTCAGTTGCCACCACATTGCGCAATCACTGTAACGGAATACAGTACAGTGAAGGATCAGCTTATTGGATGTGTCAGTGTGCTCAAATATAAGGTAACTTATAATTGAATTCATTTACCTACCTTGATTTTTCCCTACCACAACACCTCTCAGGTTCCTCTCCATTTGAACTGTGATTAATGAGTGTCCTAGTTTGTGGAAAAAATGAAAGCCTCAAAGCCAAATAGTTAATTAAATAAAGTTGTTTTATCTTTGGTAAGAAGGGACTATTCAGATTTACTGTGGATTTAGTGAAATTGTGGGAGGTAGTAAATGTAGTCTTGTGAAAGCCTCCCAGTGATGGAAACAGCCCAATTTAAAAGTTATTTTGGAGTTTCAAAGTCACCTATTTAATCATTTACTTGAAAGTAGAAGACTTTGATAATAAAGACAATTTGCTGTTTCTTCAAAAAATTAAAAGTTCTTAAAACTGAGGCTTATAAAGTTTTGCTTAGTTAATGGTCATAGTGCTGCCTATAGTAAATTTTAAAAGGTGAGTCAGTTTCTTGTAAATTTGTCAACATTGTGTCTCACTGCAGTAAAAGTCGTGAATTGCAGTTGTGGAAAGTTATATGTGCTTGCTAAGCACTTGTTTCTTTTGGGTATTGAAAGTTCATATTAATAGTGTAATAAGATCGACAGGTTATCCTTTACCACTATTTATGAAAACAATAATTTCCTTAGAAGTAACCTGTTAGTGAATTCCATTTAACTTTCATTCCAAATAGAATAGTATTTAGTTGAGAGATATTTAACCTGTCACCAGTTCATAATTTTGCAGTGAACTACATTTATAATTTTATGTGAGCTAGGAAAATGTTTGAACAATAATACTGAACCTATGTCCAATTAATGATTCTGCAGTGAACATTAATAGTAATGTTATAAAGACCATTCAGTTTGAATAAGCCTTGAAAGTAATAGTGTGTTTCGTTATCTATTATATTTATGCAAATAGTTTGTTCTGCTCTGTCAGCTCAAATCTTACCGTGAACATATGCAGGTGTCAGAGTTAATTGCACTCGCGTGTAGCAAAGTATAGGTTGTGTTTGTCCGGTAAGGTTACTCATACTTAATTTCTTGAACAAGAATGTCAATCATCCCCTTGCCTAATTAGGCTGGCGACCGTTTTCCTTCTTCTTTGAACAGTGTAGATAGGTAAAATGTTATTTGTACTGTTCAAATATTTACGTAATTCTGACTTTCATTTCCGATAAGCCACTCCCGTTAGGTACAACACGGTTAACATAACAAAATTCCTCTCAGAGGGTAACACTGCTCTGTTGCTTTATACCATAATTGCTCTAACTAGATAGTTTTATTTCACGACCTGCCTCCTACTTTAAGGTTATGGTATAGCAGTAGCAGACGGTAGTGTTAACATAACGAAGATAGCAAGGGCAGATAAATCCGAGATCCGTCACATTATCAGCTTCACAATCGATGCAATTCAGTTGATGAACTTAATAATAGATAGAAATTCGGGAAAGGAAACTGAGAATCTCCTTGGCTTTTTGAAAGCTAAAGTCATCGAGGAGACAGTTCTGACGATGAGGTTAATAATCTAAGCAAGAGTTAATATTATTAATTCAGATACTTTCATCGGATTTGTCAACCTAGAAAACACCATCGAAAATTTAAAATGGTGTGTGGTTGGGAAAGATGGATAATATACAATTCATATAAGAACCAAGAGGAAACTATAAGAATGGAAAACCAACACAGAAGTGCTCGGATTCAAATGGGCGTAAAGCAACGACGGTGCGTTTTTCCGCTTCTATTCAACAAGTATAACGAAGAAGCAAAGAAATAAATCAAAAGTTCAGATATGGAACTAAAGATCAGGACAAAAGAATATCAGTGAAATGAATCACTTGTCACATTGTTATACTTTCTCAAATCGAGGCAGAGTTGTAGGACCTGTTTAGTATAGACTGAGAATAAATGAAAAAAAGTCGAAAGTATGAAGGAGCAGCAGAAATTATGTGAGCGACAAACTCGGCATCAGAGTGGTGGACCTGATAATATAGGATGTGATGGAATTCTGTTGCACTGTAAGCAAAATTATCGATGACGAACGAAGCAAAGTAGGCATAAGCAGCAGACTAGCAGAGGCAGAGAGAGCATTCTTCCTTAGAACAAGTCGACTGGTATGGAACATAGGACTCGGTGTGAGAAAGATATGTCACAGAACACAGAACCGTACGGAAGTGAATCACTGGGCAAAATCAGGAAAGAAGAGAATCGAAGCTTCTCAGATGAGGTATTTAGTAATAGCTCCGAAAATTAAGTGAACTGGTAGGAAATGGGGATGTTCTTTACAGAATCGGCGAGGAAAGGAAAATTTCGGATACACTTACCGGAAAAAGGGACAGAATAAAAGGACAAGTGTAAAGAGATCAGGAATTGCGTTAGAAACAGCTAGAGGAGTCAGTACATATCAAAATATTTCGAGGAATACAGGGATTCGAATACATGTAATTAATAACTGGAGACTTTGGGCATAAGTACTACTATGAAATAAGGTAAAACCTTCTACAGACAAGATCACATAAATAGTTATTTATTTCTGACAACCAGTTCCGACAGGCTTTGAAGTCATCTTCTGGCCTCCAAAACCTTTTGTTATGACGTGTTCATTGTGCGCTGGAACATCATGCCGAGTTGTTATTATATTGGTAGACAGAATATAGCACATTATGCCAAGCATGTTTGGATTGAGTATCTTATTTAAGGTAACGCGTAATGGATAAATATTTACTAAAAATAGATGTTGCGTGGACCAAAACAATGATTTAAAGTGTGGGGTGGCGGTTGGTTGGTAGATAACGATAATTCACTGCATTGCACAAATGAATCAGGATAAGAAATTTTGCGGAATAATAAGATGAAACGAAAAAAAATTTTTGACTATTGTTTTAACAACTTTTTAATAACTATATTTTTAATTAGAAAAGAAATTTTTAACGGCATTGCGAAGCTCTTGAAAGTAGTTAGTAGAGTACCACAGTCTTGTTAATTTTTGTTGTGAATTCTGTGGTAAACGTAGACAGGAAACTTGTCTCATGAGAAGCCTTACGTCAGATTGAATAGTACTGTCTCGGTTTTATGATGCGATGGTTACGTGCCAATAAGAGTGAACCACTTCTGAACTTCCATTCGTGATATTCACTTTCCTCACATCATATTAATATGTTTTGCGCTTTGATCCAATCGAGACACGGACATTATTTGCAGAACTGTAATCCTATTTTCAGTAAGTCAGTTATAATGGTGAAAATGTCCATTATCAAGAAAAATGGCTTAATGTCTTTAATATTTCATTTCAGAAAAGGTTTGTAAAATTTAATATAAGTGAGGAATATTCCACGCATAAAATGCTGTCAACTTGTTGAAAACCCCTGTTTAGGCATACTGAGCTACTCAGGACTTGTGAGGAATGTCGACCTGACTGAGGATACACTATGTAGGAAAGAACAGGAAATAGCCACGAAATAGTGCTGAATAATTAAAAATCCGATTCGTGCGAAGAAAAATAAATAAAAGTTACAGATTCTTTGTAATGCTCGACGAGTAAACGTTTTACATCAATTTTCAGTATTAAACTGCGTCGGAACTCATCTCAGCGTAGTCTGGCAAGCTGCTTCTTGCTACGGCGCTCCGTCAGAATCCTCTCAGGATTGCGGCAGCGGCTCCTGCTGTGTGTCGGGCTCATCAGAGCGCTTGCAGCAGCGCGGCCGTCGGACAGGGGCACTTAGTCGTGATGGGGCAGGAAGGAGACGTCGCTGGGTGGCTGGGCTGCCTGTTGAATAGACTGCGCCGCGCTGACTCCGAGTTTATTTTGCTCTAGTCGCAGGTCGCCCCTGACCTCCGTCGTCTCCGTGCTTCATGCTGCTCCGGACAAGATTACGTCAGGTGGAATTAATGTTCTCTGCTTCTCATCTGCTGTCTGCAGCAGAAACGCAGATGACGTGACATCCGCCTTCGTTTCCGGAATGTCACATTAGATGGTAGACTTCTCCTTAGCAGACATAATTATAGTCACAGCATACTGTCCTTCGAATTTGCACGAATGTAATTTCGATCCGTATTTTTCATGTTGAGGTAAGTATAAGGTTTATCAAAAAGAATGATCCGATTTAAAAGAAAATAAAGAAGCGAAAAAAACGTAACTATTATGTTATTTGAGATGTATGCATGAACAACCTACTTCTGGAAAGAGAAACAAACAGTTTTTAAAGAATCCTGGTAGGTAGCAGCTGTGTGCCCCTACTTCAGTTCTACACTGCTGGCCATTAAAATTGCTACACCAAGAAGAAATGCAGATGATAAACGGGTATTCACTGGACAAATTTATTATACTAGAACTAACATGTGATTACATCTTCACGCAATTCGGGTGCATAGATCCTGAGAAATCAGTACCCAGAACAACCACCGAGGGCCGTAATAACGGCCTTGAAACGCCTGGGCATTGAGTCAAACAGAGCTTGGATGGCGTGTACAGGTACAGTTGCACATGCAGTTTCAACACGTTACCACAATTCATCAAGAGTAGTGAGAGATCTGGAGAATGTGCTGGCCAGGGCAGCAGTCGAACATTTTCTGAATCCAGAAAGGCCCGTACAGGACCTGCAACATGCGGTCGTGCATTATCCTGCTGAAATGTAGGGTTTCTCAGGGGTCGAATGAAGGGCAGGGCCACGGGTCGTAACACATCTGAAATGTAACGTCCACTGTTCAAAGTGCCGTCAATGCGAACAAGAGGTGACCGAGAGGTGTAAGCAATGGCACCCCATACCATCACGCCGGGTGATACGCCAGTACGGCGATGACGAATACACGCTTCCAATGTGCGTTCACCGCGATGTCGGCAAACACGGATGCGACCATCATGATGCTGTAAATAGAACCTGGATTCATCCGAGAAAATGACGTTTAGCCATTCGTGCACCCAGGGTCGTCGTTGAGTACACCATCGCAGGCGCTCCTGTCTGTGATGCAGCGTCAAGGGTAACCGCAGCCATGGTCTCCGAGCTGATAATTCATGCTGCTGCAAACGTCGTCGAACTGTTTGTGCAGATGGTTGTTGTCTTGCAAACGTCCCCATCTGTTGACTCAGGGATCGAGACGTGGCTGCACGATCCGTTACAGCCATGCGGATAAGATGCCTGTCATCTCGACTGCTAGTGATACGGGGCCGTTGGGATCTAGCACGGCGTTCCGTATTACCCTCCTGAACCCAACGATTCCATATTCTGCTAATAGTCATTGGATCTCGACCAACGCGAGCAGCAATGTCGCGATACGATAAACCGCAATCGCGATAGGCTACAATCCGACCTTCATCAAAGTCGGAAACGTGATGGTACGCATTTCTCCTCCTTACACGAGGCATCACAACAACGTTTCACCAGGCAACGCCGGTCAACTGCTGTTTGTGTATGAGAAATCAGTTGGAAACTGTCCTCATGTCAGCACGTTGTAGGTGTCGCCACCGGCGCCAACGTTGTGTAAATGCTCTGAAAAGCTAATCATTTGCACATCGCAGCATCTTTTTCCTGTCGGTTAAATTTCGCGTCTGTAGCACATCATCTTCGTGGTGTAGCAATTTTAATGGCCAGTAGTGTAGTAAAAACGGTGTCGGAGACAACAGAGAGCATTTTGTGTTCTACGTTTGGCGTGGTGCGGGTCAATAACAACTGTTTAACTTTAGTACTGGCTATGGTGTGGATTTTCCTACAGTACAGAGCATTAGACAATGGCATGAACAATTCCGAGAAACAGGTTGTTTGCTTACAGGCAAATAGCCGGGCCGCGCCCGAGTGTCTGTCCTCGAACGCACCCGCCATAGTTTCACAAGGAGTCCGCAGAAATCAGTTCGCCGTGCAGCTCGGCAGCTCAACATGGCCCCTATCTCCGTCTGGGTGTGTTGCGTCTATGTTTACACGCGAAACCAGACAAAATTCAGCTACTGCAAGCTCTTCGTGAAGGTGACAAGCAGCAACGTGTTGAGGTCTGAAATTTCGTTCTTGGCAAGATGGCGGATGACAGTTTTCTTCCAAGCTTAAATTAGAGAGATTAGAGCGCGCACGGAGCCTTTCAGACAGTCGTTCTTCCCGCGAACCATACGCGACTGGAACAGGAAAGGGAGGTAATGACAGTGGCACGTAAAGTGCCTTCCGCCACACACCGTTGGGTGGCTTGCGGAGTATCAATGTAGATGTAGATGTAGATGTTAGTGTTTTGTGACGAGGCAACATTCCATTTAAATGGAAAGGTGAACCGTCAAAATGTGAGAATATGAGGTACGGAACAACCACATGAAGTTGTACAAAATGAGAGGGACTCTCCAAAATTTGATGTGTTTTTGCAGTTTCACAGGAGAAGGTGCATGGTCCATCTTTGTTTGCTGAGAACACTGTTACAGGAAGCACATATCCGGATATGCTCCCCACATTTGGAGGCTGATTCGAACGACTTCATTTACCAACAGTATTGGGCAATGCGTTACTGCCCCAAAATGAGACTGACGACATCAGTTACTGCATGCTCCGTCGTTGTCATGCCTGTATTGCTGCCAGAGGTGCTCATAACCTATAATGAGCACATTAACCAGTTATTAGACAGTGTGTGTGCAAATCCGTTACGTTTGAGAATACGAAGAACAGTGTTGTCTATGCTTAAAGGTGTTGCAGTTGTTTACGTTCTATATTCTTTACATTGTTTCTACTTTACTGTCACCTGTTTACACCGTTTTGCGCCAAACTAAAAGCGGCCATGCAAAATTTCTGATCGTTGCTTTAATTTTGGAAGCCAGTGTAGATCTTCCATCGGCTTCAGTTTGTTGTATACTGCCTCGTTTAGCGACTCGTCTCGGTCAGGATTGTGGAGTTTCAACATATTTACTTGTAAATTATGTGGGTATGTGTGCAGGATGCGAACATACGCTTCATGTTAGCATCTAAAATAAGAAAATTCCCTGAATTTGTTATACAAATGCGGGCTGCATAAAACAAATAGGCACACATTGACAACTGTATCAGAAATTTTACTGTCATTACCTAAAAGTGTGATTTACTTTTTAACCAAATGCTCCAGTTGGTGGTCGCAGAAATCAAATTGGCCTTCAGTTCGATACATTTTAGAATAGGTGTCATAAAAAAAATAAGATAAAATAAAAATCGTAAGCTACAAAAGTCATGACTCAGTTGCCTTAGGCTGATAGCATACTTTTATCGAGGAGTGCTTGCACATCCCTATGATAATGTGGCATGGCGCTATCTTGCTAGTAGTAAAACCTGCCTTAGCTTACATGGCATTCATGAAAAAGATCGTAATCAGAAAGCATCCTCAGGTACTTTTCTCCAGTTACAGTTCCTTCTAAACGGGATGTCCAATTTACTCCCCTAAGGGGCAAATCGCATCACACATATCCAGCACCGAAATTCACAGCCTTTTAAAATACAGTATAATGTGGCAGTTACCTTTAACCTGGTTCACACATTTAATTGGAGATTGTATTAAGCACATTACATATTAACATGCAGCATCGGTGCGAGGCTAGTGCTACAGTTCTAGATGATCTTACTTCCTGGTAGACTTGAATTGCAAATTTTGTTGTTTTATTCTTTTTTCTTTTCGTTACGACCGTTTCAGATTTATCGAAAACCCGTCGGTAAAAGTTTCTTTACAACATTTTTATACTTTTTGGTCTTTCAGACAGACAATAGCCGTGACACTCTTCTTCCTGGTGTCAAAGTGAATTAGAAGGCTTCGCAGGTTGTGTTACATATTATGTTACCCGTTCATGTCTTGCAGCTACACTGTTTTTCCGTTGTGGTAGAACTACTCTGTCTCACTACTGTTTTTTTTCTAAGAATTTAATTTTTTTGTTTGTTTCCAACATTATTTCTGTGTCCGACGTAAAAATTGTACGCTAAGCGATAAAAGCCATGGAATGCCACCTAATAATTTCTCGGACCTCCTTCTGCCCTCAGTAGTGCGACAACTCTATGTGGCATGGACTCAATAAGTTGTTGAAAGTCCCCTACAGAAATATTGAGCCATGCTGCCTCTATAGCCCTCCATAATTGCGGAACTGTTGCCAGTGTGGGATTTGTGCTCGAACTGACGTCTCTATTATGCCTCATAAGTGTTCGATAGGATCCATGTAAGACGTCTGGGTGGTTCGATCATTCACTCGAATTGTCCAGAATGTTCTTCGAACCAATCCCAAACAACTGTGTCCCGATAGCATGGCGCATTACCGTCCATAAAAATTCTATCGTTGTTTGGAAATATGAATGCCATTAATGGCCGCAAATTGTCTCCAACTAGCCGAACATAACCGTCTCAGTCAGTGATTGGTTCAGCTGGACCAGAGGACCCAGTCCATTCCACGTATACACAGTCCACACCATTATGGACCCACCACCAGCTTGTACAAAGCGTGTTGACAACTTGGTTCTATGGCTTCGAGGGGTGTGCACCACACTCGAACTCTATCAGCCCTTAGCAGCTGAAATCGGGACTCATCTGACCAGGCCACGGATTTGCAGTTGTCTAGGCTCAAACCGATATAGTCACGAGGCCAGGAGAGGCACTGCAAACGATGTGATGTTAGCAAGGGAGCTCGCGTCGGTCGTCTGATGCCATAGCCAAATTACGTCAAATTTCGTCGCACTGCCGTAACTGATACGTTCGTCGTACGTCATATGTCGATTTCTGCGGTAATTTCATACACCGTTGCTTGTCTGTTAGCACTAACAACTCTACGCAAAGCCCGCTACCCTCGGTTGTTAAATGAAAGCCGTCTGACACTGTTTTGTCCGTGGTGATAGGTAATGCCTGACATTTTGTATTCCCGGCACACTCTTGACACTGCGGTTCTCGGAATATTGAATTCTCAAACAATTTCCGAAATTTAATGTCCTATGTGTCTAACTACAGCAACGATTCCACGTTCAGAGTTTGCTAATTCCCGTCGTGCCGCCATAATCACGTCGGAAACCTTTTCACCAATGTTGCGATCTTTTCTACCTTGTGTACACGATACCACCGCCATCTGTGTATGTGCGTATCGCTATCGCATGACTTTTGCTACCTCAGTGTATATCTGTAAGACTGCGGTCGTGGGAGTGAGTGATATCGCGTGCGGTAATACAAGACTGATAATTAGCGAGTAACATAGTTTGCACTCTGGACGGAGGCACACATTCGTTGTAATGTGTTATGAGTGTGTCAAACTTGGGTATTTCCCGAATTACCCCCATCACCATATCTACGCCTAGCTTCCAGCAAGAAAAAGAAATTTCGCACACGTCTGCAGCGCGAGAGTAATGAGCTGGAACGGAAATTTTGCAGTCGCCGGGAGGTTTACAGATCATCTGATCCAAATATTGTAGTTCTTCTGTCATGTTATTTGAATCGGTTGCTACTTATAATACTGACAAGTATATTACAATGAATGCAAACGTATCACAAAGCGTAAAAAATATCTGTTAAGTAAATCTAATCCTGCATGTCTTGTAAAGACAATTTTATATTACAGCATAGTAGGCAAATTGCATAAAGTGGAGGGTTCGCACGATCGTGTACGATGACGACACTCGTCTCGCCTGAAGACTCACCGTGCTTTTGTTCACTAACAGGGCTCCGTAGGCACTCTGCAGGCGCCTATTAATGTCTGTGATGTTCTTGTTTTCCTCCAAAAGACACTCGATATCAGCTCTCTGCTCCGGACGCCATTTTGGAGTTTCTGTATACAACCGCCATCATCGGAACTTCATGAAACTACAGGAACTGACGCGGGAATATTCCACGATGTCCCACAACAAATTCCTCGATTTCAACAGAAATTAGCAAAAAACAAAAAATTGTTAAATTATTTATTGAACGCCTCTCGTATGTTGGGATAAATACTGTGCCAGAAACAAAGACTGTGAAAAACAAAATTTTTGTTTGCAAAAGAGAAGTTCTCTCATTTCGTTATTATCTCGTGAAATAATGATATAGTAAAGTGGTGGTTTTTTTTTGTTTGTTGATTAGACCAGCAACAGAGTATTGTATAGCGCAATGCTTTTTGAGAGATTAACCGTGAAATTTTTATTTATTTAGCTAATAACATATTTTGTACATTATAAAAAAATGGCTCTGAGCACTATGGGACTTAACATCTGAGGTGATCAGTCCCCTAGAACTTAGAACTACTTAAACCTAACTAACCTAAGGACATCACACACATCCATGCTCCAGGCAGGGTTCGAACCTGCGACCGTAGCGGTCGCGCGGTTCCAGACTGAAGCGCCTAGAACCGCTCAGGTAATTACAGGACGAGCTGTAATTACAAAACTACTCATTAGTGATGCAAATGCTGGTAATAGTAAAACATGGCACAGGAGTCATAAAAGCTGGACTATCAAGCAATGGAAGAATGTCATTTGTCAGGTGAATATTGTTTCACAGTGTCTCCAATGATGGCTGACTTTATGTCCATAGAGTGAAACTTGGCAGGTGTTGGGTAATGATTTGGTGAACCATATCGTGCCAATCCATGAACCCCATGGTTATCGATAAGGTGACATTATTGCGGAGGATTAGATGATCATTTTGGATGACCAGGTCCATCCCATGGTACAATTTTTTGTTCCCCAATGGTGGTGCTGTGTTCCAAGGCGACAGGGCCGCTGTTCCCACAGCTCTCACCGTCCAGGACCGGTTTTGCGAGCACGGGGATGAAACGTCACGTCTTTCCTTGCCACCGGAAGCAGCAGATCTCAGTATTATAACGCCACGGTGATCTACCTTGGAGAGAAGGATTCGTGATCGCTATCCACCTCCACCAGCGTTACCTCAACTTGCCACTATTTTGTACGAAGAATGGTATAACATTCCCTTGAAAACCATACAGAACCGGTATTGATCCATTCTGAGTGGCCTGCAAGCTGTTTTGAATTCTGACTGATATCCTATGCGATATTAGGCTTCTAGTGTGTTGTGTTTTTAGGATTTCCTTAATTTTAGCGACCCTCTGACCGTGCAGTATGAAGTGATCAAGTAATTCACAATACCTATAAGATCGTCCTAGTGCTTACTCCAGAACGATATATTCTGTAGCAAGTCTTTCTCGTACTAAACGTTTCATCTAGGAGTGAAACTACGTTTAGGTTGTGTACAAGAATACTTCAACACATCAAAAATGTGGAACGGTGGAACATTGCTATTGTTTTTTTTTATAAAAAAATGGAACCTTTTTTCGTATGTGAATAAAATACCACGAAGTATGAAGTGTGTTTGTTACGTCTTTCTAGGTCTCAAGTAATGGATACTTTTTGCTTCTTCTAAGATAGTTAACGTAATACATTTTTTGGCATTTCTTTAATAGGCTGTAAAACAGAACTGTGAATCATTAACAGCTCCATTTCTTTGACAGAAGATATACAGGGTGGTCCATTGATAGTGAGCGGGCCAAATATCTAACGAAATAAGCATCGAACGAAAAAACTACAAACTGCGTATGTATTTCAGGAAGCGAAACTTTGTACTGAAGCAATGTTATGTGGCCGTTTTGTGAAAAATGTTTATCCTCGCCTTCTAACTTTGAAATAAGGACATCGTGTGCGATTAAATTCCTGCGATTCATTTTTCTCTCTCATATTCGGTCTATGTTTTTTTTTATGTTGTCTGATGTATTTTTCTTTAGTTTTCTCTTAATTTATCTTTGTTTCCATATTAGTGATATCTTTATTCTGTCAATACAGCGTTACTTTCAAACATTTGTCTGTGGTAGTTTGCATCTGAAAGTAGTTCTTTATTCCTACGAGAATTTCTTTCTGCCAACTGTGAGTTTCTTTTCAGTTTGTTGCTTATTTCAGCTTCACAAACACATGTTGATCTATTTTTCCGAGAAAAACTACGGTAATAGTTCGCGAATCGACCTGTACTCATTTTCCAATTTGAAAAAGAGGTCGTCTTTGCACGGAACATTCTCTGCGAGTTTCGGTAAATTTCCACATACCTTCCCCAATTCCACACATTTTCTTCTGCATTACGCCTTTTACTTCTCTTACAGCTATTCTTTATGGTGAGTCTAGCCGATTCAGTTTAACAAATCATTTTCTGAATATTTCATACATCTACGTATCCTTGTGTGACAACGATAGTGTAGTAGCTTAAGTTTTTGATTTGTAGATAAACATTTATTACAGTACGATAATTTGTAGTGACGTGGTACACTTTTGAGCTAAATTGCACGGTCTTTCCATTTTTCTGGCAATTTTTTCTAACTGAGATTATTCTTTTCCATTTTCTTGCATGATTTTATCAGAACATTCTAACTTGTCCTACTTTATCGATTACTGTTGTTTGCACGTAGTTAGGTACACTTTTTATACATCCTTATTTGTATTTCATTAGACCCAAATTTTTAAACAAATACTACAGTCCCTTTTTGAAAAAAGTATTATTTCTTCTGTTAGACGTATCAGAAATATTGCAAACGTATTTTGGAACAACTAAACAGTTTACATTAATTTCAGTCATTTTTCTACCTGGTTTGTTGGCTTATCTTTTAGAGTCCTGAGTGATGAATTCCACTCCTATGGAAATTTTACTGTGACGTGTAGTTAAACGGAACTCTCCAAGTATAACCCCAGAATTTAATTTTAATAATTTACCCCCTACGTTTCATATTAGGTACTGTGTCAGCTGGGATGTCAGGAATTGTGACTGCAAATTCATTTACTACGTCTTAAACATCAGTATTTTAATCAACGTCATGTTTTCTAACTTCGACAGCCCATAATCTGAATAATATTGCTTTACATGCACTCCTTTCTTCTGCAGCCACTCGTCCAATTATTACTACATTTCTATGAAGCTTGTGACACACCAACTATTGGGCTGCTGAGTAAACTGTACCCAAACTTGTAACATCTCGCAAGGCCTCCTACGTTATCTGCGACGTATGGAGGCCGTGCTGGGCCCAGAAGAGGACGGTTAATGGAACGACAGAGGCAAATGCGGACAGCCTGGACGCATTCTTGCGCAAGACGGGGCCAGCTTTCGCCCTGGGGGACAGCAGCAGTAGCAAGAGGCCACGACTGACGGCCCGCAACTTAGAGCGCGTGTCCGGACGGGAGTCTGCTCCGGGGCGATCCCTGGGGACAGAAGGCGGGGGCAGAAGAGGCAACTTGCGTGGCGGCGTCTCAAGGGAGGACTCGGCTCAAACAGAAAAAACTCCTCCACTGTGTCGCAGTGTCAATTGCTTCTGACACACACGGTGCCGGTAATGTCATTGGTTGTCTCACTGTGGACACGGCCGCGAGAGGCAACATTTTAAATTTATTGCTTACACAGCTGTGGGAATTTGAGGCAGGAATTCCCAACTGTTTTGTTGCGCACAGTAAAAGCTTCTTCTCTTACGTTTTCCATCATTCACCTGTATTTATTGTTTTAATTTATTTGCTATCGAGTCGACGAACCTACGGCTTCATATTCAGTCAGTTTAGCACTGTCATAGATATGACGTACACTTTCAGTACATCCTATTAACATACTCCATCTTCTAGTGTAGTAACTGTAGGACCGTAAGAAGATTGTCACTCTTACGGTCGCCGCACTGCAGAATGCTAGCGTGCATTCTTGCAGAGGTACATTAGACAGACAACCAGTGTTAAACTGCCAGTCACAATTCAGTTTTCCATCTAGCGCAGATGTATCTCTAGCTGCAACTCCCCCCACCCATCCTCCCCCCCCCTCTCCACTACAATCGTTCTCTCTCTCTCTCTCTCTGTCTGCCTGTCCCTTTCTGCCTCTCTCTCTCTCTCTCTCTCTCTCTCTCTCTCTCTCTCTCTTTGTCTCTTTCTCTCATTGCTGTGTACTCCATCTTCTAGTGTAGTAACTGTAGGACCGTAAGAAGATTGTCACTCTTACGGTTGCCGCACTGCAGAATGCTAGCGTGCATTCTTGCAGAGGTACATTAGACAGACAACCAGTGTTAAACTGCCAGTCACAATTCAGTTTTCCATCTAGCGCAGATGTATCTCTAGCTGCAACTCCCCCCACCCATCCTCCCCCCCCCCTCTCCACTACAATCGTTCTCTCTCTCTCTCTCTCTCTGTCTGCCTGTCCCTTTCTGCCTGTCTCTCTCTCTCTCTCTCTCTCTCTCTCTTTGTCTCTTTCTCTCATTGCTGTGTGTATGCGTGTGCGATGGAGCATGTACAGGATATAAACGATAACTGTTTACATCCCGCCACAGTGGTGTACTGGAAGTAGAGATGGCCGGCTGCTGTGACCGAGTGGTTCTAGGCGCTTCAGTCAGCAAACGCACTGCTGCTACGGTCGAATCCTGCCTCACCACGCGGAATTAGCCGAATGGTCTGAGGCGCTGCAGTCATGGTCTGTACAGCTGGTCCTGGGGGAGGTTCGAGTCCTCCCTCGGGCATGGATGTGTGTGTTTGTCCTTAGGCTACTTTAGGTTAAGTAGCGTGTAAGCTAAGGGACTGATGACCTTAGCAGTTAAGTCCCATAAGATTTCACACACATTTGAACATTTTTGAATCATGTCTCGGGCGTGGATGTGTGTGATGTCCTTAGCTTAGTTGGTTTAAGTAGTTCTAAGTTCTAGGGTACTGATGACCTGAGATGTTAAGTCCCATAGTGTTTAGACACATTTGAACCATTTGAAGTAGAGACGAACAGTTTCATAAAGGACACTTGCGATCTATCAAGCCGGAAAACAGCATCAAATTGGCTTACAAAAGCCACCTGAGTTACAGGACATCTGCGTTAACAGTATCGTTTTAGTATTTGTCGGGAAGGGAATAAAAGGAAAACCTTTCCTAAAGACTAAGCAAAACCTAACTGCGTTTATAACTCAACTTAGCCACTGCAAGCACAGTGGCTTCGTAGTAAGAAGGCCAGACAAATAAGACATTTAACTGTCAATTTTTTGCTGCTGAAATTCAATATTTTCTGACAAAATCCACACAACCGTCAGTTTTACGTTTTGCAAGTGCGAGAACAAGGCTTCTATAACATTCAAGGACGATTTCACCCAAAATATCGCACGGGGCGCATGCTCTGTAGCTTAGGTCATTTTTGTAGCCCAATTTGTTGCTCGTTCCCGGCTTGATAGACCACAAGTGACGTACATCATTCAATGGCAACAATGTCCGTGTTTCTGCAGTATATGCATTTATTACAGTACAATGTCCTTCAGACATGCATGCATTAATGGCTACAATATCTGTGTTTCAAAAATGGTTCAAATGGCTCTGAGCACTATTGGACTTAACATCTATGGTCATCAGTCCCCTAGAACTTAGAACTACTTAAACCTAGCTAACCTAAGGACATCACACACGTCCATGCCAGAGGCAGGATTCGAACTGCGACCGTAGCGGCCGCGCGGTTCCAGACTGAAGCGCCTAGAACCGCTCGGCCACTCCGGCCGGCCAACAATGTCTGTGTTTATGCAGTAACTGCATTCATTACAACACAACGTCTTTCAGATATTCATGCATGTCGGAAGGACATTGTATTGTAATGAATCCAGTTACTACATACAGGGTGTTTCAAAAATGACCGATATATTTGAAACGGCAATAAAACTTAAACGAGCAGCGATAGAAATACACCGTTTGTTGCAATATGCTTGGGACAACAGTACATTTTCAGGCGGACAAACTTTCGAAATTACAGTAGTTACAATTTTCAACAACAGATGGCGCTGCAAGTGATGTGAAAGATATAGAAGACAACGCAGTCTGTGGGTGCGCCATTCTGTACGTCGTCTTTCTGCTGTAAGCGTGTGCTGTTCACAACGTGCAAGTGTGCTGTAGACAACATGGTTTATTCCTTAGAACAGAGGATTTTTCTGGTGTTGGAATTCCACCGCCTAGAACACAGTGTTGTTGCAACAAGACGAAGTTTTCAACGGAGGTTTAATGTAACCAAAGGACCGAAAAGCGATACAATAAAGGATCTGTTTGAAACATTTCAACGGACTGGGAACGTGACGGATGAACGTGCTGGAAAGGTAGGGCGACCGCGTACGGCAACCACAGAGGGCAACGCGCAGCTAGTGCAGCAGGTGATCCAACAGCGGCCTCGGGTTTCCGTTCGCCGTGTTGCAGCTGCGGTCCAAATGACGCCAACGTCCACGTATCGTCTTATGCGCCAGAGTTTACACCTCTATCCATATAAAATTCAAACGCGGCAACCCCTCAGCGCCGCTACCATTGCTGCACGAGAGACATTCGCTAACGATATAGTGCACAGGATTGATGACGGCGATATGCATGTGGGCAGCATTTGGTTTACTGACGAAGCTTATTTTTACCTGGGCGGCTTCGTCAATAAACAGAACTGGCGCATATGGGGAACCGAAAAGCCCCATGTTGCAGTACCATCATCCCTGCATCCTCAAAAAGTACTGGTCTGGGCCGCCATTTTTTCCAAAGGAATCATTGGCCCATTTTTCAGATCCGAAACGATTACTGCATCACGCTATCTGGACATTCTTCGTGAATTTGTGGCGGTACAAACTGCCTTAGACGACACTGCGAACACCTCGTGGTTTATGCAAGATGGTGCCCGGCCACATCGCACGGCCGACGTCTTTAATTTCCTGAATGAATATTTCGATGATCGTGTGATTGTTTTGGGCTATCCGAAACATACAGGAGGCGGCGTGGATTGGCCTCCCTATTAGCCAGACATGAACCCCTGTGACTTCTTTCTGTGGGGACACTTGAAAGACCAGGTGTACCGCCAGAATCCAGAAACAATTGAACAGCTGAAGCAGTACATCTCATCTGCATGTGAAGCCATTCCGCCAGACACGTTGTCAAAGGTTTCGGGTAATTTCATCCAGAGACTACGCCATATTATTGCTACGCATGGTGGATACGTGGAAAATATCGTACTATAGAGTTTCCCAGACCGCAGCGCCATCTGTTGTTGAAAATTGTAACTACTGTAATTTCGAAAGTTTGTCTGCCTGAAAATGTACTGTTGTCCCAAGCATATTGCAACAAACGGTGTATTTCTATCGCTGCTCGTTTAGTTTTTATTGCCGTTTCAAATATACCGGTCATTTTTGAAACACCCTGTAAACACAGACACTGCAGGCATTAATGATATAATCACTCTTAGTAGGGCTATAATGATGATACAAAATACATTTGTCTTCCTTTGCTTAGTTTCATGAATGTGCGAGCAATTGGATTGTGATTTCTTAGCTTACGAGGTTTGGACAGGCACTGGGGCCGTGCTCGGACCGTCAAAATGGTCAAGGCGACAGATCGTCACAAACGAGAAATCCTGGTTCGAGTTCTGCCCTGCTCAAAATTGTCATTTGTCACAAGTATCTGACGCTAGTACAATTCACAGTACGTGAATCAATTTCAAGTCCTGCATCAGTCTGTCCGTCTCGATATCACCTAAATCACTGTGTAGTGTTGCAAATGGCATTCGTTTAAATCCTGTATAATTACGTCAGATTAAAGGTAACCTTTCATCCATCACATAGTAATCATTGCTGAAAGAAGGAAGAAAAATGACCTACATTTAAATACGGTGTACAAATAACATTTTACAGCACACCAGGAAGTGCTTTCTGTTTAATATTATTTCAAAAAAATGGCTCTGAGCACTATGGGACTCAACTGCTAAGGTCATTAGTCCCATAGAATTTAGAACTAGTTAAACCTAACTAACCTAAGGACATCACAAACATCCATGCCCGAGGCAGGATTCGAACCTGCGACCGTAGCGGTCTTGCGGTTCCAGACTGCAGCGCCTTTAACCCCACGGCCACTTCGGCCGGCTTTAATATTATTTCATTTTCTGTCAAAACGGGAGGAAGTTGTAAAATCACTTACCAATGTATCGTAAATACAATACATATCATAATTACTAGCGAGAAATGAAAAGCGCGAAATTGTACGATTATACAACCTAAAATGTTCCGGTAAATATCTGTCCGTGAGCGAGCTGCTTCCAAGATACACATAGGTGACAAAAGTATTGGATTAGCGATAGATACAAATACAGGTGGATTTAGTATCGCTTACACATGATATACAAGGGCAGTGTATTGGCGGGGCTGTCGTATCTATTTAGGTGATTCATGCGAAAAGGCTTCCGACGTGATTATGGTCGCACGTCGGGAATTAAAAGACTTTGAAAGCGGAGACACGTAGGAAATCGCTAGGAAATTCAATATTCCGAGATTCACAGTGCCAAGACTTTGCCGAGAACACCGAATTTAACGCATTACTCCTCACGACGGACAATGCAGACGCCGACGGCTTTCACTTAACGTCCGAGAGCAACTGCGTTTGAGTAGAGTTTTCAGAGCTAACAAACATCCAACACTGCGTGAAATAACCGCAGATATCGAAATGGGATGCACGATTAACTTACTCGTTAAGACAGTCCGAAGAAATTTGGCGTTAATGAGCTATGGAAGCAGACGACCGACGCGAGTGCCTTTGCTATCAGCACGACATCGCCTATAGATCCTCTCTTGAGTTTGGGTAGGGTCGGTTGGATCCTGGACGATCGGAAAACCGTGACCTGGCCAGATGAGTCCCAACTTCAGTTGGAAAGAGCTGATGGTAGGTTTGGAGCATGGCACAGACCCTACAAAGCCGTGGAGCCAAGTTTTGAGCAAGGCACTGTGCAAGCTGGTAGTGGCTCCGTAATCGTGTGGGCTGTGTTTACATGGAATGGACTAGGTCCTCTGGTCCATCTGAACCAATCACTGTCGGGAACTGGTTACGTTCGATGACTTGGAGACCATTTTCAGCTGTTCATGAACTTCATGTTCCCTAAAAACGATGCACAATGTCCCTGGCCCACAACTGTTCGCGACTGGTTTGAAGAACATTTTGGACAGATCGAGCGACTGATTTGGCCACCCAGACCGCCCGACATCAACCCTATCGCGCATATATGGGACGTTCTCTAAAGTTAGTGGACACAGTCTTGCACCAGCAACAATTTCGCAGCTATGGACGACTATAGAGGCGGCATGGCTCAGTATTTCTGCAGGGGTCTTCCAACAGCTTGTTGAGTCCATGGGATGTCGAGTTGCTGCACTATGCCTGGCAAAAGGAAGTCCGACACGACATTACAGGTGTCGCATGACTTTTGTGACCTCAGTGTAAATTCCAACATGTGATTACGTGTGAAGATTTCGATTCAGACCCCTTCTAACTGGCTCAAATAGCACCCATGATATCTTGTTGGAGAATGTGGTGTATGCATCATGATGCAACGCTACGTATTGCTGCTGTCTTGAGCCGATGTCTAAGGCTGCTATGAGGCCTAAAATGGATTGAGGCAAGAGCATACTGTGCCTTGGCCATCAAGACCACATAATCTCCATCCTCTGTGTGGCGTCGACTCAGATGAGAATTGTACAACAGTCTTTTTGATACGATCGAAAATTTGGGACAGAAGAGAGCACAGACTTGACAAGATTTTCGTGATGGCCAGAGGGTGTTTAGAGGAATTTGTAGCCCACTGCTGATGCAGTGAAGTGTTACATCCAAAATGATGAAATGGCTCTGAGCACTATGGGACATAACATCTCCGGTCATCAGTCCCCTAGACCTTAGAACTACTTAAACCTAACTAACCTAAGGACATCACACACATCCATGCCCGAGGCAGGAATCGAACCTGCGAGCGTAGCGGTCGCGCGGTTCCAGACTGAAGCGCCTAGAACCGCTCGGCCACACCGGCCGGCTATAAACTAGAAACTTGCTATTTTTAATGCTGTTTCTTCCATAATATTTGCGAGTCACTAAACGATTTTTCCAAAACGAAGAGGAAACCGTAATTAAAGCAGTATATAGTTGGTAGGTTGGTTGGTTGTTTGGGGAAGGAGACCAGACAGCGTGGTGATCGGTCTCATCGGTGGAGGGAAGGATGGGGAAGGAAGTCGGCCGTGCCCTTTCAGAGGAACCATCCCGGCATTTGCCTGGAGTGTTTTAGGGAAATCACGGAAAACCTAAATCAGTATGACCGGACGCGGGATTGAACCGTCGTCCTCCCGAATGCGAGTCCAGTGCCTAACCACTGCGCTACCTCGCTTGGTCAAATATATATAGTATTACATCCAAATGCGAAGAAGGCACGTGAAGCACCTCTTTTAACAGGTACTGTATCCCTAAAACGATAACACGTAACGTGCTGAAACAATATTGAATTCCTTATTAATGTAGGAAATTGGTGAAAGAAGGTTGTGATTTAACAGAAGAGTTCACATTTCTGATACATTCATATTTATTAGAACTATGTTTTATTCTGATGTCAGCGGCGACTCCCAGCCACAAATTTGCAGTTTTCTCGCAAACGGCTCGGTTGTGGACGCATGTTTACTGGAACGTATCTGTTTCTGTTATCGTTTGGTTTCATCCTTGTCAGTTTTAGCTATCAGTTATTAAATATCCTTAACATCCTTATCTATCACTCTTGTTACAGCCTGTAGAAACCTGGACGTCAACCAACGCACCTCTTGAGAAGCACTCTGCGCAAATCACACCCACCGCTGCGAATCCATTCTGCCAGTGGAGGTACCTGGTTGGAATCTGGTGTGAAAGACGACTTCTGGGCCTCGCGAAACCCGATGCTGTAATGGCAGAGGATCAATGTCGTGCAGGCCATGCCAGGCACTAAACAAAATGCGTACCCTCCCCCTCCCACCCCCTCTCCACCCTACTGACTGGTACACCACCTTTCCTTCCCACCTCCACATCCTGCCACCCAGACGGCAGGCAGCTCGTTACGGCACGCTTTTGTCTCAGTCGTCGCCCACGTTCCTCCCTCCCACCCTCCCAGCCCTCTCCCTGCTGTCACCGTAACTCGTTTCTGCCGCCGTCCCTGAGTGCCGGGACGGGGCTACTCCTACGCTCTCAATCGAATCACAAA
The DNA here is from genome assembly GCF_023864345.2 of Schistocerca serialis cubense. NCBI lineage: Eukaryota > Metazoa > Arthropoda > Insecta > Orthoptera > Acrididae > Schistocerca > Schistocerca serialis. The sequence continues at coordinate 697,315,508 of NC_064639.1, forward strand.
GAGCGGGCTCCTACGCCTGTTCCGATAGAGTAATCGCTCTCTTTGCGCTCGCGCCATCGTACTGACTGTTTGTCTGCGACTGCTTGTGCCATCCGGATGCCCGTCGGTTTATTCAATTTCCTTTATGAACCAGGGACGTTTTTCTGCGTCTTTGTGGGGCCTCCTCTAAACTCTAAGGCGAAATTACTAAACGGCGAGGAGGGGGTCTGTAAATACTTTTCGTAATTGGTCCTTCAGCAGAAACAACGTTAAAAGAGCGGGCCCGGCTAAGAGATTCAATTGAGATAAAGGGGACTTCCGAGTATTTTAATGCGGCGGCAGTGAAACAGAGATTCTGCACGGCTGTATTTGTTTTCGGCGCGGCGAATCCTGCGCTTAGAACGCCGCTCCATGTAATTACAGCGCCAGACGGCGTCTTCCGCCATTAAACTTGGGACTGTTTGCGTGTCGGCTCGCAGTGCTTTTAGCCTAGAGCGGAGGGCAGGCAACCCCAAATCGTGCGCCAAAGTGCTGCCGCGCCTAGGCTAACTGAACAGTGCTGGGAGCTGCGTCGGTTGGGCTTCTGTATTCCATTCCCTTAACTCTTATCTGTATGTGAAGTATTTGCGAGGTTACGGTGAACAGTGATGCCTCCGATCATTTTATCCTACTCTCATTATCAGCTGAGGTGTTTCATGTTATCCTTATTACTCGGTCGACTTCACCGCTTCGCTAATGCATAACGCAACTCTCTACCCCTAGCGGACTCCGAATTGTAGCGTCTAACTTGCCGGCGTGTAACGTGTCTGTGACGATGTGTGGGAAGCAGCGAGCTGTGTGCACGGTGGGTTCCTCTGTCAGTAATTTACTTTGCGTTTTGAGATTGAGTGTGATGGGTACCTTAACGACATTATATGTTGTTGTTGTTGTGGTCTTCAGTCCTGAGACTGGTTTGATGCAGCTCTCCATGCTACTCTATCCTGTGCAAGCTTCTTCATCTCCCAGTACCTACTGCAACCTACATCCTTCTGAATCTGCTTAGTGTATTCATCTCTTGGTCTCCCTCTACGATTTTTACCCTCCACGCTGCCCTCCAATGCTAAATTTGTGATCCCTTGATGCCTCAAAACATGTCCTACCAACCGATCCCTTCTTCTAGTCAAGTTGTGCCACAAACTTCTCTTCTCCCCAATCCTATTCAATACCTCCTCATTAGTTACGTGATCTACCCACCTTATCTTCAGCATTCTTCTGTAGCACCACATTTCGAAAGCTTCTATTCTCTTCTTGTCCAAACTGGTTATCGTCCATGTTTCACTTCCATACATGGCTACACTCCATACAAATACTTTCAGAAACGACTTCCTGACACTTAAATCTATACTCGATGTTAACAAATTTCTCTTCTTCAGAAACGCTTTCCTTGCCATTGCCAATCTACATTTTATATCCTCTCTACTTCGACCATCTTCAGTTATTTTACTCCCTAAATAGCAAAACTCCTTTACTACTTTAAGTGTCTCATTTCCTAATCTAATCCCCTCAGCATCACCCGATTTAATTTGACTACATTCCATTATCCTCGTTTTGCTTTTGTTGATGTTCATCTTATATCCTCCTTTCAGGACACTGTCCATTCCGTTCAACTGCTCTTCCAAGTCCTTTGCTGTCTCTGACAGAATTACAATGTCATCGGCGAACCTCAAAGTTTTTACTTCTTCTCCATGAATTTTAATACCTACTCCGAATTTTTCTTTTGTTTCCTTTACTGCTTGCTCAATATACAGATTGAATAACATCGAGGAGAGGCTACAACCTTGTCTCACTCCTTTCCCAACCACTGCTTCCCTTTCATGCCCCTTGACTCTTATAACTGCCATCTGGTTTCTGTACAAATTGTAAATAGCCTTTCGCTCCCTGTATTTTACCCCTGCCACCTTCAGAATTTGAAAGAGAGTATTCCAGTTAACGTTGTCAAAAGCTTTCTCTAAGTCTACAAATGCTAGAAACGTAGGTTTGCCTTTTCTTAATCTTTCTTCTAAGATAAGTCTTAAGGTTAGTATTGCCTCACGTGTTCCAACATTTCTACGGAATCCAAACTGATCTTCCCCGAGGTCCGCTTCTACCAGTTTTTCCATTCGTCTATAAAGAATTCGCGTTAGTATTTTGCAGCTGTGACTTATTAAACTGATAGTTCGGTAATTTTCACATCTGTCAAACACGTGATGAAATCTCGGTTGCCGGCCGGAGTGACCGTGTGGTTCTAGGCGCTACAGTCTGGGGCCGAGCGACCGCTACGGTTGCAGGTTCGAATCCTGCCTCGGGCGTGGATGTGTGTGATGGCCTTAGGTTAGTTAGGTTTAATTAGTTCTAAGTTCTAGGCGACTGATAACCTCAGAAGTTAAGTCGCAAAGTGCTCAGAGCCATTTGAACCATTTTTGTTTGAAATCTCGGTTACCATTCTGATCCCGAAAACAAGAGTTCTTCCACAAAGGATCACCGACGCCAAAAAAGTTCAAGACCATGCCATCAGTTGGAAAAGTCAGGCTCATAGTTTTCTGGAATGCTTATGGTGTGGTGCATTTGGAATTCATGCTAAAGGCACCACCATAAATTCACTGAGGTACTCACACTGGACTCGCATTCGGGAGGACGACGGTTCAATCCCGCGTCCGGCCATCCTGATTTAGGTTTTCCGTGATTTCCCTAATTCGCTCCAGGAAAACTCCGGGTTGGTTCCTTTGAAAGGGCACGGCCGACTTCCTTCCCCGTCCTTCCCTAAACCGATGAGACCGATGACCTCGCTGTTTGGTCTCTTCCCCCAAACAATACCATCCAAAATCCGAGGTACTCCGAGACCCTCATAAAACTGCAAGAACAAATGTGAAGAGCTATTTCACCCATGCAGCACCCTCGAAACTTGACAAACAGGGGACACAAACATTGTACAAGCATATGTTACGTGCTAACTTGGGACACACATAGATGAGAAATTGAATTTCCACGAACACAGCCGGCCGCGGTGGTCTAGCGGTTCTAGGCGCTCAGTCCGGAACCGCGGGACTGCTACGGTCGCAGGTTCGAATCGTGCCTCGGGCATGGATGTGTGTGATGTCCTTAGGTTAGTTAGGTTTAATTAGTTGTAAGTTCTAGGCGACTGATGACCTCAGAAGTTAAGTCGCATAGTGCTCAGAGCCATTTGAACCATAGCCACGAACACATAAGGCTAAAAGAAAAAAATATTACTTAAACTGATGAGGCTAAATTGAAAACAGTACAGCCTACTAGTACCAATCATACGGACATATTACTGTGCGCTCTTCGAATCAGTACTCAGCTTCGCAGCTAGCACATAGGCTGGGCACACAGGTAGAACCTGGTCATCAGCAAAGCATCGGTCAGACGGGGGAAGAGGAGTTTCCTGCTTAGGATATCTGGAGCCTTCGATACCACCTCAGTGGATGCACTGTGTGTGGTACTCGGAATATGCCCCATAGGTATCACGATCAGTTTCAGAGATGCAAGGTAGTTGTTAAAGATGGGGAGACCAGATAAGATAAAATAACAGGTGTACCGGTAGGGATAGCACGTCATCTTAGAAATTGGTGTCTGGACACATTTCAAGGTGAGTAGAATGTAAGACTGCACGAATTCCTACCTGACACAAGGGAGTGATTGAGAATGAAGCATATCGATCCCAGCCGCTGTGTGATACATTTCTCAAACGGACACAGACCTTATCCTATGCACTTAAACCGAGTGAGTCTGAGACAGACGCTATATGCACGTGCAGGGAACAAGGTCCCCCAAGAACACAATGCCTTCTTGAGTGGGTACTGTGCGAACAATATGCATACATACATACATACACAGGAATAGTAGGAGAAGAATAATGAGCACAAGAAAATGCATTGGAAAACAATATTTTAAAAACAGCGCATGAAGAGTACCTGTGGACACGACATAACAGACACGCGTATATGCAACGTAAAAACAATCTCCAGAGGGTGGACAGTGACACTTCCAAAGACAAGGTAAACAGTGCCACTGAAGAGGAGCAGGAAAAGGAAGACGATATGAAAGAGTAAATAAGAGTAAGGTTGTAGCGATCTAATCAAGAAAGCACAAAATCTTGCACACCGAAGATAATGCACAGGATTAGCAATAGTTTGTCTCTACTACCAACCAAAATTTTTTTGTTGTGACTGGCGGATAACAGCTCAAAGAATCCACTTTGAGGTATTCACTATCAGTCACAAATGGTGATGGCACTAACAAATCTCTCCTCTATCCCATCATTTTATATTCTTCTTATAACAAGAAAATTTTATTGGTGTTTCATATATATTAAATATATTTGTATTTCATACATATATATTAAATTATTGTTATTTTAAAAAATATTATTCTTTGTAAAATGGAGATTAAAACAAAATAAAATAAAATAAAAAGACACTAGAAAAAAATGACAAACGAAAACTATAAGATGTACTGCCTGTCTTAAAACTTAGGTAACACGTCTCTAATTCTGCAATAAATAAATAAATAAAATAAACAAATGGACATGAAGCAAACTTCACATTGCCTCTGGCATCGACCTGTAGACTGGTATGATGCGGGCATACCGGCCCTGCCAGTAATGTGGCGTAAAGCTGTCACATTGAACGGAGATTACGTTGAGAAATAGGGTTTTGTAGCTGAAAGACTGGAAACTGTATGTTGTATTGGAATGCTGAATAAAACCAACCTGCTTTCAGAAAGAAATGCGTTGCAGTATTTATTAAACGGCCACCGTATAATGTATACTCTCTTAAGTTACCTGTGTTTTAGCATCCGTAAACATTTTATAAGGGTTTAGTGCATTTTTTCAAATCTGTGGCGTCTATTTTAGGCATAAAAAGCTAACCTACTGAAAATGTGACTCATTATTCGAGTCCAAATTGCCATGTAAATGCATGTTGCATACATGTTCGCATGTTTAGGCCATTTGTGGAGTAAATGTATATTTCGGATCGTTCATCGATACAACTTCACATGTTTAGGCATTTGTAATGCATATTACATCATTTTCCTGTCTCAGTGGCTATATTTCTCAAACTTGCATTTTAGCAGGTTTGATGCTGTTTTCGTTCGAATTACGCCAAAAGCGAAGGAATATTAGGACTTCTGCAAACTCTGCTACCATCTGTAAACCTCATAGTGAGCTGAAGTGCTGTAGCTCGGCACGGCAGATGTCGGTAGAAGGCAATATACCTCGTGCAACAATTATAAATGGACAACGGTTTCATTCTTCTTAAACGATGCTACTCCGTATATGATAAATACTGGAGAAGCACGTACAATACTTTATCCTAACACAAAGCGCGTTGACGTGTAGCGAATGTGCTAAATGTGCTCCGTCGTGTAGCTGAAACAGTACACCTAAAATATGAGAATTTGAATATGCTGATATCCTCTAAAACAAGGTAAACAGACGCACAAAATACAGAGGTCTGATTGTTCTGACAGCATTAATTAACTCAGATGCTGCCTTTTTCAGGGTTCCGCAACTCACTCGGTAAAAACAGAACCTTTATAGGATAACTTTGTTTTCTACCTGTCTATCTGTCTGTCCGACTGTTCAAAACCCTTGTTCTCAGGAACGGGTAGACGTATCAACTTGACATTTACGTCACACACAACAGTCTTTAGTCACTTGGTGTTCTAATAAATACAAGCTTCTGAGGGAATGCAGTCAAAAGAGGCGGCAAGCCATGTCATATATTTTAATATTCGCAAACACACTCATTAAACCCTATAGGATAGTTCCTCTTGACGAAAAACATGATACTTAGCAATAAGAAAGGTTTCACAGCACAAGTAAAAATAAAGAACCAGAAAATCTTTAATTTCTAACTGTCACACGAAAAAAAATTTCTTTCGACATTCGTTATCCGACTTCGAACATGAAATTAATACATTCTCCAATGTCTTTGACTTGCTGGAAGCGATATCTTGTATCAATGTCTATAACAGGCAAAACTCTTCTAGATCCTCGATTGTCGAAATGGATGGGGTGTCTTTATGAAAAATTAAGTTTGTACAGAATCGTCAGCGTGCGGCTCCTATTCGCACCTGTCCAGTTTTTTTCTATTGAAGGTATTTTTGAAAGCGCCGGTCCGTGTTACCGCATTCAGAGATATACTGCCAGATTTGATCTTGCGACCACAAGTTATTTTAGACAGATGGGGTATTGGGTAAATGCTGTCATTTTTTCCTATGATAACTTTTTTACAGTGAAGTCGGTAAGAGTGCCTAAATACCTGCAGATCTGTTAAAGTTAACATGTGTTCGCTTCATTCTTTTGAAAACCCTGAAGTTACTGGCCACAATTTTTTTTTTTTTTTTTTTTTTTTTTGCCGTGGCCACTTTCGAAGCCACTAATGCAGCCAACGTTAAAATCGCGGAAGTGGCATTCAAGAAAACAGATTTGAGGAAAGACCTGATTTACTTCAAATTAAAGTTTACGATTTTGCATGAGAAAATAAGGAAGTTTGAAGCCACAGGTATGTGGTGGAATCTCTAAGAGTTCCTAGAATGGCCGGCCGGTGTGGCCGTGCGGTTCTAGGCACTTCAGTCTGGAACCGCGTGACCGCTACGGTCGCAGGTTCGAATCATGTCTCGGGCATGGATGTGTGTGATGTCCTTAGATTAGTTACGTTTAAGTAGTTCTAAGTTCTAGGGGACTGATGACCACAGATGTTAAGTACCATAGTGCTCAGAGCCTTTTGAGCTCCTGGAATGAAATTTTGACTCTGCAGCCAAGTGTGGGCTGACGATTGGAAGGTAGGAGACGAGGTAGCTGTGAGGACTGACGTGAGTCGAGTTTGGGTGGCTCAGACGATAGAGCAGTTGCCCGCGAAAGGCAAAGGTATCGAGTTCGAGTCTCCATCCGGCACACAGTTTTAATCTACCAGGAAGTTCCTCTGAGAGTTATTGAAGGGGTAGAAAAATCTTTGCAATGGTCCTATCGAGAAGTAGGTAGGGCAGCAAAAGGTAAAGTAAACGAAGTTAGAGGATCAAATCCTGATTTTGAGTTGATTATGCCGACAAAAAAATTAGTTGTGGCGAAAATGGTAAAGACTGTCAACTAGATCTGACTTCGTCCTAAATTTCTTTACTTAATTATGCACCTGCACTTCTTATGATGTGCAAAGGACATTATCTAGGTACAAAAATGTTCTGTCTGATTAACGCATAAGATTAAGTGTAGAAAATTTGGAGAAATAGTTTGTTGTGCCCTGGATTAGAAGCAAATAGAAATAAATAGAGGAATGAATTTTTATACAACATATATTTATTGTTTTTAGCCACATTGTACACATTTATGGTACGATACTGCATGAATGAACGTAAGTTTTACGATTTGATAGAGCGTGATAATCCGAGGTGCACATATAACTTATTGACTCAAAATTTTCCATCTAAATCCCTTCTGAGACATTTACTCTATTGTATATAGTATCTAGCGCGAAGATATTATATATTATATTATAGCTACAAGGCAGAATGGTCCACAATAATGCGGATGAGTAGGAGAAACAAGCTAGTAATTAGAAGCAATTAGTAGCGTCCTGCTTGATACAGCGACGTCGTTTAAATATCTGGGCGTAGAGTTGGAAAGCGATATGAAACGGAATGAGCATGTGAGCATTGTGTCAGGTAAGACTTCAGTTTTAGGAGAATTTTGGAAAAGTGTTGTTCATCTCTAAAGAAAACCGCTTACGGGACGTTAGTGCGACCTATTCTTGAGTACTGCTCGAGTGTTCGGGATCCGTACCAGGTTGGATTAAAGGAAGGCATCGAAGCTTTTCAGAGGCGGGTTGCTAGATTTGTCACTGGTGGGTTTGAAAAACACGCAGGTGCTACGCCGATACACAAATGTGAATCCCTGGAAGGAAGGCGACATTCTGCTCGAGGAACAATATTGAGAAAACTTAGAGAACTGACATTTGAAGCTGACTGCAGAAGGGTTCTACTGCCGCCAACGCACATTTCGCGTAAGAAACAAGAAGATAAGATACGAGAGTAAGGGGGTATACATAAACTTGTAGACAATAGTTTTCCTTGCTTTGTTCGGCAGTGGAACAGGAAAGTAAATGACTAGCAGTAATAGGGGTTACCCTCCGCCAGGCACCGTGCAGTGGTTTCCGGAATATGCATGTAGATGTAGACAGAGGGTGTGGTTTGTCCTATCAGTCACACACTTGATACATGATGACGCACGTGGTATTGCTCGTAAGATAATAACAAGTATCCTTGTTCTCCATTGACTTTGAGGACTCTGCAACAAAACGCACCACATTAGAAGGAACCATGGAATTTTCCAGGCTTTATCTTGGCTGGGTAAGGAAAAAAGGAAAAAGAAGTCTCTGATGAGCCAAAGAAACACAATGCAGTCACAACAATGGCAGTCACAGGGTGTGAACGTGATGCATGCCTTCACGTATCTGTGTATAAAGCAGCTTAGTATACACAGCTGTATCTTTTGTGTAAAATACACTATGTGATCAAAAGTGTACCGACACCTGGGTAAAAAGTTCTTGGCGCCCTCCATCAGTAAAGCTGCAGTTCAAAATGGTGTTGGCTCACCCTTAGCGTTGATGACAGCTTCAGGTGCAGGAAGCTTTCTTGGGGAATGACAGACCATTCTTCACGGAGTGCTGCATTGAGGAGAGGTATTGATGTCGGTCGGTGAAGCCTGGCACGAAGTCGGCGTTCCAAAATATGCCAAAGGTGTTCTATAGGATTCAGGTCAGCACTCTGTGCAGGCCAGTCCATTACAGGGATGCTGTTGTCGTTTAACCACTCCGCTACAGGCGGTGCATTATGAACAGGTGCTCGATCGTGTTGAAAGGAGCAATCGCCATCCCCGCCACGCTCTTCAACAGTGGGAAGCGAAAAGGTGCTTAAAACATCAGTGTAGGCGTGTGCCGTGATAATGCCACGCAAAAAAACAAGTGGTGCAAGCCCACTCCATGGAAAACACGACCGCACCATAACACCATCGCCTCCAAATTTTACTGTTCGCACTACACACGCTGGCACATGACGTTCACCGGGCATTCGCCATACCCACACCCTGCCATCGGATCACTACATCGTGTATCGTGATTTGTCACTCCACACAACCTTTTTGCACTGTTAAATCGTCCAATGTTTACGCTCCTTACACAAAGCGAGGCGTCGTTTGGCATTTATTGGTAAGATGTGTTGCTCAAGAGCAATGTTTAGGAGTGCGGAAATCTCGTGTACAGGCTTATGACCCAAACTACACCCGATCATCTGGCCACCTTCGAAGTCCGTGAGTTATGCGGAGCGCCCCATTCTGCTCTCTCACGATGTCCAACGACTACTGAGGTCACTGATTTGGAGTACCTGGCAGTAGGTGGCAGCACAATGCACCTAATACGAAAAAAAAGTTTTTGTGGCTGTCTGGATACTTTTGATCAAATAGTGTAAATGTATACTTTTGTGTGAACTTGTCAGTTATTTGTGTGTAAAAGGTCATTAGTCACTGCGTCATCATAATAGGTTTTAGTTATTTTACGAGATGTATGGGTTCTTATAGCGCCCAATAAAAAAGGTCTACTCATCCTAAATCGTAAGTTAAAGAGCAGTATCATTGTAATCTAGCCCATTTATTCGTAGCGATCAACATGGCGTCAAAGGTGAGTGATTAACGAATCGGCAAACTCGCGCTGCCTACCGAGACAAGGGACACCATATGTAGATACAGAATGAGTGCAAATTAGAGTGTAGCGATATGAACATGACGTGGATGCGTCAAATTGCGACCCCCTTGCGTGAACTACTGATCTGTTGAAAGTAGTGTCACTCTCTCGTCCGCGGCAGTAACACCGTACAGGGTTATTTTAGAGGAAGCATTACATGTTGCAGAAACTGGTCAACGTTTGCGTCCCAACGTTTTGCAAGTCGTCGACTCATGCGGAGATCGTCCAGACTTGCGTCTGCATTTCCTTCTGCATTTACGTCAGCACGCGGAGTCTCACTCAGTTGGTATCGAGCTGCTAGAGGGAACCTTTTCTTTCTGTTTCCATATGATGCAAGGCGTCCGAAGCACCAACGGTGCAACAAGGTGTTTAACCTATGACTTGGACTGAGTCATTCAAGTTATCTAACCCATGAGCCAGGCGGTTTATTTAAACACTTGCTGAAGACTCGGCATTACTCGGGAAGGTACCTACGCCAATCTTCCGTTACTCCGTTTCTTCGCGCCCCCTCTCTCTTCCTATCTCTTCCTCGCTTTGGTCTTTGTCTATCTCCTCCGCCTTTCTCTCTCTATCCATTTCCTCCCTCCCCCCCCTCTCTCTAACCTTCTCCTCTGTCTCCTATCTGTGTTCATCTCCTCCTTCCTCCCCACTATCTGTCCATCTTCTGCTCCACCCTAGTAGCAGGACAAAGTTCGTGTCACCCCACTCTCCAATGTTGCCAAATGTATTCAAGATGGCGGATCCAAGATGGCGGCGATAGATATGGCAATGTCCCAATGATGTCATAGTGGGAAGTTGAAATTTGGCGGGAAAATGAGTCATTGGGGCTACCTCCGCTAACCTAACCCCCTCCCCTCCCTAGAAAATGGTGAGAAGTTCAAATTTCAGCAAGACAATGGAACACACCATGGATACCTTCACTAACCTAAAAAAATGGTGGGAAAATATGTCACTTGGGCTACCTCCACTAACCTAAGTCATCTGACTGCCACCTCCTCCTAGGAATTTGTGGGAAAAGGACTCAGCCTGTGGTGGATAGGATGGATGTAAGTCTTTATTTTCAGTATTTATTTAAACAATTTGAAGTAGTAGCTACATCCAGTGTGTTCACCATGACATCTGGAGTCCAACTGACCTAGTACACAGTACTGCTTCCAGAGTGCACTGTCGTACCTCCTGTGAAGTAATCCAAGATGGCGATCTGTGGGGAAAATATATATTCAATTGTTCACTGCTTTATGCTCAATGTCAGTACCATTACCGGTGCTGCTGCTGTTGCTGCTGTTGTTGTTTTCGACATCTTGTATTGGTTCTCAGGCTTTTCGTGATCTAATGTGCATCAGTTATGTGCAGTATGTCATGGTACGTTTCTCTTTCATTAACTGAATAATTTATAGGTTTTTGGTAGGTCTTAGGTAAATAAGATTCATTAAGTGAGGTGTTCTCTTAAACCATCTATCACCAATCTGTATTGTGTCTTCAGTTACAGTTACAGGATGCGTACCCAACATGTACAGTCTTCCCCTCCTAATGTTCTATCTATCTGACCAGGGGTGTGATAGGTAATGAATTCGTCAATGGCAACACCATCGTTACCGCCCATTTTTGTTTTTGCTGAGAGCTGTCTGAGAGATTCAGTAACTGGCTTAAAGGTTTTGTCTTAGCGTTTGCTGTCGTCCCATTGACCTAACCTCAGCATCAGTAATTTCTCTCTAACTGCATTCTGCGCTTGAATCACTTTCAGCTTCGTCGACATCTCGGTGTATACTAATCACACATCTCTGCAGCATGTGGCTTTGTATATCCGCTCTTCTTCCTCCTCTTACTATGTGCCTGCTCCTCCTTCTCAACAACAAGGTACTCTACATCCATTTTCCCTTCAATAGCCTCGACCTTTTCAGTTAAGTCGGTTACTATCTTACGGACTTCTTTAACTAACTAATTTAACACATTCACCATTATCAGAAGAGTCTGGTAATACATCTCCAGTTCCCTGCGCATACCTCTGACTTCTTGCACAATAACCTGAATTTTCGCACCCGTGTACAGGCGAATGTTCTGTCTTTGTATACACAGTCTCTTGGGTTGAGAGCTAGACATGCGCGCAAATTTGTCCATGGTGTGGCGTATACTGATGTACTAACCTCTCTTACCGTGCTATATATACCGAAACACTTGAGAGTTTTCTTGTTTTATCAATAACGAGAAAACTATACTGTGAATGATTCCAGCAATTAGCACCCAACTTTACAAAATCATTGAACGACGTGTCAGTTCAGTCATGTGCCTGGTAAATGTATTTTAAATTCAGATTGTCTTGTTTGAAGGCTATAATGAGGTTTGAATTATCCTTAACCAACTGTTTCGGGATTCTGGATTGTGTTTGGCTTAGATAAAATACGTCAGCACCCATATGACCACCGAAACAGAAATATTCTCAAATTTGGTCTTGATTTTCCACAGCAACATCGTCAAATATGAAGATAAAGTTTTTCTTTGATTTTTCAGGTGGAGGAATATAACCGCTTTCACTTAGTGTCGTATATATAACACCATCTACACCACACAATATCTCCTGTAATCGTTGATACCTGGGTTGAAACAGAGTTTTGAGAATACACAAACATGTTGAAATCGGACTCCATCTCAATTGGATGGACCTAAAATAATTGCACGTATATTATCAGGAAGGAGAATTCCGTTCTTATTCTTCCTCAAGTCTTCTTTTGCATTTTCACAGGACCAGTCACCGAAAACCAAGTCCTTGTGATGAGGATGTTTCACCCACCCTGCCATGATACTAACTACGCTATGTAGTGACAAGTAGTTGGCATATATAGAAGGACACACTTGAAGAAACAGTAATAGCATGTGTAGCCACTACAGCTCAATCACTTAACCGACTGAGCAATATTGACTACACAGAGAAAACTATAGTGAGAGAGTTATGAAGCAAAGCACAAACACAGTTTGAGATTATATATACATACATTATTTACTTAAATATCATACATAAGATGCAGTATTTCAAGAAAATCATAAGACTGCTTCTGTATCTTCTTCTTCCTCTTCTTCGCACCTGGACAGTAGTTCCCAAACAAAGCTTTTTGACATGCAACAAATTCCGCGCGTATCTCCCTCGAGCCAACAGATGCCTAAGAATACTCGAGTTTAATTTGCTTCTCTTTTGGTTCAGCCTTCATGAGCAAACAAAGGTACTGCTCCAAATCATCAGCATATTCTCTATGCACAAGCAGGAAGTTTACAACATCATTATATGCAGAGTCTATGCTCGGCAACCAACGGTTCAGTCCCTCCAATGCAAGACAGCGCAATATCCAGATCGTATAATTTCATAACTAAGGCGTGCCTTAGATAAATACAGTTGTCACCAAATTTCGCACATAGTACACAGTCTTCATGCACTGTTGTAATAGATAGTGTCACACCAGTAAGGCGATATCTGGGGGACAACGAGTTGATTAATACTATGTAGTCATCTGCTGATTGATGTAGCGCTGTGCACGACATGTTTCGTCCCATTCAAACTCAGAAATTGGTACTTTAACGCCCTTTGATGTATTTTCAATTTCTATTCTCGTATGCAAGCTCCACACATGATGTGCTTCTATACCAACGTTTACACATTTCGTTCCACTGGGAGTTAAATTGTATGTAGAACTGAAAAGCATGTGTACATTCGATGGCTTCTTATCCACATCATGTTCACTCTATGCCTGTACTACCACAGAGATGTTCTGCTGGGATGGGTAGTATGGTAGTGACCTGTACTGACCTCCACCTTGCTGTTGTTTAGGACCACCAGCAGCATTCGACGTGTTGGGAGCAGATTGCATGTTCTCATCACACAAATCGATGAGTGGGACAGACAACAGCAGCTCCTTGTTGTGCTCTGTCAAGTGGGCTATGTGCACTTTATGATCCCACGTGTTCGCTATGGTTGCAGGTTCGAATTCTGCCTTGGACATGGATGTGTGTGATGTTCTTAGGTTAGTTAGGTTTAAGTAGTTCTAAGTTTAGGGGACTGATGACCTCAGATGTTATGTCCCGTAGTGCTTAGAGCCATTTGAACCATTTGTTGCTGCCATAGTTCCAGAGGTCAGTGCAGGTCTCAACAAGATGGCAGCCGAGGTTGCTACAGGTCCAGATGCTGTAGAGATTGGCTTGTTAGCACTCGACCGTGTGGGCTTTGATGCATCCAGGGCTACTGCTGAACAAAAAAAAAGGAAGCATTACTTATGGACCAAGGCGCGAAAACAACCAATGATAATAATGATAATAATGATAATAATAATAATAATAATAACAATAATAATGCTAACCACAGAGAAGGATGTGATATGGGATACTTACTTTTCTGCTTGTTCCTGTTCTGCAGGGCTGTGCTGGATTGCGGCTGCATTTGACATTTCATCATTCTTCTTCTTCTGCTGCTGCTGGCTGATTGAACAAGACTGAGGTCCCAGAGTGGCTGAGCCTGCCCTATATCCTGTCCAAAGACATTACCAGATACCACCATCCTAATGGCTGAAGTCTAACACGTGACTGGATTAAGGGTTCCTATTGGTTCCCACCATTTTTGTCCCAGACCACCATCTCAGATTATGTCATGGGAGGGACGATGACATCCTCTGGTGGCAGTACTGTGCACTAGGTCACATCGACTCCAGACCTCATGGTGAACACGATGGATGGAGCTACTACATCAAATTGTTTAAATAAAGAATGTTTAAATAAAGACTTATGTCCATCCTATCCAGCGCAGGCTGAGTCCTTTCATCAGCAATTCCTGAGAAAAGGTGGTGGTCAGATGACTTAGCTTAGTGAAAGTAGCTCAAGTGACCTATTTTCCCACCATTTTCTTAGGTCAGTGGAGGTAGCCCAATTGACCATTTTTCCCCACCAAAATTTGAACTTACCACCATTTTCTAGGGGAGTGGAGTGGAGGGGGCACAGGAGGGGAGAGTGGAGGGCATTAGGTTAGTGGAGGTAGCCCAATTGACCTATTTTTCCCTAAAATTTGAACTTCCCACCATGACATCATTGCGATGTTGCCATATCAATCGCCACCATTTTGGATCCGCCATCTTGAATAAATCTGGCAACAGAGGAGAGTGGGGTGACATGAACTTTGTCCTACTACTCACCCTTATCTTTCCACTTTATCATGTCAAACAAGTAGGAGGCAGATGGTTCGTCCCCCACACTATTTATTTCCAGGTTGTAATTAATATGTGTACAATGATAACTTTTTGTAGATACCTTCAGCGATATTTATGGATAATGTCTACAAAAGTTATCGTAAATAGATTTTGTAGCAAGGAAAAAATAAATTTAAACGTTTTGCATAATGTGGCAAGTTTCTCGTGCATCTCGGCGTTGATGACGTTATATCTCCTGAAATATTTGTCGTGTTATGATATAATTTTATTGGCACATAGAGTGGTATATGAGACTGCTGTCTGGGAATTGTATCACTGAAACAGTCAGTAGCAAAGAAGTTATTAATTAAAACGTCATGCTTCACATTTTAGTTCCACTGCATGGACAGCGAAAATGTAGCAAGCGCTTAATTTTTTTCGTTTGTTCACTTTGTGGGGGTTGTCAGAGGCAAAATGTTTCGTAAATTTTATAAATTATTTCGTTGCAAGTCACTCAGTGCTCTCATTCTCAAACAATAGCTGACTGAAGTATGTGTATTGGCGCGTCTTGGGCTAATTCGTTTTTCAACCCCCACCCCTTTGATAGGTACGAGATTCTTGCTCAACACAGCGATTCTTTCCAGACAGTAAGTGATATGTGCAGCAAGATTGGTTAAAATCAATCCATTCATTGAGGTGGGTTTATATATATATATATATATATATATATATATATATATATATATATATATATATATATATATATACTCCTGGAAATTGAAATAAGAACACCGTGAATTCATTGTCCCAGGAAGGGGAAACTTTATTGACACATTCCTGGGGTCAGATACATCACATGATCACACTCACAGAACCACAGGCACATAGACACAGGCAACAGAGCATGCACAATGTCGGCACTAGTACAGTGTATATCCACCTTTCGCAGCAATGCAGGCTGCTATTCTCCCATGGAGACGATCGTAGAGATGCTGGATGTAGTCCTATGGAACGGCTTGCCATGCCATTTCCACCTGGCGCCTCAGTTGGACCAGCGTTCGTGCTGGACGTGCAGACTGCGTGAGACGACGCTTCATACAGTCCCAAACATGCTCAATGGGGGACAGATCCGGAGATCTTGCTGGCCAGGGTAGTTGACTTACACCTTCTAGAGCACGTTGGGTGGCACGGGATACATGCGGATGTGCATTGTCCTGTTGGAACAGCAAGTTCCCTTGCCGGTCTAGGAATGGTAGAACGATGGGTTCGATGACGGTTTGGATGTACCGTGCACTATTCAGTGTCCCCTCGACGATCACCAGTGGTGTACGGCCAGTGTAGGAGATCGCTCCCCACACCATGATGCCAGGTGTTGGCCCTGTGTGCCTCGGTCGTATGCAGTCCTGATTGTGGCGCTCACCTGCACGGCGCCAAACACGCATACGACCATCATTGGCACCAAGGCAGAAGCGACTCTCATCGCTGAAGACGACACGTCTCCATTCGTCCCTCTATTCATGCCTGTCGCGACACCACTGGAGGCGGGCTGCACGATGTTGGGGCGTGAGCGGAAGACGGCCTAACGGTGTGCGGGACCGTAGCCCAGCTTCATGGAGACGGTTGCGAATGGTCCTCGCCGATACCCCAGGAGCAACAGTGTCCCTAATTTGCTGGGAAGTGGCGGTGCGGTCCCCTACGGCACTGCGTAGGATGCTACGGTCTTGGCGTGCATCCGTGCGTCGCTGCGGTCTGGTCCCAGGTCGACGGGCACGTGCACCTTCCGCCGACCACTGGCGACAACATCGATGTACTGTGGAGACCTCACGCCCCACGTGTTGAGCAATTCGGCGGTACGTCCACCCGGCCTCGCGCATGCCCACTATACGCCCTCGCTCAAAGTCCGTCAACTGCACATACGGTTCACGACCACGCTGTCGCGGCATGCTACCAGTGTTAAAGACTGCGATGGAGCTCCGTATGCCACGGCAAACTGGCTGACACTGACGGCGGCGGTGCACAAATGCTGCGCAGCTAGCGCCATTCGACGGCCAACACCGCGGTTCCTGGTGTGTCCGCTGTGCCGTGCGTGTGATCATTGCTTGTACAGCCCTCTCGCAGTGTCCGGAGCAAGTATGGTGGGTCTAACACACCGGTGTCAATGTGTTCTTTTTTCCATTTCCAGGAGTGTATATATACACATAGCGTTCTCGATTCCTGAGTATGGGTTCCCGGGTTCGATTGCCAGTGGGGACAGGGATTTTCACCTGCCTCGAGATGACTGGGTGTTGTTGTGTCGTCTTCATGAACATCATTCATCGCCATTATGGTCGGAGGAAGCCAATGGCAAACCACTTCCACTAGGACCTTGCCTAGTACGGCGGTGCGGGTCTCCCGCATCGGTCCCCTACGCTCTGTGAAGGAGTATGGGACTTCAAGATATAAGGATTATCGATTGTCAAGTTTTGACGTTCGATCTACATCTTCATACTACGCTGTGGACAATCCCGTCTTCCAGAATTTGAGCTCGTGCATTCACAGGGCTGCTCTCATATGTTCTTGGTCTGATAAACACTCAGATAGACTGCCACACCTCGACTGGAGGCTAAATCACTCATTGTAATCCCATTTCTAACATTTTGGAACAGCTTGTGAAACATAGCAATCTAAATCACCACAGTTTCATTGTACTGCAGGATGTAAAGATCAATGAAGCCCAGAAGCGGTATTTGACTCTATTAGTGTGATGTTCCCGGGGAGCTGTGCTTAGCTCAAGGGTAAAACAATAGAGCCCAAATAATAACCAGAGGACTAGTTAACGGTTACCGAGGCACTTACTGCATCGAAATTTTCAGGCGTGCTAGTTGGAAGATGGCACGTGTGTGATGTTGATTACGCCAAACGAGGCCACATTACGCGTAAGGCAGTGGGGCGGCAGCGCCGCAGCCCCTGGCATCTGGCCACGGGAAACCAGATTAGCCGGCGGTGAAAGTGCGGGCCGTCCGGTAATAAGTCAGGATTAGGTGGGGCCGGGCCGGACCGCCCGCTGGGCGGTGGGCGGGCCAGCAGATTAAACCTGATGAAAACGTATGTGGCGCCGCCTGCCCCACGCACTTCCGGATTGTTAAACAGGGCCACAAAGACGGTGTTAAGGGTTAAAAACGCGAGTCACTCTGCTGGGAAACTTTGTAATACACCTCCCAGGTGATTTTTTTGTGTCCACCGCCAGATGTGGCACTGCAGCGGTACAGTACATGACGTACGAGGGCGTGCTGAAAAGTAATGCCTCCGAATATTTTATACGAACGCTCTTCAAGTTTTTAAAATAAAGTGAAATGTATTAACATTCTACATCTTGGAACCACAATTTCACGTCTGCTTACAGCGCTTCACCGCCATCAAAGTCAAATCGTCGAAAGTGTTCTTTAAGTTTTGGAAACAGATGAAAATCGGATGGTGGCAAGTCGGAAGTGTATGGAGGATGATCGATGATAGTGAACCAGAGGCGTTGGATTGCAGCAGACGTCACGGCGTTCATGTGCAGTCTGGCCCCGTCTTGCTGAAGGAGATGGTACTCCTTGTGTTGACAAACTCCTTGAATTCGTGCTATTATCTAGAAACTCGATTACAGCATGCTGCTTCTTACACACCGACATATTTACGTTTGACACCACCATGTTACCCGCTACAATTCGGAGCTGCAGAGGGCTACACATATATAGACGTGAGGAATAAAGATATGAATTATTAATAACATGTGTTTTCTTTATCAGTCTTTGTTGTGTACATAGTTCCACATAGTCAGCGCGTACACAACTTTCCCACTAGAACGCGCCCCGCTAAGCACAACAGCGCAGGCGCAGCCCTCGCCCATCTCTGCACTACGAGATGGCACTGCCTTAGAGACGGACAAAATTCTGCTTCCGACGATCCGCATACTAATATGTAATGCAGCCAATGAGATTGCTGCTAACGTAGAACCTTTTCTCCTCGCGGATCACACTCGCGCAGTGATACATGAACACGCGAGGTATTACAATGAGTGTACAGATCTCCGATTATTCAGTCTGCATTTGTCTGCACCAGTCTGTACCAGTCTGCATTAGTCTGTAGTCAAGTTTAAGTCTGCACCTTGTAAGATTACCATATTCCTGTACATAACCATGAAGATAAATGAACAGACACTTTGTCAAGTATCAGAGATATGTGAGAATAAGGTTAACGTACCAAGACCAAAGGAACTTCAGATTGTCAATTGTAAACAGCATCCAGAATCAAGTTATGTAATGTCTATGCTTTTTATTATTTTAATAAATGTGTGTGAAAATTAATCAAATTCTGTTTAAAGTTGGTCACCGTCAATCTGCTACTCTAAGTGTGCAATTGGCATTTCTATCGTCTGACCTAACGGCAGAAGATAAACACGCCATGTTAAGATCACAAGACATATTGCTGACACTCGCCTACTTTGTTAGAGCGACAAGTCAAATAATCTGATGGTGTGTGTACCGAAGGTCTTACAGTACGCACACCACAGTCTTTAAGAATTTTCACATAAAAAATTTGCTAGCACTGCTTTTCCGCATGCCTTCGTATTTCACGATATTTTCTAAGGTTAAACAGGCGCACAAGGAGACTGACGGGATATCTGTGCGCGTTAAACGTTGCTGCCATGAGTAGAGGCATGGCCGGCCGGGGTGGCCGAGCGGTTCTAGGCGCTACAGTCCGGAAACGCGCGACTGCTACGGTCACAGGTTCGAATCCTACCTCGGGCATGGATGTGTGTGATGTCCTTAGGTTGGTTAGGTTTAAGTAGTTCTAAGTTCTAGGGGACTTATGACCTCAGAAGTTGAGACCCATAGTGCTCAGAGCCATTTTTAGTAGAGGCACGATCATAAAATGTAAGGGGTGTTCGAACGGATGAGAGGAGTTATTTTCAGATAACATTTAGTTTGTGTACTTTTTGCATGTGTCTGTCTTGAAAATGTTTCGCGCTATGCTGGATGCATTACGAACAATTCATATGGTAATTCGTCCACGTGCTATCGATGTGCAATGTTATCTGAAAGATATAGTGAACTTGGTTTACTAGAGTACAGTTTTGAAAGTTTGAAGGTAGCAGGAATAAAACGAAGAGAGTGGAATGTTGTTTTCAACTTGTGTACCACATCCGTCCAAAATGTTTCGAGACACTATTAATAAAAGTAGAGAAACATTAAGATGGTGACTTTCCTGTTTCTGATGGTCTGCATAGTCTCCACCCCACTTGAGTATAAAACAGAGGACGTTCATACAAGCATGTAAACCGGTCAGCAAAATCCTTCTTTGATATGTTCAACATGCGCGCCAAATTTGCCTCAATGTCGGTTACGTCGTCAGAACGTTGACCCTTTTGAGAATTTCTGTACTTTGTACTGACTCGCCACCAGTGATGATTTGTTCAGATCTAGTGCCGCCTCTAAATTTCTGGCACTACAATGGAAATAGCCGATGGCCGTCGAGGCAGTGGTATGCCGATTTGATCAACAGGGCAGTTTACCTACCACAAGGGGGGTCGAGCCGCACCCCGCAACCCTGGTGACGTAGCAGAAGTGCAGCGTAGATGCAGTAGCGGGCAAGGAATTTTTACATAGGTGTTGATTCGAATCTCGTGAGTCGTGTGCCGCGCGGGGTAGCCGGTGTGAGGCGTCTTATCACGATCCGTGCGCCTTCCCCCGTCGGAGGTTCGAGTCCTCTCTCGGGCATGGGTGTGTGTGTCGTCCTTAGCGTAAGTTAGTTTAAGTTAGATTAAGTAGTGTGTAAGCTTAAGGACCGATGACCTCTGCACTTTAGTCCCATAAGACCTTACCACAAATTCAATTGTGAGTCGTGCATCGGCATGACAACGGTGTTATTAAGCAGCATAAATACTCGATTTTAGCAGAGATATGGGCAGTCTGGCAGCACAAACCTCGGCCACCCCAGTCACCAACAGGTTAAGGTTCAACAAGCACATGACGCGAGACGGGGCCACTGCGTTTGCCAGACCAGCTCCGAGTCCTACGTCAGGCATCTATAGACTTGGTGTCGATTCATGGATGAGCCACTCAGTGGCTCACCATAGCAGCAGGCCATCTTCTGCCTTGGTGCGCAGCGGTTTGTTACCGTGGGCGGTGCGGCGGTCCGCGCTCCACCATCTGAGCGAGCGTTCCAGCACGAGGCGTCGTCGCCCGCAGGGACGAGCTCTTCTTCCGGATCCTGACGTTTCCATGAAAATTTGAATACTTGTAGACCACCGCACCGCTGTCCATTGCACAGCATGCTACCGCACTGTGTCAATTGGGATATACGTAACTGGGCGGGCGAAACAAGTGTCAGCTGTACTGTGCGCGAATGTCACAGCCAGGCGCGCGGCAGCGGTCAGCGGAGACTTCACCTCATATGTCCAAGCGGGCGTGTCTGCGGCGTCACGGCGCTCCGAATGTTGTAGCACAAACTGAATACAGCTGTTTTCGGCCTCAGATGTGTTTTTCTGGTCACCACTGGCCGTCAGCACCGTCTCCATTCCATCCAAACTTCATTCACTATAGTGTACTGGCGTCTGCTCCCTGACCTGCTACACAGAAAAGAACTGTCCGCACGTTGTATTTCAGTCAATTCGCGGCCGGTCTCCACGCGTCGTTGCTTTTATCCGGCGTCAAGGTGTGTGGGAGAAACTTCACACGCATTTTCCCTGCTTCAGAATAATCTGGAGAACTAACGAAATGCATTCGCAAAGTGCGAATAAAACTATACACCAGCTGTATAAATGATGGGCGACAGGAAAGTTTGTGCTCGACCGGGACGCGACCCATGTTACCTGCTTGATGATGGTCGCACATATTTCAGTGATTCTCGTCGATTTGCCTTGCTGCCGTATGGCCTTCAGACATGCATTAGACCATGCAAAGTCTGAACCACACCGATATTCACAACGTGTATTTCATGCCACAACAAGGCAAAACGTCGATAATCACAATGTCTCTCCACGTGCCGGAATCACAGGAATATCTGAGAGCAAGGGACGTAGGCACTTTCACATATCGATGTTGGGCCGGCAGTTGTGACCGAGCGGTTCTAGGCGTTTCAGTCCAGAACCACGCTTCTGCTACGGTCGCAGGTTCGAATCCTGCCTCGGGCATTGATGTGTGTGATGTCCTTAGGTTAGTTAGGTTTAAATAGTTCTAAGTTCTAGGGGACTGGTGACCTGTTAATTCCCATAGTGCTTAGAGCCATTTCAACCATACCGAGTTGGGGTCGGTCCTCTGGGAACGTGCACGGATAGGTAAAGTGGTTAAGACAGCCGCTCGCGTTAAGTGGACAATCCCGGGCCACAACAAATTTTCATCACTTTTTCTGGTGGTGTACCATTGGTTCGTTGAATTAATACGGCTGTAGATCGTCGACAGTGTCTGTTCCTTCAGACAAGCGTGCGTGTCCGACGGACATTGCATTAGATCAATGGCAGTCAACCAGGTTCATACCGCCCACTACTGGCCGTTCCAGCTTTCAGGGTGGGTGGCAGGAGGAATCGACTTTAAAAAAATTTTCGTTGAGTTATCAAAAAATTTGACATGAAGTAATTGGTAAGTAATTATTATTACAAGCTTTAACTTGCTATAGCTCTGCTTCATAAATTTCATTAAATAAATTTACTTCCCTACTTTATGAACCCCCATTACTGTGTAAGCAGTGGGAGGTTAGAAAATGTTACTACCAGATAGATACAAAAGTGGACGGTAGTTAAAAAAGGTGACTACCCCTGCATTAGACCACACAAACACTGAAAAACATAGACATGGTAACCTGTATTGTGGAGAATGTCTTGAACTTTTAATCTGGAGGTACTGCTTCATTGCTATTTGTAATACAAAACGCTGACACGCAATGGTCCCACGTCCACTACTTTACACAGCCTCCTCACAACTGATTGGCCGAATGAAAATCATTTATTTACAGTTGTTAGTTCAAGATTCCAACGTTTTCACTCCACTAATGCCGCTTATCCACCAGGAATAAAATCAATCTCGTAACTTTTTGGACAGACGTGGTTGATACCAAACTGAAGTTAAAACATTCGAAGGACGTGAAACGGAAGCAGTTATTGATAAATGAGTGAGACAGAATTGTGACCCATCAGTTACATTATTCAGTGTGTAAACTGAGCAGCCAGTCAGGAAACCAAGGAGAAATGGAGAGACGAAGAAATAAAATCTTTGAGGTTTGCACAGTACATTGTAATTCTGTTACAGACTGGAAAGGGCTAAGAAGAGCATTGGAATGCAATTGATACTGTCTTCAAAACAGTTTACGAGCATTAAGAAAAATAAAACAAGAATAGTAGAGTGTCGTCAAACTAAATGAGGTGAGGCTGAGGAAATCAGATTAAGAAATGAGACACAAGAGATGTATATGGGTTTCGCTGCATGAGAGGGCATGAGACGCGATAGTAAGAAAGGTGGCTGAAAACAGAAATTTGTCAAATCTAACATAAATTTAAATATCAAGAAGCCATTTCTGAAGGTACTTTTCTGGAGGTTAGCCTTGTTGCAAGAAGCAATACCCCCAAGAACAGAACAGAACATTCAAACAACTCGGAGGATGCTGCTGGATGACATGGCAGGGTGTTCACCAGTTGAAATATCGGCCGTTGTCGAAGACGTCCGTCGGGTGCATTCCAGTAAGTTTTTTGAACATTTTATACGACAAGTGAAAGTCAAGCTTCACAGAAAACAGAAGGTTCAGCAATGTTGCGCTACAGTGAATGCTGAATATTCGATGAGTAGCTCGGATACATATCGAGGTGGTTCAGAATAAATTCGTGGTGAAAAGATTTTTAGGGCACAACTTCACTAAGAGAAGTAGTCGCGTGACGGATCACATACTGAGACATTAAGAAATGGTTAATTTAGTAATGGAGGGGTATTTGGGGCGGCAAAAATCGTAGAGCGAGATCAAAACTTGACTCAGGTTCAGCCTGATGTATAAATAGATTGTATTTGTTATGCAGAATCGAAGAGGCTTGCGTAGAATAAACTAGAGCGGTGAACTGGATCACCACAGTCGTCGGATTAATGACCACAACAGCAATAGTGGGCCAGCTCATCATATAAAGGAGCCACAATTCATCATATGAAGGAAGCAAATAACAAGAAGACCCAATCCTACAGAACAAGTGACTATGACGCAGGTGAATGAGTTGTACATCCAATCTGTCTGCTGTACATCAAAGACCAGAATTCGTTCAAAGTCAGTGAATAAACGTTGCCTCTCGTGAGCGATACGTTACTTTCCTTAACGAGTAACAGTTATTGCTTCATTTCTCCTTAGATTTCTGGATATTCGGCAATA
This sequence comes from Schistocerca serialis cubense, assembly GCF_023864345.2. NCBI lineage: Eukaryota > Metazoa > Arthropoda > Insecta > Orthoptera > Acrididae > Schistocerca > Schistocerca serialis. The sequence continues at coordinate 697,339,788 of NC_064639.1, forward strand.
AATGTAGGAAAACAGGCCATATCTATTGGTGAAGGACCGCGAGGAGGTAAGAGTAGAATTACGGTGCAGATAACGTTCCCGTAGCACTCTAGTACCATTGACATAAGGCGAAGGAACTCTTCCCCCGTACTCAGAAGTTATATGCTTTCATGCTCTTCGCCATTCAGGATCACACGATTTTTCAGCAAAATGAGCCATGTTGCAAAGGTACACGTGTGCTCAAATCACTGGAAGAGCTCGCTGTAGCCTTACAATGTACCTCTTTGAACACAGGACTCCTTGATTCTTAAGCCACGTGAGTATCTACAGGATGTTTTTGATCGTCATATCTACTGCGAAAATACTTCCAAATGCGATCTTCATTAGTTATGGGACTACTTTGAGACGACGTCTCACTGAAAGATAGTCACTTCCAGACCTTTCAGCAGCTGGGAGCGATGCTTTCCATTATTACAAAAGGTGACCGCTGGAATATGACTCGACAGTATATTTCCAAATGGTATTGCAACACGTGGCCCGGTATGTATCTGATTTATGTAAAAGACAGTGGTTGCTTAGGGTTACGAGAACGACGTCGCATGGCGCTAAGCAAAGTTATAAGTAAATAGTGTCTCTGTTAATACCACATTACTGTTTGTCAAAACTGAAACACTCAGAAATAATGATCTGCAACACGCCACGATAAGAGGACACGTAGAACAGCGTAGTCATAATAAGTGATTTAAATGGGAGAGATATGACGTGTACGTACACCCAACAGCGCTGTCTTTTGTGTAACCGGACAGGTCAGTGTTATGCAACGCTCAGTCGGTGCGGAACCTTCATACGAAGTGGAAACGTGTAACCAAGTGGCACTTTGCGTCGGCAATATTACAGGGTGGAGTATCGCTATTTGAGTGCATACGAAAGGGCAGAATGACTGGTTCAAATGGTTCAAGTGGCTCTGAGCACTATGGGACTTAACATCTATGGTCATCAGTCCCCTAGAACTTAGAACTACTTAAACCTAACTAACCTAAGGACATCACACAACACCCAGTCATCACGAGGCAGAGAAAATCCCTGACCCCGCCGGGAATCGAATCCGGGAACCCGGGCGTGGGAAGCGAGAACGCTGCCGCACGACCACGAGCTGCGGACGCAGAATGACTGGAACACGGGAGACAGGTATGTCGTTCAGTGACAATGCGACTTCTACAGGGCACACTGCTTCGACAGTGAGGCGTACGTTCAACCAGTGGAGATAAGAGGATCAAACACTGCGTCGATAGGGTACTGAAGGACACAATTTAACCACAGTGCGAGATGAGCGCCGCGTGCTGGATTGGTGGCATGAATGCCATTGCGTCGGCTTCCATTGATCAGAATGCACCAACGCCGCAGACTGTCTGGGAACCTGAGCACCGACACTAGGCTGCTGAGTGGCACAGTGTGATGTTTCGGACGAGTTCCGTTCCGACTAGTCCTACAGTGATGGCCGCATACGCGTTCGACGCCGCCGTTGTGAACACGATCAGACAGACTGTATTGGTGAGCGGCATAGCGGAGAAACGTCTAGTGTGATGCTTTTGGGCGTCATTGCCTATAACACGCCATCCCGTGTCCTAGGTCATGAGGGCAATATGACGAGCTACTGCTATATCAGGGAGATTTTACAGCCCAAGGTACTGCCCCTCCTGTAGGCCGTTCCACATGCCATATTTCAACAGGACAATGCTCACTCGCATGTGACGAAAAATATGCAAGCCTTCTTCGAAGAACGACTGGTACCACTGCTTTCCCTTCCTGCCTGCTCTCCTGACATGCCACCTTTCTATCATGTATGGGATGTGGTGCATCGGCAACTTGTTCGTGCAAGTCATCCTGAAGCCAAAGTTGATGATTTGCGGTCGCGCCGACAAACCGCATGGCGGAGTGGGATACTCCGCAGTACATTCAGGCCCCCCTTGATTCCACGCCACAACGTTTAGCAACTATGATTGCAGCACCTGGTGGCGCTACTCCTTACGGGATTTCCACAGTCACAGAGCATGTACATGTCTGTAATGCTAATCATTTGTGTAGTGTCAGGTACCTGATAGGTGGAATAAATTTCATTGTGGTCACATCTCTCTGTCTCGGTGTTTCACTTTTTCCAGTCAGTAGTATGTTATTACAATTATTCATGCTCAAAAACTGATTTGTAAATATATTCGTGTTTTGTTACTTCTACATCTACATCTGCATCCATACTCCGCAAGCCACCTGACGGTGTGTGGCGGAGGGTACTTTGAGTACCTATATCGGTTCTCCCTTCTATTCCAGTCTCGTATTGTTCGTGGAAAGAAACATTGTCCGTATGCCTATGTGTGGGCTCTAATCTCTCTGATTTTATCCTTATGGTCTCTTCGTGAGACATACTTAGGAGGGAGCAATATACTGCTTGACTCCCCCGTGAAGGTATGTTCTCGAAACTTCAACAAAAGCCCGTACCGAGCTACTGAGCGTCACTCTTGCAGAGTCTTCCACTGGAGTTTATCTATCATCTCCGTAACACTTTCGCGATTACTAAATGATCCTTTAACGAAGCGGGCTGCTCTCCGTACGATCTTCTCTATCTATTCTTTCAACCCTACCTGGTACGGATTCCACACTGGTGAGCAGTATTCAAGCAGTGGGCGAACAAGCAGCAACAAAATGTGAGACTCTGCGTACGCTAAGCTGATCCACTCAGAAGAAATGATGATTGAAGCTCTTGTCTAGTGCTGTCCCTTACTAGCTATTAGAATGTAACAGTGGAAGCGTTGCTAGAAAATGCAGATGTCCAAGAAATAATCTTGTCCATGAAGAAGCAAATTTGTTCTTCGAAGTTAAGAATAAAGTGTGCAGCTGTTGGCATTGCATTCTTAATTAAAATATATCGTTATCGAAAGACATTTGTCAAAGATATACTGGTGCAGAGCACCCTGTGAATGGTAAACATAGTAAATGAAAAATATCTGCAACTGCACTGCATTTGCCGAAGCGTTAGTGAGAGTGGCAGTCAGCCTGATCAAACAGTTGTCGCCTGTCTGTAAATTAGGGCTAGGCCTTGCAGCCTTCCATAGGCCCGTATATTAAAGCCAGTCTTAGTTTACGGACTGGTTATGAGCAAATGCTACGTACATGTTCTGACAATTTCTAAATACAGTTACTTTGGAAATGGAGACATTTGCTGTGTTGGTGAATTAGATCTTCCGCCCTCTTTGCACTCTGTCGCCTGTTTGTATTGTCAAATCGTCGCTGTTTCCTACAGTTCTTTCTTTATAAAAGTCACAACACTAAATATCGTAGGAGTCAAACTCAGGGAGGCCACAAAATGTGAGACTCTGCGTACGCTACGCTGATCCATTCAGAACAAATGATGATTAAAGATCTTGTCTAGTGTTGCTCAGCTGCAAGAGAATTCCCGGCAGCATACTGCAATACTAACAACTTCTTCAACGACCAGATTCAAGTTCGATGGATCACCTTCTTCACAAACCGCCTTTAGCAACAAGTAATATCGAAGATTTTCCGGAAATTGTGGGACGTTTGGTCGTTCGAATGAAGAACACCACAGTACCGTGACGACGCGGCTCGGCAGAAGAAGGGTAGGAAAATTCGTCTTTAATGGGTTTAGCATGATCAGCAGTTCCTGGATCTGAAACCTGTAACTGCAGTGTTTAGTTTTTCTTGTGTTGCACGAATCACTTACCGTCTAGAAAGAAGCGCTCTGGGCGTAAGAAACACCTGTACATCAAAGTGGTGAGGATGGGGCCGAAGAAGCAGTGTAACTCAACACACTAATAGCCACACTTCAGCCATCCATTATATGAGAATGACAGCAATTAAAGACTTGCAACAAACTTAACACATAATGTCAAACCTTTACGAAACTTCCTCTTGTTGCAAAAAAAAAAAAAAAAAAAAAAGATGAGGGGAAGAAAGTTTATCGCTTACTGTATTTTCTCTGTTCATGCAGGAAAATTGCCACATCGTGGATGACCTGTTCACATCACATTTCGCAGACAGTAGTCGCATATAACACCGTATATAATTGAAACATTATACCATTGTAAAGCCCATAGTTCAGGACGCTCTAAGCATTGAGTTGCGTGAAAATGAAACTGCATTGCGAAATTCGCTGAACATACAGGTGAAATTTGTGTACAAGTACATGTGAAATATTACGTGTGAAATATTATGTATGCCGGGAAACCACAGGTAAAAGGATCACCCGAAAACTTTGGAACGATTGAAACCAAATTTTCGTACACGTATTAGTTATAATCTGGAAAATAGTACCTTAGGAATAAAAACCACCTTCTTCCTATTGCGGTGACCGTGATAGTGTGGAGAGGGATGGGCGAGGAGGAGATGTGGAGATATTGAGGTGGTAGGAGCACATGCGCACTGATAGGAGTAGGTGGTGAATGGAGGTAGCGGAGGGGGATACAGACAGAGAGAGAGAGGAAAGGGGGAGAAGGTCAGAGAAAGGAAAGAGGAGGAGATCGGTAGAGACAGGGTGATGAGGAGATAGACAAAGAGAGGGGAAAGGTGGAGATGAACACACAGGGGAAGGAGATAATGTTCAGAGAGAAGAAAAAAGGAGGAAACAGACAGGGAGACGAGAGAGGAGGAGATGGGTGGAGAAAGGAAACGGGAGGGGTGAATACGGAGAGGGGAAGGAGAAGATGGACAGAGAAATAGGGAGAATGAGATGGACAGAGAGAGAGGGGGGGAGGAACAGATTTACAAAGAGAGTGGGAGGAGGAAATGGACATAAGGAAGGAAGATCAGGCTGACACAGAGGAGAGGAGTAGATGGAAATAGAGGAAGTGAAGCACTAGAGAGACAGAGACAGGGAGAACGAGATGTACTAATAGAAGAATGGGGTAAGTATATACCCCAGCAATGCTGGGTACTCAGCTAGTTTTATAAAAAATATAGAGTTCATCAATCAAAAAATCTATCTCACAAAGGAACCTCCCCATCGCACCCACCTCAGATTTAGTTATAAATTGGCACAGTGGATAGGCCTTGAAATACTGAACACAGATCAATTGAGAAAACAGGAAGAAGTTGTGTGGAACTATGAAAAAAGTAAGCAAAATATACAACCTGAGTAGTCCATGCGCAAGATAGGCAACATCAAGGATAGCGTGAGCGCAGGAGCGCCGTGGTCCCGTGGTTAGCCTGAGCAGTTGCGGAACGAGAGGCCCTGGGTTCAAGTCCTCCCTAGAGTGAAAAGTTAAATTTTTTATTTTCAGACAATTATTATCTGTCCGTCCTTCTTTTCGATGCGAGGTAACTGCGCCGCATTATGGGCGCGCTACACCTAAACAAACATCGAAACAAAAAATATGTTTTGACAGAGCACAGGGAAAACTGTGCGACTGTAAAACTGTTGCATTCGTTTGTTGCAGTTTATGTGACAAACTCTTGTGTTTTCATCACTTTTTTCGGAGTGATTATCACATCCACAAGAAAACCTAAATCGGGCAAGGTAGAACAATCTTTTTACCCATTCGCCAAGTGTACAAGTTAGGTGGGTCGACAACATATTCCTGTCATGTGACGCACATGCCGTCACCAGTGTCGTATAGAATATATCAGACGTGTTTTCTTGTGGAGGAATCGGTTGACCTATGACCTTCCGATCAAATGTTTTCGGTTCCCATTGCAGAGGCACGTCCTTTCGTCTGCTAATCGCACGGTTTTGCGGTGCGGTCGCAAAACACAGACACTAAAGTTATTACAGTGAACAGAGACGTCAATGAACGAACAGATCATAACTTTGCTAAAATAAAGAAAGTAAATTTCTCAACCGAGGAAGACTTGAACCAAGGACCTCTCGTTCCGCAGCTGCTCACGCTAACAGCGTGACCACGGCGTTCCTGCGCTCACGCTGTCCTTGATGTTGTGTATCTTCGCATGGACTACTCAGTTTGTATATTTTGCTTATTTTTTTCATAGTTCCACACAACTTCTTCCTGTTTTCTATATTGATCTGTGTTCAGATTTTCAAGGCCTATCCACTGTGCCAACATATAACTAAATGTGATGGGGGTGCGATGGGGAGGTTCCCTTGTCAGTGTAAGACTAATGTATTTCAGATACCATTTATCTTGCAAATAAGAACAGCATTTGATCTCTTTTTATGGAATCTCTATTTTGTTTCTTAATCAAACAAGTTTCGGGTAAATGTTTTAACGACTTCGACTGCGCTAGTAGGCAATGGTTTTTGTGATAGCTACGTGACTGAAATTTCTTGGCAGATTAAAACATTGTTTCGGTCTGGGATGCACCTGATATCTTAGCCTTTCGCGGGAAATTATTATTCTATCGACTGAATATCCAGGCACGACTCACGAACCCATCCTCACAGTTTTACTTCCGCCAGTATCTCTTCTCAAACTTTCCGGTCTTCACTACATACCTCGTGGGACGGGTTATACTGGAAATAAGTATATTGGGCATTAAGACCAAGGCTGAGGTCCCAGGTTAGAGTGCCAGTCAAGTCTACAGTATCACATAAGAGGTTTCAAATCAGGAGACATTCTGTTGCTGAGTGCAAACTCATTCTGGAATTGCGTGATGACTACAAACATTTTATTATGATTCGTTATATATAAACATGCAATGTATCACCACAGCACTTTTAGGTTAATTCATTATTTACAACATGTCAAACTTCAATGCAGAAAAGATTCCACCCTACTGCTCATACTGCCTTACTGACAAGTTCTCTGCAGGATCATGGGAAGGTGTGAACTGTTTGGGGTGGATATAAAATTTTCATGTGGAAGGGACGGCATCGTCTTGGAGCATTCTTGTAATACTGATGAACGTACGTGTGTTAGGGCGCCAGTGCGATGATGTACGGTAAACTTATCCCAGCGTACGTGTACCTGATGAACAATATAGTATTTGCAATAGTGATTTTTTCCAGAAGTCAGTAGCACTGATCATTGCGAAAATCTTTGCATAAGTGAAAATTTGACAGCTAGATCTTCTCTCTTTATCGTAGGCTTTTATAGTTTTCTTTATTTAAACGTATAAATGTGATAGTAGCGAGTACCTAGGAAACTGAATGTTTTTGTGGTTTTCGACTGACACTTCACATCCAGCGTGGACATATAGGACATCCAATCTGACGAGGTAGCACAGTCGGTAGCACACACATGACTCGCATTCGGGAGAACGATAGTTCAAACCCGTGTCTGGCCATTCTGATTTAGGTTTCCCGTGATTTCTGTAAATCCCTTAAGATAAATGCCGGGATGTCCGCTTTGCTTCTACAGCCTTCCCTAATCCGTATTTGTGCTCCGTCTCTAATGGCCTCGTTGTCGACGGGATGTTAAACACTAATCTCCTCATCCCCCTACTCCAGTTTGAGTGCTGTGGGAATGGCACACGCATTCAGACTTTATTTTCATTTTATTTTAGAGTTATCAGGAAAAGTATTTTTACGCCTGGTAGAGTGGACACGCCGTTTCCTCAGATTTTAGATAGTGTCACACAAACGGTCTCGGCAAAGGGAGGAGTGTTTTATCTCTGCGCGCGGAAGGGCGAGATCTAGGTCGCTAAGGGTGTCGCGAGGGCTTTAGATTGGTTCACGGCCGGGGTAAGGGTGCAGCGTTTCCAATTCGGCGGGCGGAAATAGCCGGCCGCTATCTGCGGTACAGTCGGCGCCGGCGCCGCCGCCGGGTACCGTCGTTCCGGGAGGAGCCGTCCTGCTCCCTCATGCTGGGAGCCGACTGTCCTTGGAGTGTGTGCCGGCCTCGCGGTGCACGCAGGGGTAAATTGAGCGTCTCGGGCCGTGGCGGGAGTGATTCGATAGGCGACTCGTCAGAGTACATTCCGTCTCGCATTCTCTCTCTTTCGGCCGTCATTGGAAAGAGGACAGGACCCCTCGACACTTCGGCTCAGCTAACCTGCATTCTTCTCACGATTACTGGAGCGCCGCCTTTTACATACTGCGTAAATAGAAGCTGTGGCGTATTAACACATCAGAAAAAGGATAGGAAACTGTCGCATCTTCTTTGACCCATTCGTCGTTATAAGTTATTGTACTTGTATATGATAAATAAGAGGTCAAAAACTGTCTTCGTTTGTGATAAATAATTCATGTTTACCACCAAATAAATTTTAAACTAACCAATTCCGAAAATCGGTGAAGTGGGACACGTGTGTCCCACGAGTCTAACTAGCTCCATGTTTTCACGTTCACCAAGGACTTTCAGAATTACATTTTTATTTTCAGAATTATTTTGTCAGGATGGCAATTATGGGAAAAATACAGCAACTCACTGCCAAAACACATTTATTCTTCTGACAGTGAAAAACATGAAATATCTCACACCAGTTTAAAAATGGTTCAAATGCCTCTGAGCACTATGGGACTTAATTTCTGAGGTCATGAGTCCCCTAGAACTTAGAACTACTTAAAGCTAACTAACCTAAGGACATCACACACATCCATGCCCGAGGCAGGATTCGAACCTGCGACCGTAGCGGTCGCGCCCTTCCAGACTGTAGCGCCTAGAACCGCTCGGCCACCCCGGCCGGCCACACCAGTTTTCAGCATAACATTTGAAGTCGACTTTGACACATCACACACCAATGTTTTCTACACTCTATGAAGTCTTCTGGGGCATAAACGTCCCACTACATACAAATTATGTACAAACCAGCAGAATTACTGAGGTATTTAATTGTGTTTCGAAACAATGTCTACGATGTATAGGCAAAAACAATTAGTTACTTAAGATACTCTTTGAATGGAGGAGATGGTGTTTTGATCAACTTTTCGTGAAACAAAGGCACTGTGCCACCTGTAAACACGTGCGGCCCCATTTCATCGCTCACAGCCTTCTATACATCCATCGCGTGCTTCACTGTATTTCAACTTCGCAGTTCCGAAAATAGCTAGCTTCATTAGACAGATATGAGATATAGACGTCCGAACGCTCAAAATTGCATGTTACTTTAGTGGGACATACGCATCCCATCAATCACGAAGCATTACCTGACGCTGTTGTGCAAAGTCGAGACAGAAACCAGGAAGTCGTGTCCTCGGTCTATGCCACCGGGACTTGCTCAGTTGGTAGAAAAGGACTTAATATCTTCCTCTGAGCATCCTGCTTCATATTTTTCGTAATTTCCATAAACATTTCAGATATATACCGACACGTTTAATAAATAACACTTCATTCTCGTTCATTCAATTACTGTGCCAGTATAAAGTGTTTAACGACCTATCAGTCCACTAAACACCAAACTCATGCTTACAGTCTTATTATGACTCACAAGAACTAAGAAATCACTGTTGTTGGTTCCAATACAGTACTGGTAAGATGTGGCCGTCAACAACATGTTTCAAGACCTGCTATTAAATCTTGGCCGGCGGCTGTGACCGAGCGATTCAGTCCGGAACCGCGCTGCTACTACGGTCGCGGGTTCGAATCCTCCATCGGGCGTGTATGTGTGTGATGTCCTTAGGTTAGTTAGGGTTAAGGAGTTTTAAGTTCTAGGGGACTAATGACTAGAGCCCTGCATTTCGATGAAAACAACCGCTCAAGCATTTCCCATTTCGTGCCGCTGCTCGACGGCTGGGAAAGGCCCACGCTGCGATACGGCTGTGGCCGTTTAATGCACCATGTGGCCGGTTGTCCTCCACCTCTCGGTTATCGGTTGGACTGTCGAGCACTGCCGGGCACTCGAGCGTACTCACACTCTCGGCCGGTGACAGTATAACTGCCGCGCGTCCTACAGTGCCGAATCGGATTAGAAACCGTGTGTAAACGCAGTTGACGACCTGGCTCTGAGCAGCGCAGACAGCGTTATGGATAAACCAAGTATAGGTCGTAAACATTCTATTCATGAAACGAAGAGAAGTATTGTGGAGAATTAGGAGCGGCTCATTAGTCCTGGAGAAGAAAGACATGTCGAAGAGGAGGCCAAAAGTGAAGCTTGGAAATCGTTTGCAGGCTTCTGCTGGTTTCGTGCAATGTACCACATGTGATACCATACTTTCGTACCAGACAAGCACAACTGGTATGATTCGGCACTGCAAAAGTAAATGCGGAACAGAAGTCCACGAGCCACTTGCAGTACCAAGTAGCATAAAGAAAGTTGTTGTTGATAGGTTGGTCGATATGAGAGGAATAGATTTGCTACCGTTAAAAACTTGTAGTAAGATTGGCCTCAAGACTTATTCGGAGGAGCTCATCAGTTTGGTCCCACTTGCGGCAAAGTCAGTATAGAAGATGTTCTTCCGCACCCTACCACTGTATGGCGGCATATTAAAGAAAAAACAGACAAAATACGGGTGACAATGGTGCCCAAGCTAATATGTGCCTTAAAGAACAAAATGTGCGCTTTAGACGCTGATCTGTGGTCTGATAACTACAAGAAGAGAAATTTTTTGACTGTGACGTCGCATTATGTGAATGATGAGTGGCAGCTAGAAACGCTTGTTTTGATAACAACCGAGTTTCCGGACGTACCTAAGACAGGAGAAAACGTACGGCACGAAATCTAACAGCGGATGCGTGGGTTAGGAATTAACAAGAATGATCTTACGAAATGTTACTTTGTCACCGACCAAGGAGCTAATATGAAGAAGGCACTTGAATCCTACGACCGTTTGCCTTGCTTTGATCACTGTTTGATGACTACGCTTCATCACACATTTCAAGAGGCGTTTTTAGTCTACTATCACCAAGAGCTACAGTAGGCTATTTGAAGGGATCGGGTCACTCGGGGCGTCTGCGGCAAGAAGCTGTAACTCGGTGGAACAGTATACCGTTAATGCTCAATTCCGTCATAAGTGAAATCGACGATATTCGAGATCTACTAGAATCCCGGGGTCAATCGACACTCTTAGGAACCTTTCAAGAAGGGTGCGTACGAGACGTTGTCGCTTTTTCAACCCCCTTTAAACATGCGAGTTTGGATTTGCAAACTGCAAAGATAACAACGCTGGAACGTGTGCTGCCGTGGTACAAGAGTCTGTTACATCACTGTGAACCAGTAGACAGTGACAACGAGGTAAGAACACTTTCTATAGGTTACGATCCTTTATACAACTGTTGAATTATCAGAGTACGGTTATGTATATTGGGTTTCCTTTTCAGCTCATGGCGAAAATAAAAAGGAGAGCAGCATACTTCATCACAGAGAAGTGCAAAATTGAGGCTATCCATTACGTTGCCACGGTTCTATGGCCATCACGGCGTCATTTGAAGAAACTCACAGCAGACGAAAAGCAAGTCGCGTATGATGAAGTTCGACGATTGTACTCGGAACTGCCCGTAAATGGTAAGGTTCATTCACTAAAACCAATTAGTAAACGACTGTTTGTTTGTCTAATCTGCCATCTTTCGTTAGATCAACATTTATTACGTCTACAATGTGATATTTGGGAAAGGTTTCGCAGCTTAAACATTTCACAATGCGTTTTGATGTAATCTGTGCGATGTATATAAAATGTCACCGTAAATATAGTCGTTTAGCAACCAGTAATTCTAACTACGGTGTATACATATTTGAAGGTGATAGGTATTCCTATTTTCATGTTTAGAGTCCATTCAAGCAAACAGTGACCAAGTTCTTCCCATGAAAAAGTCCAGGATGGACTGGAGTTCGGATGAGGACGACGAAGATGGACACACAGTTACTACCAATGAACTCGACAAGTAGCTGTGCCGAAGGACAAATTTTGCAGTGGTGGAAAACGCACGCGGGGTTATTTCCAAGGCTGTTGGTAGTAGCCAGAAGAGTTCTCTGTATTCCTGCCACTAGTGCTGCAGCGAGAGAAATTTTAGCCAGCAAAAGATCGTGCCCGGAATCAGACGAGGTGGATGATCTCTCATTAATCCATCACAATTACGTAAGTATTCACAACATACCACGTAATCACAAGGAAGGAAACATTCCTCAAACTCTATAAATGTATGATTACACTTTCATTGACTTCACAGGAAGAAGTTCAAACCGCCAGCTATAGCAATAGCTCCAGGAACACAAATGACGCCTGTGTATCAGGGAGCACCAATGACGAAAAACGAATTGTATAGTCATGATTCACTTGTAACGTTATTTACTGGTCGTAATTTGTTCAGAAATTAACGTTTGTGCAACAAAATTTCGTGAGTATTACTTTTAACTCCGTCAGTCCTTCCCGAACCTGCATTCAATATTAGTACAACGTATACGTGGCCGAGTTTGGAGATAGGCTACAAATAGTCCATGATTAGACTACTGTGTTCCCGTTTGCCTACCGAACGGAACAAAATACTAAATACAGACATTACAGTTTTTAATTTTGCCATTACTGGAATACATGATAACCTCAAAGGCGAAACTCCAGTAATCTGCAACATATTAACAAACATCAAATGTAACATATACAAGTGTATTATTTAGGTGATAGAACTGGTAGTAAACAACGAAAGACATTTGTAAAAGAAATAAGTGAGTGGTTAATGTGAAGCGGTGGCCTCTGATCTCAAGGAGTGTGACGAAGCGCCGCTCGCTGGCACTGAGTCCACCGGTTACTGGCGACCGGCCGAGCGCTGGCGATCGGCTGCCCACAGCCGGCGGAAGAGGACGCTCGGCCGCACACTCCCGAGAGCCAGAGGTCGAGCGGGACTCGCCGGTAAAAATCGGAGATAATGCGGACCTCTACTAATGACCTCATATATTAAGTCCCGTAGTGCTTAGAGCCATTTGAACCACCTGAAATCTTGTTTATAGTTGATATCATCTGTTAGTTCATTAACAGTCCGAATGCAAACGCATAGCAAATGTAGAATTTATGCCCAGAGTTTGGTACAAAAACAGTAACTTATACAACCGTTTTTCCGGCATTTCTCTAATAGTCTTCAAGAGTAATATTTTTAGAGTGTTCGATCTATCTTAATCACTTCCTTGTAAAGTCGCGCTCCTTCACAATCAGATAAAATTTCTTCTCATCAATTTGCGACCTTATATTTACGTTGTATTTTATAATGTTTGACTGTATAAACGGTTATTTCGTTGGAATACTCTTGAAGAAGAACGTGGGTAATTTTACCGATAATGTATTTAAAGATCGTTGTTGCGGACAGTCTACAGTTGTGTAAATGTCTTCCTCTTATTCCCGTGAAGTGCAGCGAACGTCCGATGATGCCTTTAACGTGGTGCTTGCAGTGTTAGACACGCATGAATTCGTTATTGGACTGAGTAATCAAACTCCTAGTAAGTAAAACATTCTGTCGGCGGACACTGGTCCACTTTCGAAAGTTTTATCCTTGTGAAGCGGTATCGATTTGCATCGAAAACAGACGTTGTTCCACGAAACTTTATTCGGGCAATTCCTACATCACCAGGATAAAGCAAACAACTGTCTAATTGCCCTCTGAGTAATTCTTAGTCCAACTACTGGAGCTAACATAGTCTGCTAATGGTCTATACTCACCTTTATTGCGTCAATAGAATCTCTTAAAGGCCCAACCATTGAAAAAAGACTATACGTAAAGCTTTGGTAATGCTTCCTCGCAACGTGCTTGAGCGACGGAAAATAATTTATAATTATCAAAAAGTGTTGTTAGATGAATTCCCATGTCCGCTCAAAGTGTGTTCACAAAAGATATGACCCTTTCCTTGCAGCAGAACTGAAACACGTAGCGGAACAGATGCATTCGGCACTGACGGAGTAGGGAAATGTCTGGTACAGCCTACTTCACAAGAAATTATGCCCTGGAGTGTCTTGTGTCACACATATTTTGTATGAAACCATAGCCCGAAGTAAAATTCGGATAAATTGGACAATTTACTACACTAAAACGATATTTTACAGTTTAACGATTTCTCTTGATCTATTGTTACTGTCGATCTCTTCCTGGATATTTTCACGCATGAGCTTATTCGTAATCACATCTTCAAGTGACTCCTGCGAATAGATTACTAACTTCAGTAATACGTTCGATAGTGCTACCTTTCCATACCAACGTCGGATATACAAGTTATCAATTATGTCCCTATATCATTTCAAAAAGTCGTAACTTGGAAACTATTAGAGGATCGTTGTTTGTTTTAAAACGTTAGCAAGCTATCAAAGTTTTTCCTTTCCACTTCATTGCAGCTTTGGCTAGGAATTTGTCAATAAGGCGGTGGACAACGGGAGGGGCAATGTTTCATCTGATATGCAGAATCCAAATCTGTGACAACGCTACTGCAGAATTATCGACGCCAGTGTCGGTAGGAACTACAGGTACAAAGGAACAAAGGCACGATGAGATGATTAAAAAGCTGTAAAGATACAGGCAGTGTCGACGACTATCCCTGAAACGGACGTTCCCCTGTGTCTGAAGCGCGTGGTGACAGAGAGCAAGTAGCACGTCAACGCTGTCCGGAGGGGCCAATTCGGCGTGCGTCACACGAGTTGGAGGAAGATACCACGACTCTCCATAAAGTGTTGCTTAAGCGTTACGCTTTTTGCGCACAAACCGCAAACGATCCCTGCGTTGCAGCCAAACGATCATCCTTTGTGGTATGCAATCGCGCTTCCACTCTGTCCTCCAAATATCCTGACAGTGACTTCTTGAAAAAGTACTAGTTTTCAGATGAAGCATCTTCCAGCACAGTGTCACACCACTACGTTGGATTTTGCAAGTGCAGCATGTGCTGGATGACACATTTCGTGAAAGTGGATGGGTTGTGATACATCACGTGGCCCCCGCGCTCTCCGGATGTCACGTCACTGGACTTCTTTTCGTGCGATTACGAGAAGGATATCGTGTGCACAACTCCAGTTAATGACCTTGCTACCGCTCAATCAACGTGACAATTAAAACGTTTGAAGTTGCTTTGCTGACCCGTACATGGACAAAATTCCAATATCTCCTTGATGTTCTACGAGAGACGATTGGAGTACATAACGAAATTCTGACATAACAGGCTTTGAAAGCTACTAAACGTTTTACAACAAACCGCGATACTCTAACTGCAGTAGTTTCCAAGCTATAGTTTGATACGATAGCGGGATTTCATGGACGCCCTGTATCGCAACGCCAGCCTTAAGACGATCCTCCGACATCTGAAGCAAAGCATTTCGATTGAGTAATATAAGCGCCGACCCTTCGTCTTGAGAACTGACGGAGCAGCGACTTTGCTGTTGCCGGCACGCTTCGTTTTCGGTGGGTCCCTCGATACGCTGATTTTAGCATCTCCAATGTCGAGGAATTTATTTCAAACATTGGTATCATTTAATTAATAAAGATTAAATAAAACTTTTAAGCCAAAATTTACATGCTTAAACTCACTGGGGTTATTTAGGTGAAAATCAACACTCGAGATGGCAATGATATTTGTATATTTACCAGTTTCGGCTTATGTTAAAGCGATTTTCAGAATTTGTGAACCCCTATGGCTGGTGCTGTCGGCTCCTCGGTTTTCTCGCTATACCACGATCGTACACATGGAGTCAGCAAGGAGCACTGTCAGTTACATCCCCAAGGACAGGAGTCACCGTACCCAAAGTTCCCGTTTATCGCCATTAGCCGATAATTCATTAATTAAAATCCACAAGGTGGTGGCAAATGAGACGCACCCGTTGCTCGTTTGAAGGTGGATACTTGGCTGAGACTTAATTTCTCTGTACACTTTGGATGCCAAGCGGAACAGGTACAACGGTCTCTCCCCATAGTGGTGGACGGCTGCAATTTTTCTTTCTTTCTTAACAAAATAAAATAAAATAAAACAGCGCACTGAGCTAGCCTCGCTCTCACACTGTGCATGTGCTTTGTTCGAGTTATGTCTTGGTGGAGGCTAGTCGTCCTGTCTAGGACAAAGAAGATGGAACATTAATACAGCAGCCGTCAGCGTTGAGCGTCTGTCTTGATCTGTTTTGTGGCTCAGACAGACGCGCATGTTTAGTAAGTGTTAGCTAACAGACGAAGTCATGCATTTATTTGCGCCTTAGCCCATGAATTTCAAGATATTAATTTTAACAACCGCATAGCGATTTAATTAGTAGTTTACCTCTGCCATAGCTGTCGCAACGAGGGACGCTGTAGTGCTGCTTCCTACGCTCCAGAGGCGAGGACAGGTACAGAACCGAACTCAGCTCTTCCATCTCCATGCGAATTCTCATCCTAGCTATTCCCAGCCTTGCTGTTTCCAAAAACTTAAAATTATTTCGTCCTTGTTGGATTACAATTCCGTGGTGTTCAAAGTGTTCTTCATGCCAGAGATAGGCTATGGCCAGAAACGATGATTGCTATATACGCTGATTGTGTCAAACTACGCCCTTGTATCCTCATGATGCTGTACTTCTTTTGTATAGTAAAGGACACTATATTTTGCAGCTCTTTCCTTTCTCAAGAATGCAACTTCCTTTCTGAAGAATACAACTGTGACTTGTCATATGTCTGGCTACTTATTATGCTAAGTTGTAGAAGCTTCTATCCTTATGCTCCTTTCCCCTTTGTTGTGCATTTATGCAAGCTTCAGCCGTTTCTGAAACAAAAACACCACAACTGTAAGTAGGTGATAGGTTTGACTGCCAGTGGCCAACAGTTCTTTTCCTGTTGACGAGATTTAGCCAGCGTGAACAGAAATATAAAAGAAGGGACATTACACAGGGCCATGACAGTCAAAGCGGCTCCCTGCTCGCATTCAGGTAGCGTTCGGCTGTGCAGTCGCTGTCATGAAGAGAAGCAACCACTTTTCATGGGAAGTAAGGCCAGAAGAGAATCGAAGCATTTGAGATGTGGTGCTATAGACGAATGTTGAAAATTAGGTGGACTGATAAGCTAAGGAATGAGGAGGTTCTACGCAGAATCGGAGAGGAAAGGAATATGTGGAAAACACTGATAAGGAGAAGGGACAGGATGATAGGACATCTGCTAAGACATGAGGGAATGACTTCCATGGTACTAGGGGGAGCTGTAGAGGGCAAAAACTGTAGAGGAAGACAGAGATTGGAATACGTCAAGCAAATAATTGAGGACGTAGGTTGCAAGTGCTACTCTGAGATGAAGAGGTTAGCACAGCAAAGGGATTCGTGGCGGGCCGCATCAAACCAGTCAGTAGACTGATGACAAAAAAAAAAAAAGGCCGTTGCCTCACCACCGCAAAATTAATACTACCTTCTCTCGTTGTTAATTGAGGGTTATTAGATTTATTGCATGGAGACCAGTTAGTTTCATGTTTTGTGGACTATGTCCATAGCCCATCAGTGACTTACGTACTTGCTCTCAAACAACGCTACATCTTAAAATGCCCACTTAGGAACGAAACTAGTGATAATCGTAAAACTTAGTTACAGAACAGATTGCATTAATAGATATTATAAAATAAATTTTTAGCAGCTATACACTGATTTTATCAGATAGAACTGTCAGAAGATAGATGCTGCTTTTGATTAATTAACTGTAAATGTATGTTTTTAAGAACAGAAATAAAATACATGGTGCAGTAATTTCCTGTTTCGAGCATTATATGGTTGTACTCTTATAATAAAAGAGTGTGCTACAAACTACACTCCTGGAAATTGAAATAAGAACACCGTGAATTCATTGTCCCAGGAAGGGGAAACTTTATTGACACATTCCTGGGGTCAGATACATCACATGATCACACTGACAGAACCACAGGCACATAGACACAGGCAACAGAGCATGCACAATGTCGGCACTAGTACAGTGTATATCCACCTTTCTCAGCAATGCAGGCTGCTATTCTCCCATGGAGACGATCGTAGAGATGCTGGATGTAGTCCTGTGGAACGGCTTGCCATGCCATTTCCACCTGGCGCCTCAGTTGGACCAGCGTTCGTGCTGGACGTGCAGACCGCGTGAGACGACGCTTCATCCAGTCCCAAACATGCTCAATGGGGGACAGATCCGGAGATCTTGCTGGCCAGGGTAGTTGACTTACACCTTCTAGAGTACGTTGGGTGGCACGGGATACATGCGGACGTGCATTGTCCTGTTGGAACAGCAAGTTCCCTTGCCGGTCTAGGAATGGTAGAACGATGGGTTCGATGACGGTTTGGATGTACCGTGCACTATTCAGTGTCCCCTCGACGATCACCAGTGGTGTACGGCCAGTGTAGGAGATCGCTCCCCACACCATGATGCCGGGTGTTGGCCCTGTGTGCCTCGGTCATATGCAGTCCTGATTGTGGCGCTCACCTGCACGGCGCCAAACACGCATACGACCATCATTGGCACCAAGGCAGAAGCGACTCTCATCGCTGAAGACGACACGTCTCCATTCGTCCCTCCATTCACGCCTGTCGCGACACCACTGGAGGCGGGCTGCACGATGTTGGGGCGTGAGCGGAAGACGGCCTAACGGTGTGCGGGACCGTAGCCCAGCTTCATGGAGACGGTTGCGAATGGTCCTCGCTGATACCCCAGGAGCAACAGTGTCCCTAATTTGCTGGGAAGTGGCGGTGCGGTCCCCTACGGCACTGCGTAGGATCCTACGGTCTTGGCGTGCATCCGTGCGTCGCTGCGGTCCGGTCCCAGGTCGACGGGCACATGCACCTTCCGCTGACCACTGGCGACAACATCGATGTACTGTGGAGACCTCACGCCCCACGTGTTGAGCAATTCGGCGGTACGTCCACCCGGCCTCCCGCATGCCCACTACACGCCCTCGCTCAAAGTCCGTCAACTGCACATACGGTTCACGTCCACGCTGTCGCGGCATGCTACCAGTGTTAAAGACTGCGATGGAGCTCCGTATGCCACGGCAAACTGGCTGACACTGACGGCGGCGGTGCACAAATGCTGCGCAGCTAGCGCCATTCGACGGCCAACACCGCGGTTCCTGGTGTGTCCGCTGTGCCGTGCGTGTGATCATTGCTTGTACAGCCCTCTCGCAGTGTCCGGAGCAAGTATGGTGGGTCTGACACACCGGTGTCAATGTGCTCTTTTTTCCATTTCCAGGAGTGTATTTCAAATGTAGATGAAGTAGCCTGGTTTAATGGTACAGTGGAATAATTAACTACTGACATGACGGAGGCGCTGAAAGTAAGAATTGATGCAGGATGAAAAGAAAAAATTTCGAGATTTACGTAAAATTGCTGGTACATTCGACTAAATGCAAGGTTATGCTTCCCACTACTTCCTTTTAATAACATCAGCTGTGAATAAATTTGTACCAGCGTGGAACAAATTTTTCTATATACGAGTAATTACAGCAAGCTCACCCGGTTAGCCGTGCGGTCTAAATTCTTCACGTACGCTACACTACCATTACTCTACCACGCAAACGTAGGGGTTACACTCGTCTGTTGTGAGGCGTTCCCTGGCGGAGGGGGGGGGGGGGGGGGAGGAATCCACCGAGGCCATACCGCACAACAACCCTGAAAGAGTGGATCGGTGTAGGGTGCAGGAGTGCAGGGCGGAGGAGTGCAGTGGACTGCGGTAGTTGTCGTGGGATTGTGGACCACTGCGGCTGCGGCGGGGACGGAGCCTCTCCGTCGTATCTAGGCCACCGGTTAACATACAATACAATACAATTACAGTAAAAAATACTAGGAGAAACAAGTTGTAACCTAAAAACCGCAGAAGGGATCGTTATGCTTTTCCTTACAGAGGAAGGTGTGGTCCTTATAACAATGTAGAAGTTTCAAACTCGCCGCTAGAGGACCACCGCCGCACAACCCACATGACGGCAGAGCGAGCACTCAGTAGGGTGAAAATAGAGACAAGGATGTTTCAAAAGAAGAGAAAATCGCTGTACTGCGTTTCAGTACAGCAGAACGAGTGTGGGAAACGGAAATTTCTCAAGGAATGCACAAGTGTATGAAGACACAGAATGTCCATTGCAAGCGTTAATGCGTGGCACAGGAGATTCAAAAGAAGTCAGTTGCTGTTTATCGCTGATGCACGGTCTGGAACGCCACATCGCATAACCGACACCATTGTGCAGTTGGTGGATACTGTCATTACCGAAGGCCGGCGAGTTACGCTGGCAGACAGTGCCCCAGAGATCGGACTGATCATCGGAGCTGCTCTCCGTACACGTTTGCCATTATTCGTTGAATTTCCGCTTTCCGCACTCCTTCTGCAGTCAGGAAGCAGACTACACCCGTTTGCTTTGCTCTGAAGCCTTCACTTCTCTGTTTTCAGTGTGACTGAATGCGATGGACGGCCGACGCGTACACGTGCTCGGTCTGCCGTCACCCAGCGGTGTGCCCATGTCCCTCCAGTGGCGAGTGTAAGGTCTCAATCTGTTCTCTGTGTTTTTGTTATATCAGAGGTATTTTATTGGGTAAGGTACTACCAAAATGCAAACTTTATAGAGTATTTCTGCAGCTACCAATACCAATCACTGACCGCATCTAGCACACAGTGACCGTTTTCTCTCCCTCCAGCATTTGTCCTTAACACAATTTAACTTCGGTGTGTGTCAAGTGCGTTTAATTCACAGTAACGTTCCAATCCTTGGATACAGCGTGCGAGAAGTACAACAGTATTTCCTACATTCATTAACGTAGCTTACACTCAGGACGAGTTACACTAATGACGTTGCTGCTGACTCGAAATGTATTCAGCGAAAGCAGGAGCAGTTAATCGAGAAGTAAAGGAAACGTAGCACGCCACTCGGCCGTTCCTACTCTGGTGACTCCCGTAGAACTGCTCGCATACAGTTTAACTCTCTCACGGAAGACGGAGGCATTAGCCGCCTAACACGAGACGACGAAGGCTGCTCTCGCTGTAGGCGCGCGGGACCTGGTCGATGCGAAGATGGTGCGAGCAGGGTGTGAGGCGGGTTGCCGCACCCGACGCGCAGGGGCGCCTTCCGGGCATGCAGCCTCCAGGGAGAGACTAAACCTCCCACCTCCACCCCTACTTTGGCCCCCAACACTCCCGCAACCTACTTCGACCGCCAGCTCCCTTTCTCCCACCCTGGACTTGGCCGAATACTGGAGGACCAATCTGCTGTACAGCCTCTGGGATGAAGGAGCAGAAATCTACGATAGTATACTTGCTGCAAATAATTCCGTGGAGCAAGCTACAATCTAGCACACGATAGTATTTTGTACGTTTATCTGATGCCAGTCGGTAAGAAGAACCAAATTTTCAATTACTGCTTACATGAGTCTCATGTCAACGAACGTTGAGTTGAATTATGCTGATTAGAAATACTGGAAACTGCTTGCTACACGGTTTGTTTGCTTAATACGAGGACGTGAAGTAATTAATTGACTCCCTAAATTACTTTCTGGCGGAATATATTTATAGTGTACGTGAAACGGTATGCAGGTACTATTTCTCGATACAAGAAGGGCAGCATGTGTGTTTATGTATGTTTCGAGAGAAGTGACTTTACAGTTTAGAAACTTATTGGATACTTTACGATTTAAAATATTTACATTTTACCGCCCTACTTTCGCTAGGAACAGCGACAACACGATCAAGAAAATTTTATTTACTTTGTTCTAGAGATGCATTTTAATCTTGCGAAATAACGTCCGCTGTCAATACCAAATGCTGCCTCTATCAAAAATATCATAGCGCACCATTGCAATAATCGTCTTGGGTAAGCAACATTGATGACCGAGAGACAGGGGTTATGGGATGCACTTTTACACCAAACTGTAGATATCGTATAAGATATAATTTTGTAAATTTTTCCTAAGCGGTATGATAATTAGCACTTCGAATCTTTTTGGCAAATTACTTAATGATAGAACTTAATACCGAAACTAATAGTCATATGGCAAAATAAAAATGAGATTATAGATTAAAGCGAATAAAATTCTTCACACTCTTACATAATTAAGTGACTACTGACATTTTTATTGTTGTAGTGTTACTGAATTATAAAACAAATCATATGGCATTTATTGTTGAGGCTAGGAAGAAAGAAGGGGGTAGGGAGGGAAAGAGAGAGAGAGAGAGAGAGAGAGAGAGAGAGAGAGAGAGAGAGAGAGAGAGAGAGAGAGAGAGAGGGAGAGAGAGAAGTGGGTACGGAGGGAGTGAAGACAGGGATGGGTGAAACTTGGTGTTGAACAAAAGCCAAACCTCCCAAGCAGCACAAATATCTGTTGAACGTGGTGTCCCCATCCAAGCTACGGAAAACGATGAAAAGTGTCGCATACCTCTTTTCGGAAGACTCTGTGGAGATGTTTCATATTTATTTCAGAGCACTGGTGTCCAATCTGGTGATAACCACTGATTCTCGTGGCTATTTACTGGTAGTTAAAATGTGATCCAACACCTGGTTGTAAGCTTTGATTGTTACTAAAGCTATTGTGTGACCTCTACCACGGAAAAGGATTTCGCTGTATCATACCGTTATATCACCGTATAATGTGTGTGCAGTATTTATTGAAATGAACATGCAATTTCCAGTTTTTCTACCCATCAGCATAGTTCTCTCATAGGGCTCATCACGAATGTCACCTCTTCTGACATGAACGGTAGAAGTTCTGTGTCCGACCTCAGTAAATTCTGGGATTCCGGACTTCGTTCCTCATTAATTTTAGCATCAGGAATATATATAGATTGGGAGAGAAACCATCTCCTGAGGCCATGCAATGATGAAAGCAAAGTGTTATTGGAATGACTCCACAGTATTGGGCAGTGGAGTTATTTTCTTCTTGGCAAAACTCCTGTGATTGCCGCGCTCACGGGTTGACGGTTGGAGTCCGGTAATGCAACGGAGGGTATGTTAGTGAAGCCACAATGTCTCAGTGGACTGACAGGCTTCTTATCCGTCAGAGTGGTGTCATAGCCGCTACATGTGACCAGCCTGATATTACAGATGTCACTGTGAAGTTAAAATATCAAGCAATAAACCCAATCATCAGTCTCGTACACCTAGGATATTCGCGACGGAGCGCGGAAAACAGTAGAGTTTGCATTACAAGACAACCGTCATACATCCCTTAGCAGCTTTTTTGGCGACTTCAAGTGTAGATGTGAGAGGCAGAACAACTCGATAAGGGGCTGTTAGGCTCAACTGAAACGGCCGCCCTGAGATCCAAATGCAGCTTGCGAAATCTCTCGAATGACTTCGCCTATTCTGATGGGTACAACGGCATCATTTTCACCGTGATGCTATGGAAAATGGTATAATTCGTTACATTAAATATGTTAATCAAATTGACACGTACACATTTGAAATACCTTTGGCAAACGATGTTTAGCTGAATGTTGTTGTTCCTTTGAAGAAATTGGATGTCAGTTGTGCAATGGCCCGTTGCTATATTTACCGGAACAGGCTCTGCCTGTTAGTTTTGGATTTTATCAGAAGGACAGAAGGTGTTCACGGAAACACTCGAGACAAATTTATATCTCGTGACAATAGTTTGGTAACAGAAATGTTTTCTGCCTTCATGGTAATACTCTCGCTGACATGAAAACAAGAGCTGCTTCCGTAGTTTGCAGAAACTGATTTCGATGGACTGTTATGACTGAAACCTCAACATGAACCCCATTGAATATCTATTGATTCAGACACAGTGTCATTCGTGTACTAGGGAAAAATCTCCAAATGTTTGGCAACAAGCGTTCATAACGCTTTCGGGAGAATGGAAAACATTCCACATTTATTACATCTGAATTAATGGAAAGCCGATGAATAACCGTAGACATAGTAGCAAAAATATATATCATACGTTGCTGAAGTCTTCAGAAGGTCCTGAAACGGATGTTTAACTTATAGCGACGTTGTATATCTGCCCTGTGAACCAAAAATGAAACATATTGTAATGTCCTACCATACGATCGTTGCAAACTGCGGCTTCGTCAACACATAAAAATTATCTCAAAATAAATACTTGCCTTTAATCCCATCTTTCTCAAGTCTTAATAAATTATTATGTGTAGAAGCACCACTTAGATGGCCGTTCGAAACATATTTTCCTGTATTCATTTCAGTACTTTTCTCCCGAACAGCCTTTCTTAGATGAATATAAGATGTGGGCCTTGGAAGAAGCGAGAAAGAAAAATAATACATAAAGTAAGGCTACACACCAGTATTTTAGGCTTTTACGTACAAAAATACCACTTTAAGGTTCGTAGACTGGAATTATAATTTGGTAATACAGAACTGTCACCTACGGTTTAACTTTCATAAAATATTTGAAATCAACAGTCCTGTTTTCAGTACGAACGTATGAAGCTGAAAAGCCTTTACCGCTACATGTCTAGGACGTCAGGAGACTTAAGTAAATGCTCTCCATAAAGACATTTTGTCTTAACATTTGATGGACATTATTGCTATTTATTTTAAAATGAACGCCTCGACCGCAATAAACCTTTATTTTTGTGGTTGCCAGTTTCGGTCAGTTTCTGGCCATCATCAGATCTCGTACCATATTGGTGGGTGGTGAGGGTGAACGGAGAGGCGTACGGATTCCACCTACCTCAATTGCTCCGAAATTCTAAAGGTAGCAGGGGTAAAATAGAGGCACGGAGAAGTTGTCTACCACTTACACAGAAACCAGACGGCAGTTTTAAGAATAGAAGGACATGAGAGTTTAGCAGTGCTTGAGAAGGCAGTGAGGCAGGGATGCAGCCTATCCTCGACGTTATTTATTATGTGGGACAGCTGTGAATAAAATTAAACTTCAGGGAGAAGGAATAAAATCTTAATGGTCTGTCGATCACATTGAGATTTTGCTAGAGACGGCAATGGACATGCAAGAACGGTTGTCACTTAATGAAGCTTTTATGTCTCTACAAAAATGTGTTAAATGTTTTTTGGCTGGTAGGAGTGTCTGAAACCTTTTCATAAGAACGGTTGTAATTCGTGGATAGTGTCATGAAAAGAGATTATAAGACGACTACTAACAAAATTAAAACAAGGATAATCGAATGTAGCCGAATTAAATTAGCTGATGTTGGGGGAATATCAGCATATGAGACCCTAAAAGTAGTCCATGAGTTTTGCTATTTGCGCAGCAAAATAAACGATGATGGCTGAAGTACAGAGAATATAAAAGACAGACTAGCAATAGTAAGAGAAAAGTTTCTGAAAAACAGAAATTTCTAAAAACAAAATAGTAATTTAAGTGTTAGGAAATATTTTGTGATGGTATTTGTTTCGAATGTAGCCTCGTACGTTACTGAAATGTGGACGCTAAACAGTTCCTCCAGGAACAGCATAGCTCTGCTTTCCGAGCAGGAATGCGTGCCGGTCCCCAGAACGAATCCGCCCGGCGAATTAGTGTCGAGGTCCGGAGTGCCGGCCAGTCTGTGGATGCTTTTCAAGGAGGTTTTCGATCTGCCTCGGCGAATGAGGGCTGGTTCCGCTTATTCCGCCACAGTTACTCTATGTCGGCGATTGTTTCGCAAACACTTTCTCCACGTACGCGTACACCATAATTGCTCTACCATGCAAACATTGGGGATACACTCGTCTGGTGTGAGACGTTCCCAGGGGGGTCCACTGGGGGCCGAACCGCACAATAACCTTTGGTTCGGTACGGGGCGGCGGTGGGGTGAGCGGACTGATGTAACCTGTTGTGGGGCTGTGAACCACTGAGGGCTATTGCGGGGATGAAGCCTCTCCGACGTTTCTAGGTCCCCAGTTCCATACAGTGCAATACGACACCATAGCTTTTGAAATGTGGGCTACAAGAAAAATTTTATAATTGCATTGGTAGATCGAATAACTAATGAGGAGGTACTGAATCGAACTGGAGCGTAACGAACTTAAAGGTGAGATCTGCTGATGCGTGAAAATATTTCAGCATCCCAGATTCGATAATTTGAAAATGAAAGGAAGTGTGGATAGTAAGCATTGAAGGGTCACACCAAGGCTCGAATACAGTAATACGTTAAGAAATGGATGTAGGTTTCAGTAGTTGCGCGGAGATGAAGAGGCTGGCACAGGATAGACTAGAGTGGAGTGGAAGTTATCCCAGACACGGAGCACTAAAGATGCGCAACTGTTGTTGTTGTTGTTGTTAAGATCTTCAGTCCTGAGACTGGTTTGATGCAGCTCTCCATGCTACCATATCCTGTGCAAGTTTCTTCATCTCCCAGTACTTACTGCAACCTACATCCTTCTGAATCTGCTTAGTTTATTCATCTCTTGCTCTCCCTATACGATTTTTACTCTCCACGCTGCCCTCCAATGCTAAATTTGTGATCCCTTGATGCCTCAGAACGTCCTACCAACCGGTCCCTTCTTCTTGTCAAGTTGTGCCACAAACTGCTCTTCTCCCCAATTCTGTTCAATAACTCCTTATTGGTTATGTGATCTACCCATCTAATCTTCAGCATTCTTCTGTAGCACCACATTTCGAAAGCTTCTACTCTCTTCTTGTCCAAACTATTTATCGTTCATGTTTCACTTCCATACATGGCTACACTCCATACAAATACTTTCAGAAACGACTTCCTGACACTTACGAATATACTCGATGTTGAGAAATTTTTCTTCTTCAGAAACGCTTTCCTTGCCATTGCAAGTCTACATTTTATATCTTCTCTACTTCGACTATCATCAGTTATTTTACTCCCCAAATACCGAAACTCCTTTACAACTTTACTACTTTCCTAATCTAATTCCCTCAGCATCACCCGACTTAATTCGACTGCATTCCATTATTCTCCTTTTGCTTTTGTTGATGTTCATCTTATATCCTCCTTTCAAGACACTGTCCATTCCGTTCAACTGCTCTTCCTTGAAAATCTGGCAGTCACAACATTTCAGTTACCGCAGACTGTGGTCCTAGGCAGCTGTTAGACTTCCGGCCTGAGACGAGCCTGTGAGACGAACCTCAAAGATCAGGAGCCATGTAGATGAATGTAACGTTGATGAATGTGTAACGGGAGCTGTTCATTTGTACGGCTGCCGCGCCGCGTCTCTCGGCTGGGTGTGAGAGGGGCGCTGCGTGGGTGTCGCCGTTATTTGCAGAAGAGGAAGCAGCAGAGCGCAGCCACGGCGGCGAGGAGGTGGCAAGGGAGACGGCAGGTGACGGACGGCGGGGCCTCGCTCGGCCTGGTGCTGTCTCCCGTCCCGTCCCCAGCCTCTGCTCTCTGGTCCCCTTTCCGAGAGGCCGCATCGATCGCCGCGTCCGGCCCTGCACGGCGGGGCACAGCACCGGCTGGCCCTCGGGACCCGACGCCTCCGACACGCGAATGCCGGAACAGGCACCAGGGACATCGCTCTCCAGTCCCACTGACCTACTTCTGACCCTGGGGGCCGGAGGGCTCCAAACGGAAAACTCCCCCGCCTTTGCCATTTGCAAACGCTCGTTAGCAGTACGCGTCCAACTTCCTTATCCTACTTATGTGCCACTCAATCGTTCTACATGGATTATAGCGGTATATTTTACCAAAGGAACAACGAAAGTTAGTCGGAAAAGTGCAGAGTTTTTTCATAATTCATTTTGCACACTTCTAAAGGTTGAAAGACAGTAGGGAAGATTTAGTAGATAAAGTTTTACATAGAAACCCATGTCCGAAAACGTCATCCAACGACGCTACATTGCGTCAAAGTTATAGGAACCGGCGCCTGCAGATGTGTATATACAGGGTGTTACAAAAAGGTACAGCAAAATTTTTAGGAAACATTCCTCACTCACAAATAAAGAAAAGATGTTATGTAGACATGTGTCCGGAAACGCTTAATTTCCAAGTTAGAGCCATTTTAGTTTCGTCAGTATGTACTGTACTTCTTCGATTCACCGCCAGTTGGCCCAATTGAAGGAAGGTAATGTTGACTTCGGTGCTTGTGTTGACATGCGACTCATTGCTCTACAGTAATAGCATCAAGCACATCAGTACGTAGCATCAACAGGCTAGTGTTAATCACGAACGTGGTTTTGCAGTCAGTGCAATGTTTACAAATGCGGAGTCGGCAGATGCCCATTTGATGTATGGATTAGCACGGGGCAATAGCCGTGGCGCGGTACGTTTGTATCGAGACAGATTTCCAGAACGAAGGTGTCCCGACAGGAAGACCTTCGAAGAAATTTATCGGCGTCTTAGGGAGCACGGAACATTCCAGCCTATGACTGGGGAAGACCTAGAACGACGAGGACACCTGCAATGGACGAGGAAATTCTTCGTGCAGTTGACGATAACCCTAATGTCAGCGTCAGAGAAGTTGCTGCTGTACAAGGTAACGTTGACCACGTCACTGTATGGAGAGTGCTACGGGAGAACCAGTTGTTTCCGTACCATGTACAGCGTGTGCCGGCACCATCAGAAGCTGATTGGCCTCCACGGGTACACTTCTGCGAATGGTTCATCCAACAATGCGTCAATCCTCATTTCAGTGCAAATGTTCTCTTTACGGATGAGGTTTCATTCCAACGTGATCAAATTGTAAATTTTCACAATCAACATGTGTGGGCTGACGAGAATCCGCACGCAATTGTGCAATCACGCCATCAACACAGATTTTCTGTGAACCTTTGGGCAGGAATTGTTGGTGATGTCTTGATTTGGACCCATGTTCTTCCCCCTACGCTCAATGGAGCACGTTATCATGATTTCATACGGGATACACTACCTGTGCTGCTAGAACATGTGCCTTTACAAGTACGACACAACATGTGGTTCATGCACGATGGAGCCCCTGCACATTTCAGTCGAAGTGTTCGTACGCTTCTCAACCACAGATTCGGTGACCGATGGATTGGTAGAGGCGGACCAATTCCATGGCGTCCACGCTCTCCTGACCTCAACCGTCTTGACTTTCATTTCTGGGTGCATTTGAACGCTCTTGTCTACGCAACCCCGGTACCAAATGTAGAGACTCTTCGTGCTCGTATTGTGGACGGCTGTGATACAATACGCCATTCTCCAGGGCTGCATCAGCGCATCAGGGATTCCATGAGACGGAGGGTGGATGCATGTATCCTCGCTAACGGAGGACATTTTGAACATTTCCTGTAACAAAGTGTTTGAAGTCACGCTGGTACGTTCTGTTGCTGTGTGTTTCCATTCCATGATTAATGTGATTTGAAGAGAAGTAATAAAATGAGCTCTAACATGGAATGTAAGCGTTTACGGACATATTTTCTTTCTTTGTGTGTGAGGAATGTTTCCTGAAAGTTTGGCCGTACCTTTTTCTAACACCCTGTATACAAGGCGATTCCCTGATAATGTTAAAAATTTTGTCGAGAAGTATAAATATATCCATTTCAGATAAGGTTTCCTCTACGGGAAACGAACGAGTCGAAAATTATTAGCGAAAACTGTTCTGATACCTCTGACAGTGGAATAAATGTACTGGTGCTGTTGTTACTAAGATCGTAGGGTGGGCAAGTTTCCGAGGTGGTAGTTTGGAGCAAAACGAGAAAAACATGCACTCTAAAATGCATATCTGAGTAGTTGCGAACACTTGTTCATCTGTGCCACTGTAAAGCACATCCCCTCTATTGAACAAGTGCTCATAGGGAAGAGCAAGCGTACTTTAGCCAGTCTCTTTGGTAATTTGTTCCAGCGTATAATTCTGACACAACAACACTGTATGAGGTTCGCCTTCTCCATTACATTTTCTAAGCGATGGTTCGCCGGCCGGGGTGGCCGAGTGGTTGTAGGGGCACCAGTCGGGAACCGCGGGACCGCTATGTTCGCAGGTTCGAATCCTGCCTCGGGCATGGATGTGTGTGATGTCCTTAGGTTAGTTAGGTTTAAGTAGTTCTAAGTTGTAGGGGACTGAGGACCACTATTTTTGCGATGGTTCCAGTTGCTGTTGTTAGTAATTGTAATCTCTAAGTATTTAACGGAATCGACTATACTTACATGTGTATGAGTTATCACGTAACCGAAATCAAACGCATTTTTCTGCTACTTATGACAATGACCTTTTGTACTATTGTGGACCAGTTGCCACTCTTTAAACCACACAGTTATCTTATATAAATATTTTCTCGATTAAAGGACTTGTTTCAATAGTTGTCCACCTCCAGTTTTATTCATTTCGATATACTGAAGCTTAAACTCAGGTTAGTGATGCCAGTTCTCTGACTTACATACTTCATATATTACAGTCCAGCGCTTGTTGCAAGGGATTGCCGTTTCATTCTACTGTCATCACTCAATTATGTTTAAGTTTCAGTATCTTGAAAAGAACAAAATTGGTGTACCAATATTGAAATAAGGTCTCCCATTGGTATTGATTCTCTGATAACTTTACTAAATAGTAATTAACATCATCATCTGCAACAATCTAAGAAGATCACTCAGATTGCAACCCTAAATCGTACATGTTGATTATGGTGAGCTGGTGACCTAAAATCCTTCCTTTGCGAACCAAAGATATGCCTTTCGCTTCACTCCATGAATTTCTGTTAGTTACTACGAACAGTGTTCCTTCTGAAAGGAAATTATGAATCCAGTCGTCCAACTGAAAAGAATTTGATCAGAAGCCGCTTATGAAGAGCGATGTCAAAAACCTTCTGTAAATCTAAAAATATGGAATTAAGTTGAGATCCCCTGTCAACGTTTCTTGTGAATAAATAAGCAGCTGTGTTTCATAAGAATATTTTCTGAATCCGTATTGAGCGTGTGTGTTAACAGATCGTTTGCCTAGACGTATTTCAAAATTTACGAACACAGCATATTTTACTACAGAAAGTGTCAGTGATATGGGTCTGTAAATCAGTGGATTACTTCTACTTTCTTCCTTTTGAACTGGTGTGAGGTATGAAGATTAACAGTCCTTACGTACGGATCTCTCTTCCAGCCAGTGGTTGCATACCATTGCTAAAAGTGGAACTATTTCATCAACATAATCGGAAAGGTATCTGAATGGTACTCAGTCCTGATCGGAAGACTTGTCTTTATGAAGTAACTTTGGTTGCTTCACGATGCCCAGCGTATTTACTTCTGAATTACTGATGCCGGCACCTATTCTTGGTCATAATTCTTGAACATTTTCTGCATATTCTACGGTGCACGAATTTCGGGAAACCATGTTTAGTAATTCCGGTTTACCAATCTCTCATTGGTAACTTTAACATTGCTATCTCGCATTGAAGCATCCATTATGTCTTGGCCCTGGTGTACTTTACATATCACAAGAATGCCTTTGGGTTTTGTGCCGGTTTTTTGAGACACCGATTCGTTGTGGAAAATATTACAAGTATCTTGCACTGACGTTCATGCAAAGTAACGAACTTCTTTAAAGCGTCAACGATCTTGAAGATTTTTCGTTGGGAGGAATGTTGTACAAAGGACAATCTTGGAGTTTTTTTTTTTTTTGGGAGGAATGTTGCACAAAGGACAATCTTGGAATTTTTCGTTGGGAAGAATGTTGTACAAAGGGCAATGTAGGAGTTTTACGATGGAAGGAATGTTGTACAAAGAGCAATCTTGAAATTTTTCGTTGGGAGTAATGTTGTACAAAGGGCAATCTTGGAGTTTTTCGTTGTGAGGAATGTTGTACAAAGGGCCCCTTCTTGGTACAGGAACTAGGATTTGGGGCGCTTAATTCAAACCTGTTTGAGAAGACAAAGTTATTGTCAGTCTCAGACCACATGCAAAATCGGCCTATCGGGGAAAGTTGAGTGAGAGAAATTCTTCTTGTCGTTCCTTTGGGAGGACCATACCGAATACACCAACACACCAACTGGTTTGGCAGTCTGGGATAAACCAGTGCAACTGATTCTCTGTGGCCAGCTGCCAGGGAAAAGATGACCGTTTTCGGAGTGGAGCACAAGTACTGTAGACGGACAGTGTTAGGCACGAGACGTGCTGTGCAGCCGAGTCCGTGACGGATAGGTCCCTAGTTTCTGACGTCGGATCCGTGCGCCAATGAGTTCACTACCGCCACAGCAAACCACGTTGCAGTAAACAGTTAAGCTCTCCGTGCGTAGCAGAATCCAACGCAACTGTTCCTCTGTTTCTCCCACGCTCATCGAATTCCTGAGATTTTTATCATTATAACTTGTCCATTGAAACGCATTAAGAATATATGAAGCTTACTCATTTTAGATGATTAGGTAAAATAATATATTGTGTGTTTCTATCTATACACCTTCTGAATATCTGGAATCGATCCATCACCACAAGATTGCTCTCGAACTTTGTAATTACCATCGAACAAAATACCTTTGATCCAGAGCAGCTTACCGAGCGAAATGGTGCAGTGATTAGCACACGTCTCTCATGTGCAAGGCCTGAATATCTGCGCGACTGCTGCACCCTACGTACATTTGAACACGTTTAACGTATGCAAAGTATACATCTGCTACTTCTCATAGTTTTCCCCAGCGCAAAAAATCTTCGATACCTGATCTTTTCTATCAAAATCGATTCAGTACCGTTTCGTTATTTATCCCATCTAATCATCCAATCTGCAGTATTTCATAATCTTCCGTTGTCTTGCTGTCTCTAATGCTTGTCATCCACATTTCGCTTTCATACAAGCCTACCGCCCACGCAAATAATTTCCGAAATGTCTGTCTAACATTTAAATGTATATTCAATGTTTACTTTATGGTCTTTTTAAGAAAAATTTTTCTTGCTACTCCCGCTCTACATTTCATATCCTCAATCAAATTAAAATAATATTACATATCAGATGACGGGAAGAGGTGGTGCGGTGCTCGAAGGGAGGAGTTGCGAATCTCCATTTGGCCATCCACATTTGTTTTTCTACGTGTCCTCAAGCCCATCACATACAGTGGTGACTATATTGAAAAGGATGTGTCCGATTTGTTTTCCTTCTACGTTCTCAGCTTATGCAAGTTTGTGCCGCATTTGTAAAGACCTTTTAGATGACACAACATTAAAACTTCAGTTTCCTTCCTGAATTTTCCCGATAAAGTACATGACTGTACTGACTGAACACCTTGTATGTATTGTATTGTATGTTAACCGGGGACCTAGAAACGACGGAGAGGCTCCGTCCCCGCAGCCGCAGTGGTCCACAACCCCACGACGGCTACCGCAGTCCACTTCACCCCTCCACCGCCTCACACCGAACCCAGTGTTATTGTGCGGTTCGGCCCCCGGTGGACCCCCACAGGGAACGTCTTAAACCAGACGAGTGTAACATCTATGTCTGCGTGATAGAGTAATGGTGGTGTACGAGTACGTGAAGAGCTTGTTTGCGCAGCAATTGCCGACGTAGTGTAACTGAGGCGGAATAAGAGGAACCAGCCCGCATTCGCCGAGGCAGATGGTAAACCGCCTAAAAACCATCCACAGACTGGCCGGTTCACCGGACCTCGACACAAATCCGCCGGGCGGATTCGTACCGGGGACCAGGCACTCCTTCCCGCCCGGATAGCCGTGCGTTAGACCGCACGGCCAACCGGGCGGGCCACTGAACACCTTACTGTACTTAACTTTAATTTCATAAGAGATCATCAAAAAGTTCTCGCTCGGAGGCGTCACTAACCCCTTGCCTACATGTCTGTGCTGATAAGTCCCCCTTGGTTGCATATACTCGTACGCTGCAGAAACGCCCTCAAACAGGAACTTCTTAATCGCCGCTTACATAATTCAATGTGAAGAGGAAATTTACTGGTCAGAGGAAGCGCGAGATACTGTAGGCTGAGATTAACGGATGAAATGATATGAAGAAAAGGGAAAGGGACTAAGAAAGCGTAGATATCTACAATGCGACATAGATAAATGTTTCCTGTTGGGCAGAAGAATGACAGCTGCGATATGCAGAGAGTAAAGCTGTATCGGTGATGTTAGCTAATTTGCTCTCGAACGCGGAGTTGATTCAAATAAGCCTCAAGTTGCAGAGTAATTTGTTCCAAAGACGTTTGCTGAGATAGAGGGAGATGGAGAAAGATTTACTGTTGTGCAAGATGCAGGATGTAGTCTAGTATTGCTGTTACGGAATCATGAATGGTACTGCATTTCGAAGGGTGGTACTGACGACAGCAGTAACTAAGACCTATGAAGTGAACAGTGCGTATGAAATTCACCCTGCCTATCTGGTCACATCCAACGCAACCAAGTATGGCAAGCGTTGATACGATCAAACAGCCGAGTATTGCACACATTATCTTACGCAAGCGGCCATAGGTCAGTCGAGTCGTCCGGAGTTTTCGTTGTACTGTGCTGAAATACATCACAGTATTATAGATGTCGCAGGACTAAAGAATGAACTAGTTTTTGTTTAGTTTGAGGTGCAAATAATTTTCTAAATTTTTGGACTTGTACATAGGCAGGAGAGAGGTTTCCTGCACTCTGTAACAGTTCGTTGTTCCCAAATAAGATGCTCATCCAAGACTGTTTCAAGGTCTGTTACTGTTTTAGGAAACAGTAACCAGATACCATTAGGAAGGAATAGAGAAACTGTTTCACGAAAAATCTGCAGAACAGTTTCCACATGGAGCTATTATTTCTGGAGTTTCCTGCCATTGAAGCGCTCTCGATGTACTTTCCGCAAAGCGTCAAATGAATATTCGTCTAAATTCCCCATAAAATAACCGGACCTTATCTATGAATCTTATGACCATCGATTTCTCCAACACTGATGGATTCCTTCCTTTATTGTGGTACCATTGAAGGAAAGTCCTTTAGGTGGCTGGTCATTAAACTTAATTTCATCAGTGAACATGCCATGAATACACTGACTGACTCTGTTATGATGTTACAAACGTTCAGGGATGATGTAGAAACGTAAATGCATCAATTTGAGGTAAAGTGTTCTGGCCGAGAAACGACCGAGTCGAAAGTTGTAAGCGGAAGTCATTCTGATATCACTGACAATGGAATACATGTACCTCGCTGTTGTTGCTAAGATTGTAGAGCAGGCAATCCCGATGAACACTCTGATGCAGAGGTTGGGATGGTAACTAATCCAATGCAGATGGTTTACTGTGGACTAAAACGAGCAATTCTTGTGTAAAATGTCCATACTGTAGCAGACTGCAATCTGGATTTACAGGTTGAAGCACTAGCGTCGACCAGTCCTATAGAATAGAAATTCATCAGGAACTTACTGGTGAGCCACCGTCGATAGACAGTACAAAATGAAGGACATTTTCGACCAAAACCGGACGCGGTTTATTGATTCCATCCTGCAAGAGTTAATCAAGTGATGTGTTGCTGCTACAAAGCGAAATATAGGTGAAACTGTGGAACAATAAAAGAATGTATTAAAAGGTACTAAATTATACATGTTTGCAACAAGGTTTGAAATCTGAGGTAGTAGAATACCGGGAGGACTTGGATACTGCACAGTGTCTAACACGGTGCAATTGTTGGCCATAAAACACCCTACTTATTGAAGCAAAGGCTTTGAATTAACTGAGACCGACAAGTATTGGAGTTATTTCGACACGCATGATATCTATAGCTTCAAGCTTCATGGCTTCCCACCAACTGGGAATAATCTAGTTACGAAGCCGTTCCAAGAATGCAAACACTCAGAAGGACACGTCGATGGCATAACAAGTAAAATACTTTGGTAAAATTCCCCCTACGTTTTACTAACGTTATTACCTTCTAAATGAGAACGACCCGCCATTGAGAGATCGATCAACATTCACACAGTAGCACTACTTATTCGGAAAAAATGTTGGAAGAGCTTGTCTTATACGAAAACGCAAAACTGGCTTTCGACGATGTTCAGCCATGCTGGGACAGCACAAGGCTCCTGAGGCAGATGCCAGAAGAGGGCTCGAAACGCCGAGTTTGAGAAGAAGCTGAAGAAGAATACGAGGCACTCTAATCACACAGATGGTCTTATTGTTGTTAGGTGTTGAAGAGAAGTAAGTACGGCCTTCCTTACCTTACTCTCCGAGTTCTGTGAGGCACTCTGTACCCGCACTGCGCCGCCGTATTGTTCTGTTCACGAGAGCAGGTGCCGTCCGCGTCTTACGAATCCTCATGACGTCACGAATCTCTTGGAGCCACTTGACAACATAACTAACTCCTTGTAAAACTACTTTTCTATCATGAAATTGTTCTAGATAAAGGGAAACTCCCTTTGGTTAAGTTTCAAGAAGATGAAGTGACGATATGTGTCCCAGTGGACCGCCAGTGAAGCAGTTGAACGTATGAAGTGAATCCGTCTCCACATCTCTCCGCGCACTGCCTCGAATGTGTTATACCTTGTTAAACTTTAGGACTGATGTCGATGGAACTTTTAAAGTAGAACGATGAAGGAGTTGCCGTGTCCTTCTTATTTGCCGTGTGCAATAAAGCAGTCCATGTGAAATACCGCGCAGCAAGCGGAGGGTTTTGCGTACGAATTAGATAATGATAGTTGATTAATAATCTCTAGTTAGGACGAGCAGTTTTTCCGAATTAGATAATGATAGTTGATTAATAATCTCTAGTTAGGACGAGCAATTTTCATGGTTGAACATTACCAACGTCATCTACCAGCCGACATTTCCACTTTAAGTAAAAAATAGCGTTTACCGGCTCTGAGTGGCCATTGTTTGGCAGGAACATTTCTATTATTCTACTTTCACATAATTAGAGAGTGTAGAGAAACTAGTCGTATTGGATGTGATCTTATTAATTCAAGAATATTAACTTGTTCTTACAAAAAAGTGTATTGGGGCTACTACTAGACAACATTATTTATCTTCGTAGTGTTTTATTCTTTTGCCTTTATGCTGTACCTATACAAGCCAGCATGTTTATTACTGGATGTGGCATTGTTATTATTAGACAGTGGCAGGGTGCCCTTTCCGTCGCCACCTCTTTATCCTCCAGGACCAAATGTGTGTACAACAAATGTCTTCGTGTAATATTGTCCATGTGGAAGTGTGCCAACATTTTCAAAATATTTGCGAAAAGAGCAACTGAGGCGCAGCATGGGTACCAGCCTCGTATTCAGCTAGTCAGATATGGAAAATCGCCTAAAAACTATGTCTAGGCTGGACTGCCCACAGGCCTTCGTCGTTAATCCGCTGGGCTGTTCGATCTGGGGATGGAGCGCCTGCTCGCATCCCAGAAGTGGCGCGCTACCACGAGTGACTACTGGTCGGCTATTTCCCTTCCTACTAAAAATTTATGAAAAGAATTTCTGTGACGGAGCAGTTATAGTTATCGGGCAAGACAAATGGCTCAAATGGCTCTGAGCACTATGGGACTTAACTTCTGTGGTCATCAGTCCCCTAGAACTTAGAACTACTTAAACCTACCTAACCTAAGGACATCACACACATCCATGCCCGAGGCAGGATTCGAACCTGCGACCGTAGCAGTCCCGCGGTTCCGGACTGCGCGCCTAGAACCACGAGACCACCGCGGCCGGCTCGGGCAAGACACCTGAAAGGAGCATATAGTACGAAGTAGAGAGGGGTACGGTTTTTCCCAGTATTTTTCAGGTTTCACAAATGAATTTGCTGCTATTGTAGAGTGGAAAGCAAACTTAATGTCATAACGGAACAATTAGAACTCTACGAACATCACTATGTTGAAGAATAGGACTAAATACAGTTGTAGAAACGAGGAGTAAATATATAATCCTCCCACCGCAACCCTACAGTGCGTACGCAACTTGTAATGATGGCCATAGTACTGAGTCAACAGTGCAAGTTGATTTGAGGTAAGATCACTTATTACGCTAAGATTTCCCCTAATAACACTGCTCTTGCACTGCAAAAAATGTGAAGAAGGTTCCAAAAAGAAATGTAGTGAGAAATGAAGTGTTTCATTAGCCTCGAAGAAGGC
This sequence comes from Schistocerca serialis cubense, assembly GCF_023864345.2. Classification (NCBI taxonomy): domain Eukaryota; kingdom Metazoa; phylum Arthropoda; class Insecta; order Orthoptera; family Acrididae; genus Schistocerca; species Schistocerca serialis. The sequence continues at coordinate 697,377,368 of NC_064639.1, forward strand.
TGCCTGCTGTCGAGGAACACACAGCCGAAGGACGAATGTCAGTATCTCTTCTATGGCACTTGGACGTTTCGCCAGCAGCTGTTCCGGAAACTGTCAGTTTGGGCTACATTATCTCGGCTCGGAGTTCCCCCTGAAAACGGCGGATGCTCGTCTCTGGCGGCGGGGCAGTTTAGCGTGTTTGTGTGGAGCTGTCGGGGACGCGGCGAGGGTCGTCGTCGCCGGCTGAGCGTCGGCAGAAGACGCCCGCGGCGGGCCGCACAATGGGGGCCGGCGGCGGCGCGTCGCCCCATTGTGGCGCCGTCAGCCGCCGCGTCAATACAGCCACGCGACGCCACGCGAGCCACGCGTAGCCGGCCCCGGCGCGCGCTCGTTAACAGCCGTGACGGCCGTCCGCGCAGCGCACCGCGGGCCGGCCTACATCGCAGGGGCAAAGGCTCGCATCCGCCGTAGCTTTCCTCAGTCGCACGCACGCTTGTCGTAAATCGTCCGTACACCGGCGGAAATTCACGTTTCTTGTACAACGTCACATATTTTATTTCTATAGGTTTCCCGTTCGAGGGGTATGAAAGGGAAGCAGTGATTGGGAAGGGAGTGAGACAGGGTTGTAGACTCTCCCCGTTGCTATTCAATCTGTATATTGAGCAAGCAGTAAAGGAAACAAAAGAAAAGTTCGGAGTAGGTATTAAAATCCATGGAGAAGATATAAAAACTTTGAGGTTCGCCGATGACATTGTAATTCTGTCAAAGACAGCGAAGGACTTGGAAGAGCAGTTGAACGGAAAGGACAGTGTCTTGAAAGGAAGGTATAAGATGAACATCAACAAAAGCAAAATGAGGATAATGGACTGTAGTCGAATTAAATCGGGTGATGCTACGGGAATTAGATTAGTAAATGAGACACTTAAAGCAGTAAATGAGTTTTGCTATTTGGGGAGCAAAATAACTGATGACGGTCGAAGTAGAGAGGATATAAAACGTAGACTGGCAATGGCAAGGAAAGCGTTTCTGAAGAAGAGAAATTTGTTAACATCCAGTATTAATTTAAGTGTCAGGAAGTCGTTTCTGGAAGTATTTGTATGGAGTGTAGCCATGTATGGAAGTGAAACATGGACGATAAATAGTTTAGACAAGAAGAGAATAGAAGCTTTCGAAATGTGGTGCTACAGAAGAATGCTGAAGGTCAGATGGGTAGATCACATAACTAATGAGGGGGTATTGAATGGAATTGGAGAGAAGAGGAGCATGTGGCACAACTTGACCAAGAGAGGGGATCAGTTGGCAGGACATGTTCTGAGGTATCAAGGGATCACCAATTTAGAACTGGAGGGCTGCGTGGAGGGTAAAAATCGTAGAGGGAGACCAAGAGATGAATACACTAAGCAGATTCAGAAGGATGTAGGCTGCAGTAGGTACTGGGAGACGAAGAGGCTTGCACAGGATAGAGTAGCATGGAGAGCTGCATCAAACCAGTCTCAGGACTGAAGACCACAACAACAACAGGGTTCCGTCATTAGACCCCTTACATCTGACAGCATAAAACTAATCTCTAGTTGATCAGCTGCCATTTTGGTCAATCAGTTCCTCTAATAATTGTAAATATTTTTCAGTTAACATTATTTTTTAAAAAAGAAACGGTAAAAGACCTAGGCATAATCTTGGCTGAACATCAAACTATTGTAGCGTTACAGTAAAGCTCTTTCCTGCCTATAAGCAAGTCAACGATTTTGAAAAAGAGATTTGTGCCAGGAGTGAAATGAAAATTAGTTCAGTCCTGTGTACTGTCAAATTTGTACTATTATGATGTGGTCCAACACTCATAGATAGGACGTCTCCAGACATCTCGAGATAGCTATGTGTGTTTATCAAACACCGGGATGTTTGATCAAATGTTTACATGTTTAGATGTAAAATAAAAACATGAAAAGACGAATACCAGAAAGCCAGCAGTAGTTACAACAGTGTCAACAGAACAATGATAACGTTTGAAGTACGAAGATAACTTCGTTACAAAAAAAAGAGACTACACACACACATACAAAGAATTACAACCCAGGTTTCGAATCGGGCCGGTTCCTGAGGACACAGCAACTTTTAATTGGAAACCGCACAACGGCGTAGTTTTCTTAATGTAAAGTAAAACTGACCACATTTGGATGCTCCTATGTCCATCCAGGCACATACAAACTGGTAAGTGAGTTGACTGTCACATACTATGTTTACGCTATCGGCTTTATAGTTACTAGAGCCTCAGTACTTCTCCTCAGACGTAAGTATCTATCACCATACCATATCAGCGATATAAGTTCCGTTACTCCCAGAATCCTGACTGCGACGGTGCAGTAACACTAAATCTTTCTGCAACAGCGCCTGGCAGATTAAAACTGTGTGCCAGACTGCGACTCGAACTCGGGACAGGTCCAGAGTTCGAGTCTCGGTCCGGCACACAGTTTTAATCTGCAAGGAAGTTTCACATCAGCGCACACTCCGCTGTAGAGTGAAAATTTCATTCTAGGGTACTGTATCTTTTATACTTTTCGCATTCTTCATGTTTTTTCCTTTCTTTCTACCCGCTAATTTTATCCTATTAATTCTCGCTCGTCAGCTGACCACTTAAACAGTTGTCCACATTGATTCCATCTGTATTATAGCCTCAAGTTTCTGTTATGTGATATTACTCAAATTCCAGCAGCACGTAATGGGGAAACTGGTTAACAAAATGTTAATGAGGTTAATATTCTCCCAGTCTCCACACAGTCATTACTGTACATGGTGGCCAGAAACTGTATGAAAAACTTGTAAGGGATTTGCAGGAAGGCTGTGCCGAGAAATAATTCTAAAAAAAATCGATGTACTGCACCATTCCTATTTAATTTAATAAGCACTGAAGTTACCTCATCAGGTCGTTGTACGTGTGATTTGGAGAAACCAAACGAACATGTTCAGCAACAGTCTGTGACAGCCTGCTTGAGTTTACGTGCACGATGACCTCCGCTATCGGGTGGAGAAATGTAGGGTCCCCCCGAATAGGTCAGGCGTGCACTACACGCCGGAAGCGGCTACAAGGGTAGCGGAGTACGTGTGGAGTGCACATGGGGGTTTTTTAGGTTAGAGAATTCCCTCCCTAGGCCCGACAAGATGCCTCCTGAGACGCGGCAAGGTAGGAGTAGGCAAAATGCAACAGGAAATAACTATATTAATGTGCTAATAGTAAACTGCAGGAGCGTCTATAGAAAGGTCCAAGAACTGCTCTCATTAATAAACGGTCACAACGCCCATATAGTACTAGGGACAGGAAGTTGGCTGAAGCAAGACGTAAACAGTAATGAAATCCTAAACTCAGGTTGGAATGTATACCGCAGAGACAGGCTGGACAGTGAAGGGGGAGGCGTGTTTATAGCGATAAGAAGTGCAATAGTATCGAAGGAAATTGACGGAGATCCGAAATGTGAAATAATTTGGGTGAAGGTCACGGTTAAAGCAGGCTCAGACATGGTAACTGGATGTCTCTATAGGCCCCCTGGCTCAGCAGCTGTTGTGGCTGAGCACCTGGAGGATAATTTAGAAAATATTTCGAGTGGATTTCCCCACCATGTTATAGTTCTGGGTGGAGATTTTAATTTGCCGGATATTGACTGGGAGACTCAAACGTTCATAACGGGTGGCAGGAACAAAGAATCCAGTGAATTTTTTTTAAGTGCTTTATCTGAAAACTACCTTGAGCAGTTAAACAGAGAACAGACTCGTGGCGATAACATGTTAGACCTTCTGGTGACAAACAGACCCGAACTGTTTGAAACAGTTAACGCAGAACAGGGAATCAGCGATCATAAAGCGGTTACGGCATCGATGACTTCAGCCGTAAATAGGAATATTAAAAATTGTAGGAAGATTTTTCTGTTTAGCAAAAGTGACAAAAAGCAGATTACAGAGTACCTGACAGCTCAACACAAAAGTTTTGTTTTAAGTACAGATAGTGTTGAGGATGAGCGGACAAAGTTCAAAACCATCGTACAATATGCGTTAGATGAGTATGTGCCAAACAAGATCGTAAGAGATAGAAAAGAACCACCGTGGTACAACAACCGAGTTAGAAAACTGCTGCGGAAGCAAAGGGAACTTCACAGCAAACATAAACATAGGCAAAGCCTTGCAGACAAACAAAAATTACGCGAAGCGAAATGTAGCATGAGGAGGGCTATGCGAGAGGCGGTCAATGAATTCGAAAGTAAAGTTCTATGTATTGACTTGGCAGAAAATCCTAAGAAATTTTGGTCTTATGTCAAAGCGGTAGGTGGAACAAAACAAAATGTCCAGACACTTTGTGACCAAAGTGGTACTGAAACAGAGGATGACAGACTAAAGGCCGAAATACTAAATGTCTTTTTCCAAAGCTGTTTTACAGAGGAAGACTGCACTGTAGTTCCTTCTCTAGATTGTCGCACAGATGACAAAATGGTAGATATCGAAATCGACGACAGAGGGATAGAGATACAATTAAAATCGCTCAAAAGAGGAAGGCCGCTGGACCTGATGGGATACCAGTTCGATTTTACACAGAGTACGCTAAGGAACTTGCCCCCCTTCTTGCAGCGGTGTACCGTAGGTCTCTAGAAGAGCGTAGCGTTCCAAAGGATTGGAAAAGGGCACAGGTCATCCCCGTTTTCAAGAAGGGACGTCGAACAGATGTGCAGAACTATACACCTATATCTCTAACGTCTATCAGTTGTAGAATTTTGGAACACGTGTTATGTTCGAATATAATGACTTTTCTGGAGACTAGAAATCTACTCTGTAGGAATCAGCATGGGTTTCGAAAAAGACGGTCGTGATAAACCCAACTCGCGCTATTCGTCCACGAGACTCAGAGGGCCATAGACACGGGTTCACAGGTAGCTGCCGTGTTTCTTGACTTCCACAGTCGTTTAATGAACAAAGTAAGAGCATATGGACTATCAGACCAATTGTATGACTGGATTGAAGAGTTCCTAGATAACAGAACGCAGTAGCTCGGTACGGGCTTTTGTCAAAGTTTCGAGAACATACCTTCACCGAAGAGTCAAGCAGTATATTGCTCCCTCCTACGTATACCTCGCGAAGAGACCATGCGGATAAAATCAGAGAGATTAGAGCCCACACAGAAGCATACCGACAACCCTTCTTTCCACGAACAATACGAGACTGGAATAGAAGGGAGAACCGATAGAGGTACTCAGGGTACCCTCCGCCACACCGTCAGGTGGCTTGCGGAGTATTGATGTAGATGTAGGTGGGCTACCTTCAGTGCTAATTAAATCGGAAACTGTGCAACACATCGAATGTTTTTCTTAAAAGTTATTTCTCAGGACAACCTACCCTCCAACACCCTTACAAGCTTTTCAGACTGTTTGTGACCACGCTATATATACTGCATGACAATATTGATAATAATAGCTATGATAATAACAGATATAATAATAATAATAATAATAATAATAATAATAATAATAATAATATGTTTTGATGGCAGATGGTTTGCTTTTCAGCGCAATCTCCCAAAGTAGGTAGCAGTCCCTGGAAGAAGGAGAAACGCACACTAACACTGCCAGAGATCGACAGTCACAGGTTCGTGGCCTATAATTCATGGTTCCGCGATAATTGGTAGGTTTGCATCGCTGTCATGTCAGTGTAGAATAGGTAGGTTCAAGCTGGCCCTAACGCCACGCAGGATATCAACGGTCCCAAGGGACCAGTGCCTAAGAAGACGGAAATATTGTCCTCTCGGTTGTATGGGATCGAGTAACCTCTGAGATTGCGATGACGTTTGGAACACCATCGACTGCTAGCGGCGACTATCGTTGCAGGTTCCATTCGTCAACAGAGACGTCCCAAACAGTGGTGCACCACGTCTAATTTTCAGACGAGTTCCGATTCTGAGTAGAGCATCATAAAGCAGGTCTCCGTGTGTTGCGACTATGACGACAAAACGAATTCACCAGATTCAATTCGTCGTCGTTAGACGGCCGACCACATAGTCTGATGTTGTGAAGTGTCACTGGCTACACAACACCCCAGCCGGCAGTTCGTACAACGGTCGTTAGGTTTCTCACCTGTTACGGTGGTAGCTGTACCCTATCTTCGACGTCTCCGTGATGCTATCGTTCAAAAAGAAAACGCAAGACCGCAAATCGCCCGTGCTGTTGTAACAAGCCTCGAAGAGAGGATATTCGACTGTTTCCCTGGCCTGCAAGTTTTTAGTCTCTCACCCATCGAAACCATCTAGTCATGCGCTTACCAAAGTATGTGCGCCACCGCTGACCATCCAGTACGTTTGATGAACTGTGGCATAGAGCTCAAATAGCACGGAATGGCACACCCTCATCTGTTGGTCTTCTCTCAGTTGGAGTCGATGGTCAGCCAGGTTAGAGGAGACAGCTGTGTGTACTAAATTTCGGGCCCAAATGCCACCAAGCAATCTAGAAATTCATTCATATATGTATTGTGCTACATTATGTACGCATTATACTTAAAATTTCTTTTTTTTGTGACATATCGAACGTGATACTAAAATGTAAACTTTCACGGCCGGAAATATCATGTCCATTATAATTATCCGGGCTGTTATGCCGTGGTCGGTTGATGAATTCTGAGGTGATTCCCAACGTTTCGTCTCCGACTGCGGGAGACATCTTCAAGGGGGTCTGTAGCTTGATGGAAGGTCCAACACACACACTGGCTCGCTACTGACTGCCGCTAAATTCCGTGTCCGCGCGCCCCCGCGCCACGGCGTGACGTCACGTGTTTTGAAAACGTCAGTGCAATTGGCCGCTGTCCGTCGCCGTCGATCGCCGTTGCCATCACTCAGTAGTGGACGAGTGGTACACATCTTCTTTAACACCGGCATCCATATACCGTTTAATTTGACGCCCTCCTCCTTTCGGTTGAAATTATTTGGGTGTTTAGCGATTTCGATTGCCTCCCTGTAGAGCCTTTCGTAGTATCCGCTCGTGGCCGCTAGTACTTGCGTCTCCTTGAAACTGTAAGCTAATGTCTCTCCATATTACGATCAGTAATAAACTGTGCAGCGGTGACTGGGATAAAACTGATAGACTACTGCATGATACCATGGGGAAGCGTATGTTGACGACGTCTAGTAGAGAGAAGAAGAAGTTTGATAATTTGCTACCTAATCAGACTGTTCGGCATTTAGACGTTTCCCGGACCGTTATCAATTTGTCCAAACGTTCGTTATCTGACGATGAGACATCTGTGCTTGCCAAGGGAGGAAATTTTGCTGTTAGTCCGCGTTTTGTGCCCACGGAAGAAATTATAGCCAATGTAGAAGCAGGAATTCGCAGTGTAGATTCTGTAACAGCTGAAGAAATCCGTATAGAAACAGTAGAATATTAGCCAATGCAAAACCGCCGAAAAGTAATATAACTGTGGGTGAGAGAAGAGCTTTAAAACTCCTGAATGACGACGATAGTATTTTGGTTCTCCCAGCTGACAAAGGAAGCGCAACGGTGGTTATGGATGTGGCCGACTATCAGAGAAAAATTACGGATCTACTGGATCCGCAAGCATATAGGAAGCTGAATAAGGACCCCACTAACAACGTTCTCAGAACTGTGTCGCGGTTAATAAAAAAGTCCTCCATTGAAGAGAGTGTACAGAAAGGTCTCTGCAGTTCGGTTGCGCTACCACCGAGGCTTTATGGATTGCCCAAAATTCATAAAGAAAATGTTCCGTTAAGACCGATACTAAGTGCCATTGGTTCGCCCACCTACTCGTTAGCCAAGTTTTTGACTACGCTGTTAAAACCACATGTGGGCCGTTCGGACTTGTATATAAAGAATTCGACACATTTCATCAGCAGATTGAATGGCATAGTGGTCCAGCCGGAGGACATATTGATCAGCTTCGATGTGGTATCGCTGTTTACCATGGTTCCACTTAATGATGTATTGGAACAGCTGGATCGAATTGTTCCTGCCGATATCTTAGAGCTGTTTAAGTGTTGTTTCACGCCGGCCGCGGTGGTCTTGCGGTTCTAGGCGCGCAGTCCGGAACCGCGCGACTGCTACGGTCGCAGGTTCGAATCCTGCCTCGGGCATGGATGTGTGTGATGTCCTTAGGTTAGTTAGGTTTAAGTAGTTCTAAGTTCTAGGGGACTGATGACCACAGTAGTTAAGTCCCATAGTGCTCAGAGCCATTTGAACCATTTTTTTGTTGTTTCACGACCACATACTTCAAGTGGAATGAACAGTTTTATGAGCAAACGGATGGCGTGGCTATGGGAAGCCCCCTAAGTCCCGTAATTGCAAACGTCTTTATGGAGAAATTCGAAGAACAGGCCTCAGGTACTGCCAGCAAGAAACCAAATGTATGGTTCCGATACGTGGATGACACGTTTGTGTTGTGGAGACATGGTAGGGAGGAACTAAGCCGGTTCCACGAACATCTGAACAGTATAAACTCAAGAATTCAGTTTACAATGGAGGAGGAGGTAGACGGCAAACTACATTTCCTCGATGTGCTTGTGTTTAGAAACGGAAATGGTAGTTTGGGCCACTCAGTGTACCGCAAACCCACGCACATGGACCGTTATTTGCACCGGGATTCGAACCACCACCCACAACAGAAGCGGGGTGTTATCAAGACGTTAGCGGACAGAGCTAGAAATATTTGTGAACCTGAGTTGCTCGACGCTGAGATGGAACATCTCCACAATGCACTAACGAAGAACGGATATTCGTCCGCCGAAATAAAACGTGCGTTGAGGCAGCCACGCAGAAATCATACTGACGTACAGGCTACTGCAAAATGTAAGGTTTTCCTGCCGTTTGTTGGAAGATACAGGAATACCTTAGGCCTGCCAAGGACGCTCGCAAACCATTGGAAAAATCTGGAGTGTATAGGATTCCATCCAGCTGTGGTGATGTTTATGTGGGTACCACCAAAAGAACTGTTTCTAAACGTTTGGAAGAGCACAAGGGAAATTGTAGAAGAGGAGAAACGGAACGATCAGCTGTTGCGGAGCATGCTTTCCAGCCAGGGAACCACAATATTCGTTTCGAGGAGACGCAGGTACTAGCGGCCACGAGCGGATACTACGAAAGGCTCTACAGGGAGGCAATCGAAATCGCTAAACACCCAAATAATTTCAACCGAAAGGAGGAGGGCGTCAAATTAAACGGTATATGGATGCCGGTGTTAAAGAAGATGTGTACCACTCGTCCACTACTGAGTGATGGCAACGGCGATCGACGGCGACGGACAGCGGCCAATTGCACTGACGTTTTCAAAACACGTGACGTCACGCCGCGGCGCGGGGGCGCGCGGACACGGAATTTAGCGGCAGTCAGTAGCGAGCCAGTGTGTGTGTTGGACCTTCCATCAAGCTACGGACCCCCTTGAAGATGTCTCCCGCAGTCGGAGACGAAACGTTGGGAATCACCTCAGAATTCATCAACCGACCACGGCATAACAGCCCGGATAATTATAATGGACATACCGAACGTGGCAGTCTTAGTGGTAGAACAGTAATTTACTCACCATAGAAGTGACTTAAAAACTCTCCTCGATCAATAATTGTTCTTTTGACTGTTACATTTATCATGAGGCCACCTTATGCCTATGGCAGAGATACAGCAGAGAGTTGTTCATCACGAAGCAGAAGCAGATGACTGTTGCAGTTCAGAAATCATATGTTTCAAGAACCATCTGGCAATTAATTGCCTCCTTCCAAACAGGTCTCATCAGTGAACCAGACGACGAAATACGGGAAATCGTAGTTGATACGCAGGTTTATCCACACTTGGATTTCAATGCGTCATTCGCGAATGTAAAAGGGAAAGGGCGAATGGTAACAGATCAGATGTACCCCCCAACAAATATCGTAAGATGGCTTACGAAGTATGGACGTAGATACAGAAAAATATTATATTGTTCACTTATAATTCACTGCGGCTCCTGATCGCTCATTTCCAATCTTACCCGTTGAAACAGTTTTTTTTTTTTTTTTAATATCTGAGAATCCACCTAATTAAATATTACCTGTTTCTCTATTTATTTGACGAACATAGCTAGTCTGTGAGTGCCAAGGCAATAAAATATTATTAATTACGAGTAACCTGGGCACGTGTGTTATTTAGGTATTTCAGTTGAAAAGATATCTTATGGATAGCTATGCTTTTTTTTTTTTTTCAGTCGATGAGAGTCATTTTCATTCAGGCGTAGTTGCTTTGTCTGTCCCTTATGTTCTGCTACATGTGAGTCCTCGATCTCTGCCTGCCTTTTGTTTCTTCAGCTTTGATAATGGTTTGGAGATCTATATATTGCTTTCATGATACTTTAAAACGCTTATAAAGAGCTCATTACGTACGAAGATTACGACCTTATCTCCGGCAAATACGGTCCGAGCTGATCTTGGAAATACCACTGAGCTGAGGTGAAGTTCCATTAACTTTCTAATGCCATTTCAAACTATGAAGGATGACATAACGAAGACTAACAGTTCTGAAAAAATTATATAATGTGCAATTTGCAGCCTCAGCTACTAGATGGAGAGCTTAGCAGGTGAATGTTAGTTGGTATTTAAATTACGTATGTTATACCACACATGCAATCTAGTATTTCGTGAACTTCAGATACGATGTGTTGCAAAAAGGAATAGCGTATCAAAGTAATTTTTTATTTTGTGGCATGTAGCGCAAAATTCCGAACATTTTGATAATTTTTTACGTTTTTGGAGGGGGGGGGGATGCATGAGTATGAGCAAAAGCATCAAAAATCGTTTGTAACATGACTGTTTCGTTATACGTTGGTTGTGAACTGTGAGTAAGATGAAACTGAACGTCTTTGGGCAGCGCTAGCTGCATCATGGGGTAAAAATAGTACTAGTGACATGAATTTGAAGCTCACAGTGAATAAGGTTCAAATGGCTCTGAGCACTATGGGACTCAACTGCTGAGGTCATTAGTCCCCTAGAACTTAGAACTAGTTAAACCTAACTAACCTAAGGACATCACAAACATCCATGCCCGAGGCAGGATTCGAACCTGCGACCGTAGCGGTCTTGCGGTTCCAGACTGCAGCGCCTTTAACCGCACGGCCACTTCGGCCGGCCACACAGTGAATAAGGTCGCGAGTACAGAACCTAGCTTCTTCCCGTGTGATAATAAAAACGCAGCCTCAAGAAATTCTAAGGGAATTCGGTTGCATGAGGGCAGAGAGAACTAAAATATTGTTAGAGCTAAGACGAAAGAAACAAAGAAAATTTCCGATGGTTAGAAATAGCTTGTTACATTATGGCCGATGTTGGTCCTGTATGTACCTGTGATGCATAAGGCTCTCACCAACTGCGCCATCAAGAACATATCAGTGCTAAACCGTTACCTCTCTGCTACACTCTCGTTCCTTAATTATTAAAGAAATTTCATTACTACTTATACTCAATAATACATTTTAAGTTCCATTTTGAGAGACAGACAAGTTCTATGGCTGCTGAGAATAACACGTTATTTAAAACTCAAATGCTGCACTCCGTGATCTAGACGGCCGCGAGGTGCCCACCGGCTGCCGTGTCATCCTTTGCCATGCAGCGTCATTTGGATGCAGGTTAGCGCATCGTTCTGACGGCTTTTGCCAGCTTTCCACACCGTGGACCCGAACTTCTCGTTCTAGTAGTGCATCAGTTGGTATCACAGCGTTGAGAGGACACCGTTCCAGTACCCCACCAAGGAAAAATACCTGGTAGTACCTGGGATTCAACCAGGGTACTCCGTATGTTAGCAGATAAGCTAAGTAAATAATGAGACTGAATTTATAGAAATTAAAGTTTCTCTACAGGCATTAAGGAAGGCGTGGGCTATGTCATCTTCTCTCTGTACATCTGTCATATCTAGCACACTACACATAACTACGAAGAACTTCGTTAAAATTTTATTAACTGACGAATTTACCACACCATAATCCTATTTCACTACAAAGAACAAAACTGTAAAATGGAATCAACAGGCTGCGATATAAAAAACCAATAACTGTGCATTTAATGAATATGAATAGATTTTGGTGTCCATGCAAATTAGCTAGACTTTACAATACACTTTAGATAAATCAACTTAAGCTATTCCTATGCTACGATTGCTGTAACCCTTTACATTTTCACTACTTTATAATCTCAGTCTATTTTAATCTTTAACCATGTTGCGTACCAAGAATGAAAATTTTTATTACTTCGGACTTCAACGAACACTTGCAAATATGAAAGCGGTCTAATCTGTTTTTAAATTGGAAGTCAGGGACAGCAACGCACGGAAAAACAGAATTAGGGAGAAACTGACTAACGCAACGACAAATAAGGTTACGTACATTTCAGTTAGTATAGTATTTAGCTTATAACTGGAAATCTACTGTCAGAAAGTAAAAATATCATGTGTTTCATAACGAGTGTCGAATTTTAGCTAATGAAGCTAGATGTTTCACTGGAACACAAATAAATGTTAAACTGGGTGACGTTGAGGTATGGAGCGTGTCTCGATAGAATGACTGAATATCTGACAGGAAAATATTCTTATAGAAGCTGCTTCTGCATCTGCCCTTCGTAGCTAGAAGAGCATTATTGGGCACGACCAAAGTCTTCGGTTTTCAGTAATGAAAAAAGCAAAAAATACTGGTGACTAGTGACCGTGGTGGTTTATCGGCTTCTGGCAATGAAGGTCCCCTGTTCAATCCCAGATGATAGGAACTTTGCCTCATTCCAGTCCCTCCAGGACGACTCTTCGTCCACTCGACTTTTTATCAAATGTAGCTATGCCGTAAACCAGGTATGCTTTGACCACTGTGGTTACTCTGACCTCTCATACACCAAACGTCTTACAGCTCTGCTGGACCTTAGTTGGGTGTTTAGTTTATACTTTTTTGTAGTAAAACTCCATCAATACACGCTAAATGGCGCCATTACCTGCTGAAGTCCTTGCGCAAAAGTTGGCGAACCTCTTTCAACCTGTAATTGTATACGAAAATGTGTGTTAAAGTCTGGTAGTGAAAATCGACCGACATTATTTAGCTATAAAGAGATCGGTGTCTTCAACTATACCTTTTCCATTAATAAAATATTCTTGGGTTTCAAGCCACATCGAGTGGTTAACTGTCCACGAGCTTTCGGCGGAAATCTTCTCTCCCATTGTCAAGTGGCCATCGTGTGAGTTCCTCTGACGTGCCTATATACCCACGCCGACGCCAGTGACGTCACTGCTGCCCAGTCGTGCACCACATTTGGCAAAATTTTGGTTGCGAGGCCGCTGGATCGATTCAGCTCCCCAATTACAGCTTCAAATGGTTCAAATGGCTCTAAGCACTATGGGACTAAACATCTGAGGTCATCAGTCCCCTAGACTTAGAACTACTTAAACGTAACTAACCTGAGGACATCACAAACATCCATGCCCGAGGCAGGATTCGAACCTGCGACCGTAGCAGCAGCGCGGTTCCGGACTGAAGCGCCTAAAACCGCTTGGCCACAGCGGCCGGCCAATTAAAGGAACCAAGGACGTATTCAGCTGCACTCTACCATCATTATTGATGGGGTTGTCCGATATTTTGATCTCTGTTGCTACATTTATTACGCTATCCCAGAAGCCCTTGGTCCGTTTAATAATACAACTATCGGCTGATGCAAACCGGTGTCCATTTCACAGTGCATGCTCAGCTACAGCTGATGTTTTCGGGATAGTGTAGGCGAAAACACCTTTCATCTTCTATGCAGTGCTGTTCAAGAGCCGGCCATAGTGGCCGAGCGGCTCTAGGCGCTACAGTCTGGAACCGCGCGACCGCTACGGTCGCAGGTTCGAATCCTGCCTCGGACATGGATGTGTGTGATGTCCTTAGGTTAGTTAGGTTTAAGTAGTTCTAAGTTCTAGGGGACTGATGACCTCAGAAGTTAAGTCCCATAGTGCTCAGAGCCATTTTCTTTGCTGTCCAAGAGTACGGACAGTCTGACCGTTATAAAACTGGCCACCCACATGGATCGTTATTTGCACGCTACCAACTACCAATACCGAGCACAGAAACGGTCTGTTCTGAGGTCCTTGGCACAGCGAGTTGAAACTACCTCGGATTTCGGAAAGCTGAAAAGGGAAGTGAGCTACTTACGTGAAAGTTTCAAGGAAAACGGGTAAAAAAAAACAAATAAAGTAAAGGTACATTTCGTAAGCAGTTTCATCTATGCGGCGAAAGCAGAAGGCCCTCGAAGAAGACAGGAACAAGATTGCGTTTTTACCGTTTTGTGGCTCGATAACAGGGAAGATTAGCCGTCTCTACGGCACTGTTATTAACAAACGGACAAACGGGTTCTGGGATGGTGTAATAAATAAAGCAACAGAGACCAAATATCGGACGACACCCTCATTAACGACAATGGATTTCAGCTGACCCGAGATTCTATGGTTGGGGAGCTGAACCGGGTGCGGCGGATGCGCAACCAAAGTATTGCAATACTCGTATATGGTGTGATACTGGGCACCAGTGGCGCCACTGGCGGCGGCGCGGCTGCAGAAGCTCGGTAGCCGCATTCAGATGGCAGTCAACCACTTGACAATGGCAGAGGAGATCTCTGCCGAAAGGTCGTGGGCATTTAACAACTTGACGCGTCTTGAAACCCGAGAACATTTTATTAATGGATATCGCCACCAGACCACACATTCGTACACATACCATTTTTGTTATTGAGTTAATTCTGAAAACATACAACTCATCAGTTTTTTGTTCACATGTATGAATCTGCCAGTATATTACCATTGCTGAGGTCATGTGCATAATTTACCTGTTTAGGGTTACTTTGACCATTGGTCATTGTTACTCTAGTATTACGGAAACACGAATTTTTGAAACAGTTTTGATTCCCCAGACGGGGTGGAAGTACAGAGTACATACATTAACCATTGGTATGTAGACGAAGGTTCATGTGCAATTTTTAATGTGCCTACAACTAAGAAATCCAAATGTCAGTCATACATTACTCAAATTGCAAGTTGGTGTGGATCAGGCAGTGATTCAGGTGTAACCTACAATGTCAAATATCTTCGAAAGCAAGGAATGAAGTTTGGCTGGTCACAAGTACCAGACATTGTTTCAATAAATGGAGAACAAGTTACCTTAATTCTAACGGAAATTCATGTTATAAAACGAGGATTTAGGTCGAAGATAGGTGAAACTAAAGGTGTTACGCTCAACCAAATTCGAAGCTATATGTGTATGGTACTCAATCCTAGTAGCTTTCGTATAGTTACGATTTTGAAGTTGGACCACACTGATTGATTTACGTACACTACTAGATTTTTCCTTCTATGAGCTTTAATGAAGCCATTACGAAAACTTTAGATGGATGTGTTTATTCCCGGGTGGTACAAGTTTCATTATGTTCTGGAACTGTTGATCACATATGGAATGGTACCTGACAGACGTTGTGGAAGTATAGGCCTGCCAATGTATTCTCGTGCTAATTTTGACCACATTTCGTTACTCCTCAGACTCCTCAGCATATTAGGAAATGTGTTGTGCTAATTAGTATGTAACCCTTTCATACTGGCCAGTAAGTTTACGAACATAAATATCACAGAAGTTAAAAAACACTCATAATAATCACATACGAATTTGAAAATCGGTCAAAGTATGCACGGTTAACGGTACTGGGGATTTTTCCCCGGGGTTAAAGACCCCACCACCCTCCCCCTCCTAGTGTCGCAGCGAAGAAAATCTGCACTGTGACTGCAATCAGGCCAACAGCCCAGTCGCAGGGTCGGCAACTAATTGAAGGAGTAAGAAATTAGAAATGATCTTCTACTCATGTTTTAAAAGATTTTGTTGTTGATACTTCGAAAACATTCTGGTAAAATACTGTCACCAATATATTCATTTTTATTTTTTTATTTTTATATTTTTATTTATTTATTTATTTATTTGCTGTTGTTGTCGACATTCAAACCTTACACTGGTGATTTTATGTCCTGGCTTCTTTGTAACATCTACTCCGACTTCTTTGATCTGCATGCTTGTAGCTTAGTATCTTGCTGTATGTCTACAATCAATCTTCCGTGACGTATGAGACTGACACAATGTGCCGTGTGCAGGGCAGGGCCGTGAGGCGACTGGACGTGGTGTACTCTCGCAGAATCTGTAAGACACAGATGAGTCATTAAACAGCAGACCACTCTGCTGTAAACCGAGCGAGGTGGCGCAGTGGTTAGCACACTTGACTTGCATTCGGGAGGATGACGGTTCAATCCCGCGTCCGGCCATTCTGACTTAGGTTTTACGTGATTTCCCTAAATCGCTCCAAGCAAATGCCGGGATGGTTCCTTTGAAAGGGTACGGCCGGCTTCTTCCCCGTCCTTCCCTCATCCGATGAGACCGGTAACCACGCAGTTTGGTCTCTTCCCCCCAAACAACCCAACCCAACTCTGCTATAAGAATTTAGTAGATGCTCGTAAATCATAGAATAGGATACTTTCACTGACGTTTCTATATCTTGTATTGTATTGTATGGAATTTGGGACCTAGAAACGCCGGAGAGGCTTCGTTCCCGCTGTAGCCCTCAGTGGTACACAACCCCACAACAGGCCACAGCAGTCCACCCACCCCACCGCCGCCCCACACCGAACCCAGTGTTATTGTGCGGTTCGGCCTCCGGTGGATCCCCCTCTCCCCGGGAACGTCTCACACCAGACGAGTGTAACCCGAATGTTTGCGTGGGAGAGTAATTACGGTGTACTCGTATTTGGAGAAAGTGTTTGCGCAGCAATCGCCGACATAGTGTAACTGAGGCGGAATAAGGGGAACCAGCCAGCATTCGCCTAGGCAGATGGACAACTGTTTAGAAACCATCCACACACTGGCCGGCACACCGGACCTCACCACTAGCCAGCCAGGCGGATTCGTGCTGGGGACCGGCAAGCCTTCCCGCCCGTAAAGCAGTGAGTTAGACCGCACGGCTAACTGGGCGGGCTTTTTACGTCTTACTAACACAATATTATTGACTGTTTCACTATAAAGATCAGCGGAATTCAATCATCTCAGGTTTGGGGAAGTAAGTAAAAACGACTTTTGCTAATCTAGGTATCCCAGTATTTCCATTCACAAATTGAGAAATCAATAAAAAGTAAACAACAGTATCCAAACGAACTATTTATTCGTTGTACTTCCGACCACAAGCCTTAGCTTTATCGTCCCATGAGTGCCCATAGTAAACTAATGAATAAACACCCTTATAAATTAAAACTGTTGGCTAGGCTGAATATCAAATTGGGAATTTGCCATGCGCAGCGATCAATGAACTAAAATACAGACTCAAACCTCACTTAGCGATTAATAGTTTCAGCGAGCCACTATACGTGACTCTCTGTCGAAAGAGCCTTGTGATTTCTGTATTTTGAAAGTACATGAGAGCGCGTTTAATGTGCTCGTATATCTTAAACACTAGCTTGTGGTACAGGGAGGAACGCAAGAGCAAGATCGAACCAGGGCGATGGATTAACGACTGATAGTCTGGTATCCCTGCTAGGTTTGTGTGGCTTTTAGGCGGTTTTCCATGATCGTTTGGAAAAATCCCACATGATTCCCAATATTGACTTTAGAAAATGCTATTCGTAGTTAGAGTACGATGACACACAGAATAAATTTTTTCGATTCATAGAGTAGCAGTGCACACGAATTCCATTAAATGAAGCGAAGTATTGGTATGGCATCGCTGGCCGACAGAGTCCACGTGGGGTTGTTCGGCCGCCTAGAGCAAGTTTTTGTTTTCGCGCCACTTCCACGACCACGTTTAGGTTTACTGACGACTGTAACCGAAGGAGGGTATCTACAACGAAGTTAAGAAAAGTAAAATAAATTTTCTGAATCATGAAATCAGCGAGTATCGTACTATGCGATAAACGCCAGGAAGAAGGATAGTCAACCACAGGCCGACTGAAGTTGTGTGTTGGTTTTGATGCGGGAGAGTATAGCTCAGCGGCTTATCTACGAAAAACGTTGGATGTTGACTCTAGTACCCCACTGGCAGCCGTAACACGATGTCAGAGACTTTTGTGAATCAGTTCGCTATGCTTCAGTGAGTAAACTTATTTCTTGAGATTATAATTTAAGTACTATTTTATCCAAGCTCCGTCTGTTAAACACAGCGGCCGTTAGGGATTGGTGATGAGGAATGCAAACAATTTAAAAGATTTATTTTATCTCATTATTGATTGTGGAATAATTTGGCCATCCTCAGATGACAATTTCTTCCAGTTAGTGCATTCATCAGCAGCTTGCCATTAATTCTTGCTCTTCATAAGGATATTTGAGTATTTAGCTTCCCTTTATATGTTGTGTTAATGGCAAATACATGCTAGTGTGCCTGAACTTATAACATATGCTGTGGAACAGTTATATACAGGCTGTGGTTTGATAAGACTCGTAAAATTCCATGAAAAATTGAGAATTTTGTAGTGTCTTCAAGCTTGGTTATTTCAAGGATCGTATAAAGAGTTTCAACAGTGTACGGCAAACAGTTCATTGACGACAGCCGTCTGAATAGGTCAGTGTGTCTACTGCGATTGAAAATGGAGAAATCCGAGTTCCGTACTGATCAGAAACATTTTCATTTGAAGGGTTGGACTGCCGCACAACTCAAAACAGAACTGGATGGAATTCAGACGGATTCTGCACCACCACTGAAAACCATTTACTTTTGGATTAACAAAGTTAAACGTGGTCGGACAAGCACCAAAGGCGACGCACTAATTCCGGCAGTCCTATTGAGTTCACCACAGAGGAAATCATTGACAAAATCCATGATACGGTAGTGCAAGACAGCGGAATAAAAATGAGTGAGATTGCTGAGACTATAGTCGTCTGAACTGAGCGAGTGCATAATATCTTGCACGGAGAATTTACTATGAAGACACTGCGGGTCTGAGGTGGGTGCTGCGATTGCTAACAGTCCACCAAATGCGAATCCGGCACAATATTTAAACAATACATCTGGCGATGTTTAATCGCAATCCGCAAGACCTTTCTGCCCCTGTTTGTGACTGATGATGAAACATGGATCCATTATTACACACAAGAGTCAAAACGGCAGTCAAAACAATGGGCAAAGGCTGGTGATAGTGCATCGAAGGAGGCAAATACCATTTTTTCTATAGACGAGGTGATAGCCACTGTATTTCTTTTTTTTTTTTTTGAATTCCCAAAGGATATGAGAAAAGCCGGCCCCTGTGGCTGAGCGGTTCTAGGCGCTTCAGTCTGGAACCGCGCGTCCGCTACGGTCGCAGTTTCGAATCCTGCCTTGGATGTGTGTGATGTCCTTAGGTTAGTTAGGTTTAAGGAGTTCTAAGTTCTAGGAGACTGATGACTTCAGATGTGAAATACCATAGTGCTTAAGCCAAGACTCTCTGACAATATTTGGAATTTTGTCTTTTATGGATATCAAATGTTTTCTGTAAGCCGGACAATGAAGAAGAAAGTGACGCCACGAAAGTAAAAGAAAGGCGTTACTGAATGAAACTTAGAAAAAGCCCTTTACGGCACACCTTGACTAAAATAATGGGTAGACGTAAAGACCACTTCCTGAAGAATGTAGGAACAACCAAATGTTATAGGCGAATGTGGGGGTTGGAGAACAAAATACTATTTAAATGACAGATCAAGATTTGAGAGTAGTGACCATGTTCCAGTGGATGCAGGACGCAATAGCTACACAGAAAAGGAAAGACGTGCAAAACGTAGATGTCTGCATCAAACCAATCTCAAGACTGATGGCTACAATACTTTATGTATCTGCCTCCACATGGGAGATCTTGCTGATCTCTCCAAAAATACTGAACAATATATTGAAAAATAAACTAAAATTCCAAAAAGTGTTTAGTTTTATTAAAAAAATTCTTTAAAGATATATATTTCTCTTAAATATAAACAATAAATTTACAATAATATATAAAAGGCAATGTTATGACTGAATGACTCATCATTGTCCAGGCCAAATCGCCAAGGATGGAAATATGAAATTTGGAGAGAGTGTTATATTATACTGTCGGCCTCGTTTAAGATGGAATTTATGAAATTCCGCCCCTAACGGGATGAAATAGGGAATGAAAGTTTTTTTTTTTTTTTAATATGTCGCTATTAAGGCAATTTTGAAGCTAAATGTACCGTAATGCTATTTGGCTTCTCGGTCATAAAAAAGAAATCCGTGTTTCAGTACTTTTGGAAATTTAAATAGTATAATAGTGGTTTAAAGTTCTTTAAGAAATCATTATTAAACAGATAATTAAGTATTTTTAATGCTACATCTATGACCTCTTTGTTACAAATAAGAAAATCCGTGTTTCAGTGCTTTTGGAATTTCACAACTGAGGGGGTGAAACACGGCATAAATATTTTTATTAAATATTTCATTATTAAAGCATTTTTAAAGCTAAATCTATGAAAATTAGTATTTTGCTTCTCGGTTGGAAACGGAAAAACAGTGTTCCACTATTTTTTGAAATTCAACCCCTAATGGCGTGAAACTGGGGCAGACAAATTCATTGACTCGTCATTGCCCAGCCAAAAACGCTGAGGACAGAAACTTGAAGTTTGGAGAATCTGTGGATTTTGTACTGTAAACATCGTTTAACAAGGGAAAGTTCGAAGTTCTTTTTGTTAGGGGGTAAAATAGGCAATGAAGAGCTTCTTGGAAACATTTCACCATTTTGACCATTTTGAAGTTAGAAGTACGAAAATTGGCATTTGCTTTTTCAGTCAGAAACAAAAAACATATCTGTTCCATTACCTTTGGAAATTCAGCTACTAAGGGCTAGAAATAAAAAGAACGTGTTTTATTATTTTTGGATTTTCAACCTTCTAAGGGAGTGAAACAGGGGAAGAAAAGTTTAACGAAATTATTTCACTATGGAAACATTTTCAAAGCTAAATCTATGAAAATATTTATTTCGCATTTTTGTTAGAAACTAAAAAAATACACCTTTCACGGTTTATCGAAATTCAAGCCCGGCTTTGTATGATCTCTTTATTAGTCATTGTGATCAAATACGATTTGCTACACTTTCCCCTAAATAATTAAATAATATGGTCAATTACGCAGTGCCCTTTTAAATAGATATATGCCGTTCCCAAGACGTTTCTGGGATGGCACAAGCATCCGAAATGGAAATAATCATGTGCGAAGCAATACTTATATCGATGTAAGGAGGCTGTGGTGGATGTTTATCTGTCGCTACTGCAGTTAAAGGTTTCGGTCTTCTCGACATAAATAAGCATTTCGGTGGTTTCAGTTACTAGCTGGCTCAGTAATTTAGCAGAAGTAGCTCGAGCGGTAAAATATGGACCAGGATCTCAGAACCTGCTAAGTTAATTTGTGGTGTATAGCGAAACCACCTTACTTGCAATAATTACTGGTTTCGCGAAAGCGTGCCACCACGTGAAGTGAAGCGCAGCTGCGAACATTTTGAGATACGTGATGAAGTTTAATTTAAGCGCTGTGCTTCGCAGTAGGGCGGATGCGTTAATTTGAGCGTCCCCTGGCGAAGCGCAATCAGGAAATAGCGGGGCTGCGCGACCGCTGCCGCCGTTACTGGTGTAATATTCGGAATAATAACCCGAAACGGATTCCACGGCGTGTTTTCACGGAATTTCAATGAGATGAAACCTCCTCGTATTGGAAACCGCGCCGTCGTAGCCAGGATACGTGATTACAAGAAGTTTGTGCCGCCAACGAAATTTACAGCCAAAACAATACTGTCCCGCATCTTCGCCACATGTTACTGACGAAATATCAATGAAATTGTCGAACTAACCATGGTGTTAAAGAGTTGGTTAAAAATAATGTAATCTTAGGTTAAAAGGTACGTAAACTCTACTTTTTGCCAAAACCGAGAACAATTACAAAAAATCTGCAATAGGGGTGTGTCAAAACTTCTTGAACTACCACTTGCGATTCATCACTATTCGTTATATACCCAAAGATTTTTTAGTCACTTTCATTCTCATTTAGCTGTTGTGGAGCTTCCACACGTATTATCCGTAATCTCTTCAGACAACTTGAAACAGTCTCCAACCATAAAGCCAGATACAAATGTTGTGAATGGATTACATTTTCCATCAATTAGTCCTTCATACTGCGTAATGCCCTCACAGCCAAAACAACTTCGTGAGAAAATGTGCCGATTAAAATATTTTTTCTTATTTTGCAATGTAGGCATCTTCTCACGCATTTTTTCCTAATGACAGTCCAAAAACCTTATTTAGCGTTCGACGTTCTGTACTATCCCAACTTAGCTAATCAATATGAGCGAAATGCACTGACCGCAATTAATACAACTTTAAGGATAGAAAACAAGGAAATTTCAGTTGTTGAGCATAAAGAGTATGATTCAAAAAACAAGAAAAGATTTCAGTTGATTATTGCAGACAAAGAAGGCAAGACAAATACGTTACGCATGACAGAAAGTTTCGTGTTCACACAGACGCTATACCATACACTCAACAATCGTTGCTCGGAAACAATGAAACGGTAATCCATTTCATTTCCCGCGCGAATCAACCGGTACCTGCTTACAGAATCGGCAGCTGCAGCTGTTCGATTTCTCAACCCTTGAAGGAAAATGTTCACATCTGTGTGAATTTCTAAGCGACCAAACTGCTGAGGTCATCGGCCCCTAGACTTACACACTACTTAAACTAACTTACGCTAAGAACAACACACACACCCAAGCCCGAGGGAGGACTCGAACCTCCGGCGGGGTGAGCCGTGCAACTATTCAAAAGCAGCTGCCATATGGGTAACACTGGTTCTGACTTTTATGCACACGAAAAAAAATCGCACGATGCGAGGTTTGGTGACCTAGGAAGCCTAAAGTAATGAACAAGATCTTACTGACCGCCTCTTTAGTCCAACGTTCTGGGTGGCGTTGTTAAAATAGCGCCGCGCGTCAACGTGAAATTGAGGCGGGTCGCCGTCACGCATAAAAATCACTGGAGTCCTCGTAACATTGCGGAAACAATTTTTTAAGAAAAAGTTCCAGGTATGAGATTTCTCTCACAGTTTGCTTCGCAACAAATTAAGGTCGATATATATAGTCCGGCACGAAACAGATTCAGCTTCGGTGAGCCTCTGTCATGTTCAACGACTACGTCAAGACTTTGTGACCGCCAAATTCTTATATTATGGCGGTTTACTTTACCCGGAACATTCGTCCTAAAAGATGAGCCATTCGGAAAAGTGTCTTCTGCTGTATCTTGGAGAACTGAAATGCAAAATTCATACCTTTTGTTACGGTTTCCGGGACGTAATTGGTGGAGAAACTACTGCTTTTAAGGCTTCATAAGCAGGCGGCATTTCAGAACAAGCCACAGCGTTGCCTGAGGAAGTTTAAGTCCCTCTCTTGCCTCTTTTGTGGACTTCCGAGGACCCCGTGTGAACGTATCTCGGATAATCTCCACACTTTTATCAGACATGCGTGGTCGACCAATGTGTGTGTATGCAACCAGTTTCCAACAATTTTGTATACCAGTGCAGGGGCGACCTGTTGCTGAATCGACGGAGGAATGTATGTTGCGCACAAATAATGGACTGACTTCGCGAAAATTTCAGTGCAGTCGCCATGTTGCTAGAAAGAAACAACATTGCATCTGTGTCAAAACTCTGAATATTCCTCTATCCAGCGACATGCGCAATGTGTTTCTACTTTTTATTGTTTGCCTGCTATTAGCAACTGAAATCTGTCCTTTCCTTAAGAATCTTCCCGTGTAGTATTGTAGGAAGAATAAATTATGCAATTTGTACGTGATCTGGTGGTACATAGGATTCCACATTTAATGCACTGAGCTGCCATCTCTGGAAGAACAGCAGATCTCACCCGTCTGCACTTCGAGTCGAACTGAGCTTGTATTACAGAAACGGGTACGTAATTTTCCTCTTCTTCAGCTCCATGCAAAAGCTCATCAACGGCATTGGCTAGCAACTGATAGCGTGCCAGTCTTTTTGCACAGGTGTTTTTAAATGGCGACAGATATTGAGAATCTGCTGGCCATAGCAACAATGGAACATGCCCAGTGTGGGACAACACTGTGGTCATGCGGTCTTCCGTTACCTTGTAAGATAATGTGGCAGGGATAGATAGAGAGACCCACTGGCCTTGAAACGTCAGAAATGTAACATCTGCTGTCAAAATCAGTATGCCAGAAATTCGAACCAGAGGTGATCATTTTGCGGCCCAAAATGTTCAAATGTGTGTGAATTCCTAATTCACCAAACTGCTGATGGCATCGGTCCCTAGATTTACACACTACTTAAACTAACTTACGCTGAGAAACACACAGAGCCATGCCCCGAGGGAGGACCCGAACCTCCGGCGGGAGGCATCGCGTAATTAGTGAAATGGCGCCTCAATCAGCGCGGCCACTCCGCGTGGCTTTGTGGTCCCAGTGGCACCCCATAAAATTACTCCAGGTGATGTGCCTATGTGCCGATGACGATTGCCACGTGCAGCGATCCTACGAATCTTCACTTGTGGATGCGTCCATCACGTCGCTGTACGCGGAAACGGGATGCGTCTGGAATGCCGTCGCCGTTGGGTGAGCCACAGTCGGCGCAGCTCGCTCTTCGCTAAACTACAACAGTGGTCTTCGATCTGACACTCCACAGCGCTCCAGTCGCTGTCACAGTGTCCATGTGGCCATTGCCTTATTTGATAAGTTAATAAAATATGGTACACAAGATTTCATTTGCCACTTTCATCAACCGAGATGTACAACAACCGTCTCCTAGCAGCGACAGTGGGGCACGGCTGCAGGCTCGTTCTGGTGAGGCCGGCCGTGACAGTGAGAAGAACAGAAAGGAACGTTATCTTGCAACGCGTCGGAGCAAATGACATGACGCCCACTGTTCGAGTGTTAGTTATAACGTCGTTTTGACCACTGCTGTTTTTAAGATAGAATGCGACCGTCTACTGGCTAATGAAAGGAATTTTGATAAAGCAACACAAATAAAGGGTGTATCTATAGAGATGTATGGCAACGGCCTTGCCGCAGTAGATACACCGGTTCCCGTCAGATCGCTGAAGTTAAGCGCTGTTAGGCGTGACCGGCACTTGAATGGGTGACATCTGGGCCGCCAAGCACTGTTGTCATTTTTAGGGGTGCACTCAGCCTCGTGATATCAATTGAGGAGCTACTCCACCGAATAGTAGCGGCTCCGGTCAAAGAAAACGATCATAACGACCGGGAGAGCGGTTTGCTGACCACACGCCCCTCCTAATTGCATCCTCAGCTGAGGATGACACGGCTGTCGGATGGTCCCGATGGGCCACTTGCGGCTTGAAGACGGACTGCTGCTTTTAAGGGCGTAAAAGGGTTAAAATCAGAACTAGAGAACTATATCAGATACAGTTTCAACCACCTGACACCATAACTTTTCTCCAAATGCCAGTGGAACACTGAATATCGAACACTACCAACCAACACAAGGGGTGGTACACTTTCTCACTGTACATGGCCCGTATCCTGGGTATTTGCATGAGATAGGAAGGAGACCATGTGGCTGTGGCGCTCCTGAAGGGACGCCTGAGCATATGATCTATGACTGTTCAGATTTCGCACAAGGTGTCTCTGAGGAGAGGCGACAGTTAGGGACAAATGACACTCGGGGTGTCATCCTTGACCCAGATAAATATCTGACCTTTCAAGGGTCCGGAAATACATTATCTACAAAAACTAAACAGGTATTGGTGTAAAACTATGGGGGATGGAAAACAAAGGTGAGAAAAGCTTAAGCTCTCGGCACAGTCTGAGATGTATCGGCATCTAGAAAGAGGGCATTGCGAGAAAAGCTGCCGCCGTCAGTGGTACAGTAGATCTTTGACCTGGCCACCGATGCTGAAGTGGGACTTCGCCAGCCGTTATCAGTGGACCGGGGGGCCTCTCGCCTGAAGGCCACTGAGCGAAACCCATCATGACTTACCTTTTATGACAGAACATTGCAGGGGGCAAGACAGAAGAGTAAGACAGACTCCCTTATCTTCTGGAAGATAGATAAGAAGGATGTCTTGAGGTGAGTTCGTGTTGACGATCGTCTTCGCACTCGTCCACACTAAAATACCTATTCATGACAAAGATACCTACCTCGACTAATAAACTAACATGATAGAAAATTTAAAAAAAATGTAGTTAAAGATGTAAGCAGGAACCGCAAAAAGCGCTTGAGAACTTGCAGAAGTGTTACGGCGTTAAGTCAAGTGCCGGCAAACCAGCCGGGAACGAGACAACAGAGAGGGCTGTGAAGAAGATTTCAGCTAATTGTACGGTGACCAACCCCTCTCCAGGACGACAACGCGACAGCAACGGCCTCTATACGAAGAGAAGAGCCACGCCCGACCGGTCGCAGCCATTTCTACAGCAGCTTGAAGACTAGCAACTAGGTAGAAGCGTCAAAGCTCATTGTTTTCCTTGTACATTCTATGTAGCTCAAACTTGTAAGTGCTGTACTGAAGAGATTTCTTATTTTGTCTGTCGACCTTTGCTTGCAACTCATCTGTTTAACACAAAGGTAAGTATCGTCATTTATCTCTCGCAATAAATTCCATTAATACGATTTGTTTGAACTATTTGTCTAGCGATCAGAGAAACCATGTTCCCTAGACACCCCATATTCGACGACTAGGCAGGATTCAACAAGATGTAGTGTTGTAGATTTTTGGTTGGTATTCTTGCATTCTTTAAGGTTGGAGAAGGGATTTAAAATAAGACGTTTACCTGGCAGTGGTATTTGAGATAGTAGGGCGTTCCACCTCTAAGTTGTTTAGGGATGAGCAACGTCTGGGGATAGCCCAGGGCGTCTAAGAGGCCAACTGAATGTTATTGTAAAATAAAGATGTAAGTACCTGTATTCTCACTGTCGTAAGAAAGAGATAGTTTTGTTAGTCGTCTTATCATTGCTAACTTAATTGTATCTTGGTCTCAGGCTTTTGTATATAGTATATAATTTTGAAAAGAATGAAATTGGCCGTATGGATACTCGTCTTGTTTTAGACGCCCGTTTCCTAACACAAAGCACGTGGCATTGCTGTAGATTGCAGACGCCCGAGCGAACAACTCATCTGTCCTCTCGGGCGTTATAGACCGTTCCACGAACTATGACAATTGAAGCAGGTAGAGACGCGGACGTTGATTGCATTATTGTCGTTTCCAAGCGACGGTTGCTGTACAGATATGCACGAGCTTTGCGCTTGATTGTAAGCGTGTCTCCTCCAAATTAGGTGTCATACCTTCCAGTGTAGAATCTGCGCCTACCACCACCATCATCCATGACATCTCGCTGTAAATAGAATAAAAATTCACTAAATAATTCGCTGCGACCACTCGTAATGCTGGAACTGGCTACGGCATTCACAGCAGAGTGCTTAGATCACTACTGAACGCTCATTGGCTGTCAAACATTGCGTGACGTATGTATGCAGAAGAAGCCTAAACTCGACCGCCATCGTTTGTGACACCTAAGCTCACCAGGCGTTTACGTTTAACATGAAATGTACTGGCAGTGCAGATGTGGACTACCATCAGCCGTCATTCCATGACGACAAAGAATGACCGAAGGAACTTTACATCGTAATTTGGAATAACACAGCCACTGCAATGTCGTATTTATCCGCCGACACCAGGAAAGCGACTTTCAAGTAAAATGTCTCGCCTGTACGGCAATATACATAATGGATGTACGATTACAGGTTGTAGACGCATGGCTGACGACATACGGAAGTTTGGGTCTAGCGTGAGTCGTGCTCGGATAGCCAAATGGAAAGGCAACCGCTCGCGATAAGCTGAAAATCCGAGCTCCAACCCCGGTCCGGCACAAGTTTTCATTGTCGCCATTCCATTCTACAGCTGATGGTTATCCTTATTCTCAACTGCGAATACGTTTCATGAACTTCACGACGGCTGTAGTCGCCGTAGTGCCTGTACCTGCGTGTGTGTTCAAAGGAATGTTATGTAGTAATTTGGAACACCACAGGAACTGCAGTATCGTGTTCATTTTTCAAGCGGACTTTGTTGTACGTAAACACGGGCAAATGAAAATGTGACAGAGCGGCTGAAAGCGGCAACTGTGTTTGGCCATGCGCATAGATATACTGTGCGAGATGTTGCTGGATTTGTTGGTGTTTCGCATCTGCAGGCCACGAAACGCATCTGCTTGCCACGAAAAATATTGTGGCTACGTAACACGGCGTCAGAAGTGTGGTCGGAAAAAGTTCCAAATTGGTGACGCATTTCATAGCTTGTGAATCAAAACTGCTTCCAAACCCGACAGGAATTTCTGCAGGCATTGAATGATGGTCCATCCCAACCACAGAAGCGGCTCGTAGTGAAACTGCGTGCTTATGGAATATCGTCTCAGTTATGTGACTGGATTTGCGATTTCCTGTCAGAGAGGTCACAATTTGTAGTAACTGACAGAAAGCCATCGAGTAAAACAGAACTGATTTCAGGCGTTCCCCAAGGCAGTGTTACAGGCCCTTCGCTGTTCCTTATCTATATAAACGATTTGGCAGACAACCTGAGCAGCCGTTCTCGATTCTTTGCAGATGACGCTGTCTTTTATCGACTAATTAAGTCATCAGAAGATCAAAACAAACTGCAAAACGATTTAGAAAACATATCTGAATGGTGCGAAAAGTAGCAGTTGAACCTAAATAACGAAAAGTGTGGGGTCATCCATATGAGTGCTAAAAGGAACTCGTTAAACTTCGGTTACACGATAAGTCAGTCGAATCTAAAAGCCGTAAATTCAACTAAATACCTAGATATTACAATTACGAGCAATTTAAATTGGAAGGAACACATATAAAATGTTTTGGGGAAGGCTAACCAAAGACTGCGTTTCATTGGCAGGACACTTAGAAAATGCAACAGACCTAGTAAGGAGACGGCCTACACTACGCTTGTCCGTCCTCTTTTAGAATACTGCTGCGCGGTGTGGGATCCTTACCAGATAGGACTGACGGAGTACATCGAAAAAGTTCAAAGAAAGGCAGCACGTTTTGTATTATCGCGAAATATGGGAGAGAGTATCACAGAAATGATGCAGGATTTGGGCTGGAAATCATTGAAAGAATGGCGTTTTTCGTTGCGACGGGATCTTCTCACGAAATTTCTCCCCCGAATGCGAAAATATTTTGTTGGCACCTACCTACATAGGGCGGATCGATCACCACGATAAAATAAGGGAAATCAGAGCTCGTACGGAAAGATATAGGTGTTCTTTCTCTCCACGCGCTATACGAGATTGGAATAATAGAGAATAGTAACGGTGGTTCAATTAACCCTCTGCCAGGAACTTAAATTGTAATTTGCAGAGTATCTATGTACATGTAGATGTAGATGTTAGCGAGATAACGCTGCGACAGAAATTGAATGCAATTGATATTTGGAGCCGGTCATCTCGTAAGAGGCCATTGCTGGCACAGGCATATATAGCTACGCGTCTTCAGGCTAAAAATCTTCGAACATGGACATTAGCTGGCTGTCGGAACGTAATGTGCGCTGATGAACCATGGTTTTACCTATATTTATATGAAGTACATCGTCGACAGCACCGAAGGCCAAATGAAACATTTCGTCTTGAACGTGTGTAAGGTCATATACAAGCAGAAGGCGGGTCTACGACGTTGTGAATGAGTTTTTCTTATCGTGAATTGGAACTCATCACAGAGTTGACCAAGAAAATGAACCAAGACGTGTATTTAAACATATCGAATGATGTCGACACCTGCAGTAAGCACATGCATGATAAGTATGCTATTTATACCCCTACTTTTACCACACAGTAGCAAAGTTCATCGGGTTGCAAAAATATGTGACTGTGTTTCTGAACACAACCCCACGGTATTACATCCCTTAGTGCCCTACAAAATCACTAGACTTGAACCCCATAGGAAATCTGTGGGGCATATTGGAACAGGTGGTTAGACACCGACATTACCATTCATTTTGATCCTCAGCGAAAATCTTAACTTGTATGCGACGTACCTGCACAACCATGTGAACTCATTTCCTGGTAGAATACAGGCAATTATCAAGCCCAGAGACGAAATTACACGGTGTAAAATGATGCTTGTAATGATATCCGTAGGAGCTGAGGGGCCGACTAATATTTTGTCCAGTGAACTTTCTAGGGTGGCACTGAGCATGGTACTCCTCAACCCATCGGTTAGATGTTTGCGTGGCGGTCGTGGAATCCCGGCTAACGCGAGCAACATTATCACCGAACGACGAACTGCACTTTCGACAGGTTACGATGCTGCCTTTGTCAGATGCCAGTATATGCTAGCAGATGGAGCCTAACACAATCTTCTCACCAGCAACGTGTCCGCGCACCCGTCAAGAACCATCTCTTGAAAAAAATTATATGGGTTTCGGAACTACTAGGCATTCCACTGTTACAGGAGGTGCGTTTTGCAGCGCTACCATCGATAGCAGAGTATGAGTTCTTTACATCTCGTGGAGATAATCTAGGCAGTGGTGTGACGGTGTATATTCGCCAAGGTATCCTGACTGACGACATCACGTATCTCCCTCTTCCAGATGTATTGTGTTTACGATTCATTTTACGCGTCTAATTAATGTCTATGTGGATTCTGGTACTCGGCGTCGGCGTGAAAGGGCACACTCTCCCTAGGTCAACATGAACATCGTCTCTTTGGAGGGGACTTTAACTGTGTACTAGGCCGTAAAGACCAATACTCAAATTTTACCACGTGGCAGGAGCTGTGTCTCATTGTTGCGATAGCTGGGATACCTCGGAGATATGGCGCTCAGACGTTTCACCCGGGTAATTCAGCAAGTCGGTTAGACCATATTTATGTCTCCCGTGGGCTGGTTGATGCGGTGATCGACGTAGAACGCTGGCCTCTGTCGTTCTCTGACCACTGCGCGTACATGTGTACACTGCTCCTTCCCCGCCAGGAGGTCAAGAGGAGTCGGGCGCCATGGAAACTCAACACTCAGCATCTGCAGGATCCTGATTGTTGCCAACGTATCGCCTGGACGTAGATAACGTGCGAACGGCGTCTCCGATGCTGAGCATCAGTGATGGGCTGGTGGCTGGAACGTGCCAGACCGATGCTCCGTCGCACATTCATCACTTACAGCACGGAGGTGGCCGCTTGGCAGAGGCGCACTACAGACATCTACATCAGCGCCCTCCACTACCTTGATGGCCAGCCACCTTCGCATGAAGTGTAAATTGAACGCATCACGATAATCTCTCCATTGGCAAAAGATTCCGGAATAGTCCCCCATTCGGATCTCCGGGAGGGGACTGCCAAGGGGGAGGTTACCATGAGAAAAAGATTGAATAATCAACGAAAGGATAACGTTCTACGAGTCGGGGCGTGGAATGTCAGAAGCTTGAACGTGGTAGGGAAACTAGAAAATCTGAAAAGAGAAATGCAAAGGCTCAATCTAGATATAGTAGGGGTCAGTGAAGTGAAGTGGAAGGAAGACAAGGATTTCTGGTCAGATGAGTATCGGGTAATATCAACAGCAGCAGAAAATGGTATAACAGGTGTAGGATTCGTTATGAATAGGAAGGTAGGGCAGAGGGTGTGTTACTGTGAACAGTTCAGTGACCGGGTTGTTCTAATCAGAATCGACAGCAGACCAACACCGACAACGATAGTTCAGGTATACATGCCGACGTCGCAAGCTGAAGATGAACAGATAGAGAAAGTGTATGAGGATATTGAAAGGGTGATGCAGTATGTAAAGGGGGACGAAAATCTAATAGTCATGGGCGACTGGAATGCAGTTGTAGGGGAAGGAGTAGAAGAAAAGGTTACAGGAGAATATGGGCTTGGGAGAAGGAATGAAAGAGGAGAAAGACTAATTGAGTTCTGTAACACGTTTCAGCTGGTAATACCGAATACCCTGTTCAAGAATCACAAGAAGAGGAGGTATACTTGTAAAAGGCCGGGAGATACGGGAAGATTTCAATTAGATTACATCATGGTCAGACAGAGATTCCGAAATCATATACTGGATTGTAAGGCGTACCCAGGAGCAGATATAGACTCAGATCACAAGATAGTAGTGATGAAGAGTAGGCTGAAGTTCAAGACATTAGTCAGGAAGAATCAATACGCAAAGAAGTGGGATACGGAAGGACTAAGGAATGACAAGATACGTTTGAAGTTCTCTAACGCTATAGATACAGCAATAAGGAATAGCGCAGTAGGCAGTACAGTTGAAGAGGAATGGACATCTCTAAAAAGGGCCATCACAGAAGTTTGGAAGGAAAACATAGGTACAAAGAAGGTAGTTGCGAAGAAACCATGGGTAACAGAAGAAATACTTCAGTTGATTGATGAAAGGAGGAAGTACAAACATGTTCCGGGAAAATCAGGAATACAGAAATACAAGTCGCTGAGGAATTAAATAAATAGGAAGTGCAGGGAAGCTAAGACGAAATGGCTGCAGGAAAAATGTGAAGACATCGAAAAGGATATGATTGTCGGAAGGACAGACTCAGCATACAGGAAAGTCAAAACAACCTTTGTTGACATTAAAAGCAACGGTGGTAACATTAAGAGTGCAACGGGAATTCCACTGTTAAATGCCGAGGAGAGAGCAGATAGGTGGAAAGAATACATTGAAAGCCTCTTTGAGGGTGAAGATTTGTCTGATGTGATAGAAGAAGAAACAGGAGTCGATTTAGAAGAGACAGGGGATCCAGTATTAGAATCGGAATTTAAAAGAGCTTTGGAGGACTTACGGTCAAAGAAGGCAGCAGGGATAGATAACATTCCATCAGAATTTCTAAACTCATCGGGGGAAGTGGCAACAAAACGACTATTCACGTTGGTGTGTAGAATATATGAGTCTGGCGACATACCATCTGACTTTCGGAAAAGCATCATCCACACAATTCCGAAGACGGCAAGAGCTGACAAGTGCGAGAATTATCGCACAATCAGCTTAACAGCTCATGCATCGAAGCTGCTTACAAGAATAATATACAGAAGAATGGAAAAGAAAATTGAGAATGCGCTAGGTGACGATGTTTCGCTTTAGGAAAAGTAAAGGGACGAGAGAGGCAATTCTGACGTTACGGCTAATAATGGAAGCAAGGCTAAAGAAAAATCAAAACACTTTCATAGGATTTGTCGACCTGGAAAAAGCGTTCGACAATATAAAATGGTGCAAGCTGGTCGTGATTCTGAAAAAAGTAGCGGTAAGCTATAGGGAGAGACGGGTCATATACAATATGTACAACAACCAAGAGGGAATAATAAGAGTGGACGATCAAGAACGAAGTGCTCGTATTAAGAAGGGTGTAAGACAAGGCTGTAGCCTTTCGCCCCTACTCTTCAATCTGTACATCGAGGAAGCAATGATGGAAATAAAAGAAAGGTTCAGGAGTGGAATTAAAATACAAGGTGAAAGGATATCAATGATACGATTCGCTGATGACATTGCTATCCTGAGTGAAAGTGAAGAAGAATTAAATGATCTACTGAACGGAATGAACAGTCTAATGAGTACACAGTATGGTTTGAGAGTAAATCGGAGAAAGACGAAGGTAATGAGAAGTAGTAGAAATGAGAACACCGAGAAACTTAACATCAGGATTGATGTTCACGAAGTCAATGAAGTTGAGGAATTCTGCTACCTAGGCAGTAAAATAACCAACGACGGACGGAGCAAGGAGGACATCAGAAGCAGAGTCGCCATGGCAAAAAAGGCATTTCTGGCCAAGAGAAGTCTACTAATACCGGCCTTGTTTTGAGGAAGAAATTTCTGAGGATGTACGTCTGGAGTACAGCATTGTATGGTAGTGAAACATGGACTGTGGGAAAACCGGAACAGAAGAGAATCGAAGCATTTGAGATGTCGTGCTATAGACGAATTAGGTGGATTAGGTGGACTGATAAGGTAAGGAAAGAGGAGGTTCTACGCAGAATCGGAGAGGAAAGGAATATGTGGAAAACACTGATAAGGAGAAGGGACAGGATGATAGGACATCTGCTAAGACATGAGGGAATGACTTCCAAGGTACTAGAGGGAGCTGTAGAGGGCAAAAACTGTAGAGGAAGACAGAGATTGGAATACGTCAAGCAAATAATTGAGGACGTAGGTTGCAAGTGCTACTCTGAGATGAAGAGGTTAGCACAGGAAAGGAATTCGTGGCGGGCCGCATCATACCAGTCAGTAGACTGATGACCAAAAAAAAAAAAAAAATGGTTAAGGCGAAGCTACTAGCGATTACTTGCCGGAAACTACAGGGAGCTGTGGTACGCGGCCGCGTGACTTGATATGACGTGATGGGAGTATCCCTCCATGCATCATATTATGCACGATCGCAGACACCGCAGACAAAACTTAATCACTGAACTCTTGGATCACGGTACACAGCGGGTCACCTGCCAAGCGAACACAGTCGATGACTTTGTCAAACATTATCGCCGGCTCTACCGTGCTAATGATGGGGGCGCCCTGGACTTCAATCCTATCGCCGTGGACGTTCCACGCACTGTCACAGTTGAGGAAGGATTTAGGTTCATGGAACCTTTTACCTCTGAAGACGTCACTGTCGCTATCTTGATTGGTGCACTTTGCAAGTCGCCAGGCGTCAACGGACTACATAATGAATTTTATTGTACGTATTTTGATCTCATGTCTACACGATGGATGGAGATGTATCATGAACTGATCATATCTGCAGCTGCTATTCCACAAGTTTTTGTCGAGGGCATTGTTGTTCCAGTTCATAAACCGACACCTGGAATTACGTTTCATTACCACGCTATTATCTTACTATTTACTCACTACAAAATTTTTGAGCAGTTATTGGTGGCGCGCTACAAATCCCTCTTACCACGTGACCTCTCAACTCAGTAAAATACTCCAGGTACACAGTTAGCGTCCAGAGAGCCAATGCAGATTGTCGTGACGTGATTCCGCTGACAGATGCGTGCAGACTTCTTGCGGCGACCCAAGCCGTAGATTTTGACGTCAAGTTTGACGAGGTCATCCACGGGTAGGCTTCCCGGCCCGGTTCATCAGTGTCATTCGGCGGCTCTTATGCAGCGCATGTTCGTTGGTCCAGGTCAATGGGCGAGTGGTGGTTGGCTCTGGGCACTATGGGACTTAACATCTGAGGTCATCAGTCCCCTAGAACTTAGAACTACTTAAACCTAACTAAGCTAAGGACATCACACATACATGGCCGTGGCGGGATTCGAATCTGCGACCGTAGCGGTCATGCGGTTCCAGACTGTAGCGTCTAGAACCGCTCGGCCACCCCGGCCGGCGCGTGTGTTGCTTCCGATACCGAGCCAACTGTCAGTCCGCCAAGGCTGCCCCCTAACCATGCACCTTTCTGCAGTGGCGCTGAAACCGCTCGTAGGTCTGCCGACGGCGCTGTTGTCCGGAATCTCCATATGCGGTTATGTATGTCTGCATACACAGGTGATCAACTCCTGCTGGCTCGTTCTCTGGAGGAGATCGCACAGATCCTCGACATCATTACTGTTAATAGGAGGGCTGCTGAAAGTGTGACGACTGTGCACATATCCACGGCACTGTCTGTTAGGCGCTGACTTCCCCAGAAGATCTGTCGCCCCTGTCCTACGTCCAACTTCTCTGCTATCTTGTTATCACCTTCATGTCGTCAATGCACCTTATAGCGGTGGTCAACTTCCGTCAAGTTTTGAGAATTAGCCGTTTGATGATCAGTCACTACGCCCTACGCCTCCTCCAACCTCTGCTTGCGTGTTGCCTACCTGTACGCCTATCTGCCAGCCAGAATATTTCATATTGCGCAGGGTCTGCCGACGATGATTAAGACAGGACGTTTTATTTAAGGGGCATTCTGATATTTTCTGAAAATTGGGGCCGGCCGAAGTGGCCGCGCGGTTCTGGCGCTGCAGTCTGGAACCGCGAGATCGCTACGGCCGCAGGTTCGAATCCTGCCTCGGGCATGGATGTGTGTGATGTCCTTAGGTTAGTTAGGTTTCACTAGTTCTAAGTTCTAGGGGACTAATGACCTCAGCAGTTGAGTCCCATAGTGCTCAGAGCCATTTGAAAATTGGGTCCATCTTCAAAGTACGCTGTGACACACTTACTTCCCCCACCCGCTCTCCCCATACATGCAGGAGAGATTGGCCTTAAGAACGTACGCTATTCTGCGGAGGCACTTTACATGGCACGATGTATAATCAATGGCGCAGAGTTGAGGCCTCCATTGCGCACTAGTCTTCTTGTGGCAGTGTCCCTCTCGCCAACGGTCACGCGTTTGCACTCATCTTGGCGTTAATTGTGGAACTCAGTTATGGTCGCGCCCAATATCCACGAAAGCGCTGGCCGCGCGTAGTGTCAAACTAACCAGTGGCTCAGTGCCATATGACTGGCGGACCCTCCCGTCTCTGCCTTTGTCGTAGTGTCGATGATGATCATCACCACTTCAACCGTGTAGCCGTTACGGATGTCTGGTTGTTGAGGCGACAAATGCCTCCGCATGTTATTGACCCAGAATCACTTCTTTGCCCAGCGGTGGAACATTTTCCTGCTACAAAGTCTCAGGTGGTTCTCTGGATAAAGGGCCGAACCTTGGACTACCTATACGGAGATACTCATCACTCTCGCCTTGATTTTTGGCAATACTGCACATGCGGAGGTTTCGCGATATTTCCATTACAGCACGTGTTTTGCCAATTATCTTAACAGCGTTTTTATCACACCCTCACTAAGTTGACGTGTTCTCGACGTGGCAGGGGCCAGCCCGATTCGAAAGGAACATGGCGCACCAGTACGTTGGACTGGGCCCGCCTGCCATCCTTTAGCACCCAGTGGCGTTACCAGTGTTCCGGATGGGTGGATTAGTTTTAATTTGTTTTTCACTATATATATGTGACAAAGAAAATAAATAACTAAAATAAAAATGACGGGTGTTAGGGTGCTGCACAGTGATGGCTGGGGGGAGGCGTCGTGGCCAGGCCTTGGGATTCGACCCCAGCCGACTTGTCTCCTCCAGCCTGTAGCTGACTGTGACTGTAATACGAGAAATAAAAAATAAAAAAAAGTCATGAAAGAAAATAAAACTAAACTGAAGAATAAAAATGTAACTATACAGACGGAAATTTACTTCCTTCAAAGCATAAAAACAGGGGTGGGGGAGGGGGGAGGGCGGGAGGGGGAGCATCTTTGATAAGAAAATGTCGGTAGAGTACTTGCCCGCAAAAGGCAAAAGTCTCATGTTCGAGTCTCGGTCTGGTACACAGTTTTTATCTGCCAAGAAGTTTCATATCAGCAGAGATACTGCTACAAGTGAAAATTTCACTAAGGGAAAAAATAAACTGTTTGACAATGAGATTATTAGTGACGAATCGTAACTACGGATTGGGGAAAGACCGAGTAGGAATTCCCACTGGTCTTTTTCGAAGCAACCAAGCAGGTTTTTGCCTTGGGATACGGGCATCTATGCGTCCAACCTTTAACTTACGTGGGCCACATTCGAAGAAGACGAGTACTTTTGGGCGCTGAGAAGAGAGAGAGAGAGAACGGGATATACCAATGAGAGAACAGCACCGTGTGGCGTGAGTTCTGAATTGGAAATATTCAATTTATCAACAGTTTTCATCAGCAGAATTTTACGGATTTTGTAGATTTTTTACCTCTTGTGTGACAGATGCTCACTTCTTGGGCCCCACTGACGCCACTGTCCGTCGGGCCGCGGGTTCGACACCCTTCCCTTAGAGGGATCACGGTAAACCTAAATATGGATGACTGGAAGGGGACTTGAGTTTCTGTCCTTCGCTATCAACTACGACAAATCAGTCCATGTCCCAACACAACTAAAAAAAAAACTAACATCACAACTAATAAACGTGGCAGTAAATTTGCGAAAATCTATCTCATACGGATGCATATTGACAGTGCTTCAGCCCGCTCATCTTCCGCGAATGGCCTAAAAATGCGAGAGACTGGCGCTCTTGTGATAATCAGTGTTCGTCGTACTACACACACATGCATTCTGGACGACTCATTAGCAAATATCGGAAACACTCCACTCTTGCGACAAAGAATGGCAGTAATTAATTCTGCTAATTAACACAGAATCATATCCCGCAGTATGACGGCATGGCGATGTTAATTTCAGTGACATTCTCTGAGGGCATTCTGTGAAGTTGACTGACGTGTCACTG
The DNA here is from genome assembly GCF_023864345.2 of Schistocerca serialis cubense. Taxonomy (NCBI): domain Eukaryota; kingdom Metazoa; phylum Arthropoda; class Insecta; order Orthoptera; family Acrididae; genus Schistocerca; species Schistocerca serialis. The sequence continues at coordinate 697,415,581 of NC_064639.1, forward strand.
CGGATGTTTGTTACACCGTCACGTCGGCTGTACCTCGCACTGTGTGGCTGTAACGCCCGTAACCACACCTGGTGGTAGCTAAAGCCCGTGCTGCGACACTACCGTTCTGCTGCGAATGTTTTCATTATTTTGAACATTTACACCCAACAGCATATGGACGCTGACATACGGACAGAGCGCCTGCCGGGCCTCATAAATATTGGCTGCAGATTATTATGCATGGAATAAATCTAGTCCGCCGTTATTCAACGCGAGCGACATTAGGGCTCCCATCATTCACGTATCTCATTTTCAGAGAGCTCCAGCCAAGCGCTTTGCGCGGTGAATCTGAGTTGCAGTAGGGACGTCGAGACCAGCTGCACAACTAAATTCGTTCGTGCATAACTTGTAAGTCGTACACTTTTCCGTAAGGGGTTCTTGCTTATATAGCTATTAAGAAGTACTTTCCACATCGGTGTGAAGGTATTTTTCGCTGAAATATATGTTAAGCGCTAAAGTTAATCAGCCGAAGTCAGGAATCATGTGAAGCACATATTACTAGGTTTCTAAGGTATCAGTCAATCATATAACGACTTATGCCTTTTCGATAAGTATCGATCACTTTTGGTTTCTCGTTTTCTTTTCTTCCCTACACAAACTGGGATAAGCAGCATTCCTTGACGTGGGAAGTTGAGTGAACTTAGGAATCAACGGTAGTAAAATGTTGTTCGGGTGTTTTGAAGTTGAATAGTGAACGATTCCGATTTGAGGCACAGTTTTCCCTGTTATTGAGACTTTCGTTGTAAAAGAAAAGAACAAAAAAAAGTGAGCACATTTATAAACAAACTTGCGATCCATCCCTACTTCACGCGATTAGCACAAAGCATCTACGACCGGACGCCTTGTCCGGCACAGCAGTAATTTCGTTTACAGGCCATGACGTAGAATTATGCGTGAGATTCAGAGAACAATGTTTGCTAACTGAATACAGTCACTGCAATATAACTTAAAAGATCTAAGCAGCGCACACCAGAAAGGTTCTTGTTGTTGTTGTTGTTGTGGTCTTCAGTCCAGAGACTGGTTTGATGCAGCTCTCCATGCTACTCTATCCTGTGCAAGGTTCTTCATCTCCCAGTACCTACTGCAACCTACATCCTTCTGAATCTGTTTAGTGTATTCATCTCTTGGTCTCGCTCTACAATTTTTACCCTCCACGCTGCCCTCCAATACTAAATTGGTGATCCCCTGATGCTTCAGAATATGCCCTACCAAGCAACCCCTTCTTCTAGTCAAGTTTTGCCACGAATTTCTCTTCGCCCCAATTCTATTCAATACCTCCTTATTAGTCATGTGATTTACTCATCTAATCTTCAGCATTATTCTGTTGCACCACATTTCGAAAGCTTCTATTCTCTTCTTGTTTAAACTATTTATCGTCCACGTTTCACTTCCATACATCGCTACACTCCATAAAAATACTTTCAGAAACGACTTCCTGACACTTAAATCAATACTGGATGTTAACAAATTTCTCTTCTTCAGAAACGCTTACCTTGCCATTGCCATTCTACATTTTATATCGTCTCTGCTTCGACCATCATCAGTTATTTTGCTCGCCAAATAGCAAAACTAATTTAATACTTCAAGCGTCTCATTTCCTAATCTAATTCCCGCAGCGTCACCCGATTTAATTCGACTACAGTCCATTATCCTCGTTTTGCTTTTGTTGATATTCATCTTATATCCTCCTTTCAAGACACTGTCCATTCCGTTCAGCTGCTCTTCCAGGTCCTTTACTGTCTCTGACAGGATTACAATGTCATCGGTAAAAGTCAAAGTTTTTACTTCTTCTCCATGGATTTTAATTCCTACTCCTTCTTTTGTTTACTTTACTGCTTGCTCAATATACAAATTGAATAACCCTGTCCCACTACCTTCCCAACCACTGCTTCCCTTTCATGCCCTCGACTCTTATAACCGCCATATGGTTTCTGCACAAATTGTAAATAGCCTTTTACCCCTCCAACCTTCAGAATTTGAAAGAGAGTATTCCAGTTAATATTGTCAAAAGCTTTATCTAAGTCTACAAATGCTAGAAACGTAGGTTTGCCGTTCCTTAATCCGTTTTCTAAGATACGTCGTAGGGGTCAGTATTGCCTCAAGTGTTGAAACATTTCTACGAAATCCAAACTATTCTTCCCCGAGGTCGGCTTCTAAGGGTTTTTCCACTCGTGTGTAAAGAATTCGTGTTAGTATTTTGCATCCGTGGATTATTAAACTGATAGTTCGGTAATTTTCACATCTGCCAACACCTGCTATCTTTGGGATTGGAATTATTACATTCTTCTTGAGGTCTGAGGGTATTTCGCCAGTCTCATACATCTTGCTCACTAGATGGTAGAGATTTGTTAGGCCTGGTCCTCCTAATGCTGTCAGTAGTTCTAATCGAATGTTGTCTACTTCCGGAGCCTTGTTTCGACTTAGGTCTTTCAGTGCTCTGTCAAACTTTTCAAGCAGTATCATATCTCCTATTTCATCTTTCTGTACATTCTCGTCCATGTCTATAATTTTGTCCTCAAGAACATCGCCCTTGTATTGACCCTCTATATGCTCCTTTTACCTTTCTGCATTTCCTTCTTTGCTTAGAACTGGGTTTCCATCTGAGCCCTTGATATTCATTCAAGTGGTTCTCTTCTCTCCAAAGGTCTCTTTAATTTTCCTGTAGGCAGTATCTATCTTACCCTTAGTGACACAAACCATCCCTGCTTAGCGATTTTGCACTTCCTGTCGATCTCATTTTTGAGACGTTTGTATTAGTTTTTGCCTCCTTCATTTGCTTACGGGGCATGAATCTCAAAGGTTCCATATTTAATTGGCGTTTGAAGTGACATCACGTGGCAATTACAAGAGCACATCATAACGTAATTAATCTGCTTACTACGAATCTAAAAGTGTGTTTGTGTGATTGGATATATATTTTAGTTTGTAGTATCTGATCCGTCGGAGGCTGGACTGGTCACATAATCTGATTCGTATGTAAAGAAAGTGTCAGACTTCGATTCGTTTGTAAGATACCGCCTAAATGCAGTCAATCTATAAAGCTGGCTTGTTACAAAACACTCGTCTGACCCTTTTTAGAATATTGCTCAAGTATGTGGGACCCATTCCAGAGAACACTAACATGGGGATATTGGCGGTGTACAAAGAAGTACAGGAGCAGTACTGAAAAGTTTGTCTGACGGACGGAAAACCGTCACGATAATGCCGAAACAGTCTGAACAGGTAGACGGTTGGAGATAGAAATCTGAGAGTTATAAATCGGGTTCCAGACCAAGCTGTGCCACTGACTGTTACGGTAGTTGCGTTGAAGTGTGGAGGCATTATTAGTCCTTTGGAAAATAGAAAACAAAAGAGTGTCAGAGGATAAAAAGCTGTTACGTCAATAGAGGAGATGGACACAGGACATACGCTTTAGCTGCAGAAGGGTCAGGGGAAAAATGAGCTTACTTTAAAGAAAATCCAAATCACTATTTGCAATCCGCCCCTTTCCTGCCGGAGTTCAGAAGTTCAACCACTGAACTGCCCTACTTTACATTTCGTAGTGCATAAACAGCAGCGTTCTCATACGGAAGCAACCAATCTGAAGACGGCTTGTGTAGTAACTCCCTTGTATACAAATGCTACTACAAAAAAACATATTTAAAGATGTCATGAATCATAAGGCAAGTATTATATGTAAAATAATTACTAAATGCTGGGAACAATCGTTAGGAGAAGTTTGTTCATCAAAACATATTTAATAGCAGATAAAAGAATTTCAAAACCATTAATGATGGTACATTTTGATACAATGATTAACTGCCTGACGAGACGACGAGAACAAAACCTGTAGTTTCGTCCTCTCTTTGGAACAGAAACACCGGGAATACGACAACGTACGATAGACAGAACATAGGATCCACAATGCCAATGGATCCTACGAAGATGTTCTCTAGGACATAATCACCGGAAGTTCTAGTCTCAGTGGGAGTCTCTGTGAGAGAATGTCTATGGAATTGGGAAACACTACAGAGGCTCTAGTGGCGAGATTCTGAGCCCGTCACTGAGATTTCCTGCTAGGGCTCAATGGCAGCGTACTATGTGGCAGTAGTATTATGCAGCATCCGGTCATGTACAAAGGTTCTCACATACCATCCTTGTACATGCGCCTGCAACCTCACAAAATATCGGATGAAATCCTCTTTTTAGCATTTGGTACAGAACGGCGAGAGGGATGTAGGTGGAGTGGAAGATATTATTGTCAGGGTTGAATAAAAGTCATAAATTCGAAGAAAATATCTACGTATATCGAAGTTTATGGTATTCGGAGGGGACAACAAGGATGTACTTATGCCGTGTGCCAGTCGCATGGGCAGCATGACTAAGTGGCCAAAAGGTAAAAGAGTTTTCAAAGGAATAGTAATATTTCTGGTAAGAGATTTGAATAACAGAGATAGGGGGAGACGCAAGTTACAATGGAGACTGAGCGCAGTGGAAAGCTCAATTACGAGATATGCTAAATAAAAGTTAGCAAAATTCAGAAGCGTCTCTGTGCAGGCAGTCACATGGCCCTTCTTCTATGCATCCTCATTGGTTATTGAAAGAACTCTGGGCGATGCTGTTTATCAGTATGGGATTCGTATTGCCGTTGGACTCTGGTCTATCAATACAGCACCCATATGGCGGCACGTTTAGGCGACTGGGTGGTGTATGTCAGATGTTACCGAGCTAGGAACACAACAAAAACCATTAATTTGCAGGGGACCAAGTGTCAACTGACAACTAGGTTTGGACAACGATTGTGGTTCGATGAAACCTCTGCCAAGCACTTAAATGTGAATTGCAGAGTAGTCATGTAGATGTACCGATAGCCGATGGCGGTTTTCAGCCAAGTTATTAGCAAATAATCATTCACGAACACAAATTCGTTGACTAGTGAAAATCAAGTGGAATATCACGTGTATGGTTCTTGATGAACGTTAATAGCGTTTAAGACGGTTCCTCATTAAGTATAATGTGTATCGTAGCTTAATATCTTAGTACAGATTGCTCCATTCTGCTCTGGTTAATTCCGGTCCTTCCGACATGCCAAATTACTGAGTTGTGTCTATACCCAATCAGTTCGGCCCCGAGTTTATATTTGTATTGTTGGTTTTTGATAATAATAAACGTAAATGATTCCTTGTTTCGTCATTAATTTGTATTTGTATTACATTTTCGCAGCCGATGGGAGCCATATGCATTTCAATTCCTCAATTCTACTACATTTCGACGCCCAGCATGTAGCCATTTGCATGTCATTATTTCGTTTGAGTTCACTATTACAGTTCCAACCGAAGGAACGTTTAGGTCATAAATGAGTTTTAATATTACCCTCGCTCAGGGAGGCACACAAAATTGCAGAATACAATAACTATTATTTCTGTAATCATTAACTGACATAATTTAAACAACATCACTGGGAATGAGTTTTCAGGTTTAAAAAATAGCATGTTAGAAATTACATGTAAGTCTTACACTGACGTGCGAAGATGTCCCTAATCATTATAACTACGAATTTATTTCTGTCACAATAAGGTTACATTTAAATTTTCTTTAGCGCTTTACATGGGAAATATGTACAAAGGGTGTAAAATCGGCAATGTGTATTCTTTATAGCACAATGAATACTCTTCTAAAGAGTCTTTAAAGAAACAGTATAGGCGTCCCAATTCTTAGTTACACACACTGTATTATATGTCTTGAATGTTCCAACAATGGTTAGAATGGAAGTTTTCTAATTATATTAGCAGTTTTCACATTCACTGCTATAGGTTTTTCCGAAAGCAAATCGCTTTCGTAGCTGTCGAATCACACAGTCTTGAAATAACTCGGCCGCTGGAGTAGTGTTAACAAGGGCAGTTGCAGCCAAGATCGATTCGCACCATGGAACTGCTTTGATGCAGATCTGTTGGACGAGAGCAAGGATGTGGGGGCCGGAGCAGACTGGAATTAGGAAGCCTTATACGCGCTCCCCTGTCGTTGTTGTTGTGGTCTTCAGTCCAGAGGCTGGTTTGATGCAGCTCTCCATGCTACTCTATCCTGTGCAAGCTTTTCCATCTCGCAGTACCTCATACTGATTCTGCTTGGTGTATTCATCTCTTGGTATCTCTCTACGACCTTTATTCTCCATGCTGCCCTCCAATACCAAATGGGTATCCCTTGATGTCTCAGAACATGTCCTACCAACCGATCCCTTCTTCTAGTCAAGCTGACACGCTCCCCTAGTGGCTTGAAAGCCGCTATCCGGTCTGCAGCAAACGGGCACTCCGTGACCCTATCGCACACGTTCGTGGGTAGTGTAGGAATGGCGCTCGCAGTCGACTTCCTGTGCTGTCACGGATCATGCGCTCCATCGTGGTGTCAGCTAATCCGTCCGTGACAGCGGATGCACTGATTACCTAGGTGACGCTGATGTACTGAAAGGAACATGAGTCAGCGATAATTTTCGGCACGATCAAGACAGTATTGCATGTATAACTAGTCAGTTGTAAGTGACAAGTTACGCACAGTTTGTAATCTTCAGTTTTGAGAATCTCAAGCCCTGTATGTACTGGGGCGATTCTTGTAACCCTCTGGTGAAATACGTAGTACTGCACAGTTGATGCGAGATTTTACTAATATCCTAGTAATAATTATGAGTAGCACAATTTAACGGTTCATGCTCAACAAGTGCAACAACTTATGGGTCATCAGTTGTTATCCAATGCAAGATAATATACAGTAGTGTTGATGACAAGGTAGTCCAACTGCCCCTATGGTGAAAGCATGTACAGTGAACTGCTTTCAGGAAATATTTTCTAATTGGTGGCATCACTCTCAGGCAAGCTTTCGCCACAGGAGTGTGCAGCACATCCACCTACGTAACTGTGCAGCTCGGAGCTAAATTAATACCGGCGTAGCGTACTGCAGCATGCCTTTCTACCGCGTGTGGTGAGCTGGATCGTTACGTGCTGTAGCGCAACGTTGCAGTCCTGCAGCCTGCTACTTTACAGCAAGTGTACTCTGTCACACGAAACCCAGCAGGAGGAAATATAAAAGCTTTTCACCCAAGCATTAGCCGCATTTAGAATTGTATTGCGACTTTCACCGGCCAGGTGACAGTCTCCAGGCCAGCCAACAGTCAAATGTTTGGCTAAGCAGCTAGAGAAAGATCGAGGAAAATCATCAAATAGCTGATGCCGCTGGTCTGCGAGTCGCCTCCTAGCCCCGACGGTTCTGGACTACGAAATGGTGCCACTGACACAAGTCTGTCCATTGTTCGCCACAGCATGACGCTCCAGACGGTCTCCGGTGGTCCTGGGTTCAATGTGAGGCATCGACGCACCTATTCCAGCCACTTGTACTGCTTCCAGTACGTGTTAGTCCAGCCGTGAACTAACTGGATGCCGAACTGAGTCCAGTCTTGCGTCAGGAGCGTCACACACTCCACCAGCCGCTGCTTTGCTCTGACGGCACCCCGCTTTCTCAACATACACACTCGGCCGCCGCCGAGTCACTGCCGGCTCCTGTGTGCAGTAGTCACCTCCTGTATGGAAGCCACGATTAATAAACAATGTTGTTACTGACTGGGCATTCTTGGCATCCCGCTCTCCATGGTATTGGAAGATCCCAATCCACAGATACCGCACACACCACAGTGGCTATACTGCAGCTCTGCTGTCTGCGTAACACGTGTATTACTTCCTTGTAATACGAGTATAAACCCAGAGCATCTGTATATTTTCAAATAATGCCATATTGCTTTTACCTGTTATTGCTTTTATTGTAATGTTGAAATCGAGTACTTGTACCATTTTAAAGCATCTGAAAAACACAATGCAACGTACTGAGAACAAGGAACAAGCGATTAAAAGCACGTATAACCAATTTTCCGGTTTGCTTAACATTTATATTCTTACAGGATTTTTGATATGTAGTTTAATATTAGAGAAAATTACAACGTAATATGCATACACTTCAAAGAACAACCAGTCAGCGATAAATTCAATTTCGATCATAATATTTCATTTTATGTACAATAGGTATGAGTGGATTATGAAACTTCCTGGCAGATTAATACTGTGTGCCGGACAGAGACTCGAACTCGGGACCTTTGCCTTTAACGGGCAAGTGCTCTACTAACTATTTTTTTTTGGTTGATCATATCATTTTGTTCTGGATTGTTCGTTGAATTTGTTCGTGGCGGACGTCCGATGACGCCTGTTCAGGTTGATCGTTGATTCGTTCACTCAGTTTTTTTTTGTTACAGAGGGTAGCTAAACCCTCTGACCGAACACGCTGAGCTACCGTGCCGGCATTAAGTAAGCTACCCAAGCATGACTCACGGCCCGTCCTCACAGCTTTACTTCTGTCAGTACCTCGTATCCTACCTTCCAAACTTTACACAAGCTGGTTCGCAGGGGAGCTTCTGTAAAGTTCGGAAGGTAGGAGACGAGGTACTGGCAGAAGTAAAGCTGTGAGGACGGGGCGTGAGTCGTGCTAGGGTAGCTCAGCTGGTAGAGCACTTGCCCGCGAAAGGCAAAGGTCCCGAGTTCGAATCTCGGTCCGGCACACAGTTTTAGTTTGCCAGGAAGTTTCATTTCAGTGCATACTCCGCTGCAGAGTGGATATCTCATTCATGAGTGGATTATGTATAGTATGACAGACTGACATATCTAAAACTGTGCATTTACTCTACAGTACGGTGACCGTTTAAAACAATGGAGAAAATTTTTATTTGTCAGGTACGTTTGTTCGTTGAGCATATATTGTGTTTGTTCTTTGAAAGTGCTGTAAATTTCAGTTCCTTCTACAGCTTCAATTAATCTATATTTCTCCACGCCACGTAGGACCTGCAAAGGTTCCTCGATGCTGCTGGTATTATGACTGTAGTATCGGTGATGTGCGCTAATTGAGGTTGTACGGCTCTCGCTTATGTTGGTGTGCTCTATGAATCTGGTGGAGAAACGTCTGCCTGTTTGCCCCACGTATACAACAACGTACAATAATAATCGTTACTGTAGTGCTGATGTAGTAGAGAAAATATTGTGTCAAATGTTGGCACCATCGTGCAAGAGTATCGCTAAGACAGAGACGTGGAATGCATCATGTGACTGGAGCGGGTGTGTGTGTGGAGTGAACACGAAAGTTAGTGACTTTTGGACAGTCGCATGGTACAGTTCTCTCTCTCTCTCTCTCTCTCGGTACGAGTCGTCTATTTTCAGAAAAGTGTGAATGCAACACAATCATAATTCTTCGCGCTGAAAGGAACTAATGCTGGACAGTTGTTTGGTGCGGAGGAAACACTCGATTGCCGCGGCTGGGAACTTTTTTACATGAGTCCCTTTGTTCGAGAAGTGACTAGTGAGTAAAAAGCGCACGTTTTTCCGGCTAGAAACAGCACTACAGCTACACGTAACGGGGTCAGCGTTCTGCGTCATGTGACGGTTGTGGCTCGCTCCGTTACAGGTAGACGCAACGTGGCTCCGCATTTTCATGCGACGTTCTCCGTGTTAACAATTACTGGCGTTTTATGTGTGTTTGTAGGGGAGCTGGAGCGGTCGATTCTTCCTACATGGATGCCGCTTTGTTAGACTAGCGCTTTCATTATTTTTTAATGTGATTGTTTCATGACCTTTCTGGCTTTGTTCTTGTAATAGCCTGCACTTAGTGTGCTATGATATTTTTGTAGAAGGTATTCACGGTGAAAGCTGTGTTGTCGTTGGGTATAATCTGTCATTTGAATTGTCCCCGAAGTACTTCTGTTTCAGGACATTCGGCATTTAAATAAGAAATTATTTTGCATGTATAAGGAGCGTGTCCTTGGACTCGATTTCATCTTGGTGTTCAAAACGAAAGTAATTAATTCCAGTGTTTCCAGCTCACAAAGCAAAGTTCAGAGTAATTTCAATAAGAGGTAGCTACTACAGATAGGACACTGATGTTGTTTAATTCTTTATGCATAGTGTTTTAAACATTGTGATTTTAATTTTCTTTTGGAAGGTTGAGATTTAAATATGCACCTCAAAAAAAAATTGTGCCTCACCCCGGTTCCCAGAACTCTTGAAGAATACTGTATCACAAAGTCAAATGGCTCTGAGCACTATGGGACTCAACTGCTGTGGTCATAAGTCCCCTAGAACTTAGAACTACTTAAACCTAACTAACCTAAGGACAGCACACAACACCCAGCCATCACGAGGCAGAGAAAATCCCTGACCCCGCCGGGAATCGAACCCGGGAACCCGGGCGTGGGAAGCGAGAACGCTACCGCACGACCACGAGATGCGGGCACAGACAAAGTCCCTTTGATTGTTAAGAGATGTCGGTAACTCGCCCAAAGATGTAAACAACCATGCATGAGCAGCGCCTGTTAGACGGAGAGGGTCCGACAGCCGATCAGTTCAAGTCATTTCACCAGGAAGGAGGTACACGGCTCGTGTTGTCTGTAGTTCAACCATGCCTACACAGACAATACCGCGGTTCGATCGCGTCAGCATTGTTACTTTGTGCCAGGAAGGGCTCTCATCAAGGGAAGTGTCCAGGCGTCTCGAAGTGAACCAAAGCGATGTTGTTTGGGCGTGGAGGAGATACAAAGCGACATGAAGTGTCGATGACATGCCTCGCTCAGGTGGATGACCGCTACCTACGGATTATAGCTCGGAGAAACCCTGACAGCAACGCCACCATGTTGAATAATGCTTTTCGTTCAGCCACAGGACGTCGCATTACGACTCAACTATGTGCAATATGCTGCATGAAGCCCTACTTCAATCACGACGTCCACGGCGAGGTTCATCTTTGCAACCACGACACCATGCAGCGCGGTACAGATGGGCCCAACAACGTGCGGAATGGCCAATGAGTGTCGCATATGCCTTCAGCCAGACAATCGTCGGAGACGTGTTTGGAGGCAACCCTATCAAGCTGAACGCCTTAACACACTGTCCAGCGAGTGCAGCAAGGTGGAGGTTCCCTGCTGTTTTGGGGTGGCATTATGTGGGGCCGACGTACGCCGCTAATGGACATGGAAGGCGCCGTAATGGCTGTACGATACGTGAATGCCATCCTCCGACCGGTAGTGCAACCGTATCGGCAGCATATTGGCGGGTGGCGGGGCATTCGTCTTCATGGACGACTATTCGCGCCCCCATCGTGCACATCTTGTGAATGACTTCCTTCAGGATAACGACATCGTGCGGCTCGAGTGGCCAGCATGTTCTCCAGACATGAACCCTATCGAATACGCCTGGAGTAGATTGAAAAGGGCTGTTTATGGACGACGTGACCCACCAACCATTCTGAGGGATCTACGCAGAATCGCCGTTGAGGAGTGGAACAGTCTGGACCAACAGTGCCTTGATTAACTTGTGGGTGGTATATCACGAGGAATGTAGGCATGCATCAATGCAAGACGACGTGCTACTAAGTATTAGAGGTAACGGTGTGTATAGCAATCTGGACCACCACACCTAAAGGTCTCGCTGTATGATGGTACAACATGCAATGTGTGGTTTTCATGAGCAATAAAAAGGGCGAGACTGATGTTTATGTTGATCTCTATTCCAATTTTCTGTACAGGTTCCGGAACTCTCGGAACCGAAGTGATGCTAAACTTTTTTTGACACGTGTGGAACGTTCAATTTAAAAGCCGTGGGTCAACGTAAATATCTGGACTATAAACTGCATATGCCTGACCGCTGATAACAAAAGTATCGTTGGCTAACGCTTCAGGTTAGATTTCAGCATAGTTTTTTTGTTCTTTTAAATTCATGTCTAGCGAATTTGCGATGGTAAAATTTATTTTTAATGTAGTGGTAAGTGGAAAATTGCAAAATCTGAAAGAGTCATCGTATTCCAAGAACAGAGATAAATATTTTTACAGTTTTTTAAAATAAATTGCAGGAACCTAGGTGGTGTCACAGAGGTTGGAAATGGAAATTCTGGAATTATTGTAGTATTCTAAGAAAAGAGGGAAATATTTGTATTGTTTTTTTTAATTCATGTTATTTAATCTTTTTCCCAGAATTTCGATTCCTTTTGTTTTCCAATTCAGTTTAGAAATTGTTGGAACTTAGGTTGCGCCATTAAGATTTGGGCCTTGGACCACTACAATATGTATTACAAAAATAACAGAACAAAAATGACAATAAACCCAAAGAAATAACCTTTACACTAGAGCAAAACGAGAAGAAACCGAATACATTGCCTTACCCACTTATGGACAGAACATCCCATTATTCCATAATTTTCAGAAGAATGATGTACGAATCGCGTTTCGCACGAACAACAAAATAGGGACAGTAGTCAGATACACTACCCACAAAACAATACCATTTACATTATCAAGAATTTATAAAATCAGATGTGATGAAGATGAAAGTGTCTTCGTGGAGCAAACAGGCAGATGTTCATCCACCAGAGAGCACACCAACATCAGGGAGAATTTTAAAATGCTATTCAACACATATCTATCATACTACAATCAGAGCGCCGGCAGCATCGAGGAATCTTTGAAAGTACTACGTACGGTGGTAGAGAAAGACAGAATAATGGACGCTCCTAAAGAAATTGAGATTTGCAACGCCTTCACAGAACAACCATAATTTATACTCAATGGACAAACTGGCCACAGGAATAACAATTTTCTGTGTTGTTTTAGACATTTACTCTAATGTATGATAAGAGCACACTTTTGATGCGTAAACCTGTTGTCATATACTTACGTTGCACACTCAAAATTACAGTATGCAAATTAGAATGTCATGATCGATAATCGACTTTTATCGCTAACTGGCTGCTCTTTGACGTGTACACAATTACGTTGTAATCTCTGCGCAACGTCAATGTGCATGACAAAAGCTAGTAAGTATATTAATGTCAACAAACGCCAAAAGAGGTTGTATGTGCTGCTAATCCCATATTACATTTTCTTCAATACGTTGTTTTACCTTTTGTAGGTACTCGAAAATTCCGCAATCGCCGAAATTGCAGTAGAAAACAAAAGAAATAACAGCCCTACAAACATTAGTATTTATTAATCTTAAGTTGTATAATCAGAATCTGTAAATTATATTATTAATACTCTGAATAAATCTCACACACAGTCATTACACGCACACAGAGCATGTTGTATTTTATTTATTTATCTACGAATTTCCGTGGGAGAATGCTAGCCAAAGCTAGCTGGCCTTGGAAAGAGTCAGTACGCAGTTTGCAGCACACTAATTACAAATGAAAATATATAAACAAAGAATTTAAATTTAATATGACACGGAAAAATCTGAGTGTACAAATAAATCAGTGCAGCGAAAATTTCTCAAGTACTGCGAAGAGCTCCTGTACAGCATAGGAGCGTGCCTCAAGAAAGCCTTTCTACTTTTATTTGATACTTGGTGCTTATCACTCTTTTTTTCAGTTGTGCTGGAAACTTGTGGGTATGGAACCTGCTGAATATTGCATTCTTTCTATACAATGCTGAAGTAAGTGTTATCCAAGTGCAAATGATTTTTTCACGTGTCATTCTCTAAATAAATGCTGCAGTTTCTTTCCGAACTAGTCGGTTTTGTCAACAAGAAAGCCGATGATGGAATGTATGTACAGGGGTGGTGGCATCAGAATTTCGAAATACCTTAACAATGTCCTACACGAAGTTGGTGAACTCACAGCTCAGATCAGTCTGACCTCCCGCATTCCGACTGAGAATATTCTTGGTGATTCTTGGAGTTGACACAAAATACACTTTACGAGATATCAGTATGGAAGTAAGGAAAGTAAACAAGTATTACTGTTGCAGTGTCACAGACAGTAGAGATAATTCTTACAGTGAAGACAGTACCATTCTCTTTGTGACAAGGTGTTCGACGTAGTACTTCCAAGTAGGCTTTCCATCTAAGAACCTTGCAGAATTAGCACGCATGGAAGAAAGGATATTGTGGAGACATGGCTTAGCAACAGCCACAGTCTGCAAGGTTCGCAGGAGAGCTTCTGTGAAGTCTGTAAGGTGAGAGACGAGGTACTGGCAGAACTGAAGGCGTGAAGACCGGTCGTGAGTCGTCATTGGGTAGCTGAGTCGCTAGAGCACTTTCCCGCGAAAGATAAAGTACCCGATTTCGAGTCTCGGTCCGGCACACAGTTTTAATCTGCGAAGATATTTCATATCAGCGCACACTCCGCTGCAGAGTGACAATTTTATTCAAGAGACCAGAAGTTTTAAAACGTGGTACTACAGAAGAATTCCAAGATTAGATGGGTCGATCAGGTAACTAATTAGTAATTTCTGAATAGAACTGAGGAGACAAGAATTTTGAGGCACAATTTGACCTAAGGAAAGGATCGGTTGATTGGATACATTCTGAGCATCAACGGATCGAAAGTTTAGTGTTGGGAGGATAGTCTGGGGGTGAAAATCGTAGAGGGATACCAAGAGATGAATACAGTAAGCAGATTCAGAACTACGTAGGCTGCAGTAGTTACCCAGACATCTAAGGGCTTACACAAGATAGAGCACCATGGAGAGCTGCATCAGCCCAGTCTTTCGACAGAAGACCACCACCATTCAAGTTACTGGAATGATGAATAAGAATACTCGTCTTCAAAAGGAAATGGATTTTTTGTTCCGAAATTCTTATCAGCTTTGAAAGGAATGTCAAAAGGATAACAACACTTAATATCTAACGACAAAACATAATGTGCAGTAAGGAACAATGTGAAGATACCAATACAGCAGTACCAATACAGCATTAGTCGATGTTCTGGCATGATTTACTTATGACATTTGTTGGAATTTGCGTTTTATAAGATGAAAAGACGACGATCACAGTGTCTGAGATGTGCTTTTACAGAATTATGTTGACTGAATGATAAGAAATGCAGAAATGCAGAATAGGCGAAGAAAGGAATGTAAAACACTGAATAAAACACGGGACATGAGTTTACACATGACTCCACGAAATGACTTTCGTGGTGCTAGAGAGAGTCGTAAATGGCAGAAGCCATAGGGGAAGACACAGGATGGAGTATATTAAATAATTAACTTTGAGTAAAAGTACTCTTCTGACATGAAGACGATAAAATCCCGCTAACTCATGTTACAGATCCAATCACTATTGACAACATAATCAATACTTGACAATTTAGCCAAGTGGTAGTGAAATCCAGTACCGAGTTCGTAGTGTTTAACTCTTTTTTATAGTACCAAACAAGAGCAATTGATGTAGTGACGTAGATTCTTATCCTTTTTACGGATGTAAACCATCAAGCACTATTGACCTCGCGGGCCGAAGTGGCCGTGCGGTTAAAGGCGCTGCAGTCTGGAACCGCAAGACCGCTACGGTCGCAGGTTCGAATCCTGCCTCGGACATGGATGTTTGTGATGTCCTTAGGTTAGTTAGGTTTAACTAGTTCTAAGTTCTAGGGGACTAATGACCTCAGCAGTTGAGTCCCATAGTGCTCAGAGCCATTTTTGAGCTATTGACCTAATACATCTCCTATGGAAGAGCTGTCCCGCAAATGCTGCGCATATAGACGGTTACAAGGGCTGAATTGCGATTTAATTTTACGACTATTTCCCGAAACACGGTTCATGCTTACGCCATCATAATGATACCGAAATCACAAGAAACGGTTCTTGAGGTAAACGTTGATGCGCAGAGACATAATTGTTTAAATTATCAGTCTGTAGTTAGTAGTGGAAAAAAGCTCTTATATTGCATCGTGGAGAAAAACAGAAGTGACCTTAACGCGAAAATGTTCGATTATAAAGAGAGTGGTTAAAATTCTACTGTTTGAAAAGCTCATGTATGAAATGGGAAAGCCCGCATCTCGTGGTCGTGCGGTAGCGTTCTCGATTCCCACGCCCGGGTTCCCGGGTTCGATTCCCGGCGGGGTCAGGGATTTTCTCTGCCTCGTGATGGCTGGGTGTTGTGTGCTGTCCTTAGGTTAGTTAGGTTTAAGTAGTTGTACGTTCTAGGGGACTTATGACCACAGCAGTTGAGTCCCATAGTGCTCAGAGCCATTTGAACCATTTGAAATGGAAAAAATGGAAGACCTATTGCAAATCTATTTCCTTTAAGACGCATTTAGTCACTGAGTACGTTAGTTCACTGCATATGGCCTTATTTGGTGCTAGACGATTATTGCAACCATAATCTTTTCGCTAGTGCAAGAGAAGTTATGAGGATGTTTTGGGTCTGTAAGAGATTAAGTATGGGTGATAGGACGGATTCTTAGAGCATATCAACAACTAGGTGGAAAATACGGAATGCATGCTGTTAATCGTTTCGTTGGAGGCTTGAAAACGTAGACACACTGCAATGAGGTGGTTGCAATTGTTTTGTAGTGATTACTAGAGAAGTTTCAACAGGAGACCAATATATCTCACACTCTCATAGGCTTTCTCGAAGGTTAGGAACAGGAATGAGGGGTGTCGGTGCTTTGTATGCTGTGAAGCCCTGCAAGGTAATAGTCCCAGAAACAACAACAAAAAGCTTGGCTACTATCACGATATGTCTTGAACGCGCTTCGTATAGAATATTTGGAACTGAAACTCACAATACAGAGCAGGCTCTCTAGCAAATAAGGACCAATCTGTCGGAGACTTGAGGGAGGGAAACTACGTTATTCTCGTGTCTCCTTCTGTCTCTGCCATTTGTTAAGTAAACGCAGATTGTGTTTGTGAACGGTTCTGCTCGACGCCTTAGTCTGCTCTCAGACATCTTCTCTTTGCGAGCGTTCAACACCCAAATATCTTAGCAGACACCCCTGAGCTTTTCAGCTGCAATTACAAACATGAGCGAAAGTTCCTATTTATGCGTAATTAACTGAAGCAGCAAACTGCAGTGTTTAAGTTCAGAGCGCCGTTTATTACTGTGGCTGTCGGAAACAACATAAAATAAACGCGGAAGGCCTCTCTAAGCTCCATTAACATCACTGTATGATTTTTGCAACAACAAAGCTGTCTCCAAAGTCTGCACTATCGTACAGCGACGATTATTAGTGGTTAACGTTCCCGGCTTAAGGCAAAACTGGTAACTACCAAGTGTGGTACATCAAATTCCTTAGCATGAAGTTTCAGTTGTGGGGATAGCTTAAGTCACGTCCACATGGCAACGACTGCGGCTCGGGAAGAATAAAACAACGAACGCAGGACTTTGGTCAACTGTTACGACGTCTTCCCGCACGTCGAACTAAATTATTCCTTGTGGACATGCAATGTTTATTATCTTTCCTGTTAACTGATTAGGAACCTCACATGAGTCTTAATATCACTTGCAAAAGTGCTTCCTTGCATCACACTGAGAAGAAGATGAACGTGGAGAGACTCAGGTACACTTCTGTTCTTACTGTTTGTGCATACAGATACGATTTATGCCTGGTCACTACGTCACAAATGACAGCTTCGTCAAAGTAAATGCAAGATGTGCAAGGGATTGTGAAAATATTTAGATTTAATAAAACTGTTAACTCTAAAAGTATTAAATTTGTTGTGCTCGACGTTATTTATATAAAGGCTAAAGGGATGAAACGATAGCTCCCCGTATAGATTTATTTGTATTCGAGTGAGGGGGAGGATACACTGAATTTCAGCTGAAGTGCTGCATTGAAAATCGGATATCACGGTGGTGAATCGGACGAAAACATTGGTAGGCTAACACGTGATTCTCGGTAAAAACAGTGAAATTTTGAACGAAAGTCTAAAAAAGTTAAGTCAAAAACTTTTATATGTGTTCGTCGCTTTCTGTAGTGGCTATTTTTAACTATTTATGTTTCCTTCTTGCACTGCACAGCAAGTAGGACTTTTCCTGTTGGGAGCTTCATTCTCAGTTTGCTCAGCAAATGCTGTGATGCAGCATTGTCTTTGTTTTAAAGCGAAATATGTATAGTGCAGTGAAGGATTTGGATTACGAACTGATACGCAAAAAGAAGTAGCTGGGTTTCTTATTTGGTAAGAAAAATAGCTAATGACGACGTGTGCTGAATGATACATTCTGTGTACGAATCTGGCACGTGGCATCTAAATAGTAGGTTTGTCTAATTCAGTGGAACCCTATAATGAACTTGTTATTGCAATTTGTCGTTGTATAATGTGAAAATGAATTACTCTATAGTCATTGTATTAGTAAAAACCTACATGATCAGATACATGTAACGAGATTATACGATTTCCACAGTCTAGTAATATGATGCATTTTGATATCATTTCTGAGAATGGCTTAGGAAACTCTTTCAGTCATATGCTACAGCTGGGCGCAAGGCTTTACACAGTTACGAGAGAAAGATACAGTTAAAATGCTTATTTGTCTTCAAGAAAGAAACTAAATTGCATTACGTCGAAGCACGTGTTCGTTAAATATGAATGAGGCAAAACACTTATAAGTTAAAATCTTCTGGGTTATTAGGCCGCGTCATCTTTCTTCTAAAATGCTCGACGTTTCGACCCCTCTGCTGGGATCTTACTCAGGATCTTTTGGTGTCCACTACTGCTAGAACACTGTGAGAGACGAGTGTAGCGTCCATTTATAAAGGGGGAATTTTCTGACGTTCGTGCTGGAGAAGAGATAGTACTGGTTAAAATACATGTGGCTACCATTGGTGGGCCATAGTCATAGGTTAATACAGAAGAAGAGGCATTGGTAGCTCATCTCCTGTGGATACCATTGGTGGTCATCGTCATTGGATAGAAAGGAACTGTTCCACACTTATGCTGGAGAAGGGTTATTGGTTGAAATGCCTGCTAGCACTATTGGTTGGTCGTCATCAGTGGCTAGATTCGAAACGACGACCAACCAATAGCGATAGCGGTAGCAGGAATTTCAACCAATAACCCTTCTCAAGCATAAGTGTGGAACAGTGCCTTTCTATCCAATGACGATGACCACCAATGGTATCCACAGGGGATGAGCTACCAACGCCCCTTCTTCTGTATTAGCCTATGACTATGGCCCACTAATGGTAGCCACATGTATTTTAACCAATTCTATCCCTTCTCCAGCACGAACGACAGAAAATTCCCCTTTTATAAGTGGACGCGACACTCGTCTCTGACAGTGTTGTAGCAATAGTGGACACCAAAAGATCCTTAGGAAGATCCCAGCAGAGAGGTCGAAACGTCGAACATTTTTGAGGAGACATGACGCGGCATAATAAACCAGAAGATTTTAACTTCAGTGACAACGGCCACGAAAGCCTGCAGACTTACATAAAACACTCATATTTTCTAGTACAGCAAATACAATCGTGGACTCGCATTCATTCCTCTTACAGTTGGCAATAGATAGTGCTTAGCGTGGAGTGTTTCTAACCTCATGTGATACCACTGAACTGATGTTGAATGATCTGCCAACGATGGAGTCTGTCTTTTCCTGCCAAACTCCGTGAATGGAGGACCGGAGCCGTAACAGAAGCAAATCACTGAAAAACGTGCTAACTGTTCATATGAAATAATGAAGACTATATAATTGAAAAAAAATTCGATTAAGGAAAGATAATTTCCGTTCTCTTATTCAGAACCACAACTGCAACTGAAGTGTTAATAGCAGTGGCAACTGACACAAGACCAACGAACTTTATTTTCTCCCCAGGCAGGTAACTTCCAAACGCGTGAAACAATGCACGCCTTATTCGTTACCGAAACTTCGAAAAAACTGAGAATTTTCGTACTGGAAAAGATTCTGAGGTAGTCTAGTCAAGGCAACTGCTCGCAAAGAGCAGGACATCCAGCACAGAATGCTGCTTCTGCCCCAGAATTCTTGTTTTCACTTCACATAAACTGTAGATACAAGTGGTATCAATAACAGCTTCCTATGATAGTCTGGAATGAATGATCACTTAAACTAAACTGATTATCGGCTGCTCCTAATCGCATTCTAGTACGTTACTTTCGATGGTTCAAGCTAAGTACAGGGTACCCATAATTGGAGTTTAAGTTTCAAAACGCTGCTCAGAATAACGACGAACTTGAACAGCATATTACTGACGCAGCGGGAACCATTATGGGAAAAAAAGAAAAAGAAAATTCCATAGATTACGCTGTAAGCGTCAGAATATGCATACCAACAGACGCCCGGCACACGGCTGTCCACAGTTTGTGTCCGATACGCAGAACATGACTGTTTACATTATGGATAGCGCAATGCAGACAAAGCTCTTTTATAAGAACGGTGACTGTGCGCCAGTAGCCCTGCAGTTGTTCTAGACGCTCAAGGATATGGAAGAAAAGGCACTGGTGCGATGTCTGTAAAGGACCTGGAGAAACTGGATTACAAAATTCGGAAGTCATGTTTTTTAATTCAAAAGTCATGTTTTTTAATTCAAAAGTCATGTTTTTTTTGAAATGCAATATGGCAGAGGCAGACAAGCAGTTAATCCGACGTCTGTCGAAGATGTGACCACAGCATTGCAGGTAGGGTCGAGCGGTGGTGTACAATCATACAGTGCATGGGGCTGGCCAAGGAGGCCGAGCGGTTCTAGGCGCTACAGTCTGGAACCGCACGACCATTACGGTCGCAGGTTCGAATCCTGCTTCGGGCATGGATTTGTGTGATGTCCTTAGGTTCGTTACGTTTAAGTAGTTCTAAGTTCTAGGGGACTGATGACTTCAGAAGCTAAGTCCCATAGTGCTCAGAGCCATTTTTTTGAACAGTGCATGGGGAATTGCTCGAAGGTTGGACATGCCTGCCAGCACGACGCGTAAAATTCTATGAAGAATCCTGCATTGCTAGCCATACAAAGTAACTTATGTTCAGGAGTTGCTTTTTGCTGACCTGCAAGCAAAATAAACGTTCGCTCTGAAATTTGTTGCTCGCTTGGAAGTGGAAATTGAATGGCCATGAAACATTACGTGGACAGACGAAGGCTATTTCCATATCCAAGCACATGACGATGTCAGAAATGCAAAGTATGGGTAACGGAAAATCCGCACGCACATCAACCGGTACTACTTCATTCTGCAAAGGTATCTGTGTGGTGCGGGTTGATGGCACCGTTTACTGTAGGGCCGCATTTTTTCGGAAAGAGTCACGTGGGTTTTATTACCGTCATTAGTAAACGCTACCAGAATCTTTAGCGCACTAACGTCATTCCAACCGTTCAAACAGCGTGCATATGCGGGTAGGATCATTTTTATACTAGATGATGTTCCTTCGCATATTTCATAGCCAGTGAAGCGGCTCGTGCAGAGGCATTTCAAAAGTGCTAAAATTATCAGCCGCTTTTCCCTGAAGCGTAGCCGTCCGTACCACCTTATCTTAAAGCCGAGTGACTTCTGGATGTGGAGTTATCTGAACGACGTTGTGTTCAGGGCTCCATTTAGGAATGCAGCTGAATCGAAGACAAGCAATGCGCAACGCATTCTGGACGTGAACTCCGACACACTCCGATCTGTTGCGGAATATTCTGTCTATTTCAACTTGTATGTAAACGCTGGACACCAAATTGGACACGTCTTGCGCCAGTCGCACGACAGTAAACGACGTCGTTTTGTTCTTTATGCGGGTTTTGGCCCCTGGACAATAATAATCCGATGTTGTTTTGCTTCTTATACGGTTTTCAGCCTCACAACAATTACAAACCGATTTTTCCCAGCCGATGTGATTCGACCTTGCCGCGGTGGATATCTCTACCAAACTAACAGTACGGATGAAGTAATGTGTAGCTCAAATCATTGCTGTCGTACTGCGATTCGTCTGTCATCTGTAGCCGACCCCATTCACGTTAAGACGCTTACAGCGACATCTATTTGAAATCTATTTAAAAATTTTCGTTAAGTTTATTTTTGTTCTTTACTTTTTACCCTGAAGCAATAAAATGCTGTCCAAATTTAACGTCTGAACAGTGGTTCTCATTCTACAGCGTTTTGAAACTGGAACTTTAATAATGGACACATTATACTGTATAAATATTCTACTCATCAGTCATCTTTATTCATAGTATGGAGTAGTAATGAACGATAACTCATCAGTCAGTAGGGTATGATAATGGTTCATATTCCTGGAAATTCCTTACAAACTGTTTGTATGGTAGCTATTGATACTTGTTACATTTTTGTTTTAAAAACACTAATTTGTAAATGGCATAGAAACACAGTCATTTGCCACAGTATTTCAGCTTTTGCTACTTTGTTTATAGTTCTCTACAGCATTAGTTTCTAAGTTAAGTTTCAACCAACTGCGTCCATAGGACAGCTGCGAGTTCTAATCAACATCACACCCGGAATAGTTCGATTCAGGGAAATGGTTACTATATTTCTAGGCCAAGTTCTAGAAATCAAATCAACAATGGTGTACCACCGTCGATGACTATAGTAACTGTAAACTGCGTGTCTTTAGGATTAAAGAAAATCCGTAACTGAGTTGTAAGTGTTGCTATGTGAATTATTTTCACTGTTCGTTACATATTAGAGAAAACTGTACAGTTTTGTTTGTTGCACGTCCGATATCAACTGCATACGTTAATAACGAACTGGTAGAAAAAAAATGAATCGTGTGGGATAACTGTAATCCAAAATTCGTTAATGATGTATAACTCATAATACTTACTTTCGATGGTACGAGTAGAAATAATTTTACGCTCAGTGTTTACGTTAATTAATCCTTCATTCGAATCGCTTTTCCGCATAATGCGAACTGTGTCACGCACAACAGAGTAAATAAACATGACGCAAATGAGTGTATTTGTTGCCGCAAAGGCATATTGTACGAGTAAATTACTTATGAACAATTCATTGAGGGAGCTGAAACTTGCGCAAGAATTGCAGAGGAAACCCTACTGAGGGAACTAATACATGCACGGTATAAACTGTCCCGAGGTGTTTGTATACTGTAAAAAGTGCTTTATATAGATACATACCACCGCAGTGAATGTGAACTGTTTTCATAAATTCATTCTACTGAACTGTAAATTATATTGCGAGATGTTGCAACAAGAATGGACATCAGTATCGAACCTGTTGAGCCAGCCATAAAGGGGCAGCAACCTTTATGTGTGCACTGCGGATGTCTATCCATCTCATGTTCGATCAGCAGTTGGGCCATAACAAGGCCCTTGACCAAACTCTGAATCTGTGATGAACAACAAATGCACTGTTTCATCTCACTGATTAAGCGAAGTGATATGGAGTCAGTGAGAGAATCAAATCGCAGTGCACTATTGGGAATGAAGTGTTAACAAAGATCTGGGATACTGAAGTTTTCGGTCATACGGATTCTTTCAAACAAGGAACCACAATTAATGATGAACATTATTGCAATATGAAAAAAAAGACATGAAACTTGGACAGGAGTGCGAGTGTTATGACTTCTGGAGTAACATCAACGTCAGCCCCTGTTAAATTTCAGACACTGACTCAGTAATCATCAACGAGAAAACGGCAAACAGGTATTCGAGACATACGAGGGCTATTCACAAAGTACATTACGTTTTGGAATTAAAAATAAATAAAGTATTGGAAATTTTTTTTATTATATACAGATGAAAGCCGTACTTAAATACTACTTTTCTACATAGTTGCCATTTAAATTAAAGCACTTATCGTAGCGATGGACGAGCTTGGAAATTCCTTCGTCCTAAAATTCGGCCGCCTGCGCCTTCTACCACGTGGTTACCTCTTCTTGAAGCTGTGCGTCGTCATCAAAACGCTGCAGAGCCAACCACTTCTTCATTGCTGGGAATAAGTGAGTGGAAGTCACTCGGTGCCAGGTCGGGACTGTACGGCGGATGAGGAAACAACTCCCACTTAAAAGGTTCGAGAACTTCACGAGTGGCATTTGCTGTGTGGGCCCGGGCGTTGTCATGAATCAGCAAGATCTTTGAGCCCAACTTTCCCCTGCGCTTGTTTTGTATTGCTCATCTGAGGTTGTGCAGAGTTTGGCAACACCTTTGAGAGTTTATTGTAGTGCCTCTTTCCAGGAAATCCACAAAAATCACACCTTTTCTGTCCCAAAAGACAGTCATTTCATGGTTGAAGGCGCAGGCGGCCAAATTTTACGACGAAGGAATTTTCAAGCTCGTCCATCGCTACGATAAGTGCCTTAATTTAAATGGCAACTATGTAGAAAAGTAGTATTTAAGTGTGGCTTTCATCTGTTATAATAAAAAAATTTCCAATACTTTATTTACTTTTAATTCCAAGACGTAATGTACTTTGTGGATAGCCCTCGTATGAAGCATTATATGTCTGCGTCTTGAAACAGATACAGTGGCAGACGACAGTAAAAGACGACGGCCATGCGTGGTGTAGTCCATCACATATTCCTGGCCACTTTCTTTGGAAACCAGTCAGACAGTCGTTAATCACTACAGCACTGACAATGTGATTTTCTCTTATACAGTGAGTTATTTGAGTTGACCGGTGTCAGGCAATTTTTGAATTTGTTAGGCATTACGAGAGTGGCGGTGGTGGTACGTTGAACAGTAATCGATAAGAAATACGAAATTAAGGTTCAGGATCAGTAAGTAAGGGAAAACCTAGTAAGAAATATAGTAGATAATTTTTTAATAATGTAGGTTAAGAGATTATTAAAAGACACTTATTACAGGAACAGTGTTCTGATTAAAGTGGCTCAAATAGCTAAAGCTGACAATTTCGTGTGAGTAATAAGAAATAATAATTATTATATACTATGGTTAAAATATCGTGATCTCATTGCCGGCGTTATACGACTGGCTCTTCACTACCAGTCGTCTTCTTGTAGTCCTCTGGCATCCATCGCGCCCCCGATATCTTGACTTAAGCTCCTCCTAGGTCGACCACGCTTTCTTCTTTCCACTGTGGTCCACTGCCACGCTTCCTTTGGTCATCGGTTATCGTCAATTCTTTCCAGATAACCATAACACTTCAGACGTTTCATCTTTATGGCGTCAGTTACTGATTTATTAACACTCATACCCTCTACTATGTTGGTATTTGGTACACGGTCCAGCTTCAAGATGCCATAACTTCGCCTCTAACGTTAGATTTCTAGTGCAAGCAACCTCTTAGTCAGACGCTTTTGTGCTAACCATTTTTCTGCTCCGTACGTAGCTATGTTACAACAACAGGACGATATACCATCTGCTTCGAAGCCTGTGCTCAGCATCATCTTGGTCTCCTGCTACAATGAGCTGGTAATCAGCGAAATTCAGCATGTATAAGTTTTCGTCCACCAAGTGGAATACGTTTGCTCTTCCATGCTTCAAGTGCTTAATCCACATACATTTTAAACACCGTCGGTGGCATTGGATTTCCCACTTTCAAAGGGCTCACAGAGTCCATATTGTACTGTTTAATTGCTTTGCTGAAAGCAGTTGACACGTCAGTGTTCTTCACACTTAACCACCGATTGTTTTGTGGGTCCGTATCATATGACTTCTGCAAATCCACGAAGACTAAAGTGTCTCTAACCCTCCGATAATTCTTTTGTCTTCTGCATTAAGTAGTGTGAATATTCCATGAAATAGATTTTCGTAAATTTCGTGGGGAATAATACAAATGACACAAACCATAAAAAATGAGGTATAGTGACAACAGGGACAAGTGGTATAACGAACTTCTAACTGTGATGGTTGTAACTACTTACTTGTCGAAGGTACAGTAAGGGATTTACGTATTTCTATCGGTTGAATTATACAGGATAAACCATTAATATACGATTGTCTGTTTCATTACAACATTGAATAATGTCAAAACTATATTTAAAATAGAAAAAGGGACATAGAATAGGCACTAGGCACTTGGGTACAACTCCATAAGTAACTTCTATTACCCTCCTCCTCCGAACTAAATAAATTACGATGGTTCGAATTAACTTTGCAGCCGATAACACACTTGAAATGTAGGACAAGTATGGCAGTGAAAGCTTGTAGTGGACACTCATGATTAATAATTAGAAAACCTAGACTATTTGTTGGATGTATCTCCTTCCATTTCCTACTTTATGACGAAAGCTTTCGACCATGTTAAATAACACTTGACTGTCAGGTCTACTGTAAAGATCAGAAGCATGACTTCGTTGACACCGCTAACGAAACAGAATAATATTTGCTCGGTACATATCTTAATGCCGAAAAGCAGATTCAGGCTTTGGAAGCAGGAGATTCAAAACGCTGTTCCATTTTGTAGTCTCCTTCGATGCATTTGCGGAGTTGATCTGGCGTCAAGAACTTTGGTGCGGTACGCGGAGCAGGCGGACTTACCTGGAAGGCGGGCTTGTTGTGCGTGGCCTCTAGGAAGACGCAGGCGGTGTGGTGTATCTTCTCGAAGTCGTAGCCGACGACGCCGTGGCTGGTGTAGACGGGCGCGCACGCCGCCAGGATGACGACCCAGGTGACGGCGATGGCGGACAGCGCGTGCCGCTGGGTGCGCAGCCCCATGGACGACACGGGGTGCACCACGGCCAGGTAGCGGTCGAACGACATCAGCACCAGCGTGTACACGCTCGCGTAGCACGTCACCACGATCAGGTACTGCACCACCTGCAACCGAGCAACCGTCCAGCGTCAGCAACACTCGCAGCAACGTCATCGGCAAATGGGGGGGGGGGGGGGAGTGGGGGAGGAGGGGGGGGGGTTGCATCTGGGTAACGCACTATTCACTGGTGTCCTAGAGAGTCACTGTTGTTGAACACACAGCTGAAAGTGGGTTAAAAAGGTTTCCTAATAAGACTATGTAGGAGCAAGAAATCAATTCTTGCATATGATTCGCAATCAATAAAACATCCATAATACCTCGTTGGACGCTTAGGGATAGCAGTTACTTTTAATTTATTTCTGGGAAAACATATGACACACCTATTCTTGCATTTGTATCTGACTGTGTGCGAGAGTGTAGTACAAAATTTTCTGGTAATTTCCAAGAATGTTTGCCTATCGAAGCTCCAAACGATAGATATCGAACGTGCGATTCTAAACCCATCACGCCACGGTGGTGGCGCGTATTATGAGCATGTTTATAGTGGTCACTGCAGCAACAGCAAAAGAAGAGCGTTACTGAAATAGTTGAAATTACAAAAGAAACTCGACCTCACTCGACGTCGACGTTGTCGTCGTGAGGAAGTCCATTTGATGTGTTTTCTACGGGAAGAATTCCCTTTTTGCCGGAACCTGGGTAGACTCTGCAAGTGTCGCGCAAAAATATGGGGAGAGTGTCACATTTCCTACAAAAATTCAAACAGTTTTCTACATTGTATAAGCATGGAATAAGATTCTTCCACGTGAGGCAATCGGCTAAAGAAGCGTCTACAATACCAGACATCCCACTCACTACCGTCATAAATCGTTTGGGTTTTCCTAGCATCTCACAAATAATTTTCATAACGCGCGCCACCATAGTTGCGTGATCGATTTAGAATCGCACGTTCGATATCTATCGTATGGAGCCCGCAGCTTACATAGGAAAACATTCTTGGAAATTACCTTCTCGACATGTTTATCAACATTTTTAATATATTTACTTTCGTACATATACCATTCCCTGATGGTGAGAGCAGCACGGATTGTAGTACAGCTTCGTTCTCATCAGCCAAATATACCAGCAGCCTGGAAGTGGGGCAGAAGGAATCCCAATGTTCGAATATTTCTGAGGGATTTCCAGTTCCGGCATTCGCTTGATATCCAAGGGAAACCTCGCAAGAATCTTAATCTAAACTGAGCGATTGTAATTAATTTTATTTTGTTTTGCAATAGTATTACCTATATTAAAGTCAAAAATGAAATGTGATTGTTCAGTGCGAAAGTGTAAAAATTTGTACCAGACTCTACGACAAACAATCACGAAACTCTATAGAGCAACCAAAGTCAGCCTTTTCACAGCTGAAGTGACACTAGCGCTCCAAGCGGCTAGCATTTGTAACAGAAGAATGGCACGATATAAACTAGAAACTTGCTATTTTTAATGCTGTTTCTTACATAATATTTGCGAGTCACTAACAGATTTTTCCAATACGAAGAGGGAAACGTAATTAAAGCAATATATGGTCTCGTGTTGATGTCAACATATAACAATAAAATGAGCACTATAACGTAGCGCACAAGGAACACAGTAGCAAAGTCGTTATCGTATAAACTAAAATTCTTTAAGACCGGAAATGAGAGATTCTAACGTGATTTGTTTATGTTAAAAAGCAACTGGGTACGAATACATCTGCCTGCTTGGAAGGTACTTTGTGATGCTTTGAGCCTATTGTAGTTCGTATCATGAGTTTCTTCGTAGGTTTCGAGCTTGTTCCAGCACATTCAAAACTAGACATTATTTTCACAGTCTTAGAGATTGGTTGCCTTTGCTTCTTATAAACACGCATTTGGCATTGTCCTTGCTTTTATGCGTTGCGTGTACCTATCATGTTCATGTACTTTGCTTTCCAGATTTAAAAACGTATACAAGGTAGTCAAAAAGAGTCTGAGAAGGTTGTAAGGGTGTTTCAGAGTAGGTTGTACTGAGAAGTGACTGTTAAGGAAAAAATTCGATACTTCACGCCGTTTCCAAGTAAATTGGCATTGGAGTTAGCCAGTAAGGCCGTTGCTCGCGCAAATTCATGCGCCAGAGACGGTGTCGTCAAGCATGTCCTTCATTCGCTTTTCTAAAACCGAACAAGAAAGCGGAACGAAAATTCTACATGGGAAAGGGATTAAGGATCTAACCAGGAGCCAAAGGCTGAGTCGCCTCTCGCGCTATCATCTACGCTATGATAACAACTATTACTAATTGTATCTGGCCAGTGTGCTAATTAACTCAGAAACTCGAATGTTTTTTAATAATTATTTATGAGCACAAACTTCCCTGCAACACCCTTACAACCTCTGCAGACTGTTTCTGACCACCCTGTATACTTCTTCACATTTCGCTTTCCCGCCTGTAACATTTAGTTCTCCAGCATGTCCGCCTGTGACGCTTTCTTCTTATTTGTGTGCATATCTTAAACTACAGCTAACACATGTTCAATGACTTTCAACACAAAACGTAATTCCTGTTCAGTTTCGGCTACCAATGCTGCATTATCAAGTATTTCGCTAATTTTTTTGCCCGTGATAAACAAGAAGTACTTTACTTCCCTTTTCCCATTTCCAGCTACAAAATAAATATAAGTGGAGACAATGAACACGTCTTACACCGCTCCTGGTTTTGACTTCTTACACGAATCTGTCGGTACAGGCTCTTATAACGCGCTTTGAATAAACAGATGCTTTGGAAATTCAAAGGTGCTATTCCCAGTTATACACGCATATTCTGAAAAAAACAGAACACCTTGAATGATTAGAGATAGGACATTCATACCCACAGAACATGTACGTTAGTACGTTCTACAGAAATAGTTAGCATCTGAGCCACGTCCACCCGCGACGCAACACCATCTACCACTAAAATGTGGCTGCGGCTCTCGTTGTCGCTGTAAACCGAAGGTAATGGATCAGTGTGACTCCAGCAGACGTTCTGAATGTCTCGCAAACTATGCGCGAACCCTACCGTCAAATCAGTGAGCACTACTAGCATGAGAGAATGTCATGCATCCATCTGGTAAATTGCTTCTCGTGCGGGACGAAGTGTTTCGGCAGTGAAACGGGTGTGCTCCGACTGGTTTATGGAAGGCCATAACACACGACGAAATGGGTCATGTCGCACCACCCAGAGCCCCCCCCCCCCCCCTGCCCCCTCATCAGAATGGCACTGCAGGACAGATCTGCGTTCCCCTCGGCCCTGGTGCAACGGTGGAACAGTGTCACACATCGTATACTTTCAGGGATGAGAGTCGGTCGCTGTTTATTATGTATAATAGTCGCCAAGTCGTAGATATTGCTATAATCGCATTATTTGACTCCCTTTTACGGAGCTTGTTAGCACTTGATGTTAGGTTGGCGCCATTATAATGCATTGTGGTAATCGCTGCTGTGTCTCGATGCTAATGCTGGCTCTAAATCTGGTTGTCTAGCGGAAAAAGATGAGGTCCCGTGTTTTTGATGTGCTTTTGATGATAAATAATGAGCGAAACCAACAACTATTTAAACTTCAAATATTTATTACTCTGGTGGCCATCTTAATTCCACTGTCCACCAAAGACAATGACACAACACAAAGTAGCACTTCTTTTACATGTTTTTTGCAATGTTTATCCACCTCGAACAATAACACACATACACTTTACCAAAGTGACATTCGGACTCCACTCCCGACTCTTCTTGCTGCTTGTATTTATAACCTTGTCAAAGAACTACTAAAAAGAGATATAGTTTATAAGTCACATGTACATCTGTTATCGTAATTTGTGCAGAAAAGTTTTTAATTTATATCGAGTGACATAATTTAACAGGTTATTAAAATGACAGACAGATTTGTTGACTTGTCAGAATAATACTTTGTTACAAAAAGGCCGTTTTTTAGAAGTTTGTCAACTGACTTCTCTAATTTGCATAAATAAGTAAATAACATGAATTATTAAGAATTACATTGGTTTTCGTCTAAAATAGGAGTGTTTACGTGAATACTGAGTGAAAACGGTCCTAGTGAACAAATAGGTTTCAATGGGTGATTTTTATTTAAGGAGATCCAAAATACGTAAGCTGGCCATTATTTTTCGTACTTCATATTCATTATTTAAGATGAACTTAGTGTTTTTACATAATGACATTTGCTGTATCAGTGATCAAGTGATATTAACTTTTGTGTGGGTCAGTTATTCAGTATAATTTAATGGGTCGACTGTTTATGGAGACATGTTATGCAATCATTGTTAACATACACAATAACTTTTCTATAATCATAAATACTCGTTAAACTGGTTGAATCTGGAGGGAATCGCATACTTCGGTAAAGTAAAGCTTTTAATAGGTTCTGTTACATATGGCATAGGTTTCGTGCGTGTCGTTCACTTCTCCGCCTGCCTTTGACAAATGTGCAGAAACATGCTAGGCGGCAATGGTGCATGGAATGACGTCACTGGGAAGAGGAACGGCACCAGGTAGTGTTTCCGGACGAATCCAAGTACTGTTTGTTGGAAAGTGGTGGCCGAATTATGGTTCGCTGCAGATAGGGGGAGCGGCATCATGGTGACTGCATTCACCTGTGACATACAGCGCCAAATCAAGGCAGTATGGTGTGGAGTACTATTGGGTACAGCCTCATTTCACAGTTGGTGCGTGTCCAGTGCACTGTGACCAGTGTGACCTAAGTCAAGAACATCCTGCGACCCGTAGCCATACCCTTTTTTCCTGCACAACACACCAGACGCCATTTTGCTGTAAGGCAATGCAAGATCACATGCTGCTGTACAAATCCGTGCCTTCTTGGTGTCACAGGATGTCAGCCTTTTCCCCTGGTCCGTCAGATCACCAGACTTGTCGCCAACAGAAAATGTATGGGCTATCGTCAGACGACAAGTGCAGCGATGTGACCCTATGCCAACAACCACAGATAAAATCTGGAACCAAGTGAATGCTGCATGGATGACTACACAACAGGAAGCCATTCGTGCCGTATACACGTCGATGCCATCACGCATGGAGCAAGTCATCAGGGCCCATGGCGGACCATGCTGAACAAAGGTGACTGAGACGCTAATCATTTCTGTGGAACATATTGATGCACACGATCTGTGAATATGAACGTCCTATCTCTAGTCGCTCATTCTGAACATGAGAGTATTTTTGATTGCTGCTGCAATGTATAGCTCCACAATAAAATCCGAAATACGACTTTATTTGCATGTGCTTGAATGTGCTTCTTCATTTCATACAGAGACCGCACATGCGTGTCGCAGTGTGTTCATACATGCAAACCGAATAGCGGTGCTGGAGTAGTGAAACTGCAGAAAAGCTGTAAAACTTTCGTGACTCATTATCTTGGGCCCTACTTCTAGGAGAAACATCTGCAGAGTGTAAAAAAGAGTACTTCATTACGAAGTCATTCGAGATGAAAATATAAGGTTTATGACTGAACTTCTTCCTTTCTACGACAAGCCTGTTGAAAATGAAACACGTGCACGACTGCACACCTTTCTGTAAATAATTGTTTACTATCCAACTGCAAGGCATTGTTCCTCCTAATGTTTAGTGAGTGATCAATGACGTACTTTCGAATGATCCCATATCCTTGACTGCATATCATATTAGACAGGGACAATCATCTGAATGAAGTTCATGGAGTCAAACCACAGACAGTTCTCATCGCCATTTCCTTGCTTAAGAATATCCTTTGGGAATGTGCAAAGTTGATCCGAAATGTGATGCAGTCTACCATAATAGAGCGGAAATATGTGAAGTAAAAAAAAAGACTAGTAGTTTCAGTGTCAGACACTACGAAGGCAGCTGCTTTCAATTTCCTCACATGATCTTGAAAATGTCACTTTCAAGAAACCATTTATTCCGGCTACAGTCCTAGGAAGTTAAAACATTTCATTTTACCTATTACTTAAACACTTCGTTCTAATTAACTCTCGCTTTTGACGATAATTGAGTCAGAATTCATTTTAAAAGAGTTTTGCTGTAATAAACCGACAATCACGTTTATGTGAGGTGCGATTCCGTGTTACACATTCCTGTATTCGCTAAATAATTTACGTTAAATTTCATTTTTTGGAGAAAGCGTACTTAGAGAAACGAAGATCTTAGCTGCTCTGTCCCCCCTTCCCCCGCTCTCTCTCTCTCTCTCTCTCTCTCTCTCTCGCTCTACGTAGAACATAACAAGAAACAATTATATCAGGTGTCTAAACTGTTTAAATTCCGTGTTCGATTACGCACAATGTCTTAGACGAAACAAAGGCCAACGCAATACACAAAAGCAGATTCTTATTTTATATTTCAAGGCTGTAGAGAGTCCAGATCGCATGTATATTATTTAGCGTGGCTTAATTTGCTCTCTCTTATTTCTTTAACGGTATCAAATATATATATGTTTCTTTTGTGGAAATATAACTTGCTTTTGAGAGACTTACGTTGCTGTTAGATTTTCTAACTGTAATAGTAGGTAAAATTTTAACTGTTTCTATGGATACCAGCTAGTGCAGCTTTGAATAAAATGTGTGCTCTTAGTGGCAATGGTAGAACATATGAATGACAGATAGTACTTAAGGTATGCATTTTAGAGCCTTTGCTTACTAGACTTTTCGCTTCGAAAGAAGCTCCTTCTGGGAGTATGTAACTGTATGTAACTGAGCTCCTTTTTTCAAAGCGATTAGGTGGTGACGGATTCCTAAGTATCTGTTTTAAAATACTTACCTGTTGGAATTTAGAGAGCCATTATCCCACGATAGTAATCCGAATTAGGAGCTTCATCCGTAATTCTCCTCTAAAAATGGTCATTTGCATATTGATGTAGCAGAAAAATAGTTATTTACAGCCTCCTAGTTATCTGAAGTAACAATAATCGATGGCGTAAGAAAAAAGTACTTTGGACAAAAAACGCGCTATCCTCGAACTCCACCAAACTTAGTAAACATTTCTCGCTATTGGTCGAAAGTTTTAGCCTTATGAGTTGATGAGTAGAAGCACTTTAATAAATATATAAATTTGACGAAATTGTCTATACAGAGGTCGACAAAAATACAGAAACCCTACGAGAGATGCACGCTTGAACATAAATGCAGATGCATCCCATGCCTGCAGGTTGCGCTGTTGTATGTGCATTTTATCAGCCGTGTAGTGCGTAGTTGTGAGTGCATTACGTCACAGCAGTGTGACTTCGAATGTGGACAATGTGTTGGTGCTGGTATGGAGGGTGCTTCCGTAACGAAGGCAGGTGAAGTGTTTGGTGTTTCAAGAAGCACCGAAGAGAAGATTTATACCGCATGTAGGTAAAGCACAAAAACGTCATCCACTAAGTCACAATGTGCACGGAAGTGTGTGTTTAGTGATCGTGACAGGCCGCCATCGAGGAGAATTATGACGGAAAATAAGGGGACGACAGCTGCAAAAGTCATTGCAAAACTACATGTAGTACTCGCAATGTCTGTCAGCACCAAAACAACACGAAGGGAGCTCCTTAAACAGGGAATTGCGGGGTGAAGTGGAAATCCATAATCACTGATCAGTGATGCATATTCACCGAACAGGAAAATGTGCTGCCGATGCTATAAGTCCCTAAATATGGAGTAATGGGAGAAAGTTATGTGGGTGTATGAGTCTTGTTTCACAATATCTCCAACTTCTTGTCAACTTTACGTCTGACGCGAGCGGTCCCAGCAGACTGCTTCCTGCCAAGAGTGGAACATCAGGAGGAGTTCGGCGGTAATTTGGGCAGTCATATCACGGTATTCCATAGGCCACACGTTTACTCTGCAAGGTCACATTATTGACAAGGATTATGTGACGATTACCTGGTACAATGTTTGGCCCCCAAACCTTAGTTCCTAAACAACAGGGCCCCCGTTTACGCAGCTCCCTTAGACCAGGACAAGGACGAGTTATCGCAACTCCCCTGCCCACCACAGTCAACAGATCTCCATGTTATTGACACTTTGAGATCTACATTGAGATAAGGGTACATGATCGCTATCCATTTCTATCATCGTTACTTGCACTTGCCACTCTTTTGTAGAACAATGGTACAAGATACCTTGAAAACGATGCAAGACCTTTATTTACCCATGTGAGACGACTGGAAGCTGATTTGCATTCCATCATGTTTCCTTCCCCTTATGAAGCATGTTAATGTGTTGTGCTTTTGGTTTTTCCACATTTCTTTCCAAACCCTGCAGCTGCTACAGCTGCAGATACGCACACCATTCCCGCCATTATTAACCAACAACAATCTCTATCGAACACCTTACCGTACTCGACTGACAATGTTACCTGTGGTGTCACCGCCAGACACCACACTTGCTAGGTGGTAGCTTTTAAATCGGCCGCGGTCCGGTAGTATACGTCGGACCCGCGTGTCGCCACTATCAGTGATAGCAGACCGAGCGCCACCATGGCAGGTCTAGAGAGACGTACTAGCACTCGCCCCAGTTGTACAGCCGAAGTTCATAGCAATGGTTCACTGACAAATACGCTCTCATTTGCCGAGACGATAGTTAGCATAGCCTTCAGCTACCTTTGCTACGACCTAGCAAGGCGCCGTATTCAATTGATATTTATTATATGAAGCATGTATCATCAAGAGCGATGTTCTACAATTGTGGATTAAAGTTAAGTATTACAGCAACTGCGTCCATTTTCTAAGTTCTCATTTCCTTTTAACTGTTTCAGACCTCACGCCAGCCTGAGTGAGTTTAAGCGCGTGCCTTTCGGCTTCCTCTCATTGTGTCTGGGCTGTCTTGTCTAGACACAACATTACCTATCGATAAAAACTAAATACTATCTTTCTCGGGGAAAACAAAACAATTTCAACCTTTTAGATTTTTTCATACTGACATGCAATTTATAGATACACAGACTGGCAAAAAGAAACTGAAGGTCCAAGAAGTGAAGGAAGAAACTAAATGAAACTTCACGATTACGTGGTATTATGTCAGTCATTATAAAATCGAGTCAAATATACAAGAATTTCGCAGTACGAGTCTACTTGCCGTTATGACGTTGCACGCCATCTGGCCAATATGCATGAACTGATTCGATTAGGAGAGGTGTCCTGAAGTTGTTGTACCCTCTCCTGAATGGACCTGGCTCATAACTATCGTAGACAGTCTTTGATGTCTTGTATATCTGCAATGAGATGGAGTTGAAGTCCAAGATCGGCCCACCACATCTTCTGTCAGGAAGAGATTTGAGGACCTTCCTGGCGATGGGTCTACCTCAACAGATGGTTGGTAGACACGAATACCATACAGTATTATCCTGTTCAAAAATGGTATCACAACACAGTAGCTTGAGAGGCTACATACGAGGATGCAGGATGTCCGTAATATACCATTGTGCCGTCAGAGTTCACTCATTGTTTATCAGCAATGGCCTGAAATCATACCCAATGGCTCCATATATCATAATGCAAGGAATAACACATTGAAAGAGTAGGTCTGTTACCAGCAATTCGTCACTGAACAGAATACGACGCTATTCCTTTTCACGGCACCAATGGCAACGCAGCCGGTTGTGTTGGGATGTTAAGCGATAGTATACCTATGGGACGGCAATTCCTTATTCCTGCCGTTACTAGCCACCGATAAATGGTGTGGAATAACACAGAATGTTGAAGAAAATCCATTACTAGATTCCGTACGGCAGGCGAGGATGTGGAGGAATTACGATGTGTCTGGTGCGCAATACTCTTGTTGTGGTCGGACATGGTCGAACGAAACCTTACGACGAGTATTCCTCCCTTCACGCACCCATGTATTTCAACGTCGTACCACTGTCTCATTCGAATGGCCCAACAATTTGGATATTGCAAGATTCGACAACCCTGTCAAATGGAGCACAGGTATCCAGCATCTCCATGTACCTCAGACCACTTCACTCCCGTCGGTTCTCACTCCCCTCGTAGCCCTATCAGGCTTGGTAAATACACTAAACACGAACAACACTAATGCATTCTACTGACCGTTCTCGTTGTGACAGAGAATTGCATATCCGCCGGTGGTGTGTACGTTCACATTCTAACGTGTCTTCTTGCTGCTTCACCTTTGTTTACCAGGCAGAACATATAGAAGTTATTGAATGAAGTGAAACATATTACTAAGTCAGTGAAAATAGCTACATAAGGAGAATGTTCAATAAGTAAGAGTCAGAGAACATTCACAAACTCAGAATCAAAGACAAACATTATTTCAAAACAGCAAAAAGACTGGAACGTGAGAGCAGACATACATCTACATCTACATGAATACTCTGCAAATAACATTCAAGTGCCTGGCGGAGGGTTCATCGAACCACCTTCACAATTCTCCATTATTCCGATCTCGTATAGCGCGCTGAAGGAATGAACACCTATATCTTTCTGTACGAGCTCTGCTTTCCCTTATTTTATCTTGGTGATCGTTCCTCCCTATGTAGGTCGGTGTCAACAAAATATTTTCGCATTCGGAAGAGAAAGTTGGAGATTGGAATTTCGTGAGAAGATTTCGTCGCAACGACAAACGCCTTTCTTTTAATGACGTACAGCCCAAATCCTATATAATTTCTGTAACACTCACTCTCATATTTCGCGATAATACAAAAAGTGCTGCCTTTTTTTTTAAGTTTTTCGATATACTCCGCCAGTCTTATCTGGTAACGATCCCACACCGCGCAGCAGTATTCTAAAAGAGGACGGACAAGCGTAATGTAGGCAGTCACCTTAGTAGATCTGTTAGAAAATGTAATCCTGCCAATAAAACGCAGTCTTTGGTTAGCCTTCCCCACAACATTTTCTATGTGTTCCTTCCAATTGAAGTTGTTCGTAATTGCAATACCTAGGTGTTTAGTTGAATTTACGGGTTTTAGATTAGACTGAGTTATGGTGTAACCGAAGTTTAACGAGTTCCTTTTAGCACTCATGTGGATGACCTCACACTTTTCGTTATTTAGAGTCAATTGAAACTATTCGCACCATTCAGATATCTTCTCTAAATCGTTTT
Organism: Schistocerca serialis cubense; assembly: GCF_023864345.2. Lineage (NCBI taxonomy): Eukaryota > Metazoa > Arthropoda > Insecta > Orthoptera > Acrididae > Schistocerca > Schistocerca serialis. Next base: position 697,453,074 of record NC_064639.1, read on the forward strand.
ACAGTTTGTTTGGATCCTCTGATGACTTTATTAGTCGATAAACGACAGCGTCATCTGCAGACAACCGAAGACGGCTGCTCAGTTTGTCTCCAAAATCGTTTATATAGATAAGGAACAGCAAAGGGCCCGCCCATAACACTACCTTGAGAACGCCAGAAATCACTTCTGTTTTACTCGATGACTTTATGTCAATTACTACGAACTGTGACCTCTCTGACAGGAAATCACAAATCCAGTCACATAACCGAGAAGATATTCCATAAGCACGCAATTTCACTACGAGCCACTTGTGTGGTACAGTGTCAAAACCCTTCCGGAAATCCAGAAGCACGGAATCGATCTAAAATCCCTTGTCAATAGCACTCAACACTTGTCGATAAGGTTCCAGATAACCACACCTGATCACCACTAGGGATGATCGCCGTATTATGCATCAAACTTATCGTAACTCTATCACGTCTGCGTCTACAATCCGGTACCATTGGAGAGAGACTGGCAGCAACCGCATTAGAAAATTACCATCCAATGCGTAGGCTGCCGTTGACATCACGACTCAAATGGCTGCGTTTAGTTTCGTGGTATGACTGGGCATTGATTGCCGATGAATGGCGTCGTCTTGTGATAAGCGATGAATCGCGGCTCTGCGCTACCCCAAATGACCGTCGTAGGTAAAGAAGGTAGGGACCAATGGAGAGCTTCCATTCTTCCAGCACTTTGGAGAAGCACAGTGGGCGTTACACCTGCCACCAAGGTGTGGGCAGCCATCGCGTATGACTTCGGCTCACGGCTGGTAATGATTAAGGGAACAGTGACGACACAGCGGTACGTCACGTACACCCTTTTTATTCATGTGTTACGTCTTAGGGGACGTGGGACGGAATCTTGATTAAATATTTCAACAAGACAACGCTGATCCACATGTGGCGTGTCTCTATGATCTATCTGTGTGATGTTGAGGTACTTCCGTGGCCGGCAAGATCCCGAAGTCTGTCCCCGACAGACCGCTACGGTCGCAGGTTCGAATCCTGACTCGGGCATGGACGTGTGTGATGTCCTTGGGTTAGTTAGGTTTAAGTAGTTCTAAGTTCTAGGGGACTGATGACTCAGATGTTAAGTCCCATAGTGCTCAGAGCCATGTGTCACCGACAACGTATCTATGAGACCAGCTCGGACGTCAACTGTGTCGTAGTGCCAGTATCGACCACATCAAAGAGCAGGTATTAGAATTGTGGGCCAACTTGCTCCGGGAGAGGATAGAATGGCTTTGTGACACCCTTCCCAACCGAATCAGTGCATGCATACAGGACAGAAGGAAGCAACGCCACACTGGTAAGTAACTTCATAATGCAAATTTTTTGTAACTTTGAATTTATTTTGTAATTATTAAAATATTATCACACTCCCTGTCACCCCGTGATGTTCCTCCTTCCCACCCGGGCAAATTCTGTTTTTGTCAGGCAGTGTATATCCATTCATACCAGCGCATTAATTGACTCGTGGTCTAGGGGTAGCGTCTTTGATTCATAATCAAAACGTCTTCGGTGCCGGGTTCGATCCCCGCCACGGCCTAAATTTTGATAAATAATCAGCATTGGCGGCCGAAGACTTCCGGCATAAGAAGTCAGCCTCATTCTGCCAACGGCCTTGTCAAAGAGGGCGGAGGAGCGGATAGAGGTTCAGGGCACTCTCTTGTCCTAGGGGTGGGAAATTGCCCCTAAAGGCGGAAGAATCAGCAATGATCAACGACATGAAGATGCAGAAGGCAATGGAAACCAATGCATTAAAGACACGTAACGTGTATCCACAGGACATGTGGCCTGTAATTGAAGAAGTGTCATGATGATCTCTCTATTGGCAAAAGATTCCGGAATAGTCCCCCATTCGGATCTCTGGGAGGGGACTGCCAAGGGGGAGGTTACCATGAGAAAAAGATTGAATAATCAACGAAAGGATAACGTTCTACGAGTCGGGGCGTGGAATGTCAGAAGCTTGAACGTGGTAGGGAAACTAGAAAATCTGAAAAGGGAAATGCAAAAGCTCAATCTAGATATACTAGGGGTCAGTGAACTGAAGTGGAAGGAAGACAAGGATTTCTGGTCATATGAATATCGGGTAATATCAACAGCAGCAGAAAATGGTATAACAGGGGTAGGATTCGTTATGAATAGGAAGGTAGGGCAGAGGGTGTGTTACTGTGAACAGTTCAGTGATCGGGTTGTTCTAATCAGAATCAACAGCAGACCAACACCGACAACGGTAGTTCAGGTATACATGCCGACGTCGCAAGCTGAAGATGAACAGATAGAGAAAGTGTATGAGGATATTGAAAGGGTAATGCAGTATGTAAAGGGGGACGACAATCTAATAGTCATGGGCGACTGGAATGCAGTTGTAGGGGAAGGAGTGGAAGAAAACGTTACAGGAGAGTATGGGCTTGGGACGAGGAATGAAAGAGGAGAAAGACTAATTGAGTTCTGTAACAAGTTTCAGCTATTACTAGCGAATACCCTGTTCAAGAATCACAAGAGGAGGAGGTATACTTGGAAAAGGCCGGGAGATACGGGAAGATTTCAATTAGATTACATCATGGTCAGACAGAGATTCCGAAATCAGACACTGGATTGTAAGGCGTACCCAGGAGCAGATATAGACTCAGATCACAAGATAGTAGTGATGAAGAGTAGTCTGAAGTTCAAGACATTAGTCAGGAAGAATCAATACGCAAAGAAGTGGGATACGGAAGTACTAAGGAATGACGAGATACGTTTGAAGTTCTCTAACGCTATGGATACCGCAATAAGGAATAGCGCAGTAGGCAGTACAGTTGAAGAGGAATGGACATCTCTAAAAAAGGCCATCACAGAAGTTGGGAAGGAAAACATAGGTACAAAGAAGGTAGCTGCGAAGAAACCATGGGTAACAGAAGAAATACTTCAGTTGATTGATGAAAGGAGGAAGTACAAACATGTTCCGGGAAAATCGGGAATACAGAAATACAAGTCGCTGAGGAATGAAATAAATAGGAAGTACAGGGAAGCTAAGACGAAATGGCTACAGGAAAAATGTGAAGACATCGAAAAAGTTATGATTGTCGGAAGGACAGACTCAGCATACAGGAAAGTCAAAACAACCTTTGGTGACATTAAAAGCAACGGTGGCAACATCAAGAGTGCAGCGGGAATTCCACTGTTAAATGCAGAGGAGAGAGCAGATAGAAGAAGAAACAGGAGTCGATTTAGAAGAGATAGGGGATCCAGTATTAGAATCGGAATTTAAAAGAGCTTTGGAGGACTTATGGTCAAATAAGGCAGAAGGGATAGATAACATTCCATCAGAATTTCTAAAATCATTGGGGGAAGTGGCTACAAAACGACTAATCACGTTGGTGTGTAGAATATATGAGTCTGGAGATATACCATCTGACTTTCGGAAAAGCATCATCCACACAATTCCGAAGACGGCAAGAGCTGACAAGTGCGAGAATTATCGCACAATCTGCTTAACAGCTCATGCATCGAAGCTGCTTACAAGAATAATATACAGATGAATGGAAAAGAAAATTGAGAATGCACTAGGTGACGATCAGTTTGGCTTTAGGAAAAGTAGAGGGACGAGAGAGGCAATTCTGTCGTTACGGCTAATAATGGAAGCAAGGCTAAAGAAAAATCAAGACACTTTCATAGGATTTGTCGACCTGGAAAAAGCGTTCGACAATATAAAATGGTGCAAGCTGGTCGAGATCCTGAAAAAAGTAGGGGTAAGCTATAGGGAGAGACGGGTCATATACAATATGTACAACAACCAAGAGGGAATAATAAGAGTGGACGATCAAGAACGATGTGCTCGTATTAAGAAGGGCGTAAGACAAGGCTGTAGCCTTTCGCCCCTACTCTTGAATCTGTACATCGAGGAAGCAATGATGGAAATAATATAAAGGTTCAGGAGTGGAATTAATATACTAGGTCAAAGGATATCAATGATACGATTCGCTGATGACATTGCTATCCTAAGTGAAAGAGAAGAAGAAATAAATGATCTGCTGAACGGAATGAACAGTCTAATGAGTACACAGTATGGTTTGAGAGTAAATCGGAGAAAGACGAAATTAGTGAGAAGTAGTAAAAATGAGAACAGCGAGAAACTTAACATCAGGATTGATGGTTACAAAGTCAATGAAGTTAAGGAATTCTGCTACCTAGGCAGTAAAATAACCAACGACGGACGGAGCAAGGAGGACATTAAAAGCAGACTCGCTATCGCAAAAAAGGCATTTCTGGCCAAGAGGAGTCTACTAATATAAAAAAACCGGCCTTAATTTGAGGAAGAAATTTCTGAGGATGTACGTCTGGAGTATAGCATTGTATGGTAGTGAAACATGGACTGTAGGAAAACCGGAACAGAAGAGAATTGAATCATTTGAGATGTGGTGTTATAGACGAATGTTGAAAATTAGGTGGACTGATAAGGTAAGGAATGAGGAGGTTGTACGCAGAATCGGAGAGGAAAGGAATATGTGGAAAACACTGACAAGGAGATGGGACAGGATGATAGGACATCTGCTAAGACATGAGGGAATGACTTCCATGGTACTAGAGGGAGCTGTAGAGGGCAAAAACTGTAGAGGAAGACAGAGATTGGAATACGTCAAGCAAATAATTGAGGACGTAGGTTGCAAGTGCTACTCTGAGATGAATAGGTTAGCACAGCAAAGGAATTCGTGGCGGGCCGCATCAAACCAGTCAGTAGACTGATGACCAAAAAAGACCAGCGCATTACTGCTACCTTCAACCAAATCGTGGAACACCTGGAATGGAAACGCCGTGTGACTCGGGCCTTTCGTCAGGTACACCGTTTGCCTGGTGCAAGTCTTTCGAGTTGACGCCACTTCGGCGACTTGCGTGTCGATGGGGATGAAATGATGATAATAAGGACAACACAACATCCAGCCCATAAGCTGAGAAAATCTCCGACCCTGCCGGACATCGAATCCGGGCCGTTAGGCTACATTCCGTCGCGTTGACCACTCAGCTACCAGGGGTGGACGTAAAGCATCTAATTGCTAGGGAAAATTGGCGAAGCGTTTTGATTATTTCGCATACATTTTTATCTACATAGCGCAAAAACAGCATCAGCTTACATGTACTTCGTCCTTCACTGATGCTGTTGCTGTGGATAAAAATTTAAACTTGACTGTTGGAAAAATAAATTCTTCCTCTATGAATGTAATTGAATCCAACGAATATCTAGAGAAAGAAGCTTGGGCTGTCAGGATTTGCTGCATAAAACGTCCTACAATCGTCGGGTATTCTCGGAGCGGGACTGTGAAAACATACAGGCAACATCACAGTTACGCAAAGGATTGTTAACCGATTTATTGTGTCAGTAAGGATTTCAGGCCAGTCCTTCAGCATTGGAAACAGTTGCCTCGTAATTACGAATGGCATTATCCAAAGCCTGGCACATCTGACGCGTTGTTATGTTCGGTCTTAGCAAGTAACTGATATGCAAATTCTACGCGTGAACTTCTTTGTACTTAGAATACTCTGCGCACAATTTGTTCTGCTTGCGTGTGGAGCCTGAGGCGCCTCTGAGCTGCCAGCAGTTCGCCTCGCCACTCAGCTCTCGTCGTGTGCAGCGCGCACGTTCAAGGGGCGTAATTACACTTTGCGTGCCGCGCTGCCAGCGTGACCTTCTAACCCGCAGAGCCCGAGACGTGATTAAGTCGAGGCGACTCCCTCTGACACATGTGGCTGGTACTGGCAACGGCGCAAACTACAGCGCATTCGCCGCAGCCACTGGATCTATAACGAAATGGGCGTCGTGGCAGCGGTCGTTCGTATTATCCAACACACGTAGTGATCAAAAAGGCAGTATAAATTTGAAAACTTAATAAACCGCGGAATAATGTAGATAGAGAAGTAAAAACTGCTTGGAATGACACATGCTTGAAAAGACATGGGGTTTTAGTAGACAAAAAAATACACCCCATATTGCTAGACGCGTGAAAGATCTCTTGCGCGCGTCGTTTGGTGATGATCGAGTGCTCAGCCGCCACTTCGTCATGTTTGGCCTCCCAGATCCCCAGACCTCAGTCCGTGCGATTATTGGCTTTGGGGTTACCTGAAGTCGCAAGTGTATCGTGATCGACCGACATCTCTAGGGATACTGAAAGACAACATCCGACCCCAATGCCTCACCATAACTCCGGACATGCTTTACAGTGCTGTTCACAACATTATTCCTCGACTACAGTTATTGTTGAGGAATGATGGTGGACATATTGAGCATTTCCTGTAAAGAACATCATCTTTGCTTTGTCTTGCTTTGTTATGCTAATTATTGCTATTCTGATCAGATGAAGCGCCATCTGTCGGACATTTTTTGAACTTTTGTATTTTTTTGGTTCTGATAAAACCCCATGTCATTCCAAGCATGTGTGTCAATTTGTACCTCTCTATCTACATTATTCCGTGATTTATTCAGTTTTCAAATTAATACTGACTTTTTGATCACCCGGTACATACTCTGTTCAGCCAGAACATTATGACCGACAAGCTACTATCGATATACGCCCTTCCCGGCGACAGCAGCGTCACCTGTCGAGGAGTGACTGCTAATCAGACACACACATAGTGCATGTAGCATCAGTGAACATGTGTCCGGGTGAAGTCTGAGGACACTGTGCGATCTATCTGAGTTTGACCGAAGGCAAATTTTGGTGGCCCGTAGGTTCGGTAGAAAATTTCGGAAAGTGCACAACTTATCGGGTGATCGAGTAGTGCTATGGTGAGTTTCTTCAACACGTGGCGAAACCAAGACGAAGCGACGTCCAGACGACGTGGTGTTGGGAAGCCACCCCTCATTGCAGTTGACGAACGTTGTAGGCTGGGCAGACAGGTAAACAGGACAGGCGGCAAACTGTGGTGAAATTAAAATCAGCCTTAAATGCTGGGCAGAGCACAAGGGTGAACACACACAGTGCACCGAATACTCCTTACGATGGGTCTCCGAAGCCGACGATCTACATCTACATCTACATGATTGCTCTGCAATTCACATTTAAGTGCTTGGCAGAGGGTTCATCGAACCACAATGATACTACCTCTTGAAACGTCCCCTTTGAACAATTATCCACGAGACTGTGCTTAAACTGATACACAATATTTTGTTAGCGCAACGCAATCTGACTTTCAAAATTCTCTACAAAAGAATGGCCCTGACTAACATTAAACTATACCTTTCACAAATCACTTACCTCACAAAAATCTTCGCTGCTCAAGCTACTGCAATACAGCGAGCGCCACTACTGCCAGCTAAATAAAAGATTCAAACTATGGAAGGCACTAACTACTGATAGGGATAGTTAGCAAATGAAAGATATTAATAGAGAACAAACAATGTATTTACCTTCATATCATCATATATAAATACAGCAGTTCATGACAAATTACAAAACTCCGCCATCTCTCTCCCCACATCCACCACTGCTGGCGGCTCACCTCCAAGTGCGCAACGCTACGCGCTGTTAACATCCAGCTGCCCCTCTACAATGGCAGACAACAATGCAAACTAGCCACAGACTGCAGACAGCACAGCCAGTGATTTCATTTTCATACAGAGAGCGCTATGTGGCGGCGGCGTTACCAATATAAGAACCTAAACAGCCTACTTACATAAAGAAAACATAAACAGCCTACTTACATAGCCCCCATGCTCCCCACAAAAAATTTTTACAAATGGTGTTGGGCACTGGCCAATACAGATTTGACAAAATTTTTTCACAATTACAGTAACAAACATATAAAATGCACACACTTATTGATACAATGTTGGTCAAAAGCTAAAATTTTCTCACAGTCTATAAAGATAGTCCTGATTCATCACAGTAAAATAGCAGTGTTTTTCTCAAAGTCTGAGCAGTAAAAGAAAATGCACACAGAAGTAGTGGATTTCCATGCTGTCTTGAAGAAGTAGTGTTGTCCTTCCAACGGAAAGACAGTGCTGACTCTTGACATGCTGACAGATAATGGGCCACAACATAGCAAACCCACAGCAGAGTTATTCGACGTTTTGAAGAATATTGGTAGGTAGGTCATCACAGAGCAGACCCACTGTAGTCCTGGTAGAGAGTATGGTATTGGTGGGCCACCAGAGGTGCAGACCCACTGCAGTCCTTGTAGAAATAATGGTACTGGTGAGTCAGCAAAGACGCAGACCCACTGTAGTCCTTGTAGAGACGGCCAGCAGCCATCTGTTGCAAATGTGCAGGTGCACAATCACCATCGAAGAGTCTTGTGGACAATATAGCAAGTCCATAAACCACCACTTGCGTACTCACAAAGTTTCTGGAATTGTCGTTAGAACCAGCAATGCTGTTATCCAGTCCCTTGCTGAATCAGTAACACACGTGCAAACACTATCAGTCCCTACTTCTCACATATTGTCCATATACTATGACCAACGGAAACGTGTGCAGTGAAACGTTACTTAATTTGAAGAACTGGTGTCAAGTACAATTTTATAACATGAGAATACAATTACAAAGATACAGAAAACATCATTAAAACATAATAATACAGATAACATTTGTAGATAATAGGGGCTTTACAAAAGAATAGAAATAAACATATACATCAATGTTACAGGAATTATGACATGAGCACATACATAAAAGATCAGAGTAACTTTCGAAACATCAACTTCACACATGAGCATTAAACAGAACAGAATTAATAATGTCTAACATCTTTACAAAGGAAATAACATATTATTAATGCAAATTATATTTGAGGATAACAGTATTCCTCATCATAGTGAATGTAGCTTAGTATTAGAAAAATTCTACAATATAAGTCTTATCAGATAAACATATAAATACAGGAAAAACATAAATACCCAAGGGTACACAAACATATAGCGGAATAATACAAGGAAAGGACAGGGTTTGTTTTACTGCAGTATTTTGCAAACAAAACTTTCTTTACTTCTCGGAGATCTCCCTTCGTTCTTCATTATTTCCAAAAGTCCTATCTATACCTGCTTTCTGTACTTTTCTCGTATAGCCTCTCAGTGCATTTCTTCAAATTCATCGCAACTCATTCTCTTATAGGCTACCCCCTCTTAAGGTAACTTAAATCTACTGAGCTCAGATGCTAAACTAAGGGACGAGGCAATGCAGCAGCACAAAACAATTAACACAAACAGCAATGACAAAAAAATGGAAATTTGCAAAGCAAGCTACAGTAAATCTAAATGACTAAGCAATGCAACATTACAACTAATATGAGCCAATGTGCAGCAACAAAAAATAAATCTGGCTTAGCAGAGCAACACAAATTAAAGTTCAGTAGCACTATGCCTGGCAAACAGCAGCTTATATCTAAACATGACATAGCTCAAGCAGAAAAAATAGTACACTAAAGATAACAATGCAGATAAGGGAAATGTATAATCACATCTTAATGTCTAAGTAATTAAAGTGGTGCACCACAAGAAGTTATCCTACCAAAAAGTTACCAAGTACTTGAAAAGAAAATTATGAATGCAGTTCCTGTGAAGGTAAATGTCATTTTGTGCTCCCTCATTTTTCTTGAAAAAATTATTTTTTACTCGATCTGTAGACAGAAAATATTTATATTAGTACATCTATAAAATTTTATTTTAACCAATGCTGCAGTGCAGCTAGGAACTAGATATCAAATGAAATAAGCAACTACGTACACAGCAAAGCATAAGAACATCGTTCAATAGCCATGTGGCATTTCATAAGTTAGTAGAAAAATCTCTCAACTAGAGAGACAGTAGTCATAATCAGGTGTATAGACATAAAAATATTTCTCGTCATTTCATTAGGCATCCAGTGTAATCATATGTTTTCAAGTTCGACCGTGTCGTTTTTGCGATGCTTTCTACAAAGGAATGTCAGAAGCGAGGTTAATGGCGTCTTTTTTTATTTTTTTTTTCTACCTGTGCCGCTGAAAAGGGCTCGCAATAATGGCTTTTCCTCCAGGCACCTGGCACACCTGGCCGCTCGCAACGCATTACGTCACGGTCACTTACCTTTCTTACCGACATATTTACGACAGCAGTTTCCGCTACAGTGACAGTCTCATATAAACATTTCACAGGTCGAAAAATTGCGTAACAAATGTGTAGAAAAAAAATCCTGTAAATATAACAGTGTTCAAAAAATTTTCACCAGCATTGTGATACATTCACGCATATACACACATTTCACAACTCTTAAAGTACGATTCTTGGTTTCCAACATCCTTTTTCACAAGTCAAAGTCCCACTACTCATTACTCCTTACCTTATTACACATATATATATTCGTCGACACGTCAATCTTGCGACGACACTTCAATATTTCATCATAATTGCGTCAGCTTATTGATCATAAACATACCTCAACAGCATAATACACATCGTCGTCGTAAAAATATCATAACATCTCAGTCAAATCTCAAAAACGTCGTAGCTTTCTGCAATAATTTCAAAACCTAAAAAAAATTCTCTGCTCATGTCAAAAGTGTCATCTGCCTCAAACGTACTTTAAAAATCATGATCCCATACCAAATATATCATTCAAAGCTCTCATAGTATCACAATGGTTCCAAAAAAATATGAACAGTTCACTAAGTACAGACAAAATACAATTTCGTAAGTGTGAAGTTATCCAACGGTATAATTACGTAAACATGTGTCACTGACGTAGTAAAAAAAAGTTTGTATCTCTCAGTTAAATGATCAGATAGCTGTGTAATTATGTGTTAGAGAAATATGGTACCGATGTGTAAAGTTGTGTAAGCAAATACCATATTAGCTAGGGCTCCTTGTGGTTGCCACACACATGGTACACAAAGTAAGCGTGTACCCCCCTGAGGATTAATGTAATTATACCCTCAGGTGTTACAGATTACAGCAATGAAATGAAATGTATCACTGAAAACTTTCTTTGTAATTCAAAAATCTTTAAAAATAAATGTTTTAAGTACAAAATTAATCACTCAAATACGTGTACTGTAGCGCTAAATGTGCGTCTTGTTGCAACATAATCTGTGTGGAAGTGTCGTAGTTATCGTCCTCCGAAAGCTAAGTTCTGCAGAAGTCAATGTACTTACCTCATAATACACAAAAGTGAAATGCTTTGTGTATAGATATCGTAGTTATTACGTACATTACTGTGATCAAGAAAGTACTATACTGTAAAGTATTGTTGTGCTACGAAAAAGGCTCTCACATTGTAGCTTACTACTAAAACATGTTTTGCTTTCCAGACGAATTCAGAAAAACTGTGCGGATATAAAACAGAAACACTGCAAAAGCAACATTGTAAATTGTCACTCATTAGTAGCGTCGTGATAAAATCGTGTAACTGTCACATAAACTAACACTGTGTCGTCTGGTATCTCACAGAAAGTACATTAAACCCAGAATGTATTTTCAGGTAAACCAAAATGTTGCATTAAAATCTCATTAGCAGTACCAGTATAGGTTCTTAGTATGTAAGCCTGATAGTCGTTACGTAATCGTGCAACTAACAAGCAAGAATGTACAAATACAACACTGTGTCGTCTGTTCACTATAACAATGCATTCGTCATTTCTGTTTAAATAAGTTCTCTTGGTTCTTGATTGGATATTTAACTTCAAACATTGTTGTATGTTAACAGATTCTAAGTCTGACACAGCATACTAGTAATGTAAAGTGAAAAGTTTTATGGCAATGACAAAGTTAAAAAGCAGATTATCTTTCAATAAACGGTTTTACATGAGAAACGTGGTGCAGTCCTTTACTCTTCCTAGTACTCAGAGTTTGAACTTGAATGCAATTGTCAGGCGGTATACGTCGGTAAGGAATACTGGAATTTTTTTCTCAAGGTTAGCGTCTATGTTATTTTTCTCTGAGCCACCTGGCGCACGTGGGTGCCTGCGGCGCGAGTCATTGTCTGTCTCTTTGTTGGCGCGCGTTGTTATTGGGATTAGGAGACCTAACTTCTACAAATTCACCGTGACGAGAGGGCCCTGCTCTGTTTGAATCCCGCCAGTTCTGATGCAATTCAGGTCTGTCGTTACGATCATATCGTCTGTCGTCATGTCGGTAGATTCCATAGTTTCTTTCTTGTCGGTCACATGGTGGAGAATTTCTCCCTGAATCGTAACCGCACGCTGAACTGTTGTGTCTGAAATTATTCTGTCTCCCTTGATAATAATAGTTCTGGTTACCATATTGTCTGTTTCTATGGTTATCTCTGTCGTATTCATTATTACGGAAACGCGATCTTTCTCTGTAACTATTATTACTCTGCCAGTGGTTGTCATATGGGTGGTGTCTATTTTGGTCACGATTTGCGTTGTAAGAATAGACCTGTTGTGTCCAGTTATTGTTTCTGTCGTCACGGAATTGTGACGGATGTGACCTGTAGTGATTGTTTTCCTGTTTTCGCATCCCGCGACTGTCTGTGTCAATTTCCAGTTCTTGTAACAGTCCCTGAAAAGCCTCAATGTCTTCTTTGCAACGTCCTGCTAAAATAATATGTCGTAAATGTTCAGGCAATTTGAGTAAGCAAATGCGGATGAGTTCTGAGGGGCTTTATGGGTTTGAAAGATATTGATTCTTATGCAACAGGTCTTCAAAATATTTGACAAGACTGGAAAATTCAGATTGTTCAAAGTGTTTCATCATCATGATGCTATGTTTTACACGGTCTTGTGTAGCTTGAGACCAATATGCTGAGAGGAAGGCATGGTAAAACTCTCCTTCACTGTGGCAATCGTGAATTACCGATCGCATTCTTACAGCTGGTTCATTCTCTAAGTAGCCACACATAAATTCTAATCTGTGTTCCAACGACCAGTTGGGAGGAAAACAATGAGAAAATTGATGGAGCCATGCTTGTGGATGAATGTCGTTGCCAGAATTCTTAAATGTTTTGAATTTACGTGTAGTAATGAACAGCTTATAGTCAAAATCATCATGTCGGCGAGTCGCATATCGGTCATTGTTAGGTCGTGTCGGCCGTTCCATCTCGAAATTCGGTGCACATTGCCAATTTCTTTCATAACTTCCGAAATGCCCTGTGTTATTATTTTGCGGCTTTTCCGTATTTCTAAGTCCCTCTTCCCGTGTTGGAGCGCGAGTGTCCTCTGAAATACGTAATTCTTGTATTACCTGTGTCAGCTGATCTTGTACTTCCCGGATTTCTCTTTGGTGTTGCGTATTAATTTCATTCAGATTTTGTTTCAGTTTCCTAATTTGTTCGCTCTCTTCTGTGTCATTAAAGACTACCGGTTTTGCGCCATTCAGATTATCATCTACCTTCGTAGATAAATTATTTAGCTGATCCGAAAGTTCAACTACTTTCTCTGATAATGAACACATTTCCTCAGTGTGTTTTTCTGAACCAAGCTTCAGAGTGTCCATTTGTGTTGAAATCGAATCTACTGTGTCCTTTAAGTTTTCCTGAGTTTTTGCAAGTTGTGTAACCGAATCCGTAGATGCAACTGAGTCAATTTTAGCCCACAAGGTCTCATGATTTTCATGAACAATGGTTTGCAGTTCTTTTATGGCTGCTTCGTGATTCCGTAATGCATTTTCATGCCGCGAAAAAATAGGTTGAAAATGCTCACAAATTTGAGTTTTTACGTCATTACAGACTTTTTGACATTTCGATTCAATGTTATGTAACTCAGTAGTTAAATCTTCACGTGTTTGTTCAAGAGTTTGTTCCAATGAGTCTAACTTTTTAAGATTTTGTTCCACTGTGTCTAACTTTTGCTGTGTTTGTCTCTGATTTTGTTCCATTGTGTCTAACTTTAGAAGATTTTGTCCCATTTGTTTCTGATTTTGTTCAAGCGTTGTGTCTAACTTTTGTAGCTTTTGTCCCATTTGTTGCATTAACTGTAATAACAATGCACTGGTGTCTGAAACATGTTCCTCAGTGCTTTTCGGCAGTGAATTTGCACCGGCAACATTCACATTTTGACAAGCGGAAAATGTGTCTTGACTCATTTGAGAAAACGGTGAGGACGCAAAACCTGAATCTACAGTATTTGCAAAATTGTGTCCTGTCATTTCGGATTCCTGAGGCGAGCTGTTGCCGACCGATCGATCGATAATGCTTCCCTCTTCACTAATTGTTTCACTGTCCATGCCATTGTTTGCTGCCTGCTCCATTTCCCTATGCACAATTACCAAATTACTACTTTGAACATCAGTTAATTCGTTACTCGGTGGCGCTAACACACTGCTTTCATTTTCACTGTCATTTCTCAGTTTACTTTGGAGCCTAGTATTACGTTTTTCACACGCCATTATTGTCACAGTATTTCACACGACAACACAGAAAAACACAATTTGAAGATCAAAAATAAGAGAACACATTAACATAGCACTGAAAATAATATCTAGTTAATTGCAAGTGCAGCTGCAAAATACTTGGTGCAAATCTACATGCATGCTACAACTGTTTTACTATACAACAATGAAAGACTGCAACTACAAAGGAAATTCTCTCTGTAATTACGTGCTAGCAATAAACAAAATCTACACTAATTACACAAACTACAAGAAAAATCAGAAGATTCCAGTGAGGTATCCTGGCAGGGTCGCCATATGAAACGTCCCCTTTGAACAATTATCCACGAGAATGTGCTTAAACTGATACACAATATTTTGTTAGTGCAACGCAATCTGACTTTCAAAATTCTCTACAAAAGAATGGCCCTGAGTAACATTAAACTATACCTTTCACAAATCACTTACCTCACAAAAATCTTCGCTGCTCAAGCTACTGCAATACAGCGAGCGCCACTACTGCCAGCTAAATAAAAGATTCAAACTATGGAAGGCACTAACTACTGATAGGGATAGTTAGCAAATGAAAGATATTAATAGAGAACAAACAATGTATTTACCTTCATATCATCATATATAAATACAGCAGTTCATGACAAATTACAAAACTCCGCCATCTCTCTCCCCACATCCACCACTGCTGGCGGCTCACCTCCAAGTGCGCAACGCTACGCGCTGTTAACATCCAGCTGCCCCTCTACAATGGCAGACAACAATGCAAACTAGCCACAGACTGCAGACAGCACAGCCAGTGATTTCATTTTCATACAGAGAGCGCTATGTGGCGGCGGCGTTACCTATATATGAACCTAAACAGCCTACTTACATAAAGAAAACGTAAACAGCCTACTTACACTCTCTACCTTTCCACTCCCGAACAGCGCGCGGGAAAAACGAACACCTAAACCTTTCTATTCGAGATCTGATTTCTCTTATTTTATTTTGATGTTCATTCCTACCTATGTAGGCTGGGCTCAACAAAATATTTTCGCATTCGGAAGAGAAAGTTGCTGACTGAAAATTGGTAAATAGATCTCGCCGCGACAAAAAATGTCTTTGCTTTAATGACTTCCATCCCAACTCGCGTATCATATCTGCCACACTCTCTCCCCTATTACGTGATAATACAAAACGAGCTGCCCTTTTTTGCACCCTTTCGATGTCCTCCGTCAATCCCACCTGGTAAGGATCCCACACCGCGCAGCAATATTCTAACAGAGGACGAACGAGTGTAGTGTAAGCTGTCTCTTTAGTGGACTTGTTGCATCTTCTAAGTGTCCTGCCAATGAAACGCAACCTTTGGCTCGCCTTCCCCACAATATTATCTATGTGGTCTTTCCAACTGAAGTTGTTCGTAATTTTAACACCCAGGTACTTAGTTGAATTGACAGCCTTGAGAATTGTACTATTTATCGAGTAATCGAATTCCAACGGATTTATTTTGAAACTCATGTGGATCACCTCACACTTTTCGTTATTTAGCGTCAACTGCCACCTGCCACATCATACAGCAATCTTTTCTAAATCGCTTTGCAACTAATACTGGTCTTCAGATGACCTTACTAGATGGTAAATTACAGCATCTGCGAACAACCTAAGAGAACTGCTCAGCTTGTCACCCAGGTCATTTATATACATCAGGAACAGCAGAGGTCCCAGGACGCTTCCCTGGGGAACACCTGATATCACTTCAGTTTTACTCGATGATTTGCCGTCTATTACTAAGAATTGCGACCTTCCTGACAGGAAATCACGAATCCAGTCGCACAACTGAGGCGATACCCCATAGGCCCGCAGCTTGATTAGAATTCGCTTGTGAGGAACGGTGTCAAAAGCTTTCCTGAAATCTAGAAATACGGAATCAACTTGAGATCCCCTGTAGATAGCGGCCATTACTTCGTGCGAATAAAGAGCTAGCTGCGATGCACAAGAAGGATGTTTTCTGAAACCATGCTGATTACGTATCAATAGATCGTTCCCTTCGAGGTGATTCATAATGTTTGAATACAGTATATGTTCCAAAACCCTACTGCAAACCGACGTCAATGATATAGGTCTGTAGTTCGATGGATTACTCCTACTACCCTTCTTAAACACTGGTGCGACCTGCGCAATTTTCCAATCTCTAGGTACAGATCCATCGGTGAGCGAGCGGTTGTATATGATTGCTAAGTAGGGAGCTATTGTATCAGCGTAATCTGAAAGGAACCTAATCGATATACAATCTGGATCTGAAGACTTGCCCGTATCAAGCGATTTGAGTTGCTTCGCAACCCCTAAGGTATCTAATTCTAACAAACTCGTGCTAGCAGCTGTTCGTGTTTCAAATTCTGGAATATTCCATTCGTCTTCCCTGATGAAGGAATTTCGGAAAACTGCGTTCAATAATTCCGCTTTAGCGGCACAGTCGTCGGTAACAGTACCATCGGCGCTGCGCAGCGAAGGTATTGACTGCGTCTTGCCGCTTGTGTACTTCACATACGACCAGAATTTCTTCGGATTTTCTACCAAATTTCGAAACAATGTTTCGTTGTGGAACCTATTAAAGGCATCTCGCATTGAAGTCCGTGCCAAATTTCGCACGCCTGTGAATTTTAGCCTATCTTCGGGATTTCGCGTTCTTCTGAACTTCGCATGCTTTTTCCGTTGCCTCTGCAACAGCGTTCGGACCTGTTTTTTGTACCATAGGGGATCAGTTCCATCTCTTACCAATTTATGAGGTATGAATCTCTCAATTGCTGTTGCTACTATATCTTTGAATTTGAGCTACATCTCGTCTACATTTGCAAAGTCAGTTCGGAAGGAATGGACATTGTCTCTTAGGAAGGCTTCTAGCAACACATTATCCGCTTTTTTAAATAAAATTTTTTTGCGTTTTTTTCTGGTGGATTTGGAAGAAACGGTATTGAGCCTAGCTACAACGACCTTGTGATCACTAATCCCTGTATCAGTCATGATGCTCCCTATTAGCTCTGGATTGTTTGTGGCTAAGAGGTCAAGTGTATTTTCGCAACCATTTACAATTCGCGTGGGTTCGTGGACTAACTACTCGAAATAATTTAGGACAATCTCGGAAGATGTTTTCTGCCTACCACCGGTTTTGAACAAGTATTTTTGCCAACATATCGCATGTGTCAATGTTAACAACAAGAGATCGGCGACTACGACTGACGTTGTCACGTGACCCTCGACGCTGGACGTCAGCACAGTGGCACAGCTGTGTATGGTCTGATGAATCCCGACACCTTCTTCGTCATACCGATGAGACAGGACGACTCCGTCGTCTTCAAGTGGAACAGCTTCTTACACTTACCTGTACAGTGGGACGGAGACAAGCTGGCGGCGTCTCGATTATGTTCTGGGGAGCATTCACGTGGGCAGCCCTGGGTCCAGTGGAGCTCGTGCAAGGCACCGTGACGGCCGACGTGTATAGTAAACTGGTTGCAGACCATGTACGCCCCTTCACGAATATCATGTTTCCCGACGGAAGAGGACGTTTTCGGCATGATAATGCGCTATATCACAAGACCAGGAGTTAGATGGAGTGGTTCGAGGAACACAGTGGGGAACTCCAATTGCTGTGTTGGCTCTCCGGATCGCCAAGTTTGAACCAAACTGAACACATCTGGGATGTGATTGAACGTGGCGTCAGAGCTCAATGTCCCCTCCCCGGAATGTACGGGAATTAGGTGACTTGTGTGTGCTGGTGTGGTGCCATCTCCCTCCAGTGACCTATCAGCGTCTCATTGCTTCCACGCCACGACGTGTCGCCGCAGTTATCCGTGCCAGAGGGGGCGGTATCGGCTATTAGGTAGATAGTCATATGTTCTGGGTGATTAGTGCATTACAACGAATGTCCTTCCACATATCTACTTGCTTGGAAAACGTTAGTCGTGTTTAAACATAATGGATAAGCAGTTTAGATTACCATCAGCATTTATTTTACGTTTGCTTTATTTCCTGCAAAGGTAATGAAAGTGTATGAGTCACCCTGTTACACTGACAGCGAAGGAACACAACCATTCGCAACTACTTGATTTGGTGAATTAGTGCACTACTTGGGACTGTGTCGTTATTCTATGACCTATTTCATCAAACAGACCCATCGGTCTTGTCGCAGTGGTAATACCGGTTCCCGTCAGATCACCGAAGTTAAGCGTTGTCGGGCTGGGCTAGCACTTGACTGGGTGACCATCCGGTCTGCCGAGCGCTGTTGGCAAGTAGAGTGCGCTCAGCCCTTGTGAGGCAAACTGTGGAGCTACTTGATTGAGAAGTAGCGACTCCGGTCTCGGAAACTGACATACGGCCGGGAGAGCGGTGTGCTGACCACATACCACTCCATATCCGCGTCCAGTGATGCCTATGAGCTGAGGATGAGACGGTGGCTGGTCGGTACTGTTAGGCCTTCACGGCCTGTTCGGGAGGAGTTAGAGTTTATTTCATCAAACAGAAATCACACTGATCTTGTAAATATACATACCTACCAAATATCATCAATTAGTGGTCGCTGCTTAAAAATGTGAACCATTTGAATCAACGTAAGCCTGTGATTACGAAGGCTTTCCCGGCGTAATAATTGATAATATTCTTCTCGGGTGTGCAGCGGGATCATAACGTCATCTTGACACAATATTTCCGCGGTACAACTGGCCGCCATCTTCAGGTGAGAGTGCTGGTACATGATCTCGCCGAAACTGACTTCTCAGCGCAAGCGGCGGCCCCTAGGCCTATATATAGGGGCCGCCGCTTACGCTGAGATGTCAGTTCCGACGACATCGTGTACCAGCACTCTCACCTGAAGATGGCGGCCAGTTGGACCGTGGAAATATTGTGTCAAAATGACGTTACGATCCGGCTGCACACCCGAGATGAATATTACCAATGTAAGACTGTAATTCCGTAGACTAACCAAATCATTTATGCACACCGTTTACATTAAGTCACACAAAAACTGTACGTCCTCAATAAATATAATCATTTTTTTCCCATTTAACTACCTTTACGCGAACTGAGCCTACCAATTGAAAGAAAATCTCAAGGAAGCGAAACATTATAGCTGGCGTTTCTCGGTCTATAGTCCTTTTTCTATTCGGAAATTGTATTTTACTTTCATCTCTGTTACTAGACATACGTGTTGCACACTATAAACACTATTGTCTAAACCTCTGTCTTGTTGTTTCTTTATCACTGTGTTTATGTTTCTCAAACAGAAATTACTTGTCTTTTACAATTTTTGCGAATGGTACTGTTAGCCGTCTAATGAAATGCTGTCTGAGAAGGACTGCAGAAATATCCAATCAGATATTTTTAAACTGGTGCAAAGACTAGAATTAGCTTCAAAAATTTTTAACTGTGCTCTTCACAAAAATAAATATCATTATCAGTAAGTTGCATTATGATTTAAAACACCTAGGTGTAGCAGTTAGGTAAACCAGGCAGCAGATTTCGGCTCAGTGGTAGGATTCTTTTAGAAGTTAGTCAGTCACAAAAGAGACTGTCTACAAACCTTTCGTGGTTCCCATCTCAGAACATTTTCGAGAAGCGTGAGATACACACCAAGTACGACTAACAGAGGAATGTATACAGGGTCTCTGACGTAACTATGCCACTTCTTGTATTTCGGAAACGAAACAAAAAGTTAAAATTAGATGGCCAGGGATGCACCTACGCCAGGGGCTCATAGCACAATGAGCGGGAATTGAGAACCCATAAATGTAAACAAACGTAACTTTCAACACGAAGTTACGTTGTTTAAATGGAACCTGTATATTTTCTACGGAAATGAAAATTAGAGGTACAGTTAGTGCCAGCGGACTTGTTTTCACTGTTAAAGACTTCACAACTTCCGAAATATCTAGAGTGATGACAGACTTGTTTTCACCGTTGGAAGCCTTGTACCTTCTAAAAATATCGACTTGACGACAGACTTGTTTTCGCTGTTATAAACCTCATACCTTCTGGAATACCTAAACTTTGAAGTATTGGAACGGCGCCACAATTTTCGCCGTAATACGCAGAGAAATGCATGCCCACAGTAGACTTCAGAACAGTGGAGGCAAACCGCATTACAGCAATACGGCAGAAACTAGGACATCGTTTCCATTATTTAAAGTCTCCAGAAGGTATACGATTTAGAGCAGGGAAACCATGTCTGCCGTGACTAACTGTACCTATAATTTTCAATTCCGTAGAAAAAGATACATGTGACATTTAAAGAAGAAAACGTAACTTTGTGTTGAGAATTACGTTTGTTTGCTTGTAAAGATTATGCATTCGCGCCCATTGTTCCACTTGTCACAGTTTATTTCATTTCGGAAATATATGAAAAGACGCTGAACTGGGAGACCCTTGCCGGCCGTAGTGGCCGAGCGGTTCGAGGCACTACAGTCTGGAACCGCGCGACCGCTACGGTCGCAAGTTCGAATCCTGCCTCGGGCATGGATGTGTGTGCTGTCATTAGGTTAGTTAGGTTTAAGTAGGTCTAAGTTCTAGGGGACTGACGACCTCAGCAGTTATGTCTCATAGTGCTCAGAGCCATTTGAACCATTTTTTGGGAGACCCTTGAATATAAACGTGAACTATCCCAAGAAGGGCTACTTTCATAGTTTCAAGTACCATTACTAAGTGCCTGCTAGGACAACATCAGACTAATTAAAGCATGCAGAGAGGCTTTTACAAAGTCGTTCTTCCCGTGGTGCATACGTGAATGGAAGTGGAAGGGATCGTGATAAGTGGCACGACGAAAAGTACAGCGTGCCCTGCACTTCACAGTGTTTTGAAGATTATACACATAGACACTATTCATCCACAACCTCTTCAGACTTCGTAAGATGTAAATGTGTTCGGATTATGAACTAGAGGAATCAATGAATGGCCTATTGTGAGGACCTCCTGTATTTCTGAGAAAGCTGCTTGTCGCTGAAATCCTTCAGTGCTCTAGTAAGCAAAGCTAGGACATTCATTACATGCGTAATAGTTCTCAATCGTTACTTTGTTGATCTTCACCATTAAACAGTTCTGAGTACACACGACTGATGGCATCGTAAAGGTGCGCGGAAGAATGATTTGGTTACGCGACCACAGAAAAAGAGGCACATGCAAATGCGACGGGGCAGACAACGACCAGTTAGAAACTCGTCCACTGTGCAAATAGCCTGGATTGGAAGCGCGAGGCAGCGGCGGGCGAGGCAGTTTGCACAGTAAACAGAGCGGCGCTGCGGCGAGGGCCGGCGGTCTGTCGGGCAGGCTGGCAGGGAAAAAAAAACGGCCTGTGTCCGAGACATCTGCAATGCAGACGACGGTAATGAGGGGGGGGGGGGGGGGTCGGGGGCGGAGGGGAGGCTACTCGGTGCACTCCAGCCACTCCAACTTGGGACACGCGATGCTGCAACAGGGTGACGGAGCACCAGCTGTTTTAATTTTACAACTTCACTGGGGCTCGTCTTTGTGCAGCATTACTCGTTCTCGCCTTCATTTAGTGGTCAACTACGTCCTTTGGCTACCAATAGTAACATTGACGGTTTCGAAGGCCGTACAATACGTGCGCGCTCATTCTGTCACTATCTTTCACTATCACTCTCTCTCTCTATGACTCCCTCTCCCCTTCTCCCTGACACACACACACACACACGCACACACACACACACACACACACACACACACACATTGTAAGAGTACCATATCTACCAGTCCTATTACTTAGGTAGCCCGACATATATTCGAGTGGCTTTAACATTTCTATACTGTGAATTTGCCTTTAGAGCCTCTTTTTTTGCGAATTATCAGTTAAAATCGAGCAGTGGAATTACGTGATAGTATGGAGCAATAATTCATATTACGCTAGCACCTTCGAGTGGGTAGCATCGACTGCTGCTTTAATAAACTGAAGTGTTACTGTACTGGAGGTATTTTTCCGGCATCTCTTCAGTCTTATCTTGAAAACCGAAGGCAGGTTGTATCAATCAACACAGCAAACTCCCAAAAACAACAACTGTATCCGGGAATTACTACTAGATGTCACGACAGGTCGACGAGATGGTAAAAAAGTAGTCTGGGGCAGTACTGTGTTGTCAGTAGGGAAACAGTAACAATACATTAGGTCGATCAAGAGAGCTCACTGACTACAAACGTTGACTGGTCGTTGGATGTCAACCTAGCTATCAGATTCATCATGGACAGTTCAATCCCGTGTAAAACCGCCCAAGTCGATTCTTGCTGATTCTGAAGTGATACGTGAGGTAACAAGAGCAGACAGATCTCAATTACCGACAGACAGGGGCTATCGAGCATTGCAGATGGTGGTTTTAAAGAAATTGCGTGAAATCAGCGGAAGAAATAACATATAAGTTACAAAGTGTTATTACGACCCATCTTGCACAGTGATGGTGGATGGCCAACAATGTAGTACGGAGTAATTGGTGTTACAGGGTGTTTCCTGTGGTTATGTTGCGGTTCCATATTGTGCTTAGTAAAACGCTAAATGCGGAAGGATATGAACACATTTTGCAGCTCATGTGTACTGCGTACAGTAGAACAACGGTTCTCAGACTATGATGGTGTTAGAATGACAACGCATCCTATCACGAAGCAGCAGGTGTGACACAGTAGTTTTTGGTCAGTAACATACTTGAAATATCCTGACCTGGCCCAAGTCGCGACGTGAACCCAATCGAACACTTTTGGGATGCGTTAGTGCGTCAGCTTCTGTCCATTCTCCAGCGTCCATCACTCCTTTAACTGGATGCGGTGAAGAATCGGCTGCCATTCCTCCATGTACATTGTGACGCTTCAGTGTAAGTGTTCTCAGTCGTCAGTTCCAGCTGTCATTATATATATATATATATATATATATATATATATATATATATATATAGTGTGTGGCATTATTGATCACCGTCTCATAGGGCCGCATGTGCTACCAGAAAGGCTTACAGGAGAGCGATATCTGCGTTTCCTGGCTGCTACATTACCGGAATTGTTGAAAGACGTTAGGGGCGAATCATAAATGAGGAAAACATAAATTCGTTTTCCGCAGTTTCATATGTCAATAAATGACTGTGCAATTGAATGGTAAAAATCTGGAAATATGAAGTGGACTTTTGGGTGTTACTTTGCGCCGACATTGGCCAAGGGACAGATCGGCAACACGGCACAACATGCCAGTGTTGCAGGTAGTCTAGACGCTCACGAGAAGGGGAGGAATGCGGCGTCAAGCGACGGTCTGCGTGACACAGCAAGCAATGACAGCGCCCACATCTATCTCCTACCGGTTACACTGGCCGGTATCATGTATCGTGGCTAGTTAGCATAGGAAAAGGAACGTTAGGAGGGGCTGCACTACTGTACATGCATGTTTTATAATTTGGTTTTTGTGTCCCAGACTCAGTTTTAAGAAATGAGTACATAGATGCAGAATACAAAACTACATAGGTATGTGGCAGTTTATACAAACGAATGCAGTACAGCTGTACAAATCGAAACTAACATAAAAACACATGACCAGAAGCTGCAGTGGCGGTTTATACGTACTGTTCGAAATGACGGCCACGATGTGTGTGGCAAAGTTGAACTCTTCGTAGGAAGGATTGCTGAACACGATACAACATGTTTGTCTCTCTTTGCGTAATATCACAGGCATGTTGTATTCTGCGTTGAAGAGTGTTGACATCAACAACCTCTCCTTCATATATCACAGATTTCAGATGGCCGCACAAAATGAAATCCAGTGGATTCAGGTCTGGCGATCTTCCTGGCCATATTAGAGGGCCTCCATGACCGATCCATTTCGGACGGAAGGCACTGTCCAGGTGGCGTCGCACTGTGCCGCTGAAGTGAGCTGAGGCACCATAATGAATGTATCACAGGTTCATACGAGAGGCCAAACTAACGTCTTTCAACATTTCCGGTAATGTAGCATCCAGGAAACGCAGATATCGCTCTCCTGGAAGCATTTGTGGTAGCACATGCGACCCTACGAGATGGTGATCAATAATACACCAGATATTGACACCGCATCGTTGTTGGTACCTTCGTATCACTGTGCTGTGGTGGTTTTCTTCCGCCCATTATGCGAATTCACTATACCGTCCTTGGTGAAATAGGCTTCGTCGGTGAACAGTATTGTTCGTGAAAGATACTGGTCGTGGGTCTAAGTTGCAGAAGTCCAGCTTTCTCTGGTAGTCTTCCGGCAACAATGCCTGTACCTTCTGCATGCAAAAGGGATGGTAATGGTTTTTATGGAGTATTCGCATAACAGTAGATTGTGACATTCTGATCGCAGTGGCGAGAGACCAGGTGCTTAATTTTAGGTCCTCCGCAACAGTTTGTAACACTTTTTCTTCGTCATCCGCACTGTAAGTCGACGGTCGGCCACGAGCACTAAATCCTGGAGGTGCTACACCTGCATCATACTCCCTCAAGCGCCTGTCCACAAAGTAAAACGTATTTGCGGATGGAAGGCGCTGACTAGGAAACCTCTCGTGATACGGTTGCTTTGCAACGTCAGCTCTTCCATCTGCAAGCCCGTAGGAGAGGTGGATGTCGGCGTATTCCTCGTTTGTGAAACTTGCCATGGTACTGTAGTAACACTGGGAAGCGGCCGTTAGCGGCTGTCGACAGGGCGAGTATCGGGCAGAGTGAGCAGCGCAGAGGTGTTGTAAACACGTCATGCACGCCGCGGTTTTACTTCCGCCGTTGACCACACTTTCCGCTTACAGGACACACATTCCCTAACAGGGGACTGTACATTCCGTTACCACCAGCAACGTGTGATTTACAAGTTCTCATACGGTTTCACATACATTACGATGGGATTTGTTCTTTCTCGTATCTTCAAACGCTGGCAGATACACGTCAGCTCATTGGTGTGTTATGTGTTGTATCTATGAGTGAATGACATGTCGTGATCGTGAGGCTCGTCGGTATCTCGTTCAATGGTTGACGGGTGTTTTTGTTTTACGTACGCAGTACACCGAGGAGAACGAAAGGTATCGTCCTGCAAAATTCAAGGTTCTCATGATGTATCTTCAGAAGGCTCAAAATAAATCAGAGGTTTATATGACTTGTTACAGAAGTGTGAGCTATACAAAAAAGAGGGCGTGTAAGAGTCGAAACACGTTCTTTCGCTGAAGCCTGAGGTTTTTAAAAAGCGTGTTTGTTTCGGAAACACGAAAATCAGCTTCGGGAGTCTCAGTCTTCATCAAGATGATTGCCGCGACATTTAGCATCGTGTTTGCGTTCGCGAGTACCTGTTATCTGTGCTGTGTATTTACTTAGTAAGTAAGTGTGAACGCTGGTGCGATGTGGTACGTTTTGCAATGTGACATATTCAGACAATAAGACTTCGAACTAGGGATTGACTTACGTAGGTTCTGTACTTATATTCATACTTATACGGCGTGTATTATGCAGGTTGACGTATCGTTGTATACAGAAGCGTTGCCTACATACAGTATCGACGGAATTACGTCTTCCGCTGTTCTTGTTTGGCCAAGGCTTAGTCATTAATTAGCGTCAAAATCTTTTGGCTGTGTTGCAAGCCTACTACTACTATTTTTGTTTTTAGATTCTATCTCAAAACTTATGGTTAATGAAGCCCCGAAGACCGCCTATTATTATGCTTGAGTAATCACAGTAGCTGCCATATAGCTATGGACTTCGATACTTACGTTGCGTAATGAAAGGTGGAAGCAAATAGTTAACACAAAATACGTCTCACTCTTGTGCATATTGCACACACTGTCGACCTTTGAGGACGATTTATATATTTTATAGAAAATTTCCTTTTTTGTTGTGCAACGGGACTCAAGTCCACTCACGAAAACTGACAACGGCCGGGAGTGCGGTGTGCTGATCACATGCCGCTCTATATCCATAACCAATGACGCTTCTCGACTGAAGATGACATGGCGGTTGGTCGGTACCATTAGGCCTTCCGATGCCTGTTTGGACGGTGACAGAATGGGACTTTAGTCCTTGTAAGACGGTTCGGCTTCACGGGCACATAGTGCACGTCATGTAAACACCCATTGCCCATGAAATTTGGTTAAATGTTATTTTGAATCTAGATGGACTTGATATCTTTTATCTTTCTAGGGAACGACAGTAAATTACGTGGCGGTTGGTCCGTACCATTAGGCCTTCCGATGCCTGTTTTGACAGTGACACAACGGGACTTCAGTCCCTGTAATACGGCTCGGCTTCACGGGCACGTAATGCACGTCATGTAAACACCCACCGCCCATGAAAATTGGTTAAATGTTGTTTTGAATCTAGATGGACTTGATATCTTTTATCTTTCTGGTGAACGACAATATGACACGGGAATGCACAGCGGGGGTGAATATCTGGAAAGTGGTTCTGGTTAAAGCTGATGATTCATTATGAAGATCAACAGTCCACATGAAACACATGAACTATTATCAAACGAATGGGTTGAACGATAACCATGCTTAAATAAAATTATAGGGGAAAACCAGCGTGGATGACTTCAGAAGCAAGGACATGAAAACTTGGAGGCAAGGGAGTCCATACGATACTTTTTGTGAAGGACCTACACCTGTAGATATGGAGTATTTTTAACATTTGGAAGACGAATAGCGACTTGCAAGTAGCCATAAAAAAGTTCCAATTACGGCAGTTAAAAACCGATGTACTACCGGCTTTTAAAACACTGTCTTGGAAAAAAAAATCTCTGACTAAGCTGTACTCTTTTTGTTTTACCAGAGAGCTAGTGGGGAGAGGGGGGGGGGGAGGAGCGGGCGGCCCCTCCAGCTCTACCCCCTCCACCTCCGACTGACCTTGGGCCCCCTCACTAGAAGACGACACAAAAAGCAGAGTGCCAGCACTGACGTTGGAATAATCATAAGCAACATAGTACCTAAACGAGACAAGTCCTTCTCCACTACCAGACAGCCACAAAGGTTAAAGATACTAAGCCACAGTGTGACTGAAATCGATTTCAGAGCCTTCCCACTAAAATCAATGAATTTCATTAGCTACTATTATGTATGAAAGCGTTCGGCTAATTCTGGTTCATTTTTTGTAGAATTACTTACCTTAGTCAGCAAGAAAGCTTGTTCCCACGATATCTCTACACACAAAAGTTGTTACACCAGAAACAGAGGTACTACTTCAAACCCTATGATCAGATTTACATAAATGCACATCAAAGCTACGAGTAGAACGATGAAGGTGACAATCGCTTATCAAGAAGTTTCTCATCATACAAAATCTAAATCTGCTTACGCCGCAATAAATTAATTTATGCCAGCACCAATAAGCTCTTAAATAGAAGAAAACACTACTCTTAAATAAATGCAGAAAGCTTTTCAGTTATAAATATACCAGTGCTGGTGGCGCATTGACGTTACTGACATAAACGTATGAACCAAGGAAGAAATCAAATTCAAACGTGATAAGTGAAAATTAATGGAAAAACCCCACAAACTCGAAATGAGTAACATTCCCAAGCATTTAATGGAATTAATCAAGCGACTTCCTAACAAAATACGAATATGTGTCGTCATTAACCGGACTAGGATGTTTCGAGGGTAGATATGGGGAGGATCTCATAGCCAGTAGTTCAGAGAGAAAAAGCGGGAAATGTTCTGACTCGCAAAGAAGCAACTTCGCCAGACTTCTCTGGAGAAGGTTTTCAAGGTTGGTACTACTCTACCACAGAGCGCACGGAAGTCTCTGTTTCCTCCACTGACAGATCTGAATACACACACCTATACATGGATGCTTGCACAGGTTGTTCTTGGACATGGAGTGGATACTTGATTTACACAAGAAAAATACTGCATATTTCCAAGAGACTAAAACACAAAGTAAAACCATGTGAGCAACATGTGGAGGAGGTTACAAGCAAGATCACACGAGGAAAAATGAAAATTGGCTTACATAGACGGCCTCACTGTGAACGACGCTCGGCGAACAGCTGCCTCTGGAAAAGGCAGTGGAGTGCAGCTGTCGGAACGGGCAACAGCAGGGAAGACTACACTGTTCGTGTTGGCAGTACACGGCGGACGGCGGATATCTGCAGGGAAAAGTATGCCGCATTCTGTGGACGACGTTTGAGTAACGCCTAGTCGCTCGGCCGGCCTAGCCCAGAGGAAACACCGTGTCCACAGTGTTACGTCTCTGTTTCCCTTGATTCCCGACGGAACTTTTCTTACGTTTTGCGACCAATGTGCTTCGCATACACGAAGCAGCTACAGAAAATCTTAATAATCGGATTATTTTCTCTAAGTGTAGTTATTTCTATGTTACCGGTATGGAGACTAGAAGTTTGTCAGCTACAGGAAAGTCGCAATAGCTCTGTAAACGTCTGTTTCCTAAATAATGAAAAGTGTGGAGTCATCCACCTAAGGGGTAAAAGGAATCGATTACACGATGAATGAGTCAAATCTAAAGGACGTAAATTCAACTATATACAAAGGAATTACAATTACGATCAACTTAAATCGGGAAGAAGACACAGAAATTGATGTGGGGAAGGCTAATCAAAGACTGCCTTTAATTGGCAGGACACTTAAATAATGTAACACATCTACTAAAGAGACTTCTTACACTACGTCTGTCCGTCCTATCTTAGAATACTGCTGCGCATTGTGGGATCCTTACCAAAGAGGACTGACGGAGTACATTGTGGCAGTTCAAAGCAGTGCAGGACGTTTTGTATTATCGCAAAATAGGAGAGATAGTGTTACTGAAATTATATAGGATTTGGGGTGAACAGCATTAAAACATTGGCGTTTTTCTTTGCGCCGGCCGGGGTGGCCCAGCGGCTCTAGGCGCTACAGTCTGGAACCGCGCAGGTTCGAATCCTGCCTCGGGCATGGATGTGTGTGATGTCCTTAGGTTAGTTAGGTTTAAGTAGTTCTAAGTTCTGGGGGACTGATGACCACAGCAGTTAAGTCCCATAGTGCTCAGAGCCATTTGAACCATTTTGAATTTTTCTTTGCGGCGCAATCTTCTCACGAAATTTCAGTCGCCAACTTTCTCTTCCGAATGCGTACATAGGGAAAAACGATCATCATAATAAAATAAAGGAAATCAAAGCTCTCACGGAACGATGTAGGTGTTTTTTCCGCGAGCTGTATCTAATTGGAATAATAGAGAATTATTGTGAAGGCGGTTCGATGAAACGCCGGCCAGGCACTTAAAGGTGATTCGCAGAGTATCCATGTAGATGTAGATGTAGGAAAATTGTACATAACTTTTGCGGCCTTTCACCACGTCGTGTTGGATTTTCTGTACACATCCGAAGTACAATGTATATATGTTCAAACATGTGGTATGCTTCAGCATACTATCTTTGACTTCAAGTCTTCGGGAAAGTATAAAATAGAGTCTCTAATTATTAATTTTTAGTATTTCATTGTATTGTATGGAAATGGCGACCTAGAAACGACGGAAAGGCTTCGTCCCTGCCGTAGCCTTCAGTGGTTCACAACTCCACAACAAGCAACAGCAATCCATTCACATTACTGCCGCCTCCCCCCCCCCCCCCCCCCCCCCACCGAACCCAAGGTTTTTGTGTGGTTCGACCACCATTGGACTCCCCGGAAACGTCTCACATCAAATGAGTGTAACCCCAGTGTTTGTGTGGTAGAGTAATTATGGTGTATGCGTACGTGGAGAATGTGTTTGCGCAACAATCGCCGACATAGTGTAGCTGATGCGGAATAAGGGAACCAGCCCGCATTCGCAGAGGCAGATGGAAAACCGCCTTGAAATCCATCCACAGACTGTCCGGCACACCGGACCTCGACACTGATCCGCCGGGCGGATTCGTACCGGGCACCGGCAGGCCTTCCCATTTTTAGTATTGTCATGACAGTAAGAACATGTCGGTTGTCAGTTGGTACATACTCGCAGATATTTCTCCTCATTCTTGTCCTCGTAGATCCATTGTTATGTTCACGAAGAACAATTGAAAATGACCATTTGATTAAAAGTGACTAATAATGGTGAATGATGCATTTTATTCAAATAATGTGTAGCCTCAAGGGACCTATTTTTTATCGATGTCTGACAGCTTTGAAACCACACAAAAGTAAACTATTGATAATTGTTGGTTGCACCTAGAACCAAGCGTCGGGCGAACTCCCAGCACACGCTGAAGTGATTCACGTCAAGCCTATTTCAGAGATTACACAACAACTGTATCACTCTCTATTCTATAAGAAAAATTCAGTCCTCAGTTTGACCCTATCTTTGGTTGCTCACCATCTATTCTTCACCTTGCCAATCTACACTACTGGCCATTAAAATTGCTACACCAAGAGGAAATACAGATGATAACGGGGATTCATTGGACAAATATATTATACTAGAAGTGACATGTGATTACATTTTCACGCAATTTGTTTGCATATATCCTGAGAAATCAGTACCCAGAACAATCACCTCTGGCCTTAATAACGATCTGGATACGCCTGGGCATTGAGTCAAACAGAGCTTGGACGGCGTGTACACGTACAGCTGCCCATGCAGCTTCGACACGATACCACAGTTCATCAAGAGTAGTGACTGGCGTATTGTGACAAGCCAGTTGCTCGGCCACCATTGACCAGACGTTTTCAGTTGGTGAGAGATCTGGAGAATGTGCTGGCCAGGCAACAGTCGGACATTTTCTGTATCCAGAAAGGCCCGAACAGGACCTGCAACATGCGATCGTGCATTATCCTGCTGAAATGTAGGGTTTCGCAGAGATCGAATGAAGGGTAGAGCCACGGGTCGTAACACATGTGAAATGTAACGTCCACTGTACAAAGTGCCGTCAATGCGAACAAGAGGTGACCGAGACGCGTAACCAATGGCACCCCATACCATCACGCCGTGTGATACACCAGTATGGCGATGACGCATACACGCTTCCAATTTGCGTTCACCACGACGTCGCCAAAGACGGGTGCGACCATCATGATGCAGTACACAGAACCTGGATTCATTCGAAAAAATGACGTTTGCCATTCGTGCTCCCATGTTCTTCGTTGAGTACACCATCGCAGGCGCTCTTGTCTGTGATGCAGCGCCAAGAGTAACCGCAGCCATGGTCTCCAAGCTGATAGTCCATGCTGCTGCAAAGCATCGTCGAACTGTTCGTGCAGATGGTTGTTGTCAGGCAAACGTCTCCATCTGTTGACTCAGGGCTCGAGACGTGGCTGCACGATCCGTTTCAGCCATGCGGATAAGATGCCTGTCATCTTGACTGCTAGTGTTAGGATGCCGTTGGGATCCAGCACCGCGTTCCGAATTACCCTACTGAACCCACCGATCCCATATTCTGCTACCAGTCATCGGATCTCGACCAACGCGAACACCAATGTCGCGATACGATAAACCGCAATTGCGATAGGCTACAATCCGACCTTTATGAAAGTCGGAAACGTGATGGTACGCATTACTCCTCTTTACACGAGGCATTACAACAACGTTTCACCAGGCAACGCCGGTCAACTGCTGTTTGTGTATGACAAATCGGTTCGAAACTTTCGTCTATTATTGTTGCAGATGTCGGCACCGGCGCCAACCATGTGTGAATGCTCTGAAAAACTAATTGTTGGCATATCACAGCATCTTCTTCCTGTCGGTTAAATTTCGCGTCTGTAGCACGTCATCTTCGTGGTTTAGCAATTTTAATGGCCAGTAGTGTAATTATTCGTTAACAACTGTCCATTCCCGAACAATACATGCCCATTACCCACACTAAAATAAAATACACTAACTAAAAGTAATTATTATTAAAGCATTCCAGCTACTAATTAATTTTCATCTCTCTTCTAAAATATGCAACGTCTGAGCCCTGCTCGGTCGTAAATCTCCTTGTTTAACGCCTTTGTGTTCCGCAGTATCACTAGAGACGCATAGATGAAACTTGTCTGAACCCCTTTTGCTCCGCTGGCTTTCTGGAGGCTCACATGTAGCATATTTTCTGGCAGGACGCTTTCTCTTTTGTCTTCAGACATGGCGACTTAAACGGACAGTGCAACTTTCTTAGTTTCCTGAGGGCCCACAATAGTAATGGTGGGTACGAACCACAAAGAAATAATTTATATAAGTATTATGCGCACCTAGCTGCACGGTGCACACCTTGGAAAAAAACCAGGTGTTGTGGTTTTCACCAGATGTAATCGGATATTGCACGGTATTTCGCTGTTTCCCGGTTTATACTGCTGATGAAGTCTTCTCGAGCTTCCATCCTGGTAGCTGCGTCGAAAATCAGCGACGTTTCGATGAGTGTTATTCTCATCATCGTCTCCAGAAGATGGAGAAAATGATGAGAATGACACTCATCGATACGTCGCGGATTTTCGACGCAGCAACCCGGATGGATCCCGAGAAGATTCCATCATCATACACATTGTTTCATACTATTCTTATTCAACTTAATCTTCGCCATTTACGCTGCTCAAACAGAGGAGCTAACATCTCAAAATCAACACCAATGACGGCATTCAGGTTGTAACGCTGTTCTACGATTCCGCCAAACTCTAAAGTGATCGCTTGGAAATTTAAAAAAGGCACTAGGCTTAGAAACTATTATTGTCAGCTTTGCACTTAGTTCGCTGCTAATTCCATCCCTTTGACATAACACAATTACAGAGTAAAGATCACACAGTACACAGTCCAAACGAGTGGAGAAAGTGCAGCTTACTCGTGTTTATAAGAAAAACTTCTGTGACAATATAAAGAACGTCTATTCTGAGAATGAGTGTAACAACTTACTCAAAAAGCTGTAACTAGCAATCAACATTTGTCTAGTGAGCATCACTTGTTTGAAACCCAGGGTGCTGATTTTTCGTTGGTATTACGACATGTACGAAGAAGGCAGGTGTATATGCATATGAAAAGCACAGCACCGCTAAGGCACGCTCGTAAATTGTAATAGAATGCAGGATGAAGAAAAACCAGAATAACTACGGGCCATTTCTGGAACTAGATGAAGTTTTCGACTGTGTAAGCTAGGATAAGATATTCACAGCCTTTAGACCACTGGCAATAAAATACAGAGAGAGACAAATAATTTACGGCATATCACACGTGGGACAAACAAAAATGGAATGACAAAAATTACGAGTTCGTATTTAAGAAGGGTCTAAGGCAACGTCGCAGCATATAACCACTACTACTCAGCTGGCACTTGAATGAAGTAATAAAGAAAGTGAAAAGGATCTTAATCGGAATAAAAATTGAAGGGGACAGATGTGGATGCTAAAGGCCGCTGACGACTAAGCCTTATGACCGTAGTAAGAAAGGCTTAGCAGACTTATTGAAAGGACTAGACAACAAACTCCCTCAGTTTAAAAAATTTAATAAGGAAATTAATAAAAATAGAGAAATTGAAGTGGTTCAAACGCTTCAGTTGTGACAGACAGTCTCCCTACACTTGAGTAAAGAGCACAGAACGATCATACAATCTTGTGAAACTATCAGAAGACCTTCTTTGGGATGCTGTTAGACTTGCGTGTTACATTGGCTTCAATGTTGGTTATGTCACAGTACAGGACCTTCAGCCGGCCGGGGTGGCCGAGCGGTTCTAGGCGCTACAGTCTGGAACCGCGCGACTGCTACAGTCGCAGGTTCGAATCCTGCCTCGGGCATGGATGTGTGTGATGTCCTTAGGTTAGTTAGGTTTAAGTAGCCAGGACCTTCATGTCAATGTCTGTACTCCGTAATTTTCCGGGAAGTCCGCTTTGATGACAATTTGCTCGTCACGTTGGCTTGATTGTTGGTATTGTCACACCACTGACCATTCGTGTAAATTTTTGCACTTTGTCATTTTCTGGGATGTTTGTGTTGATAGCACCACGTCTAGTTACTAGTGATGATTTTTATCCAGAAAATAATTGTTTGCGTTTTGTACTTCAGTCAAGTCGCGGCAAATCTCCGCACGGTGTTGCTTTTGTTCGAGTGTCAAGGTGTGCGACACATACTTTGTGCACACTTTTCCCTTCTTCGAGATACGTCCTCCTGCATTTATGCATGCCTGTATTCGTCGCGACCTCGTATTTTCGAGAATGCTTTGAGCACTTGATTAAAAATTTTGCTCCATTCCTATTTGTGACTAAACAACGCTGACACTTGACGGCCGCAGGTTCATTACTTAACACTGATCGCTCACAACTGAATGATCGAGTGCACATGTATTACTTAAACTTATTACTTAGACCTACCACCGTCGACGCTGAGATGACGTCATTTACAGCCACGAATAACGTAAGTCCCGAACCGTTTGGACGGACGGTATGCAACACAGTACGTGGTTTAAGGCATATACAGCTCAAAGGCGAAGATGATAATGATCAGTGGAGAGCAGAGTAAAGACTAACTTAATATCAAAACTCAAAACCGCGATGTCATGAAACAATTCTAGTATCTACACACATAAAAAAAAGTTTTGCATCACCTCGGTTCCGAGATTTCCGGAATCTGTACAGAAAATTGGAATAGAGATCAACATAAACATCATTCCCTTCCCTTATTATTGCTCATGAAAACCACACACCATACAGCAAGACCTTCAGGGGTGGTGGTCCAGATTGCTGTACACACATCTAATACCCAGCAGCACGTCCTCTTGCATTGATGCATGCCTGTATCCGTCGTGACCTACTATCCACAAGTTCATTAAGTCACTGTTGGTCCAGGTTGTTTCACTTCTCAACGGCGATTCGGCGTAGGTCCCTCAGAGTTGGTGGGTCACGTCGTCCATAAACAGCCCTTTTCAACCTATCCCAGGCATGTTCGATAGGGTTCATGTCTGGAAAACATGCTGGTCACACTAGTCGCGCGAATTGTCGTCTATGAAGACTCGCCAATATGCTGCCGATATGGTTGCACTATTGGTAGGAGGATGACATTCACGTATTGCACAGCCGTTACGACCCCTTCCATGACCATCAGCGGTGTACGTCGGCCCCACATAATGCCACCCCAAAACCGCAGGGAACCTCCACCTTGCTGCACTCTCTGGATAATGTGTCTAAGGCGTTCAGCCTGACCGGGTTGCCTCCAAACACGTCTCAGATGATTGTGTGATTGAAGGCATATGCGACACTCATGGGTGAAGAGAACGTGATGCCAGTCCTGAGCGGTGCATTCGGCATGTTATTGGACCCATCTCTACCGCGCTGCACGGTGACGTGGTTGCAAAGATGGACCTCGCCACGGATGCCGGGAGTGAAGTTAGGCATCATGCAGCCTATTGCGCAGAGTTTGAGTCCTGTGGCTGCACGAAAAACATTATTCAACATGGTGGTGTCGCTGTCAGGGTTCCTCCAAGCTATAATCCGTAGGTAGCGGTCATAGACTGCAGTAGTGGCCCTTGGGCGGCCTGAACGAGGCATGTCATCGACAGTTTCTGTCTCTCTGTATTTCCTCCAAGTCCGAACAACATCTTTTTGGTTCACTCCTAGACGCCTGGACCCCTCTCTTGTTGCGAGGCCTTCTTGGCATAAATTAACATGATTGAACCGCGGCAGTCGGACCCCCTCCGTCTAATAGGATCTGTTCTTGCTTGGTTGTTTATACCTTTTGGGCGGGTTTAATGACATCTCTGAACAGTGGAAGGGACTGTGTCTGTGATACAACATCTACAGTCAACGTCTATCTTCAGGAGTTCTGGGAACAGGGGTGATGCAACACATTTTTTGACGTGTGTATTAAGCAAGCTTACGCATGATGACCGAAGCAAGACTGAAGTAGAGTGGTGCAAGCAAAGAAAGCGTCTATCAATAAAAGTTCCTGGACGTACGGCTGGAGCTTAGAATTGTCTGTAAGCGGGAGGTGGACTATCAGAAATAAGGAGAATATGTAAATGGATACATTTAAAATGTAGTACTATCGGATAGTGTCAAAACTTTAGTGGGCAGGTATACCAAGAAATCAAGACGTACTAACAGGTGAGGATACAAATTTAAGAAATACAGCTACCACAGGAAGCGACAGGATAGTGGAACATTTCTTCCGAGACCATAAACAGTTAACAGAGAACAAGATGGGAAAAGAGTAGAACCATATCAAGGATTTAAATTGCAGAAAATATTGTAGAACATGTTGGCGGTCATATACTGCCGGAAAAATTACAATACCAAAAAATAATTAATGTAGAGAATGAAATTTCTTAAATACATTTGTCTAGGAAACATATGAACGTGGATAGCACTGCAAGATCACAGGTTAGTACAAGCGCGAGATAAGAAATTGCAAATGTGAAATGCTGGTACCTTTAACAACCAGTATAACCGCCAGAATGTTGCATGTAAGCATGCAAATGCGCATGAATTTACACTTGGTCGGTTAATACAGGAACGCTTAATATTGTTTGTGGATGACGCCGCAGTTGTCGTCCGATGATGTTCCATATGTGATCGATTGGAGACAGATCTGGTGATCGAGCAGGCCAAGGCAACATGTCGACACACTGTGGACCGTGTTGTGTTGCAACAGCGGTATATGGGCGGGCTTTACCCTGTTGGGAAACATCCCTGGAATACTGTTCATGAATGGCAGCGCAACAGGTCGAATCACCGGATTGACAGACAAATTTGCAACGAGGGTTCGTGGGATAACGAAGAGAGTGCTTCTGCTGCCATTCGAAATCCCTCCCCGGACGATAATTCCAGGAGTGGGTCCAGTGTGTCAAGCACTCGGACAGGTTGCTTGTAGGTCCTAAAGTGGCCTTCCTCTAACCAACACATGGCCATCATTGGCACCGAAGGAGTACCATCTTTCATCAGAAAAGACAACAGCTTGCCCTCCAACCACCTCTCGCTTGACACCATTGTAGTACCAAATGGCTGTGTTTTTTGGTTAGTGGAATTAACGCTACAAGATGTCGTGCTCGGAGCTGTCCTTGAAGTAACCGATCGTTGCGTCATTGTAACGCCAACTACTGTTCAAATTGTTGCTGTAGGCGCAGTACGACGGGCCAGAACTACACGCATAACACGATGGTCTTCCCTCTCGGTAGTGCCACATGGCATTTCAGAGCCCTATCTTCTTGCAAGCGCACATTCTCGTTAGCACCGCTGCCAGCAGTCATGTACAGTGTCTATATTACTGCGAAGCCTTTCTGCAGTAATGCATAAGGCACATCTAGCTTCTCGTAGCCCTATTACACGACCACGTTCAAGCTCAGTGAGGTGTTAATAATGGCGTCTTTGTCCCCTCAAATGCATTCTTGACTTATGTCAACTCACCACGTCCAATGTCAAAAGTATCAATCGCTGACGACCGTTACAGCGTGCGTTTAAAGCATAACTGATTTGCACCCTCATAGTGGCGCTACCAGCGACTGGAGTGAAATTTTAATGGACGTCATCCTGCAGATGTAGAAACAGGCCTCTTAGCTTTCGTTTATGTCGCACAACCACTTCTTGATTTTGCGATCTTTTTTCCGTCCGAGTTGTTCTATAAATATGCAAGCGCGTTCTATAGTGGTTAGCCTTGTTACCCCTAGACCATGGGGTTCCGGCTTAGATTCCCGACCTGGTCGGAGATTTTCTTCACTCGAGAACTGGGTGTTGATGGAGAGACCTGCACCAGGCGGCTGAATCATTGTCGGCCACTAATCGTATACCGTCATTCCATTCCAATAGTACAACAAGGGAAAATGTGAATACTGGCGAGTGACTGATGCATTTATCATAACTGCAAATGAGACTGACTAAGACTGTACCACGATACTGATACGGAACATAAGGTACATGCTTTTAAAATTCCTGGTTGTCCAGTTGAATTCCTGACTTGCTCATTAGTAAGAAGACAGTTCCTAAGAAAGAGTCGTAGAGCCAGTTTCATTCTCAGTACAGTAGCACATAAGCAACAGAATGACCCGTCTAGACAGTGCCGTTGAACTATCTGACGGCGACGCATTTATCTTTCGGAAAGCTGTATTTTTTAGACGTGTAGAGAAAATTTGGACTAGGAGACATCACTTACGAGATCTAACAAATGGCAGCCTATCTCATATGATTTTAAATGCGGGGTAATTTGCGTGAATACAGCAATAATTCCGATCTCAAGCTAACCAGTGTGTATGATGTGATTCGAAGAGTTCTGAAGGCTGACGAACTCGAGACTTCGATTTATTGGGAAAGTGTTAGGCTTGGTTCAAATGGCTCTGAGCACTATGGTACTTAACTTCTGAGTTCATCAGTCCCCTAGAACTTAGAACTACTTAAACCTAACTAACCTAAGTACATCACACACATCCATGCCCGAGGCAGGATTTGAACCTGCGACCGTAGCAAAAATGTTAGGCTTCGGCGAAGGAAACAGCGGCTAGTGCTGTATTACAGTAAATTCTGTTCCTGGAGAATTTCGCATTGTAATCAGGTTGGCTGGAGGCCTAAATTTTCGTGAAAAACTATTGGCTAAATACAGTATGACAATTACTGAACCATATGAAGAAAACGTAAATTAGTTACAAACTACGGCGTGCACACACTTTATTCAACACGTAAACGTCACTACAGATATTCCGATTTAGGTGATGACATGTTCGATATGTTTGCCATCATTGGTGATAATGCGGCGCAGACGAATAGCGAAATTCTGCATAACCGTTGAAGTGTAGGAATATCGATGCTGTCGATGACCTCCTGAGTGGCTGTTTTCCGCTGAGCAGTGGTTTTGGGGTTATTGCTGCACACTTTATCTTTAATATAGCCGCACAAGAGGAAGTAGCGTGTGTTCAGATCCGGAGAATATGGTGGCCAATGGAGGCCGACGCTGGTGGCCTCTGGGCACCCCAGAGCGGTCCACGAAGTGCTCCTCCAGTACATCTAACATGCTCCTGCTTCTGTAGGGTCGATCTCCGTCTTCATAAAGCACATCTTATCGAAATCAGTGTTACTTTGTACAATGGGGATGAAATCATCTTCCAAAACCTTCACGTACCATTAAGTAGTCACAGTGCCATCAAGGAATATCGCACCGATTATTCCGTGACTGGACATTGCACACACAGTCACTCGTTGACGGTGAAGAGATCTCACGATCTGGAAATGCGGATTCTCGGTCCCCCAGATGCGCCAATTCTGCTTATTGAACAACCCACACAAATGAAAACGGACTTCGTCGATAAGGCAAACCATATAGCGCATACTAATTTCCATCATGCCCCGCTGTCAACCTCACAATTTGAACGTCCTAAGGCTAACCGTTCAGAAGTTACGTCGGTTTTATTTTATATAGTTAAGTAAGTGTCACCCTGTGTAAAGAAAGTAACCTAAAACTGATGGCAACAAGACGCAAGTGCCATCTACCTAAGAAGAGATAAAAGATTTTGGCTCTGATAAATGAAGTGGGGCAGTCATCATTCCAGCGCTCCATGTGCGTATGGAACAGGAAAGACTAGAGAAATAACACCTCGAAGTAGTTTTCAATGCAATACAGTGAGATGTTTTCACAGTGTGATTAATAAAGCTACCGTTCTTATGTGTTGGGTCGAGCTGAAGACTCTATTTCTGTGCAAAATATTTCAGTGGATTAGTTATTCGCGTTCTTCAGCTGATGTATGCGGTGGTCTTTAATGAACACGCTTCTGGCAACAGGGAAGGCTGTGCGAGCGCACTTAAAACCACATTTCAGTGACATAATGGAAACCTGTCGACCATATCATATGGCGCTCAAAAGAGCTCTTCGGATCGGCTGGACTTAAGTAATCCAGAGGTCTGCTGAACAGTAGATACACGAGTAGAATTCTTCAGAAGTGATCGCTGTGTGATGAGGCGTGAAAGTGAGAGGCAAAAGTAAAAGTTTTCTTCGGTTTGATGGTACGATTTTGGAAGAACTTGAAACGTTTGGTGATGTAAATGATATCTTCCTTCCTATTTGTGGAGACTCTGGAACGCATTTAGAAGCGATAAAAATAAATAAAATAAAAAATTAAAATGAAACTGAAACTCAGAATGAAATAAGGATGAAGAACAATTGTTTCCTAGAAGACGTGCTTGAGATGGTATAATAAAGTATCTCATTCGGCATTCCTTATGAAAACTTTTATTAATTTCATAATTTTCCATTTACTGTTTCACATTAATACCAGTTACATTTGTAACTTCTGATTTTGTTACTCGTACCGTTATATTTTTATAACAAGGGAAGCATAAATAGCAACACTAAAATGTCTGCTTGACACATGATGATACATTTTATTACGATCTCCTGCACCGTAGTGTATGCCACCGAAGAAAGAAATTTTTATTTTATTTGCTCATCATGTGAGATATCTGCACATTGGAAGAAGCTGCGAAGGGTATAAGGAATCTGATTTTTCTCCTTCAAGCCTCGCCTATTTGAGAGAGCAGAGCACGTCCCGCCCACTGCTCTGGTGAATAAGCTTCCTCAGGGGCTCGATTTCTTATGTACACCCCCGTAATGCCGTTCATCGGTCGCATTCTTTCGAGTTAGGTGCCTGACGCGAAGAAGAGAACTTCGCGCCAGAAAAAGGGGAGGCTGCTATCGGAAATTTTTGGCGGATGTGTGCTGACATTTTACTACCACTTATACTTTCAGTCTGGGAAAGCAAGACAACTTCTTGAATTTCTTCAAAAATATCGAGTGTTCCAGCACTCTCCCCTCTCATCGCTCTCTCTCTCTCTCTCTCTCTCTCTCTCTCTCTCTCTCTCTCTCTGTGTGTGTGTGTGTGTGTGTGTGTGTGTGTGTGTGTGTGTGTGTGTGTGTGTGTGTGTGTGTTTGTGTGTGCGTGAGTGTGCGTGCGTGATTTCTGGAGATACAAGGGAAATGGTAAGACATTACAAGCGTGCCAAATCGTCTTCTTTTCGTACTTGTAATACTACGCTGTTGCCCCACAGGACTCGGGGTTCTTCAGTGCTTTCAGATACTGCCTAGCGAAATCGTAACTGGCAATATCCGAAAGGAGGACTGAAATGTGCCCCTTCCACCCAAGTTATCTTGTACTTGTTCGGTCGAAACTCAAACTCAATTATCCACGCGGGCGCAGTTTCAAGCTGCCGTAGGAGTTAAATTGCAAGCTGGAGACACCGCTGTGGGAGAGTTAGTAATTTTTCACATGTAATTAACAACATAAAATTTTGTGAGTTAGGTGCCGTAGTTTGTTGTTGTTGACATAGTTAAATATTTTTCTTAACAAATAACAACATTTCACATTTAAATAATGAATTACAATATCTACTTAAGAATATAATTTTTCAACTCAATCCCAAAATGAATTTTCGACTACATATTCTCAGCTTGTAATCGTAGCTGTAATATTAGCACAACAGCTTGACTATCTAGAAATCAGATTAAACAGGACTTTGCATGGCATTTTCGGTCATATCTATTAAGCTGAAAATTAGTTCTCTACCAGAGAAAATATGTTGAGTGGTATTTGGGTGTAAAGTACTCTTGAAGATATTTCGGTAAGAGTATACGATACTGATATGTACGATCCCCTGGGTTTTCTCAGTAAGGGTACTCCATGCATAAGACCACGGTTATAATGCACCATATATTCATCGTTAAATAATATGTCTGAGCATTGTGAGTGATCTTCTGATAGTTTACCCCTTCTCCTTGTTCAACAATGAGAAGAGCTACAGTTACTCATGGATCTAATTTTACAAGTCCTTTATATTTTCAGCTGGAGAAGCCAGATTTTCAAGCACATGCGACAACATTTTTGTAGATTACAAGCAATGCTCTGTGAAATCGGAGAGGCTTGATGTTTGACTGTAGGAAAAATAGATTAGATAACATTCTGTTCTAATACTTTTAGTACTATTGTGTTGTACTATTGTTGTTGTGGTCTTCAGTCCAAATGCCCGTTTCATGCAGCTCTCCTTGCAATTCTAACCTGTGCAAGCCACTTTATCTCCGAATAACTACAGCAACCTACGTTCTTCTGAGTCTCCAGTATTAAATTGGTGATCCCTTGGTATCTCAGAAAGTGCCCCATTAACGGATCCCTTCTTATGGTCAAGTTGTGTCACAAATTCCTTGTGTCACCAATTCTGTTCAGTACCTCCTCACTAGTTACGTGAACGACCAATCTGATCTTCAACATTGTTCTGTAGCACTACGTTTAGAAAACTTCTATTCACCTTTTGTCTAAACAGTTTATCGTACATCTTTCACTTCCATATATGGCTTCACTCCAGACCTTCACAAAAGACTTCTTAAAAATTAAATCTATATTAGATATTAATAAATGTCTCTTCTTCAGAAATACTTTTCTTGGCATTGCCAAGCTTCATTTTATATCCTCTATATTTCGGCCATCATCAGTTATTTTCCTACCCAACTCATGTGAACTACTATAAGTGCCTCGTTCCAAAATTTAATTCCCTTAGCATCAACTTATTTCATTCGACTACATTTCATTATCCTTGTTTTTATTTTGTTGGTGTTCACCTTTATTCTCGTTTCAAGACCCTCTACATTCGATTCCACTGTTCTTCCCTGTCCTTTACGGTTTCTGATAAAATTACAATGTCATCAGATGACTTTTGTTTCTTCTCCAGAACTTTAATTTGTACTCCAAATTTTTCTTTGGTTTCTTTTACTGCTTGTTCAGTGTACAGATTGAATAACATCAGAGATAGGCTACAACCCTGTCTCACTTCCTCCTCAACACTGCTTCCATTTCATGCCCAACCAGTCTTATAACTGCC
Source organism: Schistocerca serialis cubense (assembly GCF_023864345.2). Classification (NCBI taxonomy): domain Eukaryota; kingdom Metazoa; phylum Arthropoda; class Insecta; order Orthoptera; family Acrididae; genus Schistocerca; species Schistocerca serialis. The sequence continues at coordinate 697,496,084 of NC_064639.1, forward strand.
GTCTGGTTTCTGTATAAGTCGTGGATACAGAACTTTAATTAGTACTCCAAATTTTTCTTCGGTTTCTTTTACTGCTTGTTCAGTGTACAGATTGAATAACATCGGGGATAGGCTACAACCCTGTCTCACTTCCTCTTCAACACTGCTTCCATTTCATGCCCAACCAGTCTTATAACTGCCGTCTGGTTTCTGTATAAGTCGTGGATAGCCCTTCGCTCCCTGTATTTTAGCCCTGATAGCTCAGAATTTCAAAGAGTATATTCCAGTCAACATTGTCAAAAACTTCCTCTAATCTACAAATGCTATAAACGTAAGTTTGCCTTTCCCTAACCTATCTTTCAAGATAGGAGGTAGGTTCAGTATTGCCTCTCGTGTTCCTACGTTTCTCCAAAACCAGACTGATCTTCCCCTAGGTCGGATTCCACTAGATACTCCATTATTCTGAACAGGATTCGTGTTAGTATTTTGCAATAGTGACAGATTAAACGGGCAATTTGGTGATTTTCACAGCTGTCCGCATCTACTTTCTTTGGAATTGGGATTACTACATTCTTCTTGGAATATGATGGTATTGTATCATACATCTTGCACACCAGAGGGAAGAGTTTTGTCATGTCTGACTCTCTCAAGCTACATGTCATCTGCCTCCCGAGACACTGTTTCGAGTTAGGTCTTTCAGAGATCTGTCAAATTCTTCTGGCAGTATCTTCATTTACGTCCACTTCCCTAAAATATTGCCTTCACGTTCATCTGCCTTGTATAGACCTTTATATTCTCTTTCCACATTTCAGCTTCCCTTCTTTACTTGGGACTGCTTTTCCATCTTAGCTCTTGATACTCATCCATCTCCTTCTCCCTTCCCTAAAGGCTTGTTTAATTATCCTGTAGGCGATATCTATCTTTCCACTAGTGAAATACGCGTCTAAATCCTTACATTTGTCTCCTAGCCATTCCTGCTTAGCCATTTTGCACTTCCTGTCAATATAATTTTTTAATCGTCTGTATTGCCTTTCGCCTACTTCATTTGCTGCATTTTTGAAATTTTTAGTTTGACCAATTAAATTCAACAACTCTTGTGTTATCCATGAATTTCTAGTAGGCCTTCTCTTTTTACCTATATGATGTTCTGCTGCCTTCACTGTTTCATCTCTTAAAGCTACCAATTCGTGTTCTACTGTATTCCTTTCCCCCATTCCAGTCATTTGACGCCTAATGCTCCCTCTGAAACTCTCAACAACCTCTGGTTCTTTCAACTTATCCATGTCTGATCTCCTTAACTTTCTACCTTTTTGCAGTTTCTTCAGTTTTAATCTACAGTTCATAACCAATAAATTGTGTGGAGTCCACATCTTCCCCTGAAAATGTCATGCAATTTAAAATCTGATTCCTAAAGCTCTGCCTGATCATTATATAATCAAACTGAAACTTTCCGGTGTCTCAAAGCCCCTTCCACATACACAGTCTTCTTTCATGATTCTTAAAGCAAGTGTTAGCAATGATTAAATTACGCTCTGTGCCAAATTTAAGGCTCCCCTCACAATTAAATTTTCGTCACCATTAACTATCTGAATAATTTCTTTTATCGCATAATACATTTCTTCAATCTTTACAACATCTGCGGAGCTAGTTGGAATATAAACTTGTGCAACCGTGGTAGAGGAAGGCATCACATCTACCTTGGCTACGATAATGCGTTCACTATGCTGTTTATAGTAGCTTACTCACATTCCTATTTTTTTATTCATAATTAAACCCACTCCTGTATCACCCCTATCTGACTTGTTATTTATAACCCTGTATACACCTGAACAGAAGTCCTGTTCCTCCTTCCACCGAACTTCACTAATTCTCACTATATATAAATTCAGCCTACACTTTTCAGGTTTTGTAACGTGCCTGCGCAATTAAGGAATTCAATATTCCACGCTCCGATTCGTAGAATGCCAGTTTCGTTTCTCCTGATGACAACATCCTCCTCAGTAGTCCTTGTCCAGAGATCCGAGTGGGAGACTATTTTGCCTCCGGAATATTTTACCCAAGACGACGGCATCATTATTTAACCATACAGAGGAGCTGCATGCCCTCGGGAGAGGAGCTGTTCGCCGTTCCAGCACAGCAAGGCCGTTTTGATTGATGTTACAAGGCCAAACCAGTAAGTCGTCCAGACTGTTGCCCCTGCAACTACTGGAAAGGCTTCTGCCGCTCCTCAGGAACCACAGGTCTGAGTGGCCTCCCAACACGTACCCCTCTGTTCTGGTTTTAACTATGGTTCGGCTATCTGTATCACTGAGGCACTTAAATTACGCCACCGACGGTAAGGCTCATAGTTCACGGAGGGGCTGCAGCTTTAAGAAAGGGAAACTGCCATGCAGGAAAAAAACACTTCTATGATTAATGAATCACTAATAACAAATTATGCTCACTCAAAAAATAATATTGAGGAAGTTGCGTTGTATTTGGACTGATTGGCTTACGTTTCAGTTATGAATCTTTCGAGTATAGAAATCAGTAAATCATGACTTCATAAGAATTTTAATTGTTATTCTACGTGCATTAGCACAACAACGGTCAGTTCAATAAATGTATATCTAGATAAAGAAATCTCTGTCACACTCACTAATATACATCGTGGAACTAGCATGAAAGAGTATTGAAACGTGCTTATAGGTTTTGTGGCGATCATCAGCCCCAATGAGATAACTAGAAAACTTCGACGTAACACACTGTTAAATGAAGAATACCATTGTTATAATACCATTATTAGGTTCGACACCTACGATAGAGGCAGAAAGGAAGCTAATTCTCGTATTTCAAAAACCATTAAAAACTTGTAATTTATAACACAAATTTATATACTGCCCTATTTTAAAGCAGTTACACGAAAATTGTAAGTTATACAGAGCTATACATTCATACTGTTAAATATAATCTACCTTGCTTTACATAAAATTATTGAGCGTGTCAGAAATTCGATGTGAAAGTTATAATTGATTAAATCATAATATGGGATTAGATAAAAGTGAAAAAACCAGAACAAACACTCTTGTGTAAGTATCACAGATGAAGCATATTTCGTGGCTCCAACACTGTCAAGGCGCGTAGTTAGTCGTACATTGTAGTCAGTCTGTCGCCACGTTGCAAGAAGACTGTCGGTGTCATCCAGTCAGTGTGTTGATCGTTACAATTCAGTTTTTCAATAGAAGTACCTTCGAACATCTACAGAGTCAACAGCGATTCATGTCGGATAGTAATCCAGTAAAAGCGGACTATATCAGTGATATTGTAATTAAATGTAAACCTCATTGTCACATGAACTTTAAATCAGTTCATTGAAAACAGTTTGTACTGGATGACATATATATTCTGATCTGAAGAAGGGAAAGGGGGGGGGGGGGGGAGAGAAAATATGGGCGCACTGAGCTAGAAAATGTATTTATATTACGTATACTTCTTTCGTTGTGTTACTTATCAAAAACTTCAGTGGTGCTTGAGTAGTGAAATGAAGGTTAAATGTATCAAGAAGAAAAGAAAAATCTGTAGAAACACCTTCCATCTTTCTATAGTCGAATCGAAACATTCGTGTGACCCCCCTTATGGTAACTGGCAATTAGACAATAATAGGTAGTACACACTGTGATGTGTCAAAGTTTTCATATACCACCCCACGGTCAGAGGCAGATGTCGTTGGGCTCGTCAGCGTTGCTTGTATTTAATTATTACACAGTGATAAATAAGTAAGAAATGTATTGTATTAGAGGGATTAAATGTCTCTAGATATTATAGATATTTTATAGTGGTGAGCATGTCCATTTGCTAAAGCGTAAAAGTCTGTTGTACCTTCCAAGCTGTTAATAGGATTGACATCTTGTTAAGGATACAATAAAATTCATTCACATGATTTTTTAATATATATGACAAGTGAAAAAGATGTTGTAGGTGAAAAAAATACGAGAAAAATCTTGAAAGATTATTAATGAACATCTCTGAAGAATTAATTTTACGTAAAATTACGTGACCATTGAAATAATTTTCAGTGTTTAAGTTTAACCAAAGATGAATAGTCGAAATTTTATGTTGTTACCTACTTATTTTTACCAAGATACAGGAAAAGTCTCTTTGTGTAAGCCAGAATGCAGAAATGATTTATTGAATATCTTTGGAGGACCAAAGTCAGAGTATCGCTGTACGTTTCGATACCTACAGAAAAATCAATACGATAACTAGACAATTTTTAGCAACAGGAAGTTTTCTCCTAACAATAGCTGACGAGTTTCCAACCTTTCCTCTGACGAAACAATTTGAGAATCCTGATACTTCGATAGAACACCTTGTTTATTTTGAAGATAATTAATTTTTATTTAAATGAAAAAAACTTGTCTTATCGATTGCTTCAATTTTAAGTCATAAGTAATAACACAGAAATCGTAACAAAATAAAAAAAATAGTATCTTCAGAACGTCAGAAAGGACGCCATGTTATTAATAGTTGTTTGAGGAGCATTCAGTCACTTCTCACGCAACACCAGTGTTCCGTGGAACATAGGTGGAGAACCCTGCATCAGTTAAATTCTGCGAGAGCCTAAGAAGAACTGTTGATGATGGAAATAGAGAATGGATTTCAAATGTCACTATGAAGAACGTTTCAGAAAAAATATCTTAAATAGTGACCTCTCTGAACCAATTTACTGAACACACGAAGAAGGTTTTCTTGCACTGCTGCTGCGTTTACAGCTTACTGCTATTAAAACCTGATGCTGTAACGAAAGATACAACATACAGACTGCGTAATCCTTTTTTCTAGAACGTCCGCTAATTGCAGAGTTTAGAAATGTATCCTCTTCTGCATTCCAATGTTTGATCAATTTCTTTATAGTGCGAGAAAACCTTCGATATCCATAAAACGGCTTGAGGTAAGTAAGTCCAATGCTCTGTGACCCAGCAGCGCTTTCAGCGTAATTCCTTATTCGCAGAAAGATACTAATGGTGGCAAGAATCTGCTGCGAACCTAATCGTCGTTCTTAACACGCTCTGTCCGTTGGACGCTGGATCACCACCACCAAGTGCCGAAGTAGTGGAAGTTTACAACTACTCAGTCGGTAACGAAAGCTTGATTTCAATTTTGTGTTCTGTTAGTTTTCTGCCGTTACTTACAAACTTCCTAATTGAGCTGTTCAATTGTCAAAAAGACATGCGTCAAAGGTAAACCATTAAAAATAGGGATGAGCTGACAAGGACAAATATTGACGTTGTATTATCTCCCTTTCATGTCCAAGAACATGTGCGAACAGACGTCAGCGCGTCCTAAGATCGCTGCCAGTAACCAACGAGTACATTTTTCTGACGCGAGAAGTCAAGCACGTAACAAACAGCAGACAGTCGCGATGTTTAAAAAGGGATAAAAGCATTCGAACTTTCATCAATATCTGCGACTGACAAACAATTAATCTATCTACAGAAGCATTTGTGTAGTTTTACTTACTATCAGACATTCTCTATCTAGTTCTCTCTTGTATGTAAGTTTCCATTAGGCTAAGAATTACCTCTTAAGGCTGTATAATTTTTAATTACTTTTCAACTGTGCTTCGCCAATAGAATGCTGTAAAAAGTAACAGTGCAAGAGAGAAAAGCGTCAAGGTTTATTTCAAAACTAATTTTCTTTGTAATGATGAATTTATTGTAGTTGAAGGGTTACAACAAAAAAATTTTGTTTGTTCATACTTGGAGTAGAAATTCATATATCTTTTAATCATTAATCCTGTTGCAATAACTCATTAGTGAACAAACTCGACCAGAAGTGAGGACTATACACTTCTAGTTTCAACTGATGTACTGACAGACGAAAAGAATTGTTCTAAGATGTCTTTCATCAGAAATTACTGACGCTAACATGATCTCTCTCTCTCTCTCTCTCTCTCTCTCTCTCTCTCTCTCTCTCTCTATATATATATATATATATATATATATATATATATATATATATATATATATATATATATATATATATATTGAAACACTTACCGTTAAGGTCTGCCAACATCCCCCAAGACGTACGTGCTTTATTTGCGGCTGATCACTGCATCAATATTTTGAGGTAATAACAAATACTTTCATCACAACATGTTGACGTATTAATAAGTTCGTTGCCTCGGAAACAACTGTCAGTATAGGTTTCATGAACGACTTTGTGGCCACAATCTGTTCCTATAATTTATTTTTCTTGGCACTATGTGAGGAATATCAGTTGACCTCATGGGAGGTTAACGCTCCACCTTCTCCGAGCTCTACTCATAAAGCTGAAAATATTCTTCGTATCCCTGAAAAGCACTTGCGACTAGCATGCTCTAGACGTGCTCACTATAACTGCATGATGATGGTCACAAAGTTCTGTCTGAATAATGGAATTAGCTACCTGTAATCCGATACGTAGAAGCCAGAGGAAGCTGATGGAAAAACAATGACATCGTAATCTGTGCAAGGAGCGGAAGGAGTTTCCGTCATTGTCCTTTACTGCAGCCCACACCCACAGAGCTGTAAACGAGTGGAGGACAGGTGTGTTCAACTATTAGTACTCGCTTATTATTCTAGCATTTTCCGACAAAAATGAACAATGGTCACTAATCAGACTACATTGGAGTGGTGCTTGATTAAAATCCTCGCCCCCCCCCCCCCTACTCTCTTTTACATTCTGCGAGGATTCCGTACATCACTTCGGCTGCACGTGGTGATCGTTTGTTCGGCACAGACTTCATCTGTTTTCTTCCTTACGTGTTTCCAACTCTGTCTCTATTTATCACGTTAATTGGTACTTTTCTTTTCTCATTTCTCTCATCCTTTAGTTCAACTGCCAACAATAACGAGAACGTGTAGCAGTTTCAAGTATTCCTGTGGTGAGCTCACGACAGACTTCTCAGTGTCTGTTTAATTTTTTTGGCTCAACTTCAACGTTCGTAAATCAAAACGGCTGTTGGAATGACGGGCAAAGAAAAGTCAGTCTCTTATAATATTTTATTTGTTTATTAATTTTTTCCTCTGCGTCACCAGTTTTCTGACTGCTTTGATGTACGATGCGGCCCACCACAAGCTCCTCTCCTGTGCCATCTCCTTTATCTCAGAGTTGTATAATCTAAAACTCCCTCTAAAAACTTTGAAGATATTTCCTGGTGTCTTAAAACATGTCCTGCCATCGTGCCTCTTCTTCTTGTCAGCCTTTTCATATATTCCTTTCCTCACTCATTCTGCGGATAACCTCCTTATTCCTTGCGTTATCAGTCCACCTAATCTTCAACATTTTTTGTAGCACCACATCTCAAACGCTTCAATTCTCTTACGTTCCGGCTTTCCGACAGTCCATGTTTCACTAACATACAATGCTGTACTTCAAACGTGCGTTCTCAGAAATTTCTTCCTCAAATTAAGGCCTATGTTTGGTACTAGTGGACTTCTCTTGGTCAGGAATGCCCTTTTTGCTACTGTTAGTCTGATATTTATGTCCTACTTCCTTCGTCCGACATTGGTTATTATTCAGCCTAGGTAGCAGAATTCCTTAACTTCATCTACTTCATGATCGTCAATTATGAAAATAAGTTTCTCGTTGTTCTAATTTCCACTACTTCTCATTCCTTTCTACTTTCTTCGATTTGCTATTAATCCATATTTCGTACTCATTACACTGTTCATTCCATTCAACAGATCCTGTAATTCTTCTTAACTTTTACTGAGTATGGCAATGTCATCAGCATCTTATCATTGATATCCTCCCACCATGAATTTCAAATCCCAGTCTTGAGCCTTCCTCTTACTTCCATCATTGCTTCTTCGATGTGTAGATTGAACAATAGAGGCGGAAGACTAAATCTCTGTCTTACACCATTTTTTATCTGACAACTTGGTTCCTGGTCTTCCAGTCTTATTGTTCCTTCTTGATTCTTGTACAGAATGTACATTACACGACTTTCCCTATATCTTACCTCTGTTTTTCTCAAAATTTCAAACACCTTACACCATTTTACGTTGCCGAATGCATTATTCAGGTCAACAAATCCCATAAACGTCTCTTGATTTTTCTTTCCATCACCAACCACAACGTCAGTATTAAAGTATTTATTGTATTACCCACGGTTTCTTCACAGTTACCTTCGTGGTAATTATGTTTTTCATTCCAACTGCTGTGATGGCTCTTCATCTTCAACTTAACTCGCTACTGATCGCAATATCTGTAGCCTCAGAGAACTTCAAAGTTATCTCTTTCATTCCTTAGTACTTTCGTAGCCCATATCTTTGCTGATTGCTTCTTCCTAACTAGTCTCTTAAACTTCAGTCTATTCTTCATCGTTTCTAAATTGCGATGTGAGTCTGTATCTTCCGATGGGAACACCTTTCAATCCAATAGCTGATTTCGGAATCTCTGCCTGACCATGATGTAATCTAACTGAAGGCTTCCCGTGTCTCTCGGCCCGTTACATGTACACCTTCTCTTGTGATTCTTCAACACGTCAGTTACCCCATTTATATCTAGATTGAGTCTTGTCATTTCTCTTTTTATCATTTCTAGCGTCCTTACCATTTTCAAACTTCTTATATTCCACTCCACACCGTGACTCGTAGAATGTTGTCTTTTCACTGGTTATTCTGTCTTTTTTCGAGGTCACCTCCGCCTTGGCAGTCCCTCCGGTGGTCCGAATGGTGAACTAGTCCAAAATACTTTGCCAAGGGAGGGATCATAATGACACTTTAAATTACAGGTCACATGTTCCGTGAATACCCATTATGTGTCTTAAGTGTAGTGGTTTCCATTGCCTTCTGCATCATCATGGCATTAGTCATTGCCAATTCTTTCCCACCCCAAGGGCAAGAGAGTGTCCTGAACACTTTTATGTTCCTCCGTCCATATTGATAATGCCGTTGGCAGAGCGAGGGTGATGTCTTACGCCGAAAGTCGTCGGCCGCCACTGCGAATGATTTTTACTCGAAATTTAAGCAGTGGCGAGGTTTGGACCTGGGACTCAGAAAGTTTCGATTACTAGTGAAAGACACCACCCATTTTCCCCCTTTGCAATTTGGTCGCCATTGTTCTCTTCACTTCGTCTGGGCGGATGTCAAGTGACACCCCTTCAAGTTCATAGCTGAATTCTTCAGTGAGGGTTTCTTTTTTTTATTTTATGTTTACAGAGACGAAACCACTCAGCCCTTTGACCGAACACGCTGAGCCTCTGTGCTGGCTTCCTTAACCACGAGTACACCTCATCCATAATACAATTTCAAAATTTACAAGTTGCTTTGGATATTTTTCCTTTCGTTCCAGCAGATTAACCTTCATATAGACCAGGAGGTCTGACGAAACATCAACTTCATTTATTACACCACCGTAATACTGGCTACCTTAAGAAAATTTCGTTTATACTCTCAGGAAAAATGAAGATGACTTTAAAAACTCTCTCTTCTCATTACCCATCCACGGTCGTCGTAACCGTGTCTTTTCAAGAGTTTTTCTAATCGGATGTGGCCACTCCCTGTTTTTGGTTAATACCGCTAATGGGAGCATCAGATATTCATCGTGGTCGTGCAGAACTTGGAACCCACGAACCAAAGTTCATTAGGAGGCGCAGTTTGTGCTAAGAATGGTTGCATCTTACTGACTGCAAGAATAAATCGCACGGGTGATTAAGCTATAGGCAGGGATTCGCCACCCCTTTTCTTCCAGTTTGGTTAAGTCTGGAAACTGTAGATACCCGTACTTCCATTGTCGTATGGTAAATTTAATATTCTCGTGGATGAAGTTTCACTGCATCAAGCAATTCTGAAGCTGCAGAAGCTAATGCTTTCTCTTCGATCTGGTCTGTAAGGAATGTAGTCGCTGAAGATGGAATGGCTACACCATTGTTACACAAAATAATCCTTACGAATTACACTGTTAGAGGAAATTAGGTCGAACTGAGTTAATGACGTCATCTTCCTCCCGTATTTACTGCTAATTAGTTATGAAAACTTAACAGGAGACTTCTTACAAAATAACGAAATTGTATGTAACGTAGCTTATAAATCTCAGAACTATGTCAGTTAACAAAATTAACAGAATGCATACGTGACGTTCACTTTTGTCAACTCAAGTTCTCAACTACGTGGCTATATTAAGTATTAACCTTACCAAAATGAAGATAAGGAAGATGCGCCGTATTGTTTACTGTTCTTCAAGGCTGGATTTAATCTTCGCGCAGTTTCTATTAGTCATATTTTTCTTTTTTGCAACCATTTATTTACCACTTAATGGCCCACTGAGTTCACTTAACTTGCGATCCGAGTCCATTATCCCTTCATCCTTTTGTCTTTCTGATCGATTAGTTCCTTCTTAACACACAGTGTATATTTTCCATATTCCCCTGGAAATGACAAAGTGACAAAGGGGAAGATCAGATAACGTTGGAGGCAAATATTCAGGTTCCGTGTATATTATATTAACCTCCGTTGATAGAAAGCTAGAGTGCAGAAACAAAACAGTTTTTCTTCGAACGCGAACATTATGGTCCTCACCGCTCTAGCGATATGTTGATTCATCAAACAGATTTTGCAGTTTTCCTATATAGACGTTTCTCATCAGTAAATAGCATATAATGACACCTCATCTATGGGGCAGCATGACAGTGCCACTGACTTTAGATAGAAGAAAGTCGCGCGGAGTGGCCGCGCGGTTTAAGGCGTCACGTCACGGATTGCGTGGCCACTCCCGCCGGAGGTTCGAGTCCTCACTCGGGCATGGGTGTGTGTATGTGTGTGTGTTTGTGTTGTTCTTAGGGTAAGTTAGTTTAAGTAGTGTGTAAGTCTAGGGACCGATGACCTCAGAAGTTTGGTCCCACAGGAATTCACACACATTACCTAGAGGAAACACAGCCGTCCAGGAATTGTTCTAGGAACCAGAGATCACTGCCCTTTCACGTTAGGAGTATACTTTACTGGTCTAACCTTCTGGTGACAAACAGACCCGAACTATTTGAAACAGTTAACGCAGAACAGGGAATCAGCGATCATAAAGCGGTTACTGAATCGATGATTTCAGTCGTAAATAGAAATATTAAAAAAGGTAGGAAGATTTTTCTGTTTAGCAAAAGTGACAAAAAGCAGATATCAGAGCACCTGATCGCTCAACACAAAAGTTTTGTCTCAAGTACAAACAGTGCTGAGTATCAGTGGACAAAGTTCAAATCCATCGTACAATACGCGTTAGATGACTATGTGCCAAGCAAGATCGTAAGAGATGGAAAAGAGCCACCGTGGTACAACAACCGAGTTAGAAAACTGCTGCGGAAGCAAAGGGAACTTCACAGCAAACATAAACATAGGCAAAGCCTTGCAGACAAACAAAAATTACGCGAAGCGAAATGTAGTGTGAGGAGGGCTATGCGAGAGGCGTTCAATTAAATTCGAAAGTAAAGTTCTATGTACTGACTTGGCAGAAAATCCTAAGAAATTGTGGTCTTATGTCAAAGCGGTAGGTGGATCAAAACAAAATGTCCAGACACTCTGTGACCAAAATGGTACTGAAACAGAGGATGACAGACTAAAGGCCGAAATACTAAATGTCTTTTTCCAAAGCTGTTTCACAGAGGAAGACTGCACTGAAGTTCCATCTCTAGATTGTCGCACAGATGACAAAATGGTAGATATAGAAACAGACAACAGAGGGATAGAGAAACAATTAAAATTGCTCAAAAAAGGAAAGGCCGCTGGACCTGATGGGATACCAGTTCGATTTTACACAGGGTACGCGAAGGAACTTGCCCCTCTTCATGCAGCGGTGTACCGTAGGTCTCTAGAAGAGCGTAGCGTTCCAAAGGATTGGCAAAGGGCACAGGTCATCCCCGTTTTCAAGAAGGGACGTCAAACAGATGTGCAGAACTATAGACCTATATCTCTAACGACGATCAGTTGTAGAATTTTGGAACACGTGTTATGTTCGAATATAATGACTTTTCTGGAGACTAGAAATCTACTCTGTAGGAATCAGCATGGGTTTCGAAAAGACGGTCGTGTGAACCCCACCTCTCGCTGTTCGTCCACGAGACTCAGAGGGACATAGACACGGGTTCCAAGGTAGATGCCGTGGATTGGATTGAAGAGTTCCTAGATAACAGAGCGCAGCATGTCATTCTCAATGGAGAGAAGTCATCCGAAGTAAGAGTCATTTCAGGTGTGCCGCAGGGGAGTTTCGTAGGATCGTTGCTATTCACAATATACATAAATGACCTTGTGGATGACATCGGAAGTTCACTGAGGCTTTTTGCGGATGATGCTGTAGTATATCGAGAGGTTGTAACAGTGGAAAATTGTACTGAAATGCAGGAGGATCTGCAGCGAATTGACGCACGGTGCAGGGAATGGCAATTGAATCTCAATGTAGATAAGTGTAATGTGCTGCGAATACATAGAAAGATAGATCCCTTATTATTTAGCTACAAAATACCAGGTCAGCAACTGGAAGCAGTTAATTCCGTAAATTATCTGGGAGTACGCATTAGGAGTGGTTTAAAATGGAATGATCATATAAAGTTGATCGTGGTAAAGAAGATGCCAGACTGAGATTCATTGGGAGAATCCTAAGGAAATGCAATCCGAAAACAAAGGAAGTAGGTTACAGTACGCTTGTTCGCCCACTGATTGAATACTGCTCAGCAGTGTGGGATCCGTACCAGATAGGGTTGATAGAAGAGATAGAGAAGATCCAACGGACAGCAGCGCGCTTCGTTACAGGATCATTTAGTAATCGCGAAAGCGTTACGGAGATGATAGATAAACTCCAGTGGAAGACTCTGCAGGAGAGACGCTCAGTAGCTCGGTACTGGCATTTGTTGAAGTTTCGAGAACATACCTTCACCGAAGAGTCAAGCAGTATATTGCTCCCTCCTACGTATATCTCGCGAAGAGACCATGAGGACAAAATCAGAGAGATTAGAGCCCACACAGAAGCATACCGACAATCCTTTTCACGAACAATACGAGATTGGAATAGAAGGGAGAACCGATAGAGGTACTCAAGGTACCCTCCGCCACACACCGTCAGGCGGAGTATGGATGTAGATGTAGATTTCTTTGGGGTTTGAGAAGAAACTACTTATTTCCCGAACTTTCAGTTAAAGGCCTTCTGAAGAAATAGTCAGTAGCTGCAGTAAAACATTTTAATTGCATAGCCTTCCGTGTGGGACCGAAAATGTTAAACCATTCTCCGAGACTACTAGTGCCACGTAGTCCAAATCTTTTCTCGATTGATTTAATTCGAAAATTATCAAAAACCATTCTTCGAGACTGCGAGTCTCATGTTCACATATTTTTTCGTCTGATTTAGGTCGGAAATAATCAGCTAATGGAACTTTGCAGCTTCGCTCGTGAAGGAGTTTATATGCACGTAATCTGGTTAAGGAGTATTATGTTACCAGAGTAATAGTACCGTCTAGATGACTCTCAAGCAACTTAATACGCCAATTCAAATGAATTTCAAAACAGGCTTCCTCTGCACGTAATGTCGATGAACACAATTGTGCAGTTAGTAACAATTATAACAGTACAAATATTAATGTAAATTGTAAGTAGGCTATTTATGTTTTCTTATTGGCAATGTTACGTAGCGCTCTGTATGAAAATCACTGGCTGTGCTGTGTGCAGTCTGTGGCTAGTTTGCATTGTTGTCTGCCATTGTAGTGTTGGGCAGTTGGATGTGAACAGCGCGTAGCGTTGCGCAGTTGGAGGTGAGCCGTCAGCAGTGGTGGATGTGGGGAGAGAAATGGCGGAGTTTTGAAATTTATAAGAATGGATGTCATGAACTGCTATATATATATATATTATGACTATTAAGGTAAATACATTGTTTGTTCTCTATTAAAATCTTTCATTTGCTAACTATGCCTATCAGTAGTTAGTGCCTTTAGTAGTTTGAATCTTTTATTTAGCTGGCAGTAGTGGCGCTCGCTGTATTGCAGTAGTTCGAGTAACGAAGATTTTTGGTGAGGTAAGTGATTTGTGAAAGGTATACGTTAAAGTTAGTCAGGGCCATTCTTTTGGAGGGATTTTTGAAAGTCAGATTGCGTTGCGCTAAAAATATTGTGTGTCACTTTAGTGAAAGCTTGAGTACGTTCAGTTTTGCTCAGCTGTTTGAAAAGCAAATAATGTAAGAGGTTTATCAGCACAGTAATTCATAAATTTTTGTAAGGGGACGTTTCATATGTCGACCCTTAGCCGAGGATGCCTCACTGGAATCTTCTGATTTTTTTCCTTGTAGTTTGTGTAATCAGTGTAGCTATTGTTTATTGCTAGCGCGTAATTGTAGAGAGAATCTCCTTTGTAGTTGCAGTCTTTCATTGTTGTTGTGGAATGCATGTAGATTTGCACCAAGTATTTCGCAGCTGCTCTTGCAATTAACTAGATATTATTTTCAGTTCTATGTTAATGTGTTTTCTTATTTTGCTCTTCAAATTGTGCTTTTCTGTGTTGTCGTGTGAAATATTGTGACAATAATGGTGTGTGAAAAACGTAATACTAAGCTCCAAAGTAAACTGAGAAATGACAGTGAAGACGAAAGCAGTGTGTTAGCGCCACCGTGTATTGTATTAACTAATGTTCAACATAGTAATTTGGTAATTGTGCATAGGAAAATGGAGCGGGCGGCAAATAATGGCGTAGACAGTGAAACAATTAGTGAACAGGGAAGCATTATCGATCGATCGGTCGGCAATAGCTAGCCTCAGGAATCCCAAATGACAGGACACAATCCCGCAAATACTGTAGATTCAGGTTTTGCGTCCTCACCGTTTTCTCAAATAAGTCCAAACACATTTTCTGCTTGTCAAAATGTGAATGTTGCCGGTGCAAATTTACTGCCGAAAAGCACTGAGGAACATGTTTCAGACACCAGTGCATTGTTATTACAATTAATACAACAAATGGGACAAACACAGCAAAAGCTTCAAAAGTTAGACACACAAAATCTTCGAAAGTTAGACACAGTGGAACAAAATCAGAGACAAACACAGCAAAAACTTCAAAAGCTAGACACAATGAAACAAAATCTTCGGAAGTTAGACACCACGCTTGAACAAACACTTGAAGATTTAACTGCTGAGTTACACAACATTGAATCGAAATGTCAAAAAGTCTGTAATGACGTAAAAACACAAATTTGTGAGCATTTTCAACCTATTTTTTCGCGGCATGAAAATGCATTACAGAATCACGAAGCAGCCATAAAAGAACTGCAAACTATTGTTCATGAAAATAATGAGACCTTGCAAGCTAAAATTGACTCAGTTGCATCTACCGATTCGGTTACGCAACTTGCAAAAACTCAGGAAAACTTAAAGGTCACAGTAGATACTCTGAAAATTGGACACAGTAGAAAGACACATGGAGGAAATTAGTTCATTATCAGAGAAAGTAGTTGAACTTTCGGATCAGCTAAATAATTTATCTACGAAGGTAAATGATAATCTGAATGACACAAAACCGGTAGTCTTTAATGACATGGAAGAGTGCGAACAAATTAGGAAATTCAAACAAAATCAGAATCAAATTAATACGCAACACCAAAGAGAAATCCGGGAAGTACAAGATCAGCTGACACAGGTAATACAAGAATTACGTATTTCAGAGGACACTCGCGCCCCAGTATGGGAAGAGGGACATAGAAATACGGAACAGCTACAAAATAATAACACAGCGCATTTCGGAAATTATGAAAGAAATTGGCAAGGTGCACCGAATTTTGAAATGGAACCGCCGAAACGACGTAACAATGACCGATATGCGACTCGCCGACATGATGATTTTGACTATAAGCTGTTCATTACTGCACGTAAATTTAAAACGTTTAAGAATTCTGGCAACGACATTCATCCACAAGCGTGGCTCCATCGATTCTCTCATTGTTTTCCTCCCAACTGGTCATTAGAGCACAGATTAGAATTTATGTGTGGCTATTTAGAGAATGAACCAGCTGTAAGAATGCGATCGGTTATTCACGATTGTCACAGTGAAGGAGAATTTTACCGTGTCTTCCTCTCAGTATATTGGTCTCAAGCTACACAAGACCGAGTAAAACATAGCATCATAATGATGAAACATTTCGAACAATCTGAATTTTCCAGTCTTGTGAAATATTTTGAAGACATGTTGCACAAGAATCAGTACCTGTCAAACCCATACAGCCCCTCAGAACTCATCCGCATTTGCTTAATCAAATTACCTGAACATTTACGACATATTATTTTGGCAGGACGTTGCAAAGACGACATTGAAGCTTTTCAGGGACTCTTACAAGAATTAGAAATTGACACTGTCAATTGCGGAACGCGGAAACAGGAACTCAACAATTACAGATCACATCCGTCACAATTCCGCCATGAAAAAACAATAACTAGACACGACAAGGCTATTCTTACAACGCAAATCGTGAACAAAACAGACACCATCCATATGACAACCACTGGCAGAGTAATAGTTACAGAGAAAGATCGCACTTCCGTAATTATGAATACGACAGAGATAACCATAGAAACAGACAATATGGAAACCAAAACAGTTATTATCAAGGGATACAGAATAACTTCAGACGCAACAGTTCAGCGCGCAGTTATGATTCCAGGAGAAATTCTCCACCACATGACCAACAAACAAGAAACTATGTAAACTACCAACAAAACGACAGACCTGAATTCCATCAGAACTGGCGGGATTCAAACACAGCAGGGCACTCTCGACAAGGGGAATTTGTAGAAGTTAGATCTTCTAATCCCAATAACGACGCACGCCAACAAAGAGACAGACAATGACTCGCACCACAGGCAGCCATGTGCGCCAGCTGGCTCAGGGAAAAATTACATAGACGCTAACCTTGAGAAAAATTCCAGTATTCTTTACCGATGTATACCACAGGATAATTGCATCGAAGTTGAAAGACTGTGTACTAGGAAGAGTAAAGGTTTACAAAACATTTCACATGTAAAACAGTTTATTGAGAGATAATCTGCTTTCTAACTTTGTCTTTGCCATATAACTTTTCACTTTACATTACTAGTATGCTTTGTCAGACTTAGAATCTGTTAACATGCAACTATGTTTGAAGTTAAATATCCAATCAAGAACCAAGAGAACTTATTTAAACAGAAATTACGTATGCATTGTTATAGTGAACAGACGTCACAGTGTTATTGTGTGTGTGCATTCTTGCTTGTTAGTTGCACGATTACATAACGACTATAAGGCTTACATACTTAGAACATATACTGGTACTGCTAATGAGATTTTAATGCAACATTTTGGTTTACTTGAAAATACATTCTGGATTTAAAGTACTTTCAGTGAGATACCAGATGACACAGTGGTTAGTTTATGTGACAGCTACACGAATTTATCACGATGCTACTAATGAGTGACAATTTACAATGTTGCTTTTGCAGTGTTTCTGTTTTATATCTGCACAGTTTTTCTGTATTATTCTGGAAAGTAGAACATGTTTTATTAGTAACTTTTGTGGTATAGCTACAATGAGACTGCCTTTTCCGTAGCACAAGAATACGTTACAGCACAGTACTTTTTTCATCACGGCAATAAGCATAATAACTAAATATGTATACGCAAAGCATTTCATTTTTGTTTATCATAAGGTAAGTACATTGGCTTCTGCAGAACTTAGCTTTCAGAAGACAATAACTACGACACTTCCACAGAGATTATCTTACAGCAAGACACACATTTAGCGCTACATGACACGTATTTGAGTGATTAATTTTGTACTTAAATCATTTATTTTTAAAGATATTTGAAGTACAATGATACAAAGGTTTTCCGTGATACATTTCATTCCATTGCTGTAATCTGTAACACCTGAGGGTATAATTACATTAATCCTCAGGGGGTACATGCCGACTTTGTGTACCATGTGTTTGGCAAGCACAAGGAGCCCTAGCTAATATGGTATTTGCTTATACAACTTTACACATCGGTACCATATTTCTCTAACACACAAATTAAACAGCTATCTGATCATTTAACTGAAAGATAAACTTTTTTTTTACATCAGTGACACATGTTTACGCAATTACACAGTTGGGTAACTTCACACTTATGAAATTGTATTTTATCTGTACTTTGAGAACTGTTCATATTTTTTCGGAACCATTGTGATACTATGAGAGCTTTGAATGATGTATTTGGTAAGGGAACATGATTTTAAAGTACGTTTTAGGTAGATGACACTATTGAAATGAGCAGAGAATTTTGACATTATTGCAGAAAGGTATGACGTTTTTGAGATTTGACTGAGGTGTTATGATGTTATTTTGATGACGATGATGTGTATTATGCTGTTGACGTATGTTTATGATCAATAAGCTGATGTTATATGAGGAATTTGATTGTGCTACGTATTTATTAAGATGAAATATTGAAGAAGTGTCGACGAACATGTATATGTGGAATAAGGTAAGGAATAATGAGTAGTGGTTAGGGATTCTGACTTGTGAAAAAGTATGTTGGAAACCAAGAATCGAACTTTAAGAGTTATGAAACGTGTGTAAATGCGTGAATGTATCAAATTGCTGACGAAAACTTTTTGAACACTGTTATATTCATAGGATTTTGTTTCCACACATTTGCAATGCAAAAACTCAATGTGTGAAATTTTTTATGAGACTGTCACTGTAATGCAAACTGGTGTCATAAATATTTCAGTAAGAAAGTTAAGTGACCACCTTCACGTAATTAGTCGTGGGCACCCAGCTGCGTGACAGTCACCTGGAAAAAAGCCATTACTGTGTGCCTTTCAGAGGCACAGGTGGAGAAAAAAAAGGGGGCCATTATCCTCGCTATTGACATTCCTTTGTAGAAAGCATCGCAAATACGACACGCTCAAACTTGAAAACATGTGATAACACTGTGGAGCTCTTAATTTATGATATTTACTGAAATGCCTAATGAAATGACGAGAAATATTTTTATGTCTATACACCTGATTATGACTACTATCTTTCTAGTTGAGAGATTTTTTTACTACCTTATGAAATGCCATATGGCTAATGAATGATGTTTCATGCCTTCCTTTGTACATATTTGCTCATTTTCTTTAATATATAGTTTCTAGCTGCACTGCAGCATTGGTTATTATAAAATTTAATAAATGTACTAATATCACTATTTTCTCTCTACAGACCCAGTAAAGAATACGTTTATGATGTAGTTTCTTAGAAAAGAGAGCACAAATAGACATTTCCCTTCGCAGGAATTGTATAAATAATTTTTTTATTGACTTAGTAACTTGCAGAGTAAGTTTTTGTGATGCATCACTCTAGTGTTAAGATGTGACATAGGTATTAAACATGGCCACTTTTACTGTAATATTTTTTCTGCTTGAGATATGTCATGTTTAGATATAAGTTATTGCATTTGCTGCTGCTGTTTGCCAGGCATAGTACTACTAAATTTCACTTTACTTTACTCTGTTAAGCCAGTTTTACTACTGATTTATTTTTCTTGTTTGCTGATCATTGCCTTATATTAGTTGTAATATTGCTGCTTGATTTGCCAATTTGCATTTTTTTGTCTCTGCTGTTTGTGTGAATTGTTTCGTGCTGCTGCATTGCCTCATCCCTTAGTTTAGCATATGAGCTCAGTAGATTTAAGTTAGCTTAAGATGGGGTAGGCCATATAAGAGAACAAATTGTGATGAATTTGAAGAAATGCATTGAGAAGCTATAAGAAAATGGTTTGGCCAAAAAAGTATTTTGAAAGAGGATATGAACCAAAAAAGTAGGGTTTAGGGACAACAGGTTTAGGTAGGATTTTCTTGGAAATAAATGATGAGGTAAGATAATAGAAAATAAATAATGAGGTAAGAAATGTGTGAACATATAAATACAGAAAGCTTGCTTGGATAGAATTATTTTGGTGGAAACAAATGTTGAAATAAGGGGAAAGATATATGGAATGAAATTTTGGGGTGGACTGCAGTACCAAATGTCACACTAAAAACAAACCCTGTCCTGTATTTTTGTGTTATTACACTATGTGAATTTGTGTTTTTCCTGTCTTAATGTGTTTAGCTAATAAGAGTTATGTTGTAGAATTTTTCTGATGATATGTTATTTTGTTTGTAAAGATGTTTAGACATTATTTATTCTGTTCTGTTTTAATGCTCATGTGTGAAGTTGATGTTTAGAAAGTTATTCTGATCTTTTATGTATGTACTCATGTCATAATTCCTGTAACACTGATGTATATGTTATTTTGATTCTTTTGTAAAGCCGGTACTACAAATGTTATCTGTATTGTTATGTCCTTTAATGATGTATTTTGTACCTTTGTAATTGTATTCGTATGTTATAAAATTGTAATTGACACCAGTTCATCATATTATTAATTTGTAAGTTCCATTTCACTGCACACGTTTCTGTTGGTCATAGTATATTTACAATATGTGAGAAGTTGGGACTGTTAGTGTTTGCACATGTGTTAATAATTCAGCAAGGGACTGGATAACAGCATTGCTGGTACTAAGGACAATTCCAAAAACTTTGTGAGTGCACAAGTGGTGGTTATGGACTTGCTATATTGTCCGCAAGACTCTTAGATGGTGATTGTGCACCCGCACAGTCGCAGCAGATGGATGCTGGCCATCTCTACAAAGACTACAGTGGGTCTACACCTTTGATGATCCATCAATACCATTATTTCTACAAGGCCTGCAGTGGGTCTGCACCTTTGGTGGCCCACCAATACCATACTCTCTACCAAGACTACAGTGGGTCTGCTCTGTGATGACCGAACTACCAATATTCTTCAAAACGTCGAATGACTCTGCTGTGGCTTTCCTCTGTCGTGGCCCATTACCTATCTGCATGTCGAGAGTCAGCACTGTCTTTCCGTTGGAAGGACAACACTGCTTCTTCAAGACTGCATGGAAATCCACTGCTTCCGTGTGCATTTTCTTTTACTGCTCAGACTTTGAGAAAAACACTGCAATTTTACTGTGATGAATGATCAGGACTGTCTTTATGGACTGTGAGAAAATTTTAGCTTTTGACCAATATTGTATCAATAAGTTTGTGCATTTGATACCTTTGTTATTGTAATTATGAAAAATTTTATCAAATCATTATTGGCCACTGCCCAAAACAATTTGTAAAATTTTTTGTGGGGAGCATGGGGGCTATGTAAGTAGGCTGTTTATGTTTTCTTATTGGCAACGTTACGTAGCGCTCTGTATGAAAATCACTGGCTGTGCTGTGTGCAGTCTGTGGCTAGTATGCATTGTTGTCTGCCATTGTAATGTTGGGCAGCTGGATGTGAACAGCGCATAGCGTTGCGCAGTTGGGGTGAGCCGCCAGCAGTGGTGGATGTGGGGAGAGAAATGGCGGAGTTTTGAAATTTGTAAGAATGGATGTCATGAACTGCTATATATATATATATATATATATATATATATATATATATATATATATATATATATATATTATGACTATTAAGGTAAATACATTGTTTGTTCTCTATTAAAATCTTTCATTTGCTAACTATGCCTATCAGTAGTTAGTGCCTTTAGTAGTTTGAATCTTTTATTTAGCTGGCAGTAGTGGCGCTTGCTGTATTGCAGTAGTTCGATAAACGAAGATTTTTGGTGAGGTAAATGATTTGTGAAAGGTATAGGTTAATGTTAGTCAGGGCCATTCTTTTGGAGGGATTTTTGAAAGTCAGATTGCGTTGCGCTAAAAATATTGTGTGTCACTTTAGTGAATGATTGAGTACGTTCAGTTTTGCTCAGCTGTTTGAAAAGCAAATAGTGTAAGAGGTTTTTTAGCACAGTAATTCATAAATTTTTCTAAGGGGACGTTTCAAAATTTTAAGTTATATTGTGCATCGGAATTTGGAAAAGAAAACTTCCTCTAGCACATACTGCAAACAATGAATCATAATGGAATTCTTAACTGTAATTGAATTCGGTTAAGAAGAAGAAGCATACTGTTTGTCCAAAGATCTTATTTATTTACATGATCACTTTAAGAAATGGGTATGTTTCATTCAGTATGAGTTTTTAAAAGCCGACAAATACAGAATATTAAGAAAAGTGTTTTAGCAATGCCAGTGTTATCATTGAAAGTTAACACACAAGCGACTTGGCCTACAGTCTATGTTCAGTGCCTAGCGCGGATTCCCCAAGTGCACTGTCAGAAATAAAAAGTGAAACACGCAGTAGGGGAGGATGAACCGAAATTAAAGTCTGCTGGTTTGGAGGGCATATGAAATTATTTGCCAACGAAATACTATCAAATTTACAAAGAATTTGGGCAATATGAGCCCACTCATCAGTACGACGTTGTACATGACGTGACCCCGACGCACGTATTGATTCGGCTGTGGCAGGTGTTATGAAGCTGTTGTATCCTCTCTTGAGGCATGATGATCTGCAGTTGCTACAACTGGTCCTTGATATCCTGGATGCAGTCCAAGGGACGGAGCTGACATCTGAGCTGGACCAGCTCTTGTATTATTGCGGAATTGTGCTGCCCACGGGGCATCTCACATCACACAGACAGTCCATAGAGAAACTTACCACGGATGGACGAGCATTGTCCTGCTGAAAAATGGCACCTTGATACTGTCGTGTAAGGACACAGGATGTCCGTGATGTACCATTGCTATCAGAGTTCACTCAACAGCTGCCGGCCGTGAGCTCAAGTCATACTCGATAGCTTCCTGTACCAAGATTCCGGGAGTAACAGAGTTGTGCTCACCAAGACACTGGGAGAATGAAACCTCTCCCCAAGTCGCCACCACACTCTGGGCTACTGCAGAACCACGATTCATTACCGATCACAGTGCGATGCCATTCATCGCAGTCCATGCTGCCCATTCATGGTAACAGACCAAACGCAGCCATGATTAGCAGCCGTTATACCTATCCGTGGGTTTCTCTACATGGGTTTCCGTATTTCTCCAGTCAATAGAGAGGGATGTCACAGAAGGGAGTACATTACAAATTCTCGAATGACAGGGGCAGGTGTGAAGGGGCTACAATGTGCTTGGTAAAAAATAGAGTTATCCTCCCTTGTCGCGGTCAGACGTGGTCGAGAGATCGTAGACAACGTGTATGCATGACCTGACACTCAACGAAAGGGTTCAGCTAATTGCCAGAAGGGTCATTACATTGAGAACAACCTATACAGTTTAATTTCCAACCTCTTTAATAAGAAGGGGATTGGCAAAACAATGATAATTATCAGAAGCATTGAAGGAAAGGGTTCAATTAACCCTTTGCCAGACACTGATGTGTAAATTACAGAGCAGTCATGTGGATGTAGAAAGACTATGTATTAGATCTTCCCCATCCTATCCCCTGATCTTAATGTGGCAGGATATCCTGGTCCATGCTGGATACGAGCAGTATACGAATTCTTTAACGAGTAACATAAATGTTGGTTCTCGGCCTCAGCTGTGCAGTGCGGGTGGGCCCGTTTGGAGCAGAAACACAGGTGACGGGCTCCCGACCCACTCGACCGCTCTGTCAATAGAAAGCCATTACGTTCTCGCTGCGCACACTTTACGGGAAGCCGCTGTGACAAAACAAGCATATTTACGTGTCTTATGTAGGTGGTCTGAGGCGAGCTGGAAAGTAAGGCCTTCATGCAGGTGATTGGCTGGCTGGCGACGCATAGCTGAGAGCCAAACTACAGCGACGCCTTTTCCTCATTGTCTAATAATGGGCGCTTCTTGCACCATCGAGCCTGGAGTTGCTTAGATGGGCGGAGCTAAAGGAATGACTCTTTCTGACATGTCTGTGTCTATATAGTGCAAAGGGAAACACGCTTTGTAATATCGCCGGAAATTTAACAATAGGAAATGGTCTAAAAATGATCCTAGTTCTCAGACAAACAGGTCCCAAAGCAGTGGGTTAAGCAAATACGTACTGCCTTTCTTCCTTTCTAGTAATCATGGTAGTGATTATCACTCGCTTCCACTGGGAGGGGAGGACGAGAAGTCTTCCTCTGAGTGCCCCATAGGCTAGTTTCCGAAATTTATCACAGAGAGGAGTCTCTAGTCTCCAATGTGAAGGGGAAGCGGATGCCCGACTGTGATTTTTGCAGCCTTTCATATACAGCATCTGGATTTGGGAGGATGATAGTGATGGGTGATAGTTCTGCCTTCAGAGACAGCCGCGGCAATACTGCTATAGGAGCTGGGTGTTACGTTCGATTAGCGGTTGTTCATTCTGAGACAGGAGTTCTTAGAATAATTTTGGCATTAACTTCCTGATTCGTGGTTCGTGAATGGATTGTGGATTAGCTTCTCGTTTCCCGACGCTTATCTTTCAAGAAAGCCTCATACACATGCCGAATGGGTGGCTGTGATTCCTCTTGGATGCATCCAGCCATAATATGATGATATATGCTGATATGTGGTATTAGCTGTCTCATCGCGATATTATTAATCATTTGATTTGTTTTATTAGTAGGTCAATGTAACATAAACTGTTCTTCATTTTTAACCCCAACAGAAGCAGTAAATGGCGAGAAGTAATAAAAATTAATCGTTTGTTCCTGTAAGCAGAAAGTAACTCTTCCTCCTCATTTGACTAAGTTTAACCGTAAAGCCTCTTGTACATGTATTTATATTTGATAATCATGTCACTTTCAGTCCTCTCCATTCATAACATAGTAACATACACTGTGTGATGAAAACTATCCGGACACCTGGCAGAAAATTACTTACAAGTTCGTGGCGCCCACCATCGGTAATGCTGGAATTCAATATGGTGTTGGCCCATCCTCAGCCTTGATGTCAGCTTCCACTCTCGCATACGTTCAATTAGGCACTGGAAGGTATCTTGGGGAATGTCAGCCCATTCTTCACGGAGTGCTGCACTCAGGAGAGGTATCGATGTCGGTCGGTGAGGCCTGGCACGAAGTCGGCGTTCCAAAACATCCCAAATGTGTTCTATAGGATTTAGGTCAGGACTTCGTGCAGGCCAGTCCATTACAGGGATGTTACTATCGTGTAACCACTCCGCCACAGGCCGTGCATTACGAACAGGTGCTCGATCGTGTTGAAAGATGCAATCGCCATTCCCGAATTGCTCTTCAACAGTGGGAACAAGAAGGTGCTTAAAACAACAATGTAGGCCTGTGTTGTGATAGTACCACGCGAAACAACAAGGGATGCACGCCCCCTCCATGAAAAACACGACCACACCATAACACCACCGCCTCCGAATTTTACTGTTGGCACTACACTCGCCGGCAGATGACGTTTACCGGGCATTCGCCATACCCACACCCTGCCATCGGATCGCCACATTGTGTACCGTGATTCTTCACTCCACACAACGTTTTTCCACTGTTCAATCGTCCAATTCTTGCTCTCCTTACACCAAGCTAGGCGTCGTTTGGTATTTACTCCCGCTTGTCTGTGTGAATTCCTAAGGGACCAAACTGCATAGGTCATCGGTCCCTAGACTTACACACTATTTAAACTATGTTAAACTAACTTATGCTGAGAACAACATACACACCCATGCCCGAGAGGGGACTCGAACCTCCGGCGGGAGAGGCCACGTAGCACGTGACAGGACGCCTCTAACCGCGCAGCCACTCGGCGCGGTTTACCACGTGCTGTGTGGCTTATGAGCAGCCGCTCCACCATGAAATCCAAGTTTTCTCACCTCCCGCCTAACAGTCATAGTACTTGCAGTGGATACTGATGAAGTTTGGAATTCCAGTGCGATGATCTGGATAGGTGTCTGCCTATTACACATTACGCCCCTTTTCAACTGGCGGGGGTCTCTGTCAGTCAACAGACGAGGTCGGCCTGTACATTTTTGTGCTTTATGTGTCCCTTCACGTTTCCACTTCACTATCACATCGGAAAAAGTGGACCTAGGGATGTTTAGGAGTGTGAAAATCTCGCGTACAGACGTATGACACAAGTGACACCCAATCACCTCACCACGTTCGAAGTCCGTGGTTTCCACTGAACGCCCCATTCTGCTCTCTCACGATGTCTAATGACTACTGAGGTCACTGATATGGAGTACCTGGCAGAAGGTGGCAGCGGAATGCACCTAATATGAAAAAGTATATATTTTGGGGTGTCCGGATATTTTTGATCGCATACTGTTGGTATAACACCATCTCTCTGTAGTTCACTTCTATGTACAGTTCGTACCCCACGTTAATATCCATTATCCATTTATACGTGGGCCATTCCATAAGTCATGGCAACTGTGATAGATCGTGCGAACATGTGACATCTCTGTGACTGCAGTAAATACATTACTGAAATCAAACGACAGATTCCTACCGTATGCGAGGATGGCTAGGTACCTGTACTTCAAACATTCAGTGTGAGCTCGGCCGTGTTGTAACACGAATGAAAGCAGAGCGGATCTAGGCGTTACAGTCTGGAACTGCGAGACCGCTATGGTCGCAGGTTCGAATCCTGCCTCGGGCATGGATGTGTGTGATGTCCTTCGGTTAGTTAGGTTTAAGTAGTTCTAAGTTCTAGGGGACTGATAACCTCAGATGTTGAGTACCATAGTGCTCAGAGCCATTTGAACCAAAGCAGAGCGGAACAGCGAGCAAACGTGAAAATTGCCTTTCTCGCTGGCAGAAATGCCACTCTGAAGTACCTCTACCAATGGAACAGACTTCGAATTTGACCAGTTTATATATGTTGTAGTATAGAGCAAAATGGGAGACACATACATTTTTATACGTGCACACAGGGACCTTAAGAGTGTGAAACACCCCCTTGAAAACCTGGGTTTAATATTTCTGAAGGAATACCCTTTAAACGGTAACATTAAAAAAAATTTCTATGGCTTTTATTGTAGGCTACAACCGTGCACCCAGATTTGTCGATAAAGTCATTTTCTTCTAAATCCCCTCCCCCCACGATTTTGTTTTTCTTTTTGACATTTGACTGACAGCAAAAGGTATAGTATCGTTAATATCAAATCCAGCCCTCAGTGATGAAGGCTTTTGTCAGAAATAAGCTAGAAAAACCTTTATATCGTTGTACGCGCGCCCGATATGTGTCCGTTTTAATGCCAATAGTGATGTTAGGTTCTTTAACAAGCCTTTCCCAGGTAGATACATACACAACATTATTCTACATATACTACATTTATACCTACATTTCTAGCATTTGTAGACTTACTGAAAGCTTTTGACAATGCTGACTGGATTACTTCCTTTCAGATTCTGAAGGTGGCAGGCGTACAATACAGGGTGCGAAAGGCTATTTACAATTTATACAGCTATAAGAGTCGAGGAGCATGAAAGGGAAGCAGTGGTTGCAAAGGGAGTGAGACAGGGTTGTAGCCTGTCCCTGATGTAATTCAAGCTGTATATTGATCAGGCAGTAAAGGAAAGAAAAGTAAAATTTGAAGTAGAAATATAAATCCATGGAGAAGAAATAAAAACTTTGAGGTCTGCCGATGGAATTGTAATTCTGTCGGACACAGCAAAGGACCTGGAAGAGCAGTTGAAAGGAATGGACAGTGTCCTGAAAGGAAGGTATAAGATAAACGTCAACAAAATGAAAACGAAGATAATGGAATGTAGTCAACTTAAATCAGGTGATGCTGAGGGAATTAGATTAGGAAATGAGACACTTAAAGTAGTAAATCAGTTTTGCTATTTGAGAAGCAAAATAACTGATGATAATAGAAGTAGAAAAGATATAAAATGTAGACTGGCAATGGCAAGGAAAGCATTTCTGAGGAAGAGAAATTTGTTAACATCGAGTATAGATTTAAGTGTCAGGAAGTCGTTTCTGAAAGTATTTGTATGGAGTGTAGCCACGTACGGAAGTGAAACATTGGATGGGTAGATCATGTAACTAATGAGGAGATAGTGAACATAATTCGGAGAAGAGGAATTTGTGACACAACTTAACCAGAAGAAGTGATCGGTTGGTAAGACATGCTCTCAGGCATCGCGATATCACCAACTTAGTATTGAAGGGCAGCGTGGAGGTAAAAAATCATGGAGAGAAACCAAGAGATGAATACAGTAAGAACGTTCAGAAGGATATAGGTTGCAGTAGTTACTTGGAGAAGAATTTTGCACATGATAGAGTAGCATGGAGAGCTGCATCAAACCAGTCTCAGGGCTGAGGACCACAACAGCAACAACATATACTTCCCTTTTAACTTCATGGAATATGAAATATCTTGTGTTATATTTGCGTTTCCCTTTACAGTTGGTGTTTTTTTTTCAAATTTAATACCGAGCGGAATAGCACAGTCGTTAGCACATTTGTCTAGCATTTGGGAGGAAGACGGTTCGAGAATCTGTCCAGTCATCCTGATTTATGTTTCCGTGATTTCCCTAAATCGTTTAAAGCAAACCCCGGGATGGTTCCTTCGAAAGGGCACGACCGATTTCCTTCTCCGTCCTTCCCCGTCCTTCCGTAATCGGAGCTTGTGTTCCGTGTCTAATGACGTCGATGTCGAAGGGACGTTAAACATTAAACTCCTCCTTTAACTATGTTGTATTTAAAATTGTTTGTGTACATTATTGTTGTAAATCAATACAACAATCAGAGAGACGCTGAATTCTTTGGATTAAACAAATGCTGAACACACCTTCATATAACTTCTAGCTTATTTTTGACAAATACGTCTTTGAAATACCACTTCATTATATGGGACTGAATTTGGTACTAACGATGCTATACGCCTTGCTATTAACAAAATACCGAAATGAGAGAAAAAATGGGAGAGGAGATTTCGAAATAAAGAATTTTCCTTCAGACCTGGATGCACCGTTGTAACGTATATTAAAAAGAATAGATCTTATATTTGGAGTTTTTCCCCATATGTTTTACTGTTTCAACATTCGTGGATATTAACCTCAATTTTTCCCAAGCGGGCGTTTCACTCCTATAGCGGCCGTATGGGCACATATAAAAAAAAGTTGTCTCTCATTTGTCTTTACACTGCAACATATTCAAAACCGATCAAATTCGATGTGTATACCTTGAGTAGATTTACTTCTCAGCGTCATTCAGAACCACCAGCAGCTGTGGGTGACGGCGAAAATGTTCGACACCACATGATATCGCTACAGCCCACTCAGTAGAAGTCATCTCGAATTGTGTACAGTGTTCACTGTATCTAGACTGAACCTTAGCATTTCTCTTTTCATAGTTTCTATTGTATAACATCTGACCCTCCACGCTCCAACTTGTAGAACGGTACCCTATTGTTGGTTATTCAGTATTTCCCCTATGGTCACCTCCCCCTTGGCATTCCCCTCCTTGAGTTGCAAATGGGGCACTAGTCCGAGAGATCGTCATCACACTTCCCAATTATAGGCACATGTCCTGTTGATACACGCTAAGTGCCTTTAATGCAATGGTTTCCACTGACTTCTCAATCGTCAAGCCATTGATTATTGCTGATTCTTCCGCCTTTTAGGGGCACTTATCCACCGAGGACAAGAGAGTGCACTGAACCTCTGTTCGTTCCTCTGCTCTCTTTGACAAGATCGTTGACTGAACGAAGCCGACTCTGTACGCCGGAAGTCTCCGGCCAACATTGTTGATGATTTTTATTTAAAATTTAAGCAGTGGCGAGGGTCGACCCTCGGACCTAGAACGTCGTGATTTTATTCAATGACGCTATCCTTTTTTCGATCCTATTTCTTTTTATTGATCTTTTCTTTGGGGGGAGGAGCTGGACGCTGGGCTTTATGTTCACAGAGCACGAAGCTTACCACTTTGTTTTTAAGGATGTAGAGTGGTTAGCTTCGGGCCTGTGGACACATGATGGGCAGGGGTCGAATCCCGAGGCTTGGCCAGAACACAAACCCCTTTCCGTCCCTGAACCGCCCTCCTTTGGCTTTTTATAAAATTCGAAACAGAAAGCAGGTTAAATAAAACATGTTTTTTGTACAGGCATAAATACAACGTAAAGGCTGTCCTTCTGGTCAAACCAGCACACTCAAATCTACTACCGACAAGACGTTCGCGAACGCTTCTAGCGCCTCTTCCGTTGTTTTTCTTCCTTAAGAAAAGGCGTACGGAGGACTTTAACAAGGTGTGAGTAAAATGAAAATAGACGGGGTGTGGGAAAGAGTGGGCTGGGGTCAACATGTGAGGTGTGGCCACAGTGTCCAGGGTGCCACCACCAGTCAGAAGCACAGGAAAATAGGGCGTAAGCCAAGGAGGTGGGGCAGTAGAATTGGGGGAATGCCCAACTTGGCATAAACGAAAGTGGCGCGAGCATTTGCCTACTACCCCACTGCTGTATACGATGTAGAAATGTAGCGCAGGGAGTCTCAGTCATCAGCAGGGAGTCGGGGTGGGGGGTTGGATTTTAGGGCTGGGGAGGAGGGGGTCGACCGCATGTGGCGGCCATCCAGTTCAGTGGGGGTGACGTCAGGATCACTCGAAGGCAATTGGTGCAGAAGGTGCATTAACGTGGTCGGTGCTGGTTTTGATTGTGTGTGGTTTGTGAATACTGCCGGAAGTAAAAGTGTGATTTATCGCCTTCAGCATAAAGGTAACTGCTCGTGTATCTCTTGGCCCATATAAGAGCTTGATACATGGCGGCGGGGAAATGAGTCTCCCCAGGAGCCGGCCGGGGTGGCCGAGCGGTTCTAGGCGCTACAGTCTGGAACCGCGCGACTGCTACAATCGCACGTTCGAATCCTGCCTCGGGAATGGATGTTTGTGATGTCCTTAGGTTAGTTACGTTTAAGTAGTTCTAAGATCTAGGGAACTGATGACCTCAGAAGTTAAGTCCCATAGTGCTCAAAGCCATTTGAACCAATCTCCCCAGGATCAATGAAAGTCCATGGGTCAGTCGAATCCGGCGGAATGCTGAGGTTATCAGGCAACGAACTGTCGATCCAGATTCCAGACATCAGTGGTGGCAGCACAAATCAGGTGGTGGCGTCATCGTCTATGAAGTGAAAAACTGTGTAAAGCAGAGTGTCCGCTAATCTAATTTCGTGAAGACGTTGATTTGTGGCGAGTTTTCTATATGCGGCATGGTACCATGTTGCCTGGACGTTGGTGGGAAGGAAAGGCTGGCGGACATGACGCCTAATAGAAAGCCGCTGGGTCGATGGTCATTTGATTACGAGTTTGTTGCGAGATTTGCCACGCAGTACTGGCATGTAGAAGTAATTGATTTGTGGAAGATGCGTGCTCAGTAAGTGAGTGTGAGCATAACTGAAGTCGATGACGAATGTGCGCTAGCTGGGGCGCGACGCAGCCTACAGGTCCCAGCGGGATTTGGACGTGGGCATAAGAATACCCAGTATGCTGCACTAAGAGATGCACCCGCCCCCCTTCCCCATTCCACTGATTGTGCATTGTGGCCATTTACAAAGACGCCATTAGGCGGCGAACAGTGGCAAGGCCGACGCCCCACTCCCCCTCTTGGGGGGAGAGCGAGCGTGTCGTAAGGACCTTAAAGAGCTTACCGGCGAAAAGAAAGTGTGCCTGTGCGATGTAGATCACCTGGGAAGCCACATGTTGACTAAGGTATCCGACGCGTTGTAAAGAATCGAATCAGTGGAGTATACTTTGTAGCACCGCCATGCGGGTAAGTTCGAAAGTACGCCGAAAACTGAGGTCAGCGGAACGACGCACAGTGGAGGCGATACCTAGGTATGGTAGATTCTGTACGTATGGGAAGTATTTCCCGGAAGAATCCTCCGACGCTAAGAGTTAGCTTCTCTTCCAGAATGGTAGTGCAGAGCGCGGGAAATTACGAACAGTGTATTAGTATTTGTTTCTTGTGTTATTTGTGTGTTTAGTTGGCCCACACTTCTGAATCCAATAACTGGGGAAAACATTGTCAAAATGTTTTCTAACCGTCATCGTCAAAGTGTGCTGTAACTACGCTCGCGCCATGATCGTTGCCTGACTGCAAATGGGACATTCTTAAACATTTGCGATAGTACTTCGAGGAGAAAGATACCTTAAGTTCCCTCGCAAAGAGAGGTAGGCATATGACACTCTCCAATCAGATGATCGTGAACAGTACCAGCCCACACATCTATGGTAACTCTCTGTTGTCGATGGAACACATGGGTTAGGCTTTTCAACCTCCCTGAAATAGCCATTGTAGCTGTTAATTGTACTTTCCCTATGAAGGCAGGATCATCAGTAAACAAAATAGAAGGTTCGAAGTCACGAATTTTTAAAATTTGGTATAGAAACCACTGACAGAATTCCGTACGTTGACGTTGGAGGTAATTAGCTCTTGGATATGGATCGTGATCTGGTGGTGGGGTTATCCTCAGTTCGCTATTATGAGCTATCTCACGCTGAACAGTTCGCACACTGCTAGATCTATCAGTCTCCCTCTTTCCTGCGTATCTTTCTGCATACAGGCGCCTTGTTACCCGACTGTTGCATAAATGAGACGCGTGTCGGCCTATTCGGTTATAGACTAACCATCCATCACGAACTTGCAAACATAAGTAAAAATATTCTTATATACACAACATAAACAACATGTATGCAATTGTTTATCCCTAGACGCGAAAACTGCAGGAAATAAGACGCAATTGTCTTGCAGACAGGATTATCGTGTCGAAATGTTTAACAATAATCAGTCAGAACAACTGTGACCATACGCATAGGCATGAAAACTTTCAAGGACCCGTAGCGGGGAAACGGTGTACCTATGACATTTGTGACACATAACAAAGGGGTTCCTTTATATTTCCTTTGATAATCTTATAAATCTGTATACGTAATTTTCTTACATCTCTGCATATGTCTTCATCTTAGAACTTCATTTTATCGTAAAACCAAATACTGTTTAAAGATCATAATGAGTCTCATACAGTACGTGTTAGAATAAGAAGTTGTATGTTGATACGTATACATATGCACTGTGGATTCATTTTCTGCTGCATTTCTATGGATATTAACTAATATGTATTGTAAATGCACTCTATAAATATGAGAAACGGGTACGAAGAAACAAATGATTACAAGTTCAGAAAAAATTGGATGATTTATTCAAGAGAAACCGCTTCACAAATTGAGCAAGTCAGTAACGCGTTGGTCGACCTCTGGTACTTATGCAAGAAGTTATTCAGCTTGGCACTGATTGACAAAATGGTTCAAATGGCTCTGAGCACTACGGGACTCAACATCTGTGGTCATAAGTCCCCTAGAACTTAGAACTACTTAAACCTAACTAACCTAAGGACATCACACACATCCATGCCCGAGGCAGGATTCGAACCTGCGACCGTAGCAGTCGCGCGGTTCCGGACTGAGCGCCTAGAACCGCTAGACCACCGCGGCCGGCACACTGATTGACAGAGTTGTTGGAGTCCTCTCGAGGGATATCGTGCCAAATTCTCTAAAATTGGCGCTTTGGATCGCCAAAAACCCAAGGAGATTTGAGGACACTGCCTATAATGCTCGAATCGTTCGTAATTGGGAAGAGAATCGGCGACCTTGCTGGCCAAGGTATGCTTTGGCTAGTACGCCGTGTGTGGGTGGGCATGATCTTGCTGAAATGAGCACCCGTGAAGGGTTGTCATGAAGGACTACCAAATGGTTCAAATGGTTCTGAGCACTATGGGACTTAACATCTGAGGTCATCAGTCCCCTTGAGCTCAGAACTACTTAAACCTAAGGATATCACACACATCCATGCCTGAGACAGGATTCGAACATGCGACCATAGCGTTCGCGCGGTTCCAGACTGAAGCGCCTAGAACCGCTCGATCACAACGGCCGGCGAAGGACTACCAAATGGGACTTAGAATATCGCCGACGTCACACTTTCCTGTGCGTGTGCTGCGGGCGACAACCACTGTGTTCCTGCTATGAAATGAAGTGGAGCCCCAGACCATCACTCCTGTTGTAGGCGACAGCCAGGTTGGCACCCCACCACTGTCCAGGGCGCCGCTGGACATGTTTTCGGCCTCCGATCTCATTGATTTGTGTAGAACTGTCTTCGGTGATGAGTCCCGCTTTTAAATGTGCTCTGATGACCGGCCAAGACGTGTCTCAAGACACTCGGGACAGTTATGGGATACCAACTTGACCGTCAGCCACCATATTGCCCGACAACCGAGGGTGATGGTCTGCCGTTACATTCCATTTCTTTAATGCAAGCCATCCTGGGCATATATAATGCCCACCTACACACGGCCAGACTTTCTGCCGCTTGTCTTTGTGCTTGTTAAGTCCGCAGCTCGTGGTCGTGCGGTAGTGTTCTCGCTTCCCGTGCCCGGGTTCCCGGGTTCGATTCCCGGCGGCGTCAGGGACTTTCTCTGCCTCTTGATGGCTGGGTGTTGTGTGCTGTCCTTAGGTTAGTTAGGTTTAAGTAGTTCTAAGTTCTAGGGGACTGATGACCATAGACGTTTAGTCCCATAGTGCTCAGAGCCATTTGAACCATTTCTTTTTTTTTTTTTTTTGTACTTGTTAAACCCTACTGTGGTGTCATCGCCAGACACCACACTTGCTAGGTGGTAGCCTTTAAATCGGCCTCGGTCCGTTAGTATACGTCGGACCCGCATGTCGCCACTATCAGTGATTGCAGACCGAGCGCCGCCACACGGCAGGTCTAGAGAGACTTCCTAGCACTCGCCCCAGTTGTACAGCGGACTTTGTTAGCGATGGTTCACTGACAAAATACGCTCTCATTTGCCGAGACGATAGTTAGCATAGCCTTCAGCTACGTCATTTGCTACGACCTAGCAAGGTGCCATTACCAGTTACTATTGATGCAGTAAAACATGTACCGTCAAGAGCGACGTTCACCATTTATGGATTAAAGTTAAGTATTCCACCAGCTACGTCAGTTTTTTCTACAGTCTAATTTCCTTGTCCTGTTCCAGACCTCACGCCAGCCTGCGTGAGCTAAAACGCGTGCCTTTCGGCTTCCTGTCATACCGGTGTTGGCTCTCCTGCCAACCCACAACACCGACCTTTCGCAAGCAAGGTAGCGAGATATCTCCCCAACTATGAACGTTTGAACATTATGGTAAGGGTCCTCCAGTAAGCTTGGGATTTTGTCGATGGCGATCTAACGCAACAACTGGACAAAATTCTACATCATATCCGCCAGAACATCCAACAACTCCGTCAATCAATGCCAAGCCGAACAAATGCTTGCATATGGGCCAGAGGTGTCGCAACGCATTAATTAATTGTTACATCTTCCTCAGACTATCGGTTTTAATCTAGTACAAGCTGTTGTGAAAGCCAGTACACAGTCAGATTTCATACTGAGTAAAAAATGAGCGTTTTTGTATTCCATATTACTATAAATATTCGATTGCTATCTCTGCCTGGAAAATCACCACGAGCCTGTTAGCAAGCCAAGCGCCTTCAATCACGTGGCTGAATGGCAATCGAAGCGGATCATCTTCACACCTACAAGGCTTCTTGCGTGCCAAGAACTCAACTACGAAACTCCCAGCTTGCAGTCTCCCTCGTATCACCTGGCACAAACTGAATCTAATCAGATGTGGAACACCAAGTGTAGCTGCTGTTCTGTGTAGCTGAGGATGGCCAGACTCTCAAAGCCGTGACGGAAGACCTACTTCAAGCTGGCTGTAATGCAATTGAGTGGTTGGAAAACCAGCACACTGAGCTGTGAATTTTGTCGTTTTCGATCATTTTCTGGGTGTGGGGTACTGCAGCCGCATATTTGTTAAAGAACCTTTTTGAATTTTTTCACCTACGTTGTTTTTCACTAGTATTCAGCTCATTGTATCTTGCACGATTGTCCGATTGACACCTACTGCGCTTGAAAATGACCTTTAAGGCTGAAATTGGCCAATCCTGCAAGATATAATAAACTGAATACTTTTTCAAAACAGCCAGCATGGAAAGCTTCGAAACGTCTTTTTTTGTTTCGTTTATTTCAATAGTTGTTTATAGCTTCAATACAAACACGTAAACATGTAGCAAGTGACGTCGGAGTCTTTCGCGTCGGCGTAACTGAATAAAATCGCAAGCATCGTTGCGGCCCTCTCTGATTGGTGATAGCGGCCAGTCAGTAGTTTTGCTCCTGACAACGATGGTGGAGCTAGCCATCTAAAACTTGAGAATCTTATTGGAAGTGACGTGGCTTCAAATCCGAGAACATTTTATTCATGTAGCAATTGACAACTACTTTATATATTCCGCAACATTTGTTTGTACTCCTTTTGTCATCTACAGTATTACTATATTTTGCTTCACGGCTTTTTTTATTACCGATAAGAGCAGACGCACACCTTGCAGGAGTGTCGATTTATCCATAGGGTGCGTCTATGATTTGGCTTCTGTATTCCTTAAAAATGTTTCAGTGATGCAAGGAAATATGCCACTTTTCTGATCCCGTGCTTAGAGCTGTGATTTATATGATTCTCAATAAGTATAGGCTGTGAGGTAAATGTTTTATGGTTACGTAATGATGGTTTTTGTGTGTGATCGGTGAACGCGTTGCTCCTAATTATGGTCGTTTTAATTGCCTGTAGATCCTAGTTAATGGTCTGTTTTTGGCCTGAAGGTGGTAATGTTTTAATAAAGAACAGAATACAGATAAATTATGACAGATCATATTTTAATTAGGAAAATAGTAAATTAAACGTAATAGCAGGGACACGAAGTCAAGTTACAAACTGCGAAATATGCTCATCAAATGAGACGCTCTCCTAGGCGCTCAGTCCGGAGCCGCGCGACTGCTACGGTCGCAGGTTCGAATCCTGCCTCGGGCATGGATGTGTGTGATGTCCTTAGGTTAGTTAGGTTTAAGTAGTTCTAAGTTCTAGGGGACTGATGACCATAGATGTTAAGTCCCATAGTGCTCAGAGCCATTTGAAAAATTTTTTTGGGACGCTCTCAATAGACAAGTAGGGTTAAACCTAAAAATTAGACAAATCGGAAATAATTGCTGCAAAAGGTTTTATTGTTTTAATGGCTTCCTTTGTGTCCCAGTATGACTATCCCAGGTTTCCCCCCTCGGTGGAGTTGTGGAAAAGTGGTGGGGGGAGAGGGGGCAAAAATGTACCAGAAAAAGGGATATTTTTTCGGTTTTGTGATTATATCTCGTAAATGACTCACAATATCGAAAACATAGTGGAATTATTTCAGATTTGAATGCTAATTCTACTGGACTACAAGGACTAGAGGGATAAATGCTGAATGGGTAGTGAGTAAAATAAAAGCAATGCCGATTATTAAGCTTAAATAACTAAATTTCTCTTCACAGGCGATCTCAACTTTCGATACCATGTGCAACATGATGATAATATCGAAGTAAAATAATGATTTTTCTTTATGTTTCTCAATCTCTCCAGAGCCTCCATAATTCGAAAGATTTTTGCGTTTCTTGCTCTTTCCGCAATGTTTGTACTCAAGTTGGAAACAATGAAGTGGGAAAAATGATAGTATTTGTATTCCCTCTACCTACAAAGGCTTTTTTGTTTTCATACATTTATAGGCATTTACTACCGTCGACGGCCAATCAGAACTGAGCTGAGATGATAGAGTACACTGGTTACAAACTTTCACCTCGTTCGTGATGATATCTACAAGGGCACCCTATGGGAGAGGCTGAAGACATTACAACGCTGTTGGGCAGGGGGTTGACGGTATGTACACGGCTCTGGAATAAACTTTGGCACAGGACGCGGACGTATGTAAACTGAATAGTAAACCTGCTGCGCACTTGAGACAGTGCATAATGCCACGTATGTAAAGGAAATGACAGGGCAAGGCAATTTAGTGACTCGATGAACCTCACGATGACCTTGTCAGCCGTTTGCGTCGGCACGCAGTCCTTACTTTGCGCGAAACAGTGGCGGTGTTACCTTTGAAGCTAATGGTAAGTAGCTGAGGGAGGGAGCGGAAGATTCGGCACGAAAGAAAATAAGCCCATTTGCGTAGCAAGCGACAGTGAGGCATTTGCCGACGCCGGCAGTCTCAAAGCAAATTGGCCGTAACGGCGCGGCGCGGCGGCAGCGCGCATGCGCTAACAGTGGCAGGCAGTCCGCGCGACGCACGCGGGCTTACGGGACATCAAAGAGTCGCCGGCCGGCGCTCCCTGAGCCCTTTGTGGCCGCCGTTATGAGCGCGCTCGCTCGCACGCAGATTGAGTGGCTCTGACGCAACGCGGTCCGCAGCCCCCGAACTCACAAACCGGTTACCGTGCCGTCCTCGGCGAATGAATTATCATAAAACCAATTCCCGCTCAGGATAGCTTCCTGAAGCAGTTTCAGTACGTGGGGCGAGGCTATTGCCTCGTTTCTCTCGTACTTTCCTCGAGTACTTTAAAAGGCAGTGTATCTTCTGCGCATAATTCGATAGCAGCCCCCTCCATTTCTATTTTCGTTTCGCGTGTTTAATCCAACATCTATGAAAAGAACTGGCTGGTGCTAGCAGCTCCCGCGCTCTGAGAATTCCGTACAAACCTAGCAATGTATAAGGACATTTCGTCCATGACGGGAATCGATAACCTCAAGTATTTTTGTCTGTTATGGACATTCATACAGGCAAGGCGTAGGTCCCGAGAATTGCAGGACTTTCGAGAATGTTTTGTGTTTAAGTTTGAAATCGGACATCAAATGACAACAGTAGTTTTTTCGTGTGGTATGGTTACGGATTAACGATTTTGGAATTTTTTTCTTCACTTGTTCTGCGAAACATTGCTTCTTGCCACATTCCATGATTCTAGGTCAACGCTATGTACCCTATAGTTTTAATGAGTGAGGCAGCGAGTATCCGAGTAGATATGTGATACAAATGGCCGTTTCTTTTGACCGCACTTACTCGGAAGCTAAATGTTTCTGCACCACCAAGGCAATAAACACCTTAGTATGTGACACAAATTTCCACTTGCGACGTCTATCCATTCAAAAGAAAAAGGGGGCGTTGTCAGACAGCCGAATAACAAATGACAAAAAAAATTGTGCGATATAATTACACGTTAACAATATTCATTGTTTTTAATTTTGGTTGTGTTGGGTACATAGTTCCCACTAGAGCGGGCCCCGCTAAGCACAACAGCGCAGGCGCAGCGCTCGTACGTCTCCGCACTACGAGATGGCGCTGCCATAGAGACGGACCAAATACTGCTTCCGCCGATCCGCGTATTAATATGTAACGCTGCCAGTGAGCTTGCTGCTTACGTAGAACCTTTTCTCCTCGCAGATCACACTCGCGCAGTGATACATGAATGCGGGAGGTATTATAATGAGTGTACAGACCTCTGATTAGTCAGTCTGCATTTCTCTGCATCAGTCTGTACCAGTCTGCATTAGTCTGTACCAGTTCTACATTTGTCTGTACCAGTCTATAGTCAAGTTTCAGTCTGCGCATAATAAGATTACCATATTCCTGTACATAGCTATGAAGATAAATGTTTAGATACTTTTGTCAAGTATCAGAGATACATGTGAGAATAAGATTAACGTACCAATACCAAAGGAACTTCAGATTGTCAATTGTAAATAGCATCCAGAACCAAGTTAAGTAATTTTTATGCTTGTTATTATTTTAATAAATGTGTGTGAAAATTAATCAAGTTATGTTTAAAGTTGGTTACCGTCAATCTGCTACTCTAAGCATGCAAGTGGCATTTCTATCGTCTGACCTAACGGCAGAAGATAAACGCACCACGATAAGACCACGAGACATATTGCTGACACTTGCCTACATCGTTAGAGCGACAAGTCAAATAATCTGATGGTGTGTGTACTGAAGGTCTTACAGTGTGCACACCACAAGTTGTACTTTGATAGTGGATTATTGCCAATTTTCATGATTCTAGGTCAACGGAAAGTAGATTTTGATGAGTGATTTTTCGTACATCAAAATATATGATATAAATGGCCGTATCTTTTGATTGCATTGACTTAGAAGCTTCAACCTTTAACCCTGCCAATGAGCTATAGACGTTATTGCGTGACATAATAATTAGATATGATACGTCAATACGTTCCTGAGGAAAAGACAACAAAGTGATGCTATAAGGGTTCCTTTGTTACCAAATGAGGTAGGGAACCGTGGAAAGGTAGCTCTGCTGTTAGTTCCAGATGATAGAGCGATGGCGACCGGCCACCGTGTCATCGTCTGCCATGAGGCTCGGTTGGTGTATGGAGAGGCATGGGGTCATGGTTGTCATGGCCGTTATCGGGTTTGCAAGTCTTGGATCCACTACTTCTTATTCAGGTAACTCCTCAGTTGGCTTCACAAGGATTACTGTA
The DNA here is from genome assembly GCF_023864345.2 of Schistocerca serialis cubense. Classification (NCBI taxonomy): domain Eukaryota; kingdom Metazoa; phylum Arthropoda; class Insecta; order Orthoptera; family Acrididae; genus Schistocerca; species Schistocerca serialis. The sequence goes on from NC_064639.1 coordinate 697,536,291, forward strand.
CCCTACTCCAGTCCTCTCACCATAAAACATTTCCTAGCAGTAATGGGACTTGAGCGTGGGTCCTCTATGGGGCATCCAGCCATACTGACCACTCAGTTATGGTGGTGGACATGAAACATCTATGAGACGGATCCGTCACATCTCTTCATATACGAGTATATTTCTGTTTTGCATTACCACTCGTCAACAGTTTCCGAAGGCAGCATGCCGGTCATAAGGAAGTGAGTTGTTTTTAGGGTTCCGTGCGCCAATCTGTAAACACGGAACCACTATACACTGAACCGCCAAACTGGTATAGGCTTGCGTATTCAAATCGAGGGATGTGTAAAAAGGTAGAACATGGCATTGCGGTCGCGAACGCCTACATAAGACAACAAGTATCTGGCGCAGTTGTTATATCAGTTCCTGCTACTACAATGACATGTTACCAAGATTTAAGTGAGTTCGAACGTAGTGTTGCAGTCGGAGCACTAGAGATTGGACACACCATCTCCTAGGTACCGATGAAGTGCAGATTTTCCCGTACGGCTACTGAACGAGTGTACCGAGAGTATCAGGAAACCGGTAAAACATCAAATCTCCGATTTCGCTGCGGCCGGAAAAATTTCCTGCAAGAACAACGACGAGTGAAGAGAATCGTTCAGCGGGGATCAAGTGCAAAGCATCTACAAACTGCTGCAAATTTCAGTGTTGGGCCATCAACAAGTGTCAGCGTGCAAACCATTCAACGAAACATCAACGATGTGGGCTTACGGAGCCGGTCGACGTGGTCGAGCGGTTCTAGGCGCTTCAGTCTGGAACCGCGCGACCGCTACGGTCGCTAGTTCGAATCCTGCCTCGTGCATGGATGTGTGTGATGTCATTAGGTTAGTTAGGTTTAAGTAGTTCTAAGTTCTCGGGGACTGATGACCTCAGATGTTAAGTCCCATAGTACTCTGAGCCATTTGAACCACTTTTTGGGCTTTCGGAGCTGAAGATCCACTTGTGAGCCCTTGATGACTGCACGACACAAAACTTTACGGCTCGACTGGGCCCGTCAACACCGACATTGGACTGTTGATGACTGGAAACATGTTGCGTGGTCGGACGAGTCTCGTTTCAAACTGTTTCGAGCGGAAGGACGCGTACGTGTATGAAGACAAAGTCATGAATCCCTGCATGTCTGTAGGGGTCTCTTCAACGAGGTTGCGTGTGAGGTTGGAGTGATATGGGACCCCTGATTCGTCTAGATACGTCTCTGATAGTTGACACGTACGTAACCATCCTGTCTGAACACTTGCATCGATTAATTTCCACTGTGCATTCGGACGGGCTTAGGAAATTCCACCAGGACAATGCGACACCGCACACGTCCAGAAGTGCTACAGACTGGCTCCGGGAACACACTTCTGAGTTTAAAGACTTCCGCCGGCCACCAGACTCCACAGACATAAACATTAATGAGCATATCTGAGATGCCTTGCGACGTGCTGTTCAGAAGAGATTTCCACCGCCTCGTACTCTTACGGATTTATGGACAGCCCTGCAGGATTCATGGTATCAGGTTCCTCCAACACTACTTCAGTCATTAGTCGAGTCCATGCCACGTCATGTTGCGGCATTTTTGCGTGCTCGTGGGGGCCCTACAAGGTAGTAGGCAGGTGTACCAGTTTCTTTGCCTCTTCAGAGGACGATCGCTTTGTTGTCCATCTGTCTGCCTGTCTGTCCGACTGTTAAGAAACCTTTTTCTCAAGAACAGGTAGACGTATCAAGTTAAAATTTTATGTCACATATTAAGGCCTACGGTCCCGTGGCAGTGCAGAATTTCTATGCCTCTAAATCAATGGAATCAACGGATACGGCCATTTATCACATGTTTTGATGCTCGAAACCTCATTGATCAAAACGTATAGAATATGGTCATGCAGGAATTTTGAAACACGATACAAAGAACATATCAGATGCTGGAAGTATGAAACAAACCATTCCACATTTCCAGAACGTTTAAAACACAATAACCATCATCCTACAAAAATGGAACAAGAAATGAAAATAATGAGAATAAGCAATCATGAGAAACATCTTATACAAACGCAAGAAAACTTCCACATCCAGAAAGCCATAGCAGAAAAGAAACATGTGATAAATGAACAAACACACATCAGCATAGGCTCCCTACTACACTTAATAAAGAAAATGATAAAACAAAATACTCTACCCCCTTCACCATCTGCGGACACACACACACACATACACACACACACACACACACACACACACACACACAGCACAAAAAAAATTATATCACACCAAAACACACACACACACACACACACACACACACACACACACAAACACAAATGCATACACGAACTGATCACAGATAATTCTATAATTACACTCGAAAGCTTGGAAATAACATTCGATCTTTGGCAAAAACATTTGACAGTCGGCAACAGAAACCAAAACATTGCATTGAAACACGCGTTCAGTTCATAGTGCTGTGGACTGTGGGAAAAAACCGCAAATTGGCATTCATAAGAAGAAGAACAACCCCAAAACTGCAACAGGAGCGTAATCTGTTAGAAATTGTCCACGCAGCCTGTAAATACAGTTCAAAACATTACTACTTAATAGGAAATACCAACCACCAGAACTGTTTATAACCTATAGGTACAGTGACAAAAATTTAAATTAAATAGCAAACATATGTACATATTCCAGGCCACTGATGATGACTTGCAGGAAATAAGGGCGAAACGCGTATGGCACTAAAATTGTGTTTTATTCAGTTGCTGTCAGATGGTCCATACGTAAAAATTATCAATATACCGTAATTCTCAAAATTCTTGGCATTCCCGACATTGATATCTTGCAGAGCCAATGTCGATGAAAGGTAAAAGGCTTCTAGAGTCTCGATTCCCGGGCTGAATGAATTGTCTACGTACATAATTAAGTTTGTGCGTTACTCTCAGAGCGTGGGTCCTTCTCACTCTTGGCCAATTTTTCTCGATATTTACGTTGGTATTTGTGAACCTGTGTCATCCCTGTATCTTTCTCCTATAATTTAACTCAGTATGTGCAGCTGGGATGAGTTAATGTGAGATTCGTAATGGGGGACGCTATCTGTTGTCTGCTAATGGAGTTTTGCAAAATGTGACAGCCTAGGTGGAAAAGCAGAGAGGTTTATCGTGACCATCCGGGCAGGTGTCTGGTGAAGTGGACGAATTAGGTCGGCAAGTGGCTGTCGTGGTCATCTCTAGTGGATACCAAAAGCGGTTACCGCTCCCCCCATAAAAGCACTTTGCCGCTGACGTGAGACCCGACAAGAACGGACGTGTCTCCGGACAGCTGGTGTGTGGAGGTATTTCAATTTACTTAGTGCGATGTTTCTATTTTTCGCTCTTTAGTACAGCATTTGGGATATTAGAGCAAAATCATGATAATTCCGGTAGGAGTAATTTTGAGTGTGTATGTACCATTATTTTTGTGTTTATGAAAGGGAGTACTTCATTTATGAGTGAGTTGACTGATAAGTGATGTTTAGTAGAATGATAGTTTACTCTCCGACGCAGTTAGTAAAATGGAATTCCTTGCAATATGTAAATTCGCGGAGCACACCTAGGAGAAATGCAGGATTGAAATTTCCATTTTTCTTGGATTCTTGGGACTTTAAAGTTGATGAACCTGTTCAGCTAGGAGGCCACATGACCGTTGATGGAAAACGGATTCTTTCATCCATTAATTACACAGGCCAACGAAAAATGTTTTTTGAAAAAACATTTTTAATTTGTTAGCCGATCGTTAAAGATTTTTATGAGCTGAATCCAAATCTAGCCTAAGTTTTTTTTGTATCACCCATAGTTTTCGAGCAATATGCTTTTTATTCTATAGTATAAAAATCCTGTGCTATACAGTAAATGGGGAAATTAATGAAACGCTTTGTTACAACATAAGCATGGTTTGTATTTACAGTAAGCTACTTAAAACAATGATATGTGTTAATAGAGGTTTCACTTGCCAGCTGGTATTTTTTTTTTTTTTGTATTTTCTTTCTCTTTTTTTCTCTGAAGCTTCTTGTGTAGCTTTTTCTACGATGACTGAACTTATCGATGAAGTGACCAACGGTTGTCCCACATTACGTTGGTGTTCCAGCGGCCTTGGTAGCGTTTTTCCATCATTTTAATGTGCTAGTGGAAACGCCCTCCTCGCTCCTCACAAACATCTCCCATATTGTCTAGCAAGTAATCAAGATGACTTTTCGAAAAGTGAACTTTCAGGCTTATTAAAAATCCTAAATTTTTAAACATCTTTAACATTGTAGCTATAATAGAAACATATTCTGGGTCTTTTTCATGTCCTAAGAACTTTGTAGCGACTTGCTTGAATGATACCCATGCTTCTTTCTCATTTAAGGTCATTGTGGAATCAAAGTTAACATCAGACATCAATTTACTAATGTCAGGTCCGATAAAGACACCTTCTTTTAGTTTAGCTTGTGAAAGGTGTGGAAACTTTTGGCAGAGATACTTAAAACATGGTCCATCTTTAGGCAAAGCCTTTACAAACTGATTCATTAGGTCTAACTTTATATGTAGAGATGGTAAGAGTACGTGTTTTGGATCTAAAAGGTTTTTGCGTAGCATGTTCTTCTCACCAGGTTTTAAAGACTTCCTCACAGGCCAGTTCTTTCTGCACCAGTGTTGATCCCTAGCCCTGCTGTCCCATTCACACAAGAAACATGGAAATTTGGTAAAGCCACCTTGCTGATCAAGGAGCATGCATGTCACTTTTAGATCGTCACATATCATCGAACCATGAGCGAAACAGCATGTTTTATGTAGCACTATTTCTCGGTTTTCATAGCCTTCTCTCATATGTACAGAATGTCCAATAGGCATAGATGCATACATGTTACCATTGTGTAATAAAACAGCCATTTAAATTATTTTTGGATGAATCAATAAACAGCCTCCAGTCTTCCTTTTTGTATTCCATACCAAACTCATTCATCAGAATGGGAATGTCTGAGTAGCAAACTAAATAACCTTCTTGTTGAAAAAAATGGAAAATTGCTGCTCTCTCTTTCTATTCATGTATATTCTGGTTCCAACTACTAATTAGTTCGTTTCTTTTAATATAGAGCCAAGCAATTAAGCTTTTTCTTTCGTTAAGCCCACATCCCTAACCAAATTGTTAAGCTCGTAAACAATTTGGGCTCGAGACCTTCTGTATTACAATGGAATTCATCATCATCTGGTTCATGTAAATCAGATCGTACATCAAAAATACTTCTGTTGGAATAGAATTTAAATCATCTGGTGGCTCAGGAACCGTCATATCTACACCATGCCCTACTGGTCGGATGGCGGATGTGTAGCTTATTGCATTCTTGTTTTTCGAGTTATGACCAGTAATAGCAACACTGCAAAAGTAGCAATCATCGAAATGATTTCTTGGCTCCCTCCATATTTTTTTTTTTTTTTGTTCATCAGTCTACTGACTGTTTTGATGCGGTTGATGCGGCCCGCCACGAATTCCTTTCCTGTGCTAACCTCTTCATCTCAGAGTAGCACTTGCAACCTACGTCCTCAATTATTTTCTTGACGTATTCCAATCTCTGTCTTCCTTTACAGTTTCTGCCCTCTACAGCTCCCTCTAGTGCCATGGAAGTCAACCTTCTCCTTATCAGTGTTTTCCACATATTCCTTTCCTCTCCGATTCTGCGTAGAACCTCCTCATTCCTTACCTTATCAGTCCACCTAATTTTCAACATTCGTCTATAGCACCACATCTCAAATGCTTCGATTCTCTTCTGTTCCGGTTTTTCCACAATCCATGTTTCACTACCATACAATGCTGTACTCCACACGTACATCCTCAGAAATTTCTTCCTCAAATTAAGGCCGGTATTTGATATTAGTAGACTTCTCATGGCCAGAAATGCCTTTTTTGCCATGGCGAGTCTGCTTTTGATGTCCTCCTTGCTCCGTCCGTCATTGTTTATTTTACTTCCTAGGTAGCAGAATTCCTTAACTTCATTGACTTCGTGACCATCAATCCTGATGTTAAGTTTCTCGCTGTTCTCATTTCTACTACTTCTCATTACCTTCGTCTTTCTCCTATTTACTCTCATACCATACTGTGTACGCATTAGACTGTTCATTCCGTTCAGCAGATCATTTAATTCTTCTTCACTTTCACCCAGGATAGCAATGTCATCAGCGAATCGTATCACGGATATCCTTTCACCTTGTATTTTAATTCCACTCCTGAACCATTCTTTTATATCCATCATTGCTTCCTCGATGTACAGATTGAAGAGTAGGGGCGAAAGGCTACAGCCTTGTCTTACACCCTTCTTAATATGAGCACTTCGTTCTTGATCGTCCGCTCTTATTATTCCCTCTTGGTTGTTGTACATATTGTATATGACCCGTCTCTCCCTATAGCTTACCGCTACTTTTTTCAGAATCACGACCAGCTTGCACCATTTTATATTGTCGAACGCTTTTCCCGGGTCGACAAATCCCATGAAAGTGTTTTGATTTTTCTTTAGCCTTGCTTCCATTATTAACCGTAACGTCAGAATTGCCTCTCTCGTCCCTTTACTTTTCCTAAAGCCAAACTGATCGTCACCTAGCGCATTCTCAATTTTCTTTTCCATTCTTCTGTATATTATTCTTGTAAGCAGCTTCGATGCATGAACTGTTAAGCTGATTGTGCGATAATTCTCGCACTTGTCAGTTCTTGCCGTCTTCGGAATTGTGTGGATGATGCTTTTCCGAAAGTCAGATGGTATATCGCCAGACTCATATATTCTACACACCAACGCGAATAGTCGTTTTGTTGCCACTTCCCCCAATGATTTTAGAAATTCTGATGGAATGTTATCCATCCCTTCTGTCTTATTTGTCCATAAGTCTTCCAAAGCTCTTTTAAATTCCGATTGTAATACTGGATCCCCTATCTCTTCTAAATCGACTGCTGTTTCTTCTTCTATCACATCAGACAAATCTTCACCCTCATAGAGGCTTTCAATGTATTCTTTCCACCTATCTGCTCTCTCCTCTGCATTTAACAGTGGAATTCCCGCTGCACTCTTGATGTTACCACCGTTGCTTTTAATGTCACCAAAGGTTGTTTTGACTTTCCTGTATGCTGAGTCTGTCCTTCCGACAATCATATCTTTTTCGATGTCTTCACATTTTTCCTGCAGCCATTTCGTCTTAGCTTCCCTGCACTTCCTATTGATTTCATTCCTCAGGACTTGTATTTCTGTATTCCTATTTTCATCGGAACATGTTTGTACTTCCTCCTTTCATCAATCAACTGAAGTATTTCTTCTGTTACCCATGGTTTCTTCGCAGCTACCTTCTTTGTACCTATGTTTTCCTTCCCAACTTCTGTGATGGCCCCTTTTAGAGATGTCCATTCCTCTTCAACTGCACTGCCTACTGCGCTATTCCTTATTGCTGTATCTATAACGTTAGAGATGTTCAAACGTATCTCGTCATTCCTTAGTACTTCCATATCCCACTTCTTTGCGTATTGATTCTTCCTGACTAATGTCTTGAACTTCAGCCTACTCTTCATCACTACTATATTCTGATCTGAGTCTATATCTGCTCCTGGGTACGCCTTACAATCCAGTATCTGATTTCGGAATCTCTGTCTGATCATCATGTAATCTAATTGAAATCTTCCCGTATCTCCCGGCCTTTTCCAAGTATACCTCCTCCTCTTGTGATTCTTGAACAGGGTATTCGCTATTACCAGCTGAAACGTGTTACACAACTCAATTAGTCTTTCTCCTCTTTCATTCCTTGTCCCAAGCCTATATTCTCCTGTAACCTTTTCTTCTACTCCTTCCCCTACAACTGCATTCCAGTCGCCCATGACTGTTAGATTTTCGTCCCCCTTTACATACTGCATCACCCTTTCAACATCCTCATACACTTTCTCTATCTGTTCATCTTCAGCTTGCGACGTCGGCATGTATACCTGAACTATCGTTGTCGGTGTTGGTCTGCTGTCGATTCTGATTAGAACAACCCGGTCACTGAACTGTTCACAGTAACACACAATCCGCCCTACCTTCCTATTCATAACGAATCCTACACCTGTTATACCATTTTCTGCTGCAGTTGATATTACCCGATACTCATCTGACCAGAAATTCTTGTCATTCTTCCACTTCACTTCACTGACCCCTAGTATATCGAGATTGAGCCTTTGCATTTCCCTTTTCAGATTTTCTAGTTTCCCTACCACGTTCAAGCTTCTGACATTCCACGCCCCGACTCGTAGAATGTTATCCTTTCGTTGATTATTCAATCTTTTTCTCATGGTAACCTCCCCCTTGGCAGTCCCCTCCCGGAGATCCGAATGGGGGACTATTCCGGAATCTTTTGCCAATGGAGAGATCATCATGACACTTCTTCAAATACAGGTCACATGTCCTGTAGATACACGTTACGTGTCTTTAATGCAGTGGTTTCCATATCATGGGGACAGCAAATCTAAAGGCTTTTTTTCTCCTCTTTGGAACACACACACAACATACTTTATGCGGCGCCCAAGATTTATCTTGATCACCATATCTAGATCCAAAGTATGATAGATAAACCTTTTTCACAAAGTATGTAACGTTTCTTTGGTGTTTTTTATTAACAAATATATGAAAAACTGTCAGCAGAGTTTTTACAACCACAGATTAGACATTGTACTGAGCACATGTACAGGGAACGGGAAAGTGAGATTAGGTTGACAGTAAACAAAACGCCATCTGTTAATACAAAAATAGAATCGACTTGTTTTGCCAACAAATGATTTCAGCAGTGCTACCAACCTCATCTACATTCATTACACCTCCCTTTCAAATTATTTTAACTATTTAAAAACTGTTGAATTTTTAAAAATTGCTTAATTTAATAAATTTAAGTGTAAAATGTGAAGAAATGGTGAGTGATACAGTTTTTTAAGTATTATATTTGGATTTCCCACCCTAAAAACCTAACAATAAGGCATTTTCAGCAAAAAAGTTTTTCCATCGTTGGCCTGTGTTATCAGTAAATGACGGCTTCTTTAGTGCTTGTGCAATATACGCGCAAGTATCCAAATTTAATTTGATTTTTCTCATAGAACGGACGTGGTTCTTTGTATGCATAGTGGTGTCTTCAACGACGTGCCACTCAGATTTCATCGAAATTAATTTCTTTTCGAATCATTTGATACATCTGCAACTGCAGAATATAATGAATTGGACAATTATTTTGTTTCATTTTTGAGTTGTGTAATTTGATGGATTATTACCACTTTCGCACTTATTCTGCGTTGAGCTAAGACTTCACTACTGTCAAGTATGAAAATGAAACAAAAAAATTTGTCCAATTCATTATATTCTGCAATTGCAGATGTATCAAATGATTCGAAAAGAGATTAATTTCGATGAAATCTGAGTGGCACGTCGTTGAAGACACCACTATGCATACAAAGAACCACGTCCGTTCTATGAGAAAAATCAAATTAAATTTGGATACTTGCGCGTATATTGCACAAGCACTAAAGGAGCCGTCATTTACTGATAACACAGGCCAACGATGGAAAAACGTTTTTGCTGAAAATGCCTTATTCTTAGGTTTTAGTTGTTACTGGCAGTGAAGAATTATTTTCATGCCTGTTTCCGTGATGAATGAACGAGAGTGTGGCTATAAGATTCTTGTTCTAAAGCACGTTGTTTTTCGTAAACATATCGAGGCCTTCCCCTATCACTATGATGGTATGATACAATGATAAATTTTATTCAATGCAAAGAGGGAAACATGCCTATCCATTATGTTGATAAATGTAGGTCATTTGTGTATACGCATATCAAATAATATGTGCTTTAAAAAATGAATCATTCGTATGGAAGATTTAAAAGAAACAAAATTTCTTACATACGACAACCCCACCAGATTACCTAATGCATTTACGGAATAATAAAGAAAAATTCTCAAGAGTAAAAGTTAGGGGTGGTACTCAGATCCTTGTGTTGAACGAATTCAATGAAGTAAAGTTATTCGTTGAATTTTTAACGGGGCATTAGTAGATGCAGATCATCGTGTGTGGGCCGCTAATTTAAATAGGAAATTGACGTATGTAAATGTATGAAAGTAATTACTTTTATGGCGAGATTGCCTAGAAAATGCATCTCATATAGCAACTCTTGCCAAACAGGAACCATTTATACATAACTCAGAAAAAGGTACATTGTGATAATGTTAAAACGAGGAGTCAGAAAAGGCTTTAGAAGTAGCACGGAAACACCTCCCGGAACGAACAGCTCTGTGCTAACTTCTTCTTTTAGCATTATGAGACTCTACCATTTTTACGACCTATGGTTGACACATGACGAGAATAACCCTAGTTGGTGTACTGCGCAATTACGCCAGACGTCTTTAACTGCTTGCAGGAGAAGTTCGTGTCCTGTATGTTCGATGAGAATGGCTTTCATGTTGACAGTGATATACAAAGGAGGGAGTTCCACCTTCCTTGCGCTTACTCAACACCAAATTTTATAATTATAATAACAACACCGTTAGTGTTGGTTTGAAAAAACTTTACGAGCAAAGCGCTACTCACCTTACCAAGACCCATGCTGACCGCAAATGTAATGTTCCAACGCTACATCGCCGTATCAGCACCGGCACCTAACGGTAAGTCGTGACACGAACACTCTCAACAACGCAAATCCCGCAGCACCCAGTCTGAATTTCATTACTATGAAGTTCGATAATGACGCAGTAAATAATTTTCCCTCTATACTGGCTCAACTAGCGAAAGTTTAATTACAACCATCCTGTGCTACAAGTTTCCCCCACAACCAGCGAGATATTTACCTTTATTCACGTATATATTATCTGAAGATGTTATCTTGTAATAGCGCCACTGTTCTTCTTCGAGCTTTACAGATATTGTACATCATACCAAGAACTAAACGAATATTTTGCAAGCATTTGAAACAGTCCGAAGACCCAACATGTACAATGACTGACACAAAAAGTAAAACACCAGAAGGTTAGGAGGATACTAAAAGAAATAAAGGGTTCAGAGAGTTTGTTGGTTCAAATGGCTCTCAGCACTATGGGACGCAACTGCTGAAGTCATTAGTCCCCTAGAACTTAGAACTAGTTAAACCTAACTAACCTAAGGACATCACAAACATCCACGCCCGAGGCAGGATTCGAACCTGCGACCGTAGCGGTCTTGCGGTTCCAGACTGCAGCGCCTTTAACCGCACGGCCACTTCGGCCGGCAGAGAGTTTGTTGCTTCAGTAATTAAAATAGCGAGTCAAATGCACTAAGAACGTGGCAGTATGAACCAGCTTACCAGTATCATGTTGTACCCCCTCAGTCCCGGACGCGTTCACCGATTCCGTTGGGAAGGCTGTCACGTACTACTCCTGAGGAAAGACGGTTCATAACTGTCGTGGCTGTTTCTTGATATCCTGATTACTGGGACTGGGCAGACGTCGGAGCAGGCCACACGCGTGCTCTATGGGGGCAGATCTGACGATCTAGCTCGCCATACAAGTACCTCAGCATCAAGCAGACAGCCGGCCGCGGTGGTCTCGCGGTTAAGGCGCTCAGTCCGGAACCGCGCGACTGCTACGGTCGCAGGTTCGAATCCTGCCTCGGGCATGGATGTGTGTGATGTCCTTAGGTTAGTTAGGTTTAAGTAGTTCTAAGTTCTAGCGGACTGATGACCACAAATGTTAAGTCCCATAGTGCTCAGAGCCGTTTGAACCATCAAGCAGACAGTTCATAGATACACTGCCATGTGTGGACGAGCATTGTCCTGTTGAAAAATGGCACCATAATACTGCTGAATGGGAGATAACACAATGAATTAAAACTTTTGCTATAGCTGGGACTTGAACCTAGGCCTCTTGCTTATTAACAGATACGTCACTGTAGCATTACCGATTCCGAAGCTGCACGGTCTACCCTCCATCAGGAAAACTTAGTTCACACCTTCAGCCCATTTTCCCCTTCTAAAGCATCAGTATTGCCGAGGCTCTCCGACATTGGAATAGCATCCAGCCTTGTACATAATGGAGAAGTCCTGCCTGTACCTTAAGTATAGCTGATCTATTGATCTGACGGCACAACTTTTAATGCATTGCTTCAGCTTCTGTCCTTATCGAAGATAAAGTTTACACTCATATATCTCCAAGAAAATGTAATTCGATTAGGCCAACAGACGGCCTTTGCCTGAGATACGGGTAGGATTTCGCCATTATGTACAAGGCTGGGGTGCTATTCCAATGTCAGAGAGCCTCGACAATACTGATAATTTAGAAGGGTAAAATGAGCTGAAGATATGAATTGAAGTTTGTGTTAGGGACGACACTGGAGGACTCTCGTGTGTGTACGTAATGGCGAAATCCTACCCGTATCTCAGGCAAAGGCCGTCTGTTGGCCTAATCGAATTACATTTTCCTGGAGATATATGAGTGTAAACTTTATCTTCGATAAGGACAGAAGCTGAAGCAATGCATTAAAAGTTGTGCCGTCAGATCAATAGATCAGCTATACTTAAGGTACAGGCAGGACTTCTCCATTATGTACAAGGCTGGATGCTATTCCAATGTCGGAGAGCCTCGGCAGTACTGATGCTTTAGAAGGGGAAAATGGGCTGAAGGTGTGAACTAAGTTTTCCTGATGGAGGGTAGACCGTGCAGCTTCGGAATCGGTAATGCTACAGTGACGTATCTGTGCTACGGTGTTGTGGTGAGTAGCACATCTGCCTAGGAAGCAGGAGACTGGGATTGTTGAAGTCCCAGCTGTAGCACAAATTTTAATTAATTGCTTCGCACGTATCCTTACTGGGTGTAGTTGGGTGTAAACGGTAAAGTGTTAAATGGTAGGAAGCTTGGAGGACTACTGTAATTATTCGAAAGGTTGATGTAAATGGACTGTGTCCACATATGTTCAAGAATGTGATGAAATATAGTATACCAAACGGTCTCAAGCCCATGCACGCGAATTACAGTACTCGTCACAAGTGAGGAATGGAGCTTCTCGCATGACCTCATTCTCAATAAACATTTGCCGTAACTAAAACTCTGTTCTGCAGCTTATGTATAACTGAGTTTTTGAGTACAGAGGCGTACCGAGGTGATGACTGTGAAGATTTGCTCATTTTTCTAGAGATTTTGACGCAGTATTGGCACTCAGTCTGCAGAACCCTAGCTGCATTTACCGTGTGTTAGATGCTAAGATTTAACTGTTAGATACAAACTTGTCCAAGCAGTGTAACGAACAACAGACATTGTCCATAAAAACACGTGTTACATTACGTGTTGAATGCCCCGCATAGAGAAATGAATTAAATGCTTGCAAAAAAATGGTTCAAATGGCTCTAAGCATTATGAAACTTCATCTGAGGTCATCAGTCCCCTAAAATTAGAACTACTTAAACCTAACTAACCTAAGGACGTTACACACAGGATTCGAACCTGCGACCGCAGTAGCAGCGCGGTTCCGGACTGAAGCGCCTAGAAATACTTTCAGTATAGAGAAAAAATTGTTACGTAATTTATTATTTCAGATTGATATTATTTTCATTCTGAATATTTCGGGGCGTGCGGTTGCAGCTGTGATGGTCCTAAAGCTAAGCACTGACAAGGTTGTTTTGTGATCTGTATTCGAATATTAAATTTAGTAGTTTTCAATCGTTCATTCAAATATTAGCAGTATGTTTACATGACGCTGTGTGTAGTTGCAGCTGTAGCGTTTCTTAAGTTTTTTTGTGCATTGTTAAGCGGTTATTAAATTTGGTTGTTTTCAACGGTGTCTTGTGCTGTTTTTGGCGAAATAACGGTTTAGTAAACTGTCGGAAACTTTCTCCCTCTTTGTTTTATGGAGTTGTTTGCGCGATGAAGTCATTTGTTAAATTTAGTATAACAGTTTTCAGCTGACTTTTCTTATCCTTTGTAGTGAAATATCTCTGTAAACTTTCATTCACTGTGTTTAATTTTGTTCGGTGTTCCAGTGCTCGCTTGGATTTTTGCTTTTACATAAAAAATTGTGTGAAGTTTTTGTGGTATTGGTACTAGTTGTGGTTTAGTAGCATTAATAAAAGTAGTTGCTTTCTTATTAGAGAGCGAAATTCGAGATCATTATTGTTAGTTCTTCAAACACTTCTACTGTTGTAACTGAACTGAGTTTACGTAGACCTTAAATTCTTTCAGTAACTGTTAACGTTTTGCCGTGAGTGAGAAGTGTGGGCTTTGTCGTAGGTTTGTGAGCAGTGGGTTACGGTGTGGGATTTGTTCAAAGTATTTTCATTGGGGGGAATGCAGTGGGGAAGCCAGTGAGCATTCTAGCGAAATCCTCTACTGGAAATGCAGAATTTGTGCGCTTCAGGTGCAGCTACAGAAAGCAAAGGAGGAATTAGATAGGTTGAGGAGAGTGAAGGGCGCTGTGGAATGGGAACTGGCAGTTGGTAAGAAGGCAGCTAGGAGCAGGAGATATTCAGGCATTTGTACTTTGCGAATAACCATTATATTTGACCGACTGTCAGAGTTTGGTGGAGGAGCCTCTTGTAGCTGTAGGTCTAGCAAACATACAGCAGCTAGGAATCCTAAATCAGTTACAAATTGTAACAGAAAGACGAATGCAGGGTATATGTTTATCAACGACAGTAGAGAAAGTGGTTTCTGGCGAATATGCACCTCGGAATTCTATAAGCAATGCCTTCGAGACGCACTAATGGCCCCTGCAGGAGCAAAAACAGTTAAGTTGCCAGAAATAAAGAAGACCAAGGCGAAACTGTTACACGCTGAAAAATATAAACTGAAGGGACGACAGAACTGTTCAGCTAGGTTCTTTCAACTAAGAAGACGTATCAATATATCACTTTCATCGCAAGACAGCTAGGCAACAACACAAGAAAATCACTGTTGTAAGCAAAGCCAACGGAGAACGCATAGAAAAACTTCGCGGCATTAAATATAAAATATAGTAATATTTTACAGAACTCCTGTCGAGAAAAGTCTCTGGAAACAACGCGACTGATAGTCTCCTGCGCGACGTTCCATGACTCGTTACGGACACGGATGGACCCCCAACTCACAGAACGTTTCACTGACAACGACCTACACGAAACACCGAAGACGACAGCCACCCGGAACTGTGGCATTCTACTTAGAATGTTGATACATCCTGAAAGACACTGTTCTACAAATCACTAACGAAATCGCAAACGCTGCATACTTCCGAGGACAGTTCGTCGAAAGTCGAATTGTCCTGGCCCCAAAAGTCAAAACAAATATGAAATCGACAATATTCGCCACATCACACTTCTGATCAGCGACTATGACACTGTAGCCTGAAGCTTTGTCGGACGCCTCAAGACGGTCGTGGGCAAAATTTGTGCAGTGGCAGGTAGATTGGTAAAAAAAGGATGCCCATTATCTACGGCACCATTCAGAATATCGCTCGATCCATTACTACCAAAAATGTTTTCATCCTGCAAGAGTCTGAGTTTGG
Source organism: Schistocerca serialis cubense (assembly GCF_023864345.2). Taxonomy (NCBI): domain Eukaryota; kingdom Metazoa; phylum Arthropoda; class Insecta; order Orthoptera; family Acrididae; genus Schistocerca; species Schistocerca serialis. The sequence continues at coordinate 697,551,810 of NC_064639.1, forward strand.
GAAAGAAACGGACAAATTGTTAAGCTTACACATATTATCTAGGGATATCTATTACAGATGTCCAAGACTTGGACAAGCTAAAGGCAGATTTAAAACTGTACGGAAGGGCAGTGGGTGCAGCGATAAACCCGACGAAAACTCTGCTTCGATAAACCCGACGAAAACTCTGCTCATACCAAAAAGGACTAACACAAGACAATTTCATCGTTATTGGTACGTAATAAAAGAGAAACATAAAACAATCGGAGTGCATGTCCAAGCCAATAATCGGCAAATACTATGTTGTACCAGAGACCTAGCGACAGCAGACGCAACAGGAAACCTTACGCTGACAGAGGAGGTGAAGATAATCAACAAATATTAACTATCAAAATCTTAGTTTATGGTCCGAATTCTAAACTTGTCCAAAGAACTGTGTCGAGCTATAATACAAGCGGCCTGGGGGCGCTCTAAAGACAGAAGAGGGAGGCCTTGATCTACACGACTTTATGTCGGAAGCGTTTCTCTTCTGATACACAAGACTTCAAAAATCATAGAAATCAACACGACTAGTTCGACAGTTGTCTTATTCGGTAAATATAGACTAGTTACCAAAACAGGACCATTGCACCACACAAAGATCCCATTTACACTGGGCTACATGCGCCCATACTACGTGCAGAAGAGCTACACAAAGCGCCCTCAATACGAGAGAGGAGACTGCGAAGAAAGTATATGAGAAAATCAGAGGCAGTGAAACAATACCACTGAGTCAAAATTTCCGCAATTTCGGTGGAACATCCCATTACAAAATGTCTAAGCACGTTTCTTATCGCAAGACGTCGGCAGGACGTGGTACAGAGTTCGTAACCAGGCGACAGCGCCCAGTGACAAACGAGTAGGCATACACGTGATCAGGTCAGACACCTGAGGCATATGCAGTGAACCACACACTCTGGAGCACAGTATTCTATGTCGGACGGTCACAGGCTTTTGGAGCACTAATAAACTACTTCTCAGCCTGATAAAGAGAACCGCGCGAAACCGTTTCGCCGCAACAACTAGCTTATTGTGGTCTTACGTCTACTCTGGCTGCAACCTACATTACATTAAGGCTACACAGGCAGCTGGCTTCGTAGCAGACGACACTCGAGGGCTGCCACGCTACACACGGTGACTGAAAGGCCACCAGATGTTGCTGGTCCCATAGACGTCTTTTTTACGCTGGCCATGTGATAGGAGACAAGACCGAAGACGGTACGTAGGCCTTGCCCTGTACGGGTATTTCACTTCGAGTGAGCTTCCTGGGCCTGGCAGCGAACACTTACGATTATCTTCAAACGCGAACTCCCTTTGGAGCCGCCGCAACGACGACGCAAAGCTTCGGGTTAGTGCTTTTCTGAGTGAACTTGTATGAATTCCGGACTTCGTTTACATTTTCGATACACTGGACTTCTCTTTACGCCATACTGGAACTTTAGTACTGGATTGTCCTTTACGGACTTAAACTGAATCCAAGTTCTCCCAATTTTAATTTCGGACTGCCCAGTCGCGACAGCAATACTTTGTGTAGTTAATAGTAACATTTTTCAACAGTGTTTGCTTTCGTTGTAGAGGCCTTCACATGTTTATTTTAACTCTTTCTTGTCACCGGCAGCGCCGAACTTAGTCATCAACTGAGATTTCGCTGATCAATTTCAGGCTATAATTCTAATATCTTGTGCAAGAGACTTCATTTTTGAAACTTTGTTTAGTTACTTGAAATACCGCTGGCGTTTTGTTTAGGATTAACTGTTTGTTCATTTACCATTAATAGGCACCCTGTCTCAAGTACAATGTGTCCAGACCAGAAGAGTTTATTTTGTATCTGGCAGTTTTACTACTTGTTTCAAAGAAGTAAAACTGTGCTCTCTTAATTAAAATAAACTTGGAGTTCCTTGTATACGTTGCCATTTACTTTTTGAACGCCTGCTGCGGACACTTTAAGAAGAGTCATGTCATCAGTCAAGCCATTCCCTGCCTTCAAAAGATGTGCCACAAATGGACAGTCGTCCAGACAGCGCAGTCCACCTGTCACCAGAGACCCACTGAAAAATTACAAGTTCTGACGTATCCGTGGGGCCAACGTCGAAAACAAGGAAAATACTAAAAACCTATTATGACTTTTTAAGAAGATTAGATGGGTAGATCACATAACTAATGAGGAAGTATTGAATAGGATTGGGGAGAAGAAAAGTTTGTGGCACAACTTGACCAGAAGAAGGGATCGGTTGGTAGGACATGTTCTGAGGCATCAAGGGATCACCAATTGAGTATTGGAGGGCAGCGTGGAGGGTAAAAATCGTAGAGGGAGAGCAAGAGATGAATACACCAAGCAGATTCAGAAGGATGTAGGTGGCAGTAGCTACTGGGAGATGAAGAAGCTTGCACAGGATAGAGTAGCATGGAGAGCTGTATCAAACCAGTCTCGGGACTGAAGACCACAACAACAACAACACAATCACTGCTTAGACACAGCCTTCAAATAATCTGTGGTGGATGTAGGCAACGAGAGTGATCAAGAAACCGCTTTACAACGAAAGACCGAGGGGTTCCTATCGACATCAAGAAGCTTCAACCAAGCGTCCCCCAACACAGGGTCGGTCTCCCAGTAACACCTAGCCACGGTGAACGGCATTAAGTGCCAAAACATTTCCCATTTACACTGTTGAATTACTTCTGTAAGTTCATACAGCAATAATAAAATTTTATTAAGAAGAGTTTGGACAGCTGGACGAGTATCTAAACCGGCTTCCTCCCCGAATGCGATTCCAGTGCCTTACCGCTTACCCCCGGTCGCTGTAAAAGAGAATGCGAAAAATAATTCCTCTCCACTCCCCTCTGACCCGACTAAGCGATAACACTGAGTACAAAACCCATCTGTACTCACACTGTTGAGTCAAAGGAATACGACCAGTGCCAACCGCGAGACTGACTGTAGCCCGGCGGTGCTGTGAACGCGTGACAGTGCGTAAGCGGAGCAGAGACGAATGGGGAGTAATTCTAGCAACGATACCGTTGGCAGATGATGAAATAGGACAATGGAGCGATTTGTTATCTCCCGGCACCTGGGAAGAACCATCCCCGAAACGGTGAATCTGGTCAGCTGATCGTGCCCCGTTGTCCTGAACATCGATGGAATGTGACTGAGGGATGCTAACATCAAGAGTAGTGACGGGACGTTGGACTCCTCGTCTCGTCACAGAGCTTCGAGATCGGAGGATTGTCCGCCCTGTAAATCAGGGTGGTCAGCGATTTGTGACAAGTTTGACCAAAGAGTGACAACGGCCTTGCCGCAGTGGTAACACAGGTTCCCATCAGATCACCGAAGTCAAGCGCTATCGGGCTGGGCTAGCACTTGGATGAGTGACCGTCCCGTCTACCGAGCGCTGTTGGCAAGCGGGATGCCCTCAGCCCTTGTGAGTCAATCTGAAGAGCTACTAGACTGAGAAGTAGCGGTTCCGGTCTCGTAAACTGACTTACGGCCGGATGAGCGGTGTGCTGATCACATGCCCCTCCATATCTGCATCCAGTGACGCCTGTGGGCTGAGGATGACACGGCGACCAGTGGCACCGTTGGGTCTTCATGGCCCGTTCTGATCCAATTTAGTTTTTTTTTATGACGACGGAGTAAAGTGTTGATGCAGACACAAATGTTTCGGATCGCATCCTTCGGTGCACATTTTTGAGCATGGGACTCCGCTGCAGATGACATCTTAAAGTGTTACCGAGACCATGAAATGGCACTGTCAGTTACAGCTGCAGTGATCATTGGATCATCGATATTTTGCTATCGGTCGGTCGAGAAGTTTTGCCTCGTCGGATGAAGTATCCCATTGGTTGTTACATGAGGTTGATTGTAGTGTCGCGATACGCTGTGGTCCAGGCTAACTGCTGCGCGAAACAAGACAACGCCACGCACGCAGGACGGTCGGGACAGTGTTACGCTGTGGGGGATATGGACCTCGGCTTCCGTGGAATATATGGTAGAAATCGTAGGTGCCATGACAGCTGTGGAACAAGTGAACATCATTCTAAACCACCTCATCCCATCATGCTTGATGTCTTCCCCGACGTCGATGGAATCTTACACCTGGATAACCGTCCGTGTCATTAGGCCAGAATAATGAAGCAATGGTTTGAGGAACAAAACTTCTTGGTCAAGAAATTCGTCTGATATAAACCCAACGGAACACGTCTGTCTGCTAAGGTATCGGGTGATAGTTGCACGTCTACAAACCACCGGCCACTAATCTGCCCAAGGACTTATCTATACTACTCTGAAGCGCTGCAGAATTGGATTCCAAAGGTGTACCAACACGTTATTCAGCAGATAGTTATAATACTTTGTTTCATCAATCTGCTTCACAAGCCTCGTGCATCCTCTTATCGTCGCAACCGTGAAATATTTGGAAGATGACAGAGCGTCTCCCTACTCAACTTTATGTCTTTCTGTTTCTCTGACAGCCATATGTTCGATACTTCACCCTCCTTTCTTCACGTAACGACAGACATACTCTAATCGCAGATACACCCTGTTTCGTTCGTCGGGTGTTGGTTAAGGAATTATCGGAAAATACTTCTAATCTCGCGTTATGTGACAGTTTACTAACAACGTAGCTGTGTTACGTGCCGTGACATATTTAGTGTGTATCAGAAATTATATGCATGTCTCTAGAATGAAGAATACATATTTATAGAACCCTAGATGTACCAGCTACTTTTATTCAACAATCTTATTAGCTTCTTGGATTGCGTAGTTAAATCTCTGAAATAAATATTAGCCAGTGATTTCGAATGCTTGACAGTTATTCACGTAAATCCCTGGAGCAACATAATACGGACACTATGAACAGTTACACGTATAGCGACGCTGTGAGCTGCTGCATACAATAGAGAAATTCCCCTTCTCCTAGTTGTACCAGTGATTATGCAAATATGCACTGTGAAAAACTCTACTGAGGTTCTTCGTCACACAAAATTTAAGGCTTATATCGGAGCAGGATCACAACCAAGGAACAACAGTTTGCTGTTTGTATTGTTTCATCTAGGAAGGTCACTGACAAATGAAAAACCCTAACTGAACTGAAAGACATTTTAAAAATTTTATTTAAGTAATATCTATAAATGACATAAAATCATTGTACGAGTCCGTGATCATTATCACTAGTGAATGTTGTTGTCCTTCTTTATAGCTATTATATGTTAGTTTTTTAAAAAGTACACTTCAACTCATTTCGGGCACAGCCGTGATCACAACCACATTTAAAAAGCTCTATACATTGTATTTCGTCAGTTACATGCACACTTCTGACATAAGGTGTATTTTAAAAACAAAGTCTACATGTACATGAATACTCTGCAAATCACACTTAAGTGCCTGGATAGCCTTCATAGAGCCACCTTCAGAATAATTCTCTATTATTTCAATCTCGAAAAGTGCGCGGAAAGAACGAACATCTATATTTTTTCGTGCGAACTCCGATTTCCCTTATCTTATGATGAAGGTCGTTTGTCGGCGTCAACAAAATATTTTAGCATTTGGAGGAGAAAGATGGTAATTGAAATTTCGTGAGAAGATCCCGCCGCAACGAAAAACGCTTGTGTTTTAATGATGTCCACCCCAAATCCTGAATCATATCAATGACACTCTCTCTACTATTTCACGATTATACCAAACATGTAGCTCTTCTTTGAAATTTCTCCATGAATTCCTTTAATTCTATCTTGTAAGGATCCCAAATCGTGCAGCAGTATTACAAAAGATGACGGAAAAGCGTAGTGTAGGCAGTCTCTTTAACAGATTTGTTAATTTTCTAATTGTTCTGCCAATAAAACATTGTCTTTGGTTTGCCTTCCCACAACATTTTCTATGTATTCTTCCATATTTTCGTTCGTAATTGTAATTCCTAGGTATTTAGGTAAATTTACGGCCTTTACATTTGACGCATGTACTGTCTAACGGAAGTTAACGGATCCCTTTTAGCACTCATGTGGATGACATCACTCTTTTCATTATTCAGGTTCAGTTCTTAATTTTCGCACCATACACATGTCTTTTCTAAATCGTTTTGCAATTTATTTCGAACTTCTGATGGCTTTTACTAGATGTTAAACGAGAGCATCGTCTACATACAACTTAATGTGGCTGCTTAGACTGTCCCCTAAATCGTTTATACGGATAAAGAACAGCAAAGGGCCTGTAACGCTACCTTGGGGAACATCAGAAATCACTTTTGTTTTACTCGGTATACGCTCTATCAATCTGAGCGACCGAGGACAGAGATGAAAAGCGCGACTGCAGGGACTTATCTACTAGGTACATTATCGTATGTAGATTGTGGACAGCTGGGAACGTGGATCTCACGGGAAGCGTGCAAGGGATAAGTCCCTGCAGTCGCGCTTTTCATCTCTGTCCTCGGTCGCTCAGATTGATAGAGCGTCTGCCATGTAAGCAGGAGATCTCGGGTTCGAGTCTCGGTCGGGACCACATTTTCAGCTGCCCCCATCGAGGTATATCAACACTTGTCGGCAGCTGACGGTTTCAGTTAATTATCATTTATTAAGTTCTTCAGGTTGTGACAGAGAGGCTCTTATAATCTTAGTCCTGATATCAGTGCCAGAAATCGGCGTTAGTCGCAGTAGACCATCTGTAATGTTTTTATTTCCCAAGTAGGTAGCTCTTTCGTTACGAGCGATATCGTCATTTCATTTTATAGACAAAAAATTGACATTTACGGCAACATTGTTTGATTCTGGAAAGACTACCAATATAAGTATAACTTTTCTTTTTCTTGACTAAATCCTGATTTTACTATTGCTCTTACATATTTTTGAATGAGAATCAGTGCTTTTGAATGTTTGCGTTTCATTATAAATTGGTTTGCTGCTTGGCAGTAGTTCTGCTATAGAAATGGAAGTTTATTTTAGCAGTGTAACTCTTTTTGAGGTTCCATTATTCCTAAGTGTTATATCCTAGCCAGTAATGCCACCCGAGCCCGCTGCCAAAAAGGTTGGCAGCATTAAAGTCCGGACGCCGTCCGCATAAGCAGCGCCAGCGAGACAGGAAATCGCCGCAAGTCTGCGCGCGCCACCGCTGGCTTCTGGTTTCTTAAGCGCTGGAGTCGCGAGTGCTAGGACAGTTCTGCATTCGCCGCTCAGTTCTATACTCGCCACCGAGTTGTGTACTTGCTAGTCAGTCGTGTGTTCATCGCAGCAGAGTTGTTGTTTGTCGTCAGCCGACGCTGACCTAGCCGCTCCGACTCGAACTAGACAGATTTCTGTAGACACGGAATTCACTACTGTGTTGCTGTATCTTCGTTAATAAAGATAAGTACCGACTATTATTTAACCAGAGTGTTTGGGTTTTCATCTTTCTGTTCAATGTTCCAGCGGACCGGTCGGCCCGCTATTAAAAGTGTGGCGGTGACTTCGTAAGCCGTTTCTACAGCGAATTGTTTGTCGCTACGAACACCGCCACAAAACTGGCGACGAGGACTGCCGAACTCGTGTGCAGGGCTGGTTCAAATTGTTTCTGGTTATACTAACTATAGCGATAAAATTTTGGGGGCTGGTTTAATTTGTGTTCACTATGTCTGCCGAATTACAACAGTTGATCTTGTTACAGAGTCAGCAAATACAAAGTCTGGTGGAAGCAATCGCCAAACAAGCGGCTAATCCTCCAACACAAAAGGAACAAGCACAGGCAGCACCACCTTTCCGTGCTTTTGATGCATCACGAGAAGAATGGCGAGAATATTTCGCGCAGTTGCAGGCGCACATGACAGTCTACAAAATCACAGGTACTGAGCGGCAGCTTTATTTAATTTCCACTGCAGGCGTGGAAGTCTATCGACTGCTTTGTAAGTTGTTCCCGGAATCCCAGCCAGAAGCTTTAGACTATGACGTTGTTGTTAACAAGCTTGCTGAGTATTTCGAGTCGCGAGTTCATGTGGCAGCAGCCAGATTCAAGTTCTTCAGATTAAAGAAACTGCCACATCAATCTAATAAACAGTGGTTAACAGATTTACGGGGGCTCACCCGTCAGTGCCGATTTAATTGTGTGGCGCTTCCTACAGTGATGTCATGTTACGAGACGCTATTACTCAAAACATTGCAGATTCTCGTATTCGTGCTGCTATCTTAAAGTTGCCTGACCCGTCATTAGAGACTGTGATGAACATCATTGAAGCCCAAGATACTTTTGACTACGCTGAGTGAGTTAGATCAGCCATGTATTTCTCAAATTGCCTGTGCTAAGCAAGTTATGTCACGCCCGCGGCCCCACCGGCAGAGTCAGACTGTAAACACTAGCCGGCCGCGTCATGTTAAACACATTCGTCAGCCGCGTGTGCAAAATGATAGTTAAGTCTTGCCCTAAGTGTGTTCTTGCTCATCCTCGTGACCGTTGCCCGTTAAGAAACGCGGTTTGTCACTTTTGTCAAAGGAAAGGACACATCCAGACTGTTTGTTTGCGTAAACGCAAGAACAATTCTAGTGCTGCCCACCCCATGGATATTCATGTTCTTCAAAGCCAGCCCGCCCAGAATGTCGCGTTTAAAGACTCTTCCACGGTTCGTGTGGGTAATAAACTTGTTCGCAATAAGCTACCCACCCAGCCCTCTGCTATGCGACCCAAGCGTAATTCAAACGCTGTAAAACGTAATGTACAGACTGCACGTGAAGCGGGAGTTGTTGTTCCACCCGCCCAACCCACGAGTTGTCGTAAGCAGCGAACACGCGCTAAACGCGCTGATTTTGTGTCTTCCGCCTCCACTGCACCGATCCAGAGACAGTGTAATAAACTATTTGTGAAGCTACGCATCCAGGATAAGACCTTCAATTTTCAATTAGACACTGGTGCGTCTGTGACTCTCATAAATAGTGCTACGTATGCGGCTATCGGCCGCCCTAAACTTTCCGCGGCAAAACATTCTTCGGCTACTTATAGTGGAGAACAAATTCCTGTGTTAGGTGTATGTAGCGTGCCAGCCACATTCCGTGGCAATACAAAAACAGTTTCATTCACAGTGCTCCACGCTACAGTGTAAACATTTTCGGATTAGACTGTTTTGACTTGTTTGGCCTGTCTATCCAAGACAATGTGTTGCAAATTAATTCTGTTGTTGTTCCTCAAGACAGCATAACCGATTTGTGTAAACGATACAGTGACATATTTAAAGACGAACTAGGTTGTGCTGCGAACTTTGCCGCTCATATTACGTTAAAAGATAGTGCTCAGCCTCGATTTTTTCGTGCTCGTCCAGTGCCTCACGCCCTCCGGGCACCTGTAGAAGATGAACTTCGTCGTTGGCAAAACAACGGTGTTATTCACCCCGTTTCAGCGAGCCAGTGGGCTTCTCCCTTAGTTATTATAAAGAAACCGTCTGGCAAGTTACGTTTGTGTGCTGATTTTAAGTCGACAGTTAATCCTCAGACTGTCATTGATTCTTTTCCTTTGCCTAGAGCGGACGAGCTGATGGATAAGTTAGGGGAAGCTCGTTTCTTTTCCAAAATTGATCTCCGTGAAGCATATTTGCAATTGCCCCTCGACGAGCAATCACAACAGTATTTTGTCATAAACACGTCGTTGGGGTTGTTCCGTTTTCTGCGTTTGCCTTTTGGTTGTGCGTCAGCTCCAGCTGTTTTTCAGCGTTTTTTGTCACAACTTCTGGCTAATGTGCCATCGTGTTGCAACTATTTAGACGATATTGTTGTGTCCGGTCGGACGCCTGCTGAACATTTCCGTAATTTGGAGTGTTTGTTTACAGTGTTGTCTCAGGCAGGCCTACGTTGCAACATCGATAAATGTTCATTTTTCCTTACGGAGATGGAGTATCTGGGACATGTTATTAATGCTCAAGGCATTCATCCCTCCCAGTCACATTTAGCAGCTATTCGTGATTTGCCCGCCCCTCGCAATCTGCATGAATTGCAAGCAGTTCTTGGCAAATTGACGTATTATATTAGGTTTATACCTAATGCATCACAGATTGCTGCATCGTCTCCGCCGTAAGAATGTTCCGTTTGTGTGGTCAGCTGATTGCCAATCAGCCTTTCAGCAGCTTAAAGAGGCTTTATTGAATGATCGTTGTCTGGTCCATTACGACCCTAACAAGCCTCTGGTGTTAGCTTGTGATGCCTCTTCTTTCGGCCTCGGTGCTGTGTTGTCTCACCGAGTCGGTAACACCGAACGTCCTATTGCGTTCGCATCTAAATTGCTAAACAAAGCTCAGTGTAATTATAGCCAATTGGACAAGGAAGCGTTGGCTATTGTGTTCGGTGTCACAAAATTCCATCACTACCTCTATGGTAGACCATTCTATTTAGTAACAGATCACAAGCCCCTGACGTCACTGTTTCCTCCGTCTAAACCAGTTCCTCAGCGGACAGCTCAGAGACTACAACGTTGGGCTCTTATGTTATCACAATACCAGTATGAGATACTGTATCGCCCTACAGCTCAGCATGCAAACGCTGACGCGCTTTCTAGATTGCCGATTGCTGCGGATGATGTCTTCGATTCCTCTGACGACTCTTGCCATCAGATTGACGCCGATGAGCATCAATCCCTCCGGGATTTTCCAATTGATTATCGTCAGGTGGCACGTGAGACAGCTACGGATCCTCATCTGAGTTTACTATTACGTTTTGTTCAACGTGGTTGGCCGTCCAAGGCAAAGGACATATCGGATCCTGTGGTTCGTCGCTATTATCCGCAACGTCATCTGTTGTCTGTTTCGCACGGAGTTTTGCTGTTACGCACCGAGAATGACCAGCTTCGTGTAGTGGTTCCCCAAGTGCTCCAATCCAAGGTCCTCGACTTGTTGCATCAAGGTCATTGGGGAGTGGTCCGCACCAAGCAGCTTGCCCGCCGTCATTGTACATGGATCGGCATTGATAAGCAGATTACGCAGATGTCTACAGATTGTTCGACGTGTGCCGAACACCAAGCTGCTCCGCCTCAACGCTATTTTGAGTGGGCACGCCCTGCCGGTCCCTGGCAGCGAGTACATATTGATTTCGCTGGTCCATATTGGAATTCTCGTTGGCTCATCGTGATGGATGCATTTAGTAATTTTCCGTTTGTTGTGCCCATGCAGTCTACAACGTCTGCACAAACTATACAGGCGTAGACTTCAATTTTTTGTATTGAGGGTCTTCCAGAAGTTTTAGTGTCTGACAATGGTCCACAATTTACCTCTGCTGAATTTGAACGTTTTTGTTCTGCCAATGGCATTCGCCATGTTCTTACTCCGCCGTTCCACCCTCAATCGAATGGTGCAGCGGAACGTTTTGTACGCACATTCAAGGATCATATGGACCGCCTTCGTGCTACGCACTCTCGTCAGCAGGCCCTCATCACGTTCCTGTCGTCGTACCGGACCACGCCACGCGACGGCCCTTCGCCTGCGGAGCTTCTCCACGGCCGTCGTCCTCGCACCCTACTACGGTTGTTGCACCCCCGGATCGACCCGCCGCTTCTGAGCATCGCACGCGTTTTCAGCGCAACGACGCCGTTTTTTTCAGAGTTTATCACGGTCGTCGTCGTTGGGAAAGTGGTACCGTGATAAGTGTCCAGGGTCGCGGTTTTTATACTGCCCCCAGGCAGCAGCAGCAGCCGTCGCCGCTACCACGCCGACAGCCCGTCCCGTTGATGCCTCCCGCGCAGCTTCATCCGGGAGCGCCCCAGGTGGTCGCTCCGGCGCCTGCGGTCCCTCTTCAGTCGCCACCGCCTTCGGAGCTGATGGACGTCGACCCCTCAGCCGGGCCGCCTTCCCCAGCGGTGGCTGTGCAGCCTGTCCTGCAGCCGCTTTCATTGGGCGCCCCCAAGGAGTCTGACACCGCAGCGCCTTGTCCGGCGCCCACTCAGCAGCCATCGACGCAGCGTCAGGAGACGCTGCCTCTCTTCGTGGGTCCCGACGCCCCGTCGCGTCCAGTACCAGAAGCTGCGCCCGTGGTCACAGGCGTGCACCCTGACCTCGGTTTTCAGTCGGTGTTTCCCGAGGCCCCGCGCAGCCAATGCTGGGGTGCGGACCGGGGACTGCCACCGACAACAGTCTCCGCCCCGGTCTCTTCTGCTACGCCTGCGGCCAGACCCCTCCCCCGCCGTCGACGCTCGCCACGTCATTAATCAACGACGGTGCGGCGATTTGGGGGGAGGAGTGTTATATCCTAGCCAGTAATGCCACCCGAGCCCGCTGCCAAAAAGGTTGGCAGCATCAAAGTCCGGACGCCGTCCGCATAAGCAGCGCCAGCGAGACAGGAAATCGCCGCAAGTCTGCGCGCGCCACCGCTGGCTTCTGGTTTCTTAAGCGCCGGAGTCGCGAGTGCTAGGACAGTTCTGCATTCGCCGCTCAGTTGTATACTCGCCACCGAGTTGGGTATTTGCTAGTCAGTCGTGTGTTCATCGCAGCAGAGTTGTTGTTTGTCGTCAGCCGACGCTGACCTAGCCGCTCCGACTCGAACTAGACAGATTTCTGTAGACACGGAATTCACTACTGTGTTGCTGTATCTTCGTTAATAAAGATAAGTACCGACTATTATTTAACCAGAGTGTTTGGGTTTTCATCTTTCTGTTCAATGTTCCAGCGGACCGGTCGGCCCGCTATTAAAAGTGTGGCGGTGACTTCGTAAGCCGTTTCTACAGCGAATTGTTTGTCGCTACGAACACCGCCACAAAACTAAGACTATATCTGCGAAACGTTCACACGATTATAAGTGTCGCTAATGTTTTCTAGAGCTACAGTTGCTGTATTCTGCATCTGTTGGGGGTTCTTGTGATTCTGTAGATAGATCGGATCCGTACTCGAGTACGTGTAGTCTTATTGTCTATTAATATGAATCGGCGGAAGCAAAACTGTTATTGTCGCACGTGAACTAGGATAAATGAACAAAAATGTTCTACTAGTACAACTAAAATCGGGTCGGCGATCAATATGGACAAATTATCAATTTTACTCTGTTACACTAACAGAGATGCGTATACAAATACTAGGTCACCAGGGAAAGATTCCTACAGAATCTAATTGAAATTAACTTCAACCTGCCGGATCGACCAAAAGTTTCCTTCAGCTGCAAAGAAAATGGATGAGTTGTTAATCACCTTACATATAGGTACATATTCCTAGTGGTTGAAACTCTGCCCAAGTCCCAGTTAAGATTTTAATAATAACATAACTCTTCAATGGACCAGAATCAAAACTCCTAGAATTTAATGAACTTTTCCCAAGCAAGGAAACTTGAAATCCAATATACACGTTGAGCAGGTCATCAACTGTGTTGCCCATTACCTTTCTAGGGGCCGAATTGTCGGAGCAAAAATTTATAATAAGTCCAATGCCGCTGATTTCCTTCTGTTTGACCCACATCAAGCTTGCCGGGATTTGGATCAACAAATAAACAGAAAATATGAGAGCCTTAGAACGAAGCATCCTGCTCGTGTAGACAAAGGATCGAATGAAAATAAATGTCGTTTCGTGGGTATATCAAAAGTGCACACTACGTAGTTGTCTGAGGGTGGCTTATGGAGACACACACACACACACACACACACACACACACACACACACACACACACACACACACACACACACACACAGAGTTATATGTTCACCTAATAGGCTAACATATTCTGGAATGGAACAAGCCTTTACTACGATAATGCAAATTGGTCCAACCATGGTTTCGGGCTTCTTGTTGTCGGTTACAATCCAAGTGATCTTTCTCTAAAAGTCCCTGTTGAGAAACCCCTGGCATCACACTCTGTCCCCTTGAAACTACTAGCAATAACCGAAAAAGATATTGCAAAAGCTGACCAGTCTAATCGATACATATTTAAACTCCGTAACGAAATATTTACGGGTGTCATGCACATTGCAGACTGGACAGAAGAACGAAAGAAACACGCGGGAACTCACGAAGCAGTACTACAGACAGAGAATACCCAAGACAGTGAAAAGGAATTTAAGTTATAACACGATTCTGAGCTATTAATGTGCACGTAAATAATTCATAATAACAGTTAAAACACTGGAATGATGTTGTACACGGCACCCCTACTAGCGGAAGGAATATTTAGATGCCCACTGTATGTAAAAATTTATTGTAGAATACAGATTAGTGATACATACAATATTTCTTTTGTTAAATACCGTAGGCATAAAAAGAGCCACCTGTCTTAAGGAGACGTCTTTCGGCGCTGCGGCCTTCTACTGCACATCGCACCAAAAGCTTCCGAGAAACTTGGCGAGTGGTCTCACTGTCTCACAAAGAGGCAGCCTCCTCTCCGTTGCCACCTGTTGCGTACCCGAGGTATCAGTGCAGCAGCCACGGCCCTGCAGTCCCGGCGGTCGCAAACGCCGTCCACCACGTCTCTTTTTACAGGCGTCAGTCAGTGGAGTCGTACTTCACCGGTCTCCACATACTCGTATTCTACTCACTTCTGAGTACCTGTCACATCTCACCTATGTTAGAATCTGTGCAACAAGATGAAGTTTTCCTTTTTCGTTTACCGATAACGTCTCTTCCATTTTTTGACTTCAGTTATCATTCAGCAGACTTTGAAGACAAATTGCCTCCTGTGTAACCTACTACACAGCTTAATACCATATGTCTATGGTATGTACCACTAAGTTCCCCGTCTAACAAGATTTCTGTGTCTTATTAAAGCCTGAAAAACATGTTGCTAATGTTCCAGCTGAGTATCAGATTTCTTAATACGCCTATGTGTGTGCAAATGCTGGCGTAATATCCCATGTTAGTGTCTGTTTGTCCAGTCGGCAAATAATTTAATTTTATCCCTCACATTTCTTCTATTTCTTCACTGTCGTTCTAAGGTGACGCATAATATAAGACATATGTATTCTTTTCTGTTTTCTTCGCTGTTTGTTTTTATCTCCCACCATACGGCTAACATTCAATTTCAAAAACGTATTACATTCTGCTAGTCCGATGTGCAGCTCGCCTGTTGTACCAGTCGCGTCTGAATTTGTCTGCCAGTACATTTTATTTCCTATATGGAGTAGGAAAGGCTTATTATTGTTGAATTGTTGGACTTTTCCTATCCATACACAGTAGGCTTGCTTACTCGGGAAATTCGGCACCGCACCGCCCTCCCCTCCCTCCCAAATTTAGTGGTAAGAGGGCCTAGTGGACAGACCGTCAGAACCTGAACACACATCAAGCAGGAAAACAGGAAGAAGGAGTACTGGACAGTGAGAAAAAAAAAGCAAAATTGAAACAGTGAAGGGTCCAAGAACATGAAGTGTAACACAGGGCAACCGGGTGTAGAAACGGCGTCGCGGTTACAGTGTTGGGTAACCTAGTGGGCGAGCGATGTTCAAACCTCCTAAATACGAACTGTTTTGTCTCTCTCTCACTTTTCGCTGTTTGCTTTATTCAAAATTTGTGTCTGTGTCGTGGTGTAAGATCCTTGTGCAACATCGAGGTGTTAGAATAGAGATCTATAATGACAGTTGATTCTTCACAACTACTCTATTAGTAGCCGAAAGGAAGTGGATTTCGAATGGGAACCGCAAACGTTTGACTACAAGGCGGCAAGTCAAACGAATCCTCTGGAGAACACGTCTAGTGTGTCATTAGCGACATTACGTGTGTTATATGATAGGTATCTCTTATTGAGGCACCTAATTTGTACCACTGGTAAGTGAGTTCTTATGAATGTGAATGTGATCACTCCGAAGGTAAATGATGAAAACATAACAGTTTAGCGAATGCAACAGTTTCACAATTACCCAATTACTCTGTGATCTGTCAGAACGTACGTTTTTAACGTTTTTGAAGTTTCGTTACGTTTTGGAAGTCTTGACTCTTAAATTCCTTTCTTGTGACATAGGCCACACCCGTTTGATTGTTGTTTTCATTTCTGTGAGACGTCCATGTGGTATCTCGCCTGCTCTCACTATTCATCACATTTATTTGCGACGGTAACGTATTCTTACCACATATCTCATGTTATATAGCCATGAATAGTATGACAACTGTCAAGACTACAGAAAGAGAGCAAACATTTCAATGACTGAACGGACAGTTCATAATGCTTTGAAGAAAAGGGCTCGAACACGGCTCGCCCACTTGGCAGTCGACACCGTGACCACTTACCCACGACGCTGTTACTGTTTTAGGTTGCTCTTTATTGCACTTCTTGACCTTGGACCCTTCACTGTTTCTATTTTGCTTTTTTCACGTTTCTGTACACCTTCTCCCTTTTGATCTGTGTTCAGTATTTGACTGGTTATCCGCTGGGCCATCTTAGCACTAAATCTGAAGGGGATGCGATGGGGAGTTTCCTTTGTCAGAATCACGACGTCGAACACGCAAATAGCGTCACAACGGTCTGTGATTGCTAGGAGAGGACTCCCAGTTGTAAATGCTTAGGAAGAGCCACCCAGCGCAAACGCATAACTTACAGTCAAGGAACACATCCCGAAATCGTACATTAGTATCGGGAGCTACCTTATTTATTCATTTTATTTGAGTAAGAGCGTCTCCTTCTCAGAGACTTAACACCTGCACATGGCTGAAAAATTTTGCTTCAAATGTCACTGAAATCTACTTAATAGACCTGTTCACTGTCACACAGTTTTGAAATTCATAAAGCTGTTATTCATGTTGCTACAGCCAGTAGTTTCATCTATTGTTCACGTGTAGCTCAATCCTCCTTTAAACAGTCCATCCATAGTGATATATAGGTATTATCCCAAAAATCGATTTTGTTTACAAACTTTTAATAGGCACCTATCTCTTAATAGTGAAACTTATTATTCTCCTGAACTTTTTTATGAAATCTTTCATGAAGAAATTAAGTAGCACAAAAAAAGAGTAATAAATCCAATCTTTCACCTTGCTGAAATAAAGCTTCTCTTTTACACCGATTCTAATAATCATAGTTCAATTTTGTTTGTGTATACTTTGAATTATTCATCACACCACATCAGTCAGTTCCGGCTAAAATTTCTGCTGCGAGATAGCCCCTGGTAGCCAGACGAATGCTGAACGGGAAATCCCAATGCCGTCATTGCCAGCTGCCTGTCTGCTAGAGTATTTGACTGAAAATAACTAAATTATACAACAGCCTCACTTTCTCAAATCAAAAACTAACGAAAGATATATAAAACAAGAAAAAAGATCAGCATTTTCATTCTGTTTCTAAGACGAAATTTATTGCTTGATGCTCCATTCTTATCAATGGATCCTGGCATTCTTCGATTTCTGTTCCACTGCTGAATTTATGAGCAGCAGCTTTACCTCTTCTAAAGTTAAAGTAGCCCTCTTAGGGGCATTTTGTCACAGCCCCTTCTTTTATTCTCGCTTGTTATTTTAAGGATGTAAGAATATTTCTTTGCCAGACGCATCAGGATAGCACTACACTTTAACAAATTTTTAATCATACTGAACAACTTTCAATTTGTAGTAAATATTTCATGCATAAATACTTTCCAATCGGATGTCACATGTCTGATTGCAATGCAAAATGTCATATGAACAGGGTGAAACGGGGCGCATTCAATGAATTCGACCAGGAGTAGTGAGAATCGCGATTCAATTTCTTGCCAGACGACTCACATTTAGAATTTACCACTTAATTCCAAATCGATATGGGCGAATGTGGGCATCGTTATTCCTAAAAGGCTAGCACTGTCGCATCCATTTTCTTCTTCCGTTCCTAATGATCTTGTCGTCAATGGGATGCTAAAAACCCGATTTTCTTTTTCCTCGGTTTCGTGTCAGAATCACAGTGCTTGACTATTTATTGCCTCGTATATGCTTTCCACGATATTTCCGTCTGCTCACTCACTCATCTGCTTGGAACAGCCATTACGTTGCTGGTCTTAGGAAGCTAAAATTCATGATATCTTACTTCTTAAAATGCATTAATCTTCCGGTCTGGATACTTCATTCTACAGTAACCCGTCCGTGCCCGATAATGCAGAAGTACAAATACGTTCCAAAAAGTGTTGCACGAGAACGTGATTTTTTAGGGGGCTGTATCTCTAATTTTGTTGATCACAAAGATAAGTCAAGTGTTTTGAGAACCCTTGGCCTAGCAACCATTTGTATTCCCGTCGGACGAAAGGGCTACTGCAGCTAACCTACAGTACAGGGTCAAAATTTTAAAGTTACACACTTCTCCCACCCAGGCAAATTGAGTAAATCGTTTGGTCCTCTTGCATTAGATGTAGTCTAAGACAGACTTTAGGCAGCTGGTAAAAACGTCATTTGTTCATGGAAGATTCCTAAGAAAACCCCGGAAAACCAAGATTTTTTATACAAAAATACCAACTGTGGGGATGGTTACCTCTATAATTTCTAGTCGCTGCAGATCGTCGAATTTCTATCATATATTGTTAAGGGAACTTCGAAACGTTTTTCGATAACATTATCCGTCGCCGAGATCCATACGTTCAAAGTACTTGTACAGAAAACGAGTTTGTAGCCGTTTTTCCACCGTAGATCGCTATTACCTAAATAACAAACCATAGCAAATGGGTCTAAATTTTAACCTACATTCTTCGGATATTGATCTAGAAATGCCACTATACCGTTTCAAAAATATTTATCCGTTAAGAAGATACTCCCCATTAACCATAATTTCCGGGTTCCAAAATTGCCATTTCGGGGATGGCCATTTCTATAATTTCTATTCATTACAAACCGTCGAAAGTTTTACAAATGTTCTTAAGATGTGTTCTATGGAACCTGAAGCTTATTTCGATATCATTAACGTTACCGAGATCCAGAGGTTCAAATTTACTGTACACAAGCACCTAAAGTTCGCACGTAATATCCTGTCGGAGTCGTAAACGTAGTTTTAACTGCCCTAGTGAACACATGGAAATCGCAAGGATTCTGAGATTACTGAACTATGTTTTTACTCAGTACTTTTTCGCCAATAAAATTTTATAATGCGCTGTCGCTGTATAATAGACGCTTCATTCCTCTACAGTGACACTGCCGTGACAAAAAAATGGGCTAAAAAGAGTCTTAACAGGCGCGAAAAGAACTTAAAATGAGTGCCAAAAATTCCGTAAAATTAGAAAGACTGCAAAATCACTAAACTATTTCAAATGACATTTTTAGTCTTTTAAGATATAGATCATAAACCGGCCGTTTTCGACGAACTGTGATCGATGCGTCAAGTAGATCAATTCAGAAGAAACGTTAATCAAACAACTCTGTGTTGAATTACATTACGAGTACCTATTTGTCCTTTGTATGCGTCAAAATATATAAAAGTGTCGAAATATATACGTAAATGATCAGAATAAACGTTATTCGTATTATATAAGCAGCGCACCGTACCGTAGCAGGGAAAAGAAAGGAACCAATGGAAAAATATGGATGTGTTCCTCTTTAAAAGACCCTGACAGGAAATTGGGGAACGAGCTGTCTTATTCCTCATTCCACCTTCCTCTCGAAAACGTTTGGCATTCAAACATATTCTCTTTTTTGTGTGTGACGAAAGAGGATCGCAGAGAAACGGTGACGATGGAAGAGAGAAGATGCAGTGCCAGTGGGAGAGATACATAGCGAAACCAGTGTTGGTGGGAGAGAAAAAGTAGCAATGAAAGCGGAAGAGAAATGGCTGAAGACAATAACAGTGGGAGCCGAAGAGAGAAGATATATTGAAGATTAGTGAGAGACAGTGGCGATAAAAGGAAAAGAGAGATGGATAGAGACAGAAGCAGTGTAATCAGAAGGGAGAGTGTACGGTAGACATGGAAAATATAGATGAGTGGAGACCATACATAGGCTTGGGTAGGTCTGGAACCTCCTTAGGCCGGCGAACGTTAGCAAGTAGATATGAGGGAATGCGCATTTTGGACCAAAATTTCAAACACATGAGTATAGGGGAGAAAATAATTTGTACCCCCTAGAATTTTAGATCTGCGGAGTTATAGTGGATACAGTGGCAGCGGCAAGAAAGGCCAAAGGAGGCAGTGTAAGTGGCAGTAAGATGTATTGTAAATCAATGGGAAAAAAAGGAGAAAGTTGGAGTGAGATCTATATAGACAGTGGCAGTGAGAGGGAGATGTTGAGTATGAAGGCTCGACTGAGAAGAGAGACTGGGTAAAGCGATTTAGAATGTTGTGTGACAAAAGAGGGCAAATGGGTTCGTATGCAAAAATTTTTGGTGTGCAAGTCGGAATGAGGGTTGAGGTGGCTGATTCCCAGCTGTTCTGTCAGAGTCTTTTGAAAAGGAATATATTCGCCTTCCTTTTTCCTCCGACAGGACAATTTGCCACTGATGCAAATATATTTTCCACATTTGTGCCACTATATTATTTTTGCTTAATTGAAATACCTTCCTATTTCGTTTTCTGCCTACTGTACTGCTCCCTTATTTCATATTCTCCCAACTTCTCATTGTGTTAGATTGATTTCCTTCTGAATTATAATTAAATTATTTAAAGCAGTTTTTAATTCTCAGCTCATTTAATCACATTTTCGTCATGAGATATTCATTTTTCTTTAGTGTCCTGCATTCCATCTTAATTTTCAAGCAGACCACACATACCTCTTTCCCTTGTCTGTTTAACCACGTTTTTGTGCTAGGCGTTTTACATGCTTTTGCGTTCCGCTAGCTGTCAAGAGCGCTACAGGCGCACGGCCGAGGTATCGACTCGAAGCCCTAGCTTACTACTCGCCCCTCTCGGTTCGGTTCAAGTTCCGCAGTGTCTGAGACTGCGAACACCTATAGCTATGTGCTGTTTCCTTTCTCTCGCAGCTTAGCAGAGGATTCCCTGTGGGAGGTAGCAACGAAAGGCGAAAAACCAGCGACAAGCCGAAGCCGTGAGTGGGTTCGTTGAGCATGCTCGGAGGGCAGTTAGTACAGCGACGTCCGCGAATGGCAGGGGTTCAGGACTGCAAACACTGTTTCGCACACACCATTAACGTCATGAAATGTTTATCGTTGTGCGCGCTCGCCACAAAGTAACATACGAGCTTCAATCAGTTACGTATTTCCAGAAGATTTTCCTCTCTTTAATCCTTGCAGGTCGTTGGTTATAATGAGAGGACCACAAGGGAATTGGATTTTTATAATTTTTATTATATTTATGATATGTGAAGTTGAGACCTCAAATATATCTCTCCCAAAGCAGTTCGATGCAACTCTTGAAAATTCTGGAGAAAATCGACTTTGAAGTTTTCCACTCACGTTTACATTTTCCGAAAAGCAGTGTAGCTTTACGGTGAGTGCTTCCTCGCTGTGTGGGGGGGCATGGCTTCGATTCCAGGTAGAATAAAATTTTTAAACAAAGGTGCATATTCTAATAGCATGTCCGTGAAGCATACAATACAAAAGGCACAGGAAGCCCTAGCGTTCCGTTTTGGAAGTTTTGACTCTTGACTTCCTTGCTGCCAACACATTTCACAATCGTTTATTTGTTTTCATTTCTGTGAGAGGTCTGTGCGACATCTGTGCTCTCACTAGTCATCTCATTTACTTGCGACGGTAATACTGTAAATTTTTACCACATGACTCATACTCTGTGATGAATCACATTTACTTACGACGATAATACTACCGTATATACTCTTTCCACATGACTTATATTCTGTGATATATAGTGAGAGCAGGCGAGATGCCGCATACACCTCTCACAGAACTGAAAGCAGCAAATAAACGGGTGTGAACTATGTTACAACGAGGGAATTCATAGGTCAAAACTTCCAAAACGCAACGTAAGAGGCGTAAGATGTGGTACCTGTGTAGAACAAATATGAGGTACGTATGTCTGGAGATCCCTTTGTTACGCATCGCTGTTGCAAACTTAAATAACCTTACGACACACACACAAACTCGAATACAGCGAACAGACACGTCAATGACCGGACGGAAAGTTCGTAATTATGTGAGGCAAAAAAAAAAGGGTAGAGTGAGATTTGAACCCTTAGCAGTCGAACACCGTGGCCACACAACCATGACACTACGATCATTAACATTGCTCGATGTTTCACGCATTAACTTTTCTCCTCGGTTCAGTACACCTCCTTCCTGTTTTCGTGTTTGATCTGTGTTCACTTTATGACGGGCAATGCAATGGGCCAACTAACCACTGAATCTGAAAGGGGGTGAGACGGGGAGTTTCCCTTGTGAGTAACATCTTGAAACGTCCCCTTAGAACAATTATACACGACAGTCCCTAAACTGACACACAATATTTTGTTAGCGCAACGCAATCTGACTTTCAATAATCCCTACAAAAGAATGGGCCCTGACTAACATTAAACTATACCTTTCACAAGTCACTTACCTCACAAAAATCTTCGCTACTCAAGCTACTGCAATACAGCGAGCGCCACTACTGCCAGCTAAATAAAAGATTCAAAGTACTGAAGGCACTAACTACTGATAGGCATAGTTAGCAAATGAAAGATTTTGATAGAGAACAACAAATGTATTTACCTCAATAGTCATAATATATATAGCAGTTCATGACAAATTTCAAAACTCCGCCATCTCTCTCCCCACATCCACCACTGCTGGCGGCTCACCTCCAACTGCGCAACGCTACGCGCTGTTCACATCCAGCTGCCGCTGCCCAACACTACAATGGCAGACAACAATGCAAACCAGCCACAGACTGCACACAGCACAGCCAGTGATTTTTATACAAAAGTGGCGTTACCAATAAAAAAACCTAAACAGCCTACTTACAATCTGTCTTTAATTTAAAAAAATAGAAAAAAACTAGTAAATGATCAGCATGGAGGCATACATACAAGAAGTTAATGTCTGTATAAAATGACTCGTTCCACATCATTACGATTTGTCAAGCAAATGATGTATGCGACATGAAAGTAACTGACTACCTAGCTATTGGCATATGAAAAAGCATGGAGTAGGCTTATATAATTTGAAAACCTCAAAATGTAACTCTAAAGTAAAATGAAGCAGCTGATCAAAGTAGACATACATTTCAGTTGTGATATGTTTGGTTATCCCTGAAAAACCGACAGTTACTAGCGAGATATATTCCGGAAAAAGAAGCAAACAGGCTCCTGTTGGAAAGGTTGGCTTATATGCTAAACAGGTTGAGCTACTATTAATAGAACAAATGATGACTTACATATATTGAAGCCAAATATCCATTTTACGGGACTAAGCGTTTGAGGCCATTCCCTTAGCCACATTTATAGTACTGCAGATTGTTGGAACAGGTTTTGAAAAAGAATGAAATTTTTCACTCTACAGCGGAGTGTGCGCTGATATGAAACTTCCTGACAGATTAAAACTGTGTGCCGGACCGAGACTCGAACTCGGGACCTTTGCCTTTCGCAGGCAAGTGCTGCACCAACTGAGCTACCCAAGCACGACTCACAGCCCGTCCCCACAGCCTTAATTCCGCCAGTACCTCGTCTCCTACATTTCAAACTTCACAGAAGCTCTCCTGCGAACCTCTTTCTATTCTTTTGCAAGTTGTTGAAAGCGCCTGCACACATTAATACACAAATATCAAAAAAGGCTTTGCATCACCTCGGTTCCCAGAAGTCCTGAAGATAGACGTTGACTGTGGACAGTGTATCACAGACACAGTCCCTTTGACTGTTCAGAGATGTCACTAAGCCCGCCCCAATGATGTAAACAACCATGGATCACTAGTGCCTATTACACGGAGGGGTTCCGACACCGATCTGTTCCAGTTATTCCACCAGGAAGGAGGTACACGGTTCGTGTTGTCTGTAGTTCAACCATGCCTAGGCGCTCAATACTCGCAAAGCGGTACGATCGCGTCCGCATTGTTACTTAGGGCAGGAAGGGCTCTCAACAAGGCGAGTGTCGAGGTGTATCGGACTGAACCAAAACGATGTTGTTCGGACATTGAGGACGTACAGAGAGACAGGAATTGTCGATGATGTGCTTCGCTCAGGCCGTCCAAGGGCTACTACTACAGTGGATGACCTCTACCTACGGATTATGGCTCAGAGGAGTCCTGATAGCAGCCCCACCCTGTTGAATAATGCTTTTCGTGCAGCCACTGGACTCAAACTGTGGGCAATATGCTGCATGATGCGCAGCTACAATCCCGACGTCCATGGCGAGGTCCCTCTTTGCCACTACGACATCATGCAGCGCGGTACAGATGGGCCCAACGACATGCCGAATGCATCGCTCAGGATTGGCATCACGTACTCTTCATCGATGAGTGCCGCATATACCTTCAGCCAGAGAATCGTCGGAGACGTGTTTGGTGGCAGCCCGGTCAGGTTGGAGGACCAGACACACTGTCCAGCGAGTGCAGCAAGGTGGAGGTTCCCTGCTATTTTCTGGTAGCATTACGTGGGGCCGACGTACGCCGCTAGTCGCCCTGAAAGGTGCTGCAACGGCTGTACGATACGTGAATGCCATCCTCCGACCGATAGTACAACCATATCGGCAGCATAGTGGCGAGGGATTCTGTTCATGGACGACAATTTGCGACCCCATCGTGCACATCTTGTGAATGATTTCCTTGAGGATAACGACATCGCTCGACTAGAGTGGCCAGCATGTTCTCCAGACATGAACCCTATCGAACATGCCTGGGGTAGATAGTCGTTTATGGACGACGTGACCCACCAACCACTCTGAGACATCTACGACGAATCGGCATTGAGGAGTGGGACAATCTAGACCAACAGTGCCTTGATGAACTGGTGGATAGAAAGCCACAACGAATACAGGCATGCATCAATGCAAGAGGACGTGCTATGGGTATAAGAGGTACCGGTGTGTACAGCGATCTGGACCTCCACCTCTGAAGGTCTCTCTGTATGGTGGTACAACATACAATGTGTGTTTTTCATGAGCAATAAAAAGGGTGGAAATGATGGTATGTTGATATCTATTCCAATTTTCTGTACAGGTTCCGGAACTATCAGAACCGAGGTGATGCTAAACTTTTTTGATGTGTGCATATGTAAAAACTAAATAAAGGGATAATTTCTTCATCATTCGTTAAATGTGACTTAGATTATTTTAGTGTTTTGCGATATACAACACTTTTATGGACTGTCTCACTCGTGATCATGCAACTTATAACTGAATATTCGAAAATCATGGATTTTTCAGATTGAAACAGTTGGCCTCGTGTTTTGTTGACAGTCATACAGAATGCCAGGGGAACGGGGAACCGTGGTTTGAAATGAAATGCACGCTGGTGGGAATGATGGTAATACATGGCATGAACACATCTCCGCTGGACTCGCCCCTGAGAAGTGTTGCCTCAATAACGTCCGGCGTAAGTTTTTTGACAGCAAGCCTGGTTCCACTGCACATTCAAGGTGGATTAATGTTGCGAAAAAGAAATATTCATTCCCCGATTTCGAGCGACAATGACTTCTGTTAACAACCGATGAACGATGTGCTCCATTGCTTGATTGGTGATCTTAGGTTCCTTGAGGAACACGTAATCGCTTTCTCTTTAGTGCTTGGCTGGTAGATCCACCAACTGATGCGCATTTAGGAGTCATTATTACTTTCACAGAGTACGCAGCAACAGTTGTACAAAATTTCAACGCAATCGGAAGAACAGATTTCTTGTTTACGTACCATAATTGTTTTTAGGCTACTGACTTCTGGTAAAGAAACTGTTACACAGGACTACCAACACGAGAGAGCTTACAGAAATCCTCCGTACCAGATTATGCGCTTACCTTTTACGTATTGTACATGGTTTCCTTCGAAACATTCTCCTCCCAAATAGATACACCGTTCCCAACGCCGTTTACACTTCGGGAAGCAGTTTTGCTGCGCCTCTTGCTGGACCGTGCCAAGTACCGTCTGCAAATTTTCTTTTATCTCGCCTATCGTTGCAAATCTTTATCCTGTCAACTGGGTCTTCAACTTTGAAAATAAAAGAAAGTTCGCAGGGACCAGGTCTGGAGAGTATGGAGGAGGGGGCAGCTCAGTGGTTTCGTCTTCTGTACAACAGTCACGCACCAACAGGTATGAGTGCGCGGGTGCGTTATCGTGAAGCAGGGGCCAAGAATTGTCTCACCACATTTCAGGCCGTTTGCTTCTTACATTTTCTCGCAGAGGTCGCAACACGTCCCGATAGTACCATCGATCAAAAGTTTTCCCTGTGGCATGAATTCATGATGAACTAATCCTTCAGAGTCGAAGAAAACTATCAGCATTGCTTTGACATTTGACTTCACCTGATGAGATTCTTTTGTCTTGGAGAACCTTCCCCGACCATTTGGTGTGTCTCTGTATTCTTGAGTTCACTAGAAATGTAATGCAGATGCGTTGCTCCTATAACTCTGCCATCTCGGAATTCGCAAACTGTGCCACACAACGTTCTACTCAATCAATAACTAACAGACAACTATGAAACTTCCGTCAGTTACACATTAAGCACAGGCGTGTGTAGGGATGCCGATCACATTTCGCTCCAACAGAATATTGGAGCGAAATAGCGAATTTTTTACAGATCTTTTACAGAATACGGAATGTCGAGAACTGCAGCATTCTTTCTCGCTATTGGTTTTGACGGCAACTGGTACATGGTTGTTGGAAATGAATGTAGCTACAAACCTTCTCCAGACAATACAGATCAATTTGCAGAACATTATGGGTAATTATTTTTTGAAATCATACGTTCCGAACGGACACAAAAGCAATATTTAGAGTTCCATACATCAGCGGGTAAAGATGGATACCTTATGGATCACTTAGTTGTCTATCTGTCTGTCTGTTAGAAACCTCTTTATGAGGATCGGGTACACCCATCAAGTTTAAATTTATGTCGCATGTTATACTCTATGGCCCCATAGCTGTGTAAAAATTAAAGCTTGTAAATCAGTGCAGCCGTAAGAGCCTTCCATTTGTGCCGCAAATTTTTGTAACTGCAGTCTCGTCATCAAACCTATAGAAGACTTCCGGTTGACGTAGCATACTGAAATTTGGCTTGAATCAACGTTTCATATTACAATTAAAGGGAGAGGTTTGAAATTGTTCGTTTGTAATTAAATCACGCGGAAACCAATATTTCTTTTCCCTTCTGTTATCTGACTTCAGATTTTTAAATAAAAACATTCTCGAAAGTCTTGGAATTCCTGGAACGATTTGTTGCCAGTTTCAGTGTCGATACTAGGCAAAAAATCAGAGAGATTCTCGATTCCCGGGTGGATGAAATGTCCACATAAATAACTAAGTTTTAATCTCACGTCGTTGAAGTTCACGCGTTGAATCTAATTTTGAATTCATGTACTTATTCCCAACAAAACACTCCATTGTAGGAGTCTGTACCGTAAGCTATCTCAGGCCGAGCATCGTTTAGCACGATCTATCACCATGCTTTGACGGATCCTCTGCTGGTTTTAAATACATGGTATACTACAATAGTTACCTAGCACGTGTGCGGAATTGCTGATTACAACGGTTGCGAAAGTAGTCGTAACGAGAAAGCCTCATACCGTGCACGTGATGTGTCAGATAAGATGTGCTCTCTATCGTATGTTACTCTATACATCAACTATGACCCATATCGCTGTATGATTTGAGTTTCACCACTGCGTCTTTGACCGAGCGAGGTGGCGCAGTGGTTAGACACTGGACTCGCATTCGGGAGGACGACGGTTCAATCCCGCGTCCGGCCATCCTGATTTAGGTTTTCCGTGATTTCCCTAAATCGCTCCAGGCAAATGCCGGGATGGTTCCTTTCAAAGGGCACGGCCGACTTCCTTCCCCGTCCTTCCCTAATCCGATGAGACCTATGACCTCGCTGTCTGGTCTCCTTTCGCAAAACAACCAACCACTGCGTCTTATTACAAAAGGTAGCGTCGATTAGCCACGTTTAAGCAGAGCAAGGTCCACGAAAGCAGTTCCACTATGTTCTAAATGTTTGGTAACGGGTACCAGCATAAATCACACGCGATGGTACGACTACAATTTCATTCCACCGTTAAGTTTAGCGCACGACTTTGCTGCTATGTTTACAAGAGTGATGAAACTCTGCGCTGCATATATCATTCGAAAACAATAAAGTCGTTTATCAATCATTCAGAGACAACTGGAAACAGCTCTAATTTCAAAATCAATTTCCTATCCGTTTATGTATTCCATTATTTGTAAATCTGCATCATTTCATTAGGAGATACCAGATGTTTAAAAGCGAATGAGACTGATTTATGTGACAAGAAACACAACCGCTGCTGGCCTTATGATAGTGTGGAGCAATGTTAATGTCATCTACGTAACAAAAACAGGAACAAATGACATAGTAAACCACGAGTGCACAGCAGTGAGCGTTGATCTTCTACAAATTATTATGATAAAAGTCCAGCAATAACTTGCTTTAGCACCGTGTAGTCCCAGTGCCTGGTGACAGAGTGAGGAAGGTGTCGATTTACATTTCCTGGTCACTAGACTGTACGGTAACATTTTAATTCAATCGCAATCGAATCTTAGAACTTTTTGGAATGAAGGAATGTGACGTTTTCGATTACTGTCAGGCGGGCGGTAGACACGTTAACCTTAACAACGACTTCAACATTTCTTCTGCATCTACACCTATGCTTCTCAAACCACATAAGGAAATGTGGTGAGGGGTACCTTATGTACCACTGTCATTTCCACTCTCTCCTGTTCGAGCTGCGATCCATTCGCGGAAAGAGTGAATTTAGGTAACCCTTTGAGCTAGCTGGAATCTCTCCAATTTTACCGTCATGTTTTTTTCGCTACATTCATGAATCACGGGGAAATATATTGTTTGACTCTTCTACGAACGTACGCTCTTGGGTTGTGACAGTAAACGACATGATGCACAACGCCTCTGCCACTGGTGCTGTGTAAGGGGGAGGGTGGCTACGTTAGGGTTCAGCTTACCGTCAACAACAAGCTCATTAGGGACAGAATGCTAGTTCTAAGTGTGAAGAGTGGGAAGGAAAATCATTTTCAGAGTAGCCATCCACAATCCACCTTCAGGCCTTGGGGTTGGTGGTAAGGGGGGGGGAGGGCGACCAGAAGACCTAT
Source organism: Schistocerca serialis cubense (assembly GCF_023864345.2). Taxonomy (NCBI): domain Eukaryota; kingdom Metazoa; phylum Arthropoda; class Insecta; order Orthoptera; family Acrididae; genus Schistocerca; species Schistocerca serialis. The sequence goes on from NC_064639.1 coordinate 697,580,812, forward strand.
ATGGGGTTGCCGCTTTCCCGAATGTGAATCCAGAGCTACAACACTCTTCCCTCTTTCTGGCAACAGTGAAACACACTACACAAACATCCAATTTGTGTTAGTTGCACGTACCCTGTTTCAGTATTTCAATATGTCCCAGAAAAACCGTTGAAAATAATATACAGGATTCAGCTCCGAAATAACGGCCAAGCCATCCCAAAACCTAAACGCAAAGCCCATGCTGAGCAGCGAGATACATAAGGTGTCGCATATGATTTGATCTTAGACATTATTTTAATTGGGAAAGAAGTTCAGGAAATTTTAAGAAGAATTCTAGACACTCAAGAGACAAAAGTAAATATGAATTGAATTTTTGTTTATGTCTTTCAATAACAGAGCCGCTCGGGATAGCCGCGCTGTCTAGGACGTCTTGCCGCGGCTCTAGCGACTCCCCCCCTTCGGAGGTTCGAGTCCTCCCTCGGGCATGGGTGTGTGTGTTGTCCTTAGCGTGAGTTAGTTTAAGTTAGATTAACTAGTGTGTAAGACTAGGGACCGATGACCTGAGCAGTTTGGTCCCATCAAGTACAAACGCAAAACAAAATTACACTTTATGTACATCATAATTGTGAAAGAATATGTACCTACCCTGAAGAGTTCGAATGATAATTTTCATGTACATGGTTCAAGAGGTAGACAACAGCACCGCCTGAGGCGGCCACCACATAGGCACAGTCACTCGTCAGGCGTCCTCTCAGTTCCGATCAGCTACCTCCTGGCAGTGCTTTTTACTGCGGACAACTTTCTGTTTTCGTCGCCATGTACAGCAGTGCGTCATATTCGTCAGCTGATAGTGTTGTCAGCCACCAGGATGAACGCTGTCACCAACGGCTGCATTGCGTCCGCCCAGTACTGGCGGAGATTGAAATCCTTCTGCCGACAAGCAGAAAAGAAGATGCGCTGCGGAAATTCTCTCAGTTCAGTGCCTGCTGTCAGTTGAGTGCAGTTCCTGCAGAGCCAGCAGTACGAACGGATCCTACAGCTCGCTTGTTACCGACAGGGCCATCATTTCCTGCAATACACTATGGGGCATAATTCCGCGAGTTCCTTTGAGAAAACAACAGCCCGACTTAGTAGATGGTATTTAGAGAGGAATAGGACAGTCAACGTGTACTTGCTTAATTACTTTCAGTCATAGCGACAATATCATAGACTGCCAAGAGACAAGAATGTTATTTAGATTTCATTTTATTAGGTGTACGTAGAGTTGTGCCCTACCAAAACTACCAGTGTAGTTTTGGTACAGTACATAAATGATATAGTAAATGGTACGATTTCACGTAGTACTGGTAGCATTGGTAGGGAAACGAACATAAATGAATGTGTGAAAAGAAACAGAGAACTGAAGAATTCTAGATTAGATTAGATTAGTACTTGTTCCATAGATCATGAATACGACACTTCGTAATGATGTGGAACGTGTCAGGTTAATAAAAGGTGTCTATACAAGATATTACACTACACAAAATATAACATGACACTTAATTTTTTTTTTTTTTTTTTTGAATGGGGGTTGGGGAAATTACCCACTTATTATATCCAAAAATTCATCTAATGAGTAGAAGGAGTTGCCATTAACAAATTCTTTTAATTTCCTCTTAAATGCTATATGGCTATCTGTCAGACTTTTGATGCTATTAGGTAAGTGACCAAAGACTTTCGTGCAGCATAATTTACCCCCTTCTGAGCCAAAGTTAGATTTAACCTTGAGTAGTGAAGATCATCCTTTCCCCTAGTGTTGTAGCCATGTACACTGCTATTACTTTTGAATTCGTTCGGATTGTTAATAACAAATTTCATAAGTGAATATATATATTGTGAGGCTACAGTGAAGATCTCTAGATCTTTAAATAAGTGTCTGCAGGATGATCTTGGATGAGCTCCAGCAATTATTCTGATTACACTATTTTTGTGCAATGAACACTCTTTTACTCAATGATGAGTTACCCCAGAATATGATGCCATAGGAAAGCAGAGAATGAAAATAGGCATGGTAAGCTAATTTACTCAGAAGTATATCGCCAAAATTTGCAATGACCCTAATAGCATAAGTAGCTGAACTCAAACGTTTCAGCAGATCCTCAGTGTGTTTTTTCCAGTTCAATCCCTCATCACTGCATACACCTAGAAATTTTGAATATTCTACCTTAGCTACCGATTTCTGATTGAAGTCTATATTTATCAATGATGTCATTCCATTTACTGTGTGGAACTGTATATACTGTGTTTTGTCAAAGTCTAATGAGAGCTTATTTGCAGAGAACCACTTAACGATTTTGTGAAAAACATCGTTTACAATTTCACCAGTTAATTCTTGTTTGTTGGGTGTGATAGCTATACTTGTATCATCGGCAAAAGAACCAGCTTTGCATCTCCGTGAATAGAGAATGGCAAGTCATTAACATACATTAAGAACAGCAGAGGACCCAAGACCGAATCTTGCGGCACCCCATTCTTGATTGTTCCCCAGTTTGAGAAATCACCAGTTTTTTGCATATTATGTAAATTGCTTATTTCAACTTTCTGCACTCTTCCAGTTAGGTGTGATTTAAACAACTGGAGCACTGTTCCATTCATACCACAGTACTTGAGCTTATCTAGAAGTATTCCATGATTTACACAATCAAAAGCCTTTGATAGGTCACAAAAAAATCCCAACGGGTGACTTCCGGTTACTCAAAGCATTTAATATTTCTCTGGTGAAAGTATGTATTGCATTTTCCGTTGAAAAACCCTTTGCTTGTTTGTTCGTTTCGCACGTAATTAAAACCGCACATCGTTCAGTGATAATCCACTGTGTATTTTATATCCTTACAAAACATAAATTTCATTTTACAAGCAATGAAAATTAGTTCATCACGTAACTTCTGCACTTTATGTAACCAAAGCATTTACTTTTGATGCAAGTACAGCTTACATGATCAAACATAAAAAAACCTATATAACTGTAGTTGTTATTTATTTGTACCCAGTAGATCTTCTTGGTCATGACTTAAGGCAAGTTTCCTGTTATTCTTGATAGCTGTGAAAAATGTTTATGAATAACAGAAACACGAATTATATAAGTAATAAAGTCATGTTTGATATGTTATTGTTTTGCTGTCAGGGTACTGGAGCTCCAGGTGCAATATTGGTATCAAATTGTTATGCAAATTGGTTAAATTGATCAATTAATTACGCCCCCTCCCCCCCGAATACACACACCCCCACCATCCGTATGACGTCATGCGTTTTCGCCATCCTGCATGTGCCTGTGGGTCAACCCCCCTCCCGTCGCTCCTTCTACCCTACTGGCGGGACTTCTGAATTTTGGCGGAAATTCCGAATTTTCGCTGTTATATTCAACTGTAAGTTCAGAGGACGTAATATAAACGGAAATGGTTGATGGAAATTGTTTATAAAACAGGAATAGTTCGTAGAAATCGAAAAAAAAAGAAAATCATAGGATGGGAAGTTATGCTCTAAGAAGGATATAACAGGCATTGCGTACGATAGGGATACTCTTGTTTAACTTCTGATCGCTTTGTATACTGCGATCGCAAAGTCATTAAAGTGCTCCATGGTGTGCTGCCCAGCGCGAGTGCAACATTGGTGTGCCGGGAGATGAAAGGGCGTCGCGCCACGCACGTTGGTAACTTCCATCAGGCCTTAGATAACGCAACCCGAGCCACGTGTGCCACTTGGCTTGATTCCAGGCGATCTGCTACGTTCCCACACCAAAGAGATGGTGGAGAGGCGCCATCCAGCACTTGAAAATCGGCAGATGATATTAATGTGCAATGCCGTTCTCAAGGCGTGCTTTGTTGGGCACCCACCACGAACAATACATTTGTTTTCGAAGGTTAGTGCCTTTCCCCATAGCGAAGTCCTAACGAAAACAACAACATGTATTTCGAGGGATGCAGCTGGCATTGGGTGTGCCACGCTATCTATCTATATCAGAATGAACAAAGGATGTTTTTCTAAAGATAGCAGATGCGTCCACCGTTCTATCCACTTGCTGGCAAACGAAGGATGTTTTCAGAATTTTTTGTCCTCTACTGCACCCACCTGCACCAAGCCTGCTTGAAGAAGGAAAAAAAGGCGAAGTTAGCCTCCTCATTCCGCAGCTGTACCCTGAATAACATGTATTTTGAGGGATGCATCGGACGTCAGAACTATCAAGCTACATGTTTGCCTCAGGAGGAACAAAGAGTGTTTTTATAAAGCTAGCAGCTGTGTCCAATATTCCAGCCAATTACCAGCAAAAAATGGTTATTTGTCTCAAAAAATTTTTCCATCCTTTCTAGCTGCGTTCTGTTCCTCATATAAGTAAGAAAAGGAGGTTAATATACTTGGAACTACCTAGTTTCAACTATTTTTCAAAATCACTGACTGCACGTTTTCCCCATACGAAACACGTGCACATCGATCGCTGTATATAGGAAATATCTTTGGATTTTTGGTAGGTTAACGAATAAGACAAGCAAATATTCTGGTACAGAGTCTTTATTAACTTTCGCACGTACATTTACAAACAGAAAACAGCTCTTTCCTTATTTTTGTTGGGTGTTGTTTTAACAATGTCCAACTTAATTTTTAATTTACTTTTTAAATCTACACCTGAGCCATCTATTCCTTTGTCCAGCCAGTATGTATCCAAATGTTTCCTGAAAACTACCTCTTTTACGGCTTTAACAAGTATTTCTTTTCCTTCCGGCAGTTCTTCTAGACAAGAGCATTCGGGAATTTTAATTTTTACTCTTTTTTCTTGCACAATACTGTTGTCATAACATACCACATCTTCCTGAGTGTAAGCTTCCAATTCTTCTGCTGCACATTCTTGTGGAATTTCGGTATAAAAATTCAAGTTTACGTCTTTTGCAAACGAATTCTCATTAAAGGTTATTATTCCGTTGGTTTTAAGATCTGCAAATGGTTGTTCTGTTGCTAAGTGTTTGACATCAAGCCCACCACACTGCGATATAACGTAGCCATCCTTTTTAAGGAGTTCCAAGGAGGAATGGAGTTTGATAAACAGATTTTTCGTGTGTCCTTTAACATAGTAAACGTGCTCCAATCCACCGTCTTCGGCCAGTACTCCAACGTATGGCCACTTAGCACTACTGTTAATAGTAAATGCTCTTATCTTTTACTCCTCAGTCGTAGCCAGATTTCTCAATACATTATATTTAAAGCCATATGTAAATCTGGCCAGCACATCCGCAATAGATTATATTCTTCATTTATGGCAGCTGTCTTCTCCATGGCTCCAGTTCTCCTTTCTTTACTTCGACGTCCTCCATACCACGTTTCCTTTTCCATGCGCAAGACACATTAACTGTACTTAACGGTGTAATTTCTTTAATAGGGAATGGTTTGACTGCGTTCAACACGTTGATTCTTTTTCTTAGGACTTGTGGTAAAGCATTGTCTGTGTCAGTCAGTCGTAATTCTGCAATAGCTCTATCGGACGGCATTGTGGAGAACAATGTTCTAGACTGTGAAAAATAACTTTCTCCTTCTTTACCATAACACTTTTGTATAGTGCTTATATCGTCTTTATTGGAGTCGGAACTACGAATCTCCACGTAGTTTATAGTTAGATTATTAAAACTGTATGCAGATAGAAAGTAGCTGGTGAGCTTTTCTCGGTCTTGAGTATCTGGAAGGCTTACTTGTACACCGGTCAATTTTCGGGTATTATTATTACCCTAGTACACAACATGTATAACGTAATTAAACACAACGCAACAATTGTTCTGTAGGTTATCTGTTAATTGACGCCACGTGGAAGCATTTGGCACACAGTAAAGTGGAGCATATTGTAAATACTGTCTGTTGGCGTCTAGTACACGTATACACTCTCGCACAGGGTCGAATACGCAATGCATTCTGTAGTTGTATATTGTAGGCTCCAGCATGGTAATGCCATGCTGCTTAGTCAAGAAAGGACAAAGAGTTTCTCGTAGTCACATGCCAGGACAGTTTGTAAAATCTATAATGTAGTTATCAAAATTTCTGTTCGCCCCAGGACTTGTGATCTGAGTATAAATTTGTTATATATCTTTATTCTACAGTTGAAGATTAACCATATTAGCCAGTCTATTCCAATTGTATTATCGTTGTCCACAATCACATTGCTGTTTCGCTGACGATCCCCTTCCATGCAGAGATCTTGGTTTGATATAAAGTAGTCGGACATTTCCATTTTATCGAAAATTCCGGCAAAGTCTTGCGTTATGAGGACATCAAAAAAGGTAATAGTCGTCTAGACGTAGTAGTTGGAATATTCCAGGAAGCTCTTTCATTAGAACACCCGTTTTAACGTCACTTAATTCCACTTTGTATGGTGTAACCACAGGATTTTTGTATTTTGTAAAAATAATTTCCAGAGCTTCCTTGCCGATTTTTTCTCGTATCTCCCTTGCTGTCACACTGTCGTTTTCTCGGCAATCCACTTAATCACAGATTTTAACCACAATAATGTTGTTGGAAAATGGTCGTGTAATAGGTGTAAGCACATTTACATTCTTCTCACTAAGTGGTATACCATTTTCGGTGTAATTCATGTTTCCACTGTCGGCAGCCATATTATCCAGGTTCTGCTGTAATAACCGCAAACCGAAGCGTTCGTCTGTTGGTGTCGTCTTCCTCCCTAAAAACTGAGGGATGTTGAGCAATTTGGAAGAATCCATGTTGACACTTTTAACTGTCACGGGACACTGATCAGTTGCGCTTGTCAAGCGTTCTTTTATACTCTAAAGATCCAAGATGGTGGCACTTCCTGTCACGTGATTTCTGGTCATACACTCTACATACCTCCTAGCCCAGTTGACCTTCTTTGTGTGCAAGGTGTCCGTGGCAAGGATGGAGTCTGCCCCTCGCAAGTACCACTCTTATGTATGGGATAGAACCAACGCATGTCCCGGAGTGTATGGTAATGCGCTGTACTTGGAAAATACTTTGAACAATGTAGTACAGAGCAGTATCCACACAGTAGAGTATGAGGCTTTACCGGCACATGATTTCGGACAGGGTGGTATAGCGCAGTATTCGGACATCGGAGTATAGCGCTGTACTCGGACAGAACTTTGGAAGGGGTGGTACAGTGCAATAGAGGGACGGAATAGTGCAGCGCTGTATCCGACCACGTGGCTAGAATGGTACTCGCGGTACTCCGTCAGTCGCCGCTAGTTCAGCGGATCACGCTACGTCTGAGGTCACAGAGCGTAGAAGTAGATAAAGGGGGCCTTTCCCATGGCGAAGGACCGTAGGGTGTGTGCCCGGACCCGCCACCCCTTGCGTACGTACCGCGCCTAGTGCAGCACTAGACTCGCAGCTGTTTTCTGTGTGTTTGCTTGTTCACTCACTGCCGCATATCGCATTTCTATCGGGTCTGTTTTAGATTTGTTAGTTTTCAAATTAGTTACAAGCCGTTCATTTTCCAACTGCCAGCGCCAGAACACGGAATTAAAATTTGTTTACGTACAGATGGGCCCTAAGGCGTCCGACAATACTCGACAGTACGCGATTGTCGCACCTCACTCGTCGTTGTACAGTCACGTTATAGTCATAGTGCGTTACTACTTCTGCGTATTGTTAGCGTCTGCTGAAATGGATAGTCACCGCGCAAATATATATACATTATCGAAGGTACTCTCAGATGGAAAAGTCTTGATAAATATCGTGGTTCAGATCTGCCGAGAAGAATAACGAAAAATTCCTCAGTTCTTCGAAGAGATTTCGGGATTACAGGCTGTCGTCGTAAACTTCATTCCACGATATTTCAATTGGACATCTACCAATCATCTTCAGGTGAGCCATCGAAGACCGACGTCTTGGTCAGTGTTCGATGGCTCACCTGAAGATTACTGGCAGGTGTCCAGTTGAAATATCATGGAATGAAGTTTACGACGACAGGCTGCAATCCCGAAATCCTTTCGACCATTTAATTCGCTGGGAAAATTTTAAATTTCATAGTTCTGTAGTTTAAATAAGGGGAAAAAATAGAAAATTTCTGATTGACAGGGAGGACTTTGTAGCATGATGTGCAAGCTCGCTCTAAACAATGTCAGAATATAAGAAAGGTGCGAAGAAACCTATAACTGTGATCTGAACGTAAATTACACTTATTAGATAGAAAAACAAGTTTTAATTTAATTTCGTACGCTTCTGTGTAGTAGAATGTACAGCAAAGTAATTAGACGCCCGCTTGGGTTATGGGATAGTAATAAAAGTTTTTTTTTTTCACGTTTTCCTGTAGAAGGATATACTAAAGGAAAAAGTAATGTTGTCTCCTACTCGCACAGCTGCCTCATACCACGTACACTCAGGAACCGTATTACATTTTGATAGAGGGCATTTACATCGCTCGCGCGTCATCCGAAACAACAAGTAGCAGATAACGTCAACAGCTCAGAGCACACTGGCCTGGAACGCAGCAGTAAAGTGAACGGGTTATACGCAAATGAGCGAATAAATGCAGTATTACAGGTACACGTAACAATTGTGACAAAATGATATAGGTAATATTGTTTCGTGAAACCAGGCAGCGTAGACTGAAGCAACATACAGAGAGCGTCATGAGCTGATGACTTCCGGTGCTCAGAATTACAGAGGTTCCGCGCAGCCTCCACTGTTTCGTCCATTCGACGACAAAGTAGAAGAATGTCCCTTATATAAGTTGCAGCTGAAGCAGCACTTCTTAGCATACAACATTCACCTTGGTTTAGATTCTGTAGAAAATATTTTCTTCCTCTGAAGATGCTGATCTAGTGAATAAATGAGTCTGATAGACCAACATGTGGCTGCTGCTAGCTATAAATTTTTCAGAACGCGTAGAAAACCTAACCAGATCTATAAAGAAAGGGTAACAGGACTTGCAGATGTGACTAGAAGTGAGAAATTCAGTTTTACTTGTGGAGCATATTTTGGGATTAAATGCTTGTTCAAAATATAGGCCGGTCGATGTGGACGAGCGGTTCTAGGCGCTTCAGTCCGGTACCGCGCTACTGCTACGGTCACAGGTTCGAATCCTGCCTCGGGCATGGATGTATGTGATGTCCTTCGGTTAGTTAGGTTTAAGTAGTTCTAAATTCTAGGGGACTGATGACCTCAGATGTTAAGTCCCATATTGCTCAGAGCCATTTGAACCATTTTTCCAAAATGTAGGAGACAATAGAATTAGAGTAGAAGTCTTAAAACATCGCAACCCCGGTCTGGGCGAAGTACTGCAAGGGAATGACCCTCAGCAAGTACAAGACTTGGCGGAATTAGACTTTTAGGCGCCTGTAGTTGGAGCTGTGGACGCTAAGTGTTCTACGCGGACCCGCAAGTCGCCATCGGTTCCTGTTGCTGAGCGTCGTAAGCGCTAACATTTCGCAGCGGGACCGTGCAGGCACAGCAGTCCTCGAGAGATGAGGCTATGCTCTCAGCACTTCATAACGGACAGTCATAAACATTGCTATTTCCGCCAAGCAGAATGCCGACACTGCCATAAAATCGGGCCCACGTAACAACTTTGCTACCAGAAGAACCATAAAGTGAATTCAGTTCCACGTAACTTCCAAATGGAGAAAATGGAAATAAAAGTGATCTTATAATCGTAAATCAAAGGTGCTCCTCGCAACAGAACGCAATTTAAAGGATAGAGAAATCGCTCGAAGCGCAAACATACAACTGCGCAGCAAAATCTCTCACGTTGATACGTCACTTCAGCTTTTCCCAAATAGCCTAGATTAAGGAAACAGTACCTATTTTCAGATTCAAAGGTATAACCGCAAATTGTTCATTAATTCAAAATTTCTCAATGAAAATGGGAAATTTAAGCTACATGCTAGTGCCTCAGTTACTTTACTAAATCAGTAAACATACGAACAATTCGAGCGACGAAGCTTTCAGCAGTCAAATTTGCATGTCACAACCTATAATGACAAAAAAATTCCTCTTCTGACGACGTGTTCACAACCAGAAAAATAAGAACATACAACAAGAGCAGTGGCATTCAGTGTAGTTCAGTTCAGCTTTAGTCCAAATACACGTAAGCGCCAAAGAAACTGTTATAGGCATGCCTATTCAAATACAGAGATATGTAAACTGGCAGAATACGGTGCTGTGGTCAGCAACGCCTATGTAAGACAACGAGTATCTGGCGCAGTTGCTAGATCGGTTACTGCTGCTACAATGGCAGGTTATCAAGATTTGAGTTTGAACGATGGGTCACAGCGTCTCCGAGGTAGTGATGAAGTGGGGAGTTTGCCGTACGACCATTTCACGAGTGTACCGTGAATATCAGGAAGCCGGTAAAACATCAGATCTCCGACATCACTCCGTCTGCAAAAAGATCCTGCAAGAACGAGACCGACGACCACTGAAGAGAATCATTCAGCGTGATAAAATTGCAACCGTTCGGCAAATTCCTGCAAATATCAATGCTGTGCCATCAAAAAGTGTCAGCGCGCGAACCATTCAACGAAACATCATCTATATGGGCTTTCGGAGCCGAAGGCACTCGTATACCCTTGATGACTGCACGACGCAAAGGCTTACGTCTCGCCTGGGCCCGTCAACTCCGAGACTGGACGGTTGATGACTGGAAACATGTTGCCTGGTCGGACGAGTCTCGTTTGAAGTTTTGTCGAGCGGATGGACTGGTACTTGTATGCAGACAACCTCATGAATCCACGGACCCTATATATCAGCAGCAGACTGTTCAAGCTGTTGGAGGCTCTGTAAGGGTGAGCAGTCCAGACCCTCGTACAGATTAATGGACAGCCCTGCAGGATTCATGGTGTCAGATCTTTCCAGCACTATTCATATATTAGTCGACTACACGCCACGTCGTTTACATTACTTCTGCGTGGGCGGAGGGGCCCTACAATATATTAGGCAGGTGTATCAGTTTCTTTGGCTAGTAAGTGTATATTTGGATTCGTTTGATCTGGGAATTCAAGATAATGCATTAATGTAAGTGCAATCAGTTCTCAGATATCACACTAGAACATCAAAAAATAACGCGACAAATATCAACATCTACTCGATGGCACTCTGGAGTACACAAAGGATTTAAAGGGGCATATTGTACCTACAGCTAATGATAAACCTAAATAGTCCGGAGCAGATTCAGTACAATGTGCTATTCGCAATGATGTAGCTACTGAACTCAAGCGACTGGAGGAAACTGACGTCCAGAAAACCATTTCAGCAAATCAGTGGGCATCTCCTCTGGTAATCTGCAGGAAGGCAAACTGAAAAATTACTCTCTGTGCTGATTTCAAATCAACTGTAAGTGCTCAGTGACAGATTCATTCCTGAACTGTAGCTGCTTGGTCTGGTCGAGCTTAGACCGCAAAAGGTTGATCCTTACCCGGTTTCCGCGACCGGTGTGAATGTGACGCCTGCGGCGAGAGTCTTGCTGTGGCGTGTGAGCAGTGTCGTTGGGCTGGGTTCGTCGGCGAACTCTGTTGTGTTTGGAGTTCCTCGCCAAAGTATTCGACGTTGCGGCGGTGTGGCAGTCCCTGCTGTTGTTGTTGTCTCCATGGAACGTGGCCGCGGTGAAGAACCTGTGGTGTGGGCCCACCACTTTGGCGGTAAGTTCATTTTCTTGCTACTTTTGGGATGCAGATTAGGGTTAAACGTAGAGCTTTCCCTGCTGAACGATCTGTAGCATATAGTTGATAACAGGATTAACATCTGAATTACCGTGTGGTGTGTTCACGCAGATGTGAGGTACACATTAAAAAATTTAGATTAGCCATTGAGATTTGTATCTAATGTTGTGCAACCCTGAACGTAATTAAGAAATTTTTTTCGGTTGTGATGTTGTGACTTGCTCTATGTGTTATTTTAAACTGTTGTAGTTACTGTCAAACCTTCGCCCCCAGAAGGTGTATTGTGATGCTATATGCGGGTTATTGTGGGCCTGTATAAGGGGCGTGATACACGGAGGCTGGATGTGGCAGGTTAGTTGCGTATGGAAAAATTGCATGTAGCGATTAAAATTGTGGGTGATCTGTCCTAGGCCTCAGCAGATCTTTATCTTATTTCATTCTTATTCTGTTGTACTTCAGGGTAAGTTTCTAAGCCGTCTTCGTCATCTTAGTACGGTAGTGGCCCTGCCAGTGTATTGGCGAAGTTCAAATGCCGTTGTACTTATTGGAAATTTCGACGTCTCGTACTCCTGTGATAAACTGCACTGAATGGTTGTTGAAGCAGGTGGTACCACAGGCACGCCGCCACTACTTGGCTGCGTTTGCATTGTGGTAAATATGTTCTTTGTGGGCCGAGCGCTGAGACCGACCCATGGGTCGTATTTCCGTGGTGCGGTTTCCTCTTGGCAGTCCAGCCGTATGGGTGTGGTGTGTGGCATGATAGCTTGTGCCCTTGATACTCCTGTTTCCTGCTTGCCGCATTTATGATTAGATGCCGTAATTAAACTTTGTTTGTGTTTTAGGGGTGTCCTGCTTCAGGGAGCTGGGTTTTACTTGTAGCTGTTTTGAACTGTCCCTAATGGACCCCGATTCATTTAGAGGGTTTCCTAAGTTTAAGGTTGGAAGCCTGTGTGCCTGATTATTCAGAGCTGTAATTGTTATGAACCTTTGATGTCACTGCATTTTACTTCCCTTAGGGAGCTGTTTGTTTCTGAAAATTTAAATTAAATGAATGCCCTGTAAATCCTCACTATTAGATATAAATTGGGCTGTTCATTCACTATCTTAAAATTTCTGTAAAATTCTACTTTGCAAGTCTCTGTTCTTTTACATCCGTCTCGTGACGACGAAACAATGAAATAGATGGTAATTAATATGCATAAATTATTGTTAACAGTAACAGCGCCTTCCCATTGGAAGTGCTTCAGTTTCTGCTTCCTTTAAATGTTTTTAGAGGACGTGACAGCGAGTGTTTCGTTATGTACTAATTGTATAGACGATACAATAGTGTCTGGCAAGATACCGGAAGAATGGTTCGAATGGCTCTGAGCACTATGGGACTTAACATCTGTGGTCATCAGTCCCCTACTTAAACCTGACTAACCTAAGGACATCACACACATCCCTGCCCGAAGCAGCATTCGAACCTGCGACCGAAGCTGTCGCGCGGTTCCAGACTGTAGCGCCTAGAACCGATCGGACACTTCGGCCGGCGATATGGCCAAAACAAAATAAGTAGTCTGTAACACAGCATCTGGCAAGGGATGGACAAACAAATTGTAAAGGACAACTTTGCACGGCAACGCTTGCGCGGACATGTCAAGAATTTAATCGGACGCGAGTGAACGGTTCTCAGCAACACATTCACGTATGTTTCACTGGTTACTTTTGGAACAGACGATGGCTGATCATCTGTCGACCCTTTCCGTAAATATTCTTTAGTCATTCCCGTGACCTCTACAACCAGCGCTAGCATTGTCAGAGCACTCACTTCTGATTTCTGTCTCGAAGAATTAACTCATGTCTTCATTTTGGACATTCAGCATTTCTGAATGGCTTTGTTCTTTCCTCAGTCGAATGACGAATCCGAACTTTCCTTGCGTTCTTTGAAGGCTGAAATGTCCACATTTTATGTTTCAAAGTTAAGAGAAAATGTATTCCTTACTACTTGTCCAGCAATGTCCACTGCAGGCATTTCAATGCATATTGTTCCATAGTCGTCCCCATCCCACTTTCATCCTTTTGCTGCATCTCCCAGAATGCTACTTCAAGGGAAAATTTCAAATCGAAACTTTACAAAAATTACAGTCCTCTATCGAGTGTTCAACAGACCGCACAACTAGCAGTCAGGAATTTACACTCAGGTGACCGGCTGAGCTATGGAATTCAAAGCAGAACAGGCACACCGATGATGCCAAAATGAACATTAGAATTCCTTTTTAAGACACTGAAAGGCCACCAGTCCACCCCCTGTGCGCAGCCATTACCGATCCCTGAGTCCGGTCGGAAAGGTCACCCGAAAGCGACACGTCCGTCGAAGTCGACAATCGCCTTTCCAGTTTTTCAACAGAAGCTTCCGGAAGTTTATAAGGCGAATGTTGGGACCCATTGCCACCCATCCAACTGCATCAGTTCCACGACAGCACCAGCTTGCCCCACGTCGTCACACGCACGCACACTGCACGACGTTGGTGTGATATCAATAATTCAAAAACAGTCTTAATTGCATTTATTATTATTATTATTATACCGCCAACCGGTTTCAGTCCGACGTAGGGGTCATCTTCTGGGCGTTTACACCATTGGTCGACTGCTGGTGGTGTCACTCCTGTCTACATGACGGCTGTTATTTTATGATTGTGCCACTTCAGTTTCTTATGATGACTTGTTTGACATCAAAAATGGAAACGACACATTCTGGAAGAAGTCATACGTAGGAAGCAAGATTTCACTGGAGGGTCAAAGGAAAGACGGTATCAAAAGAGGGGACTAGCACCAGCTAAGAAAGCTATCTGCTGTAAAAGCGCTCTGCTGATACTAGGTACTGACATGCAAGTGAGGTAGAAGTTGCTGAAAATGGACGTTTGGAGCACAGCACTGAATGAACGTGAACAACTGATCATACAAGATGAGAAGAGGAAGAAAGCGGAAGCTTTTGAATTACGGTGCTATACAGAAATCATTCGAAATGAAGAAGTGCTACAAGCAATAGCTGAGGATAAATGCCGATGAAAAAAATGGTTCAAATGTCTATGAGCACTATGGGACTTTACTTCTGAGGTCATCAGTCCCCTAGAACTTAAAACTACTTAAACCTAACTAACCTAAGGACATGACAAACATCCATTCCCGAGGCAGGATTCGAACCTGCGACCGTAGCGGTCGCGCGGTTCTAGACTGTAGCTCCTAGAACCGCTCGGCCACCCAGACCGGTAAATGCCGATGAAAGGCATTTACCAGAAGAAGAACGTGTTAACAGGACATCAGCTATGGTACGCAGGAACAATCGGCACCAGAATGAGCAATAAAGGGGGAAAATAATAGAGCAGTTCAAAACTGCAGTATGCCAAACAGATTACAGATTTTGCATAGTCTAGTGGTTACTTAAAAATCAAAGGGCAGGAAAAGTTGATGGACAGCATCGAACCAATCGAAAGATGATGCCTTAAAAAAAATTCGTTTCAGAATATTTCCAAGACTTATTCGGGGCAACGTTGTGTGCCAAGTGCACGGTGGTTAAGCTTTGTCTTGTTGTATACGCCTATTAACGTTGTGCGTAGATTGTATGCTTTCCCTTCTTGACTGAGTGTGTCTCTTTGACACTTATGTAGTTGGGAGCGTGTAAAACCGAAAATGCAGGATGCATGGCACCTGCTATCGATATATAACTTTTTTTTCTGAATTGTATGTAAATATTTGTAATTTAAATGCTTTCATTTAATAAGTAAGGACATTGCTTTACTGTATGTGCAAATTTAGGTAGAAGTCTGTTGACGTCTCATTGTATTTATCTCTTTTTTACTGTAAAACTTATAAGCTCTGGGCAAAAGCCAAAGGAATTGTTATTGGCATCGACTAGCAACGGCCGGCCGGAGTGGCCGAGCGGTTAAAGGCCCTACAGTCTGGAACCGCACGACCGCTACGGTCGCAGGTTGGAATCCTGCCTCGGGCATGGATGTGTGTGATGTTCTTAGGTTAGTTTGGTTTAAGTAGTTCTAAGTTCTAGTGGACTTATGACCACAGCAGTTGAGTCCCATAGTGCTCAGAGCCATTTGAACCATTTGACTAGCAACGATAATAGCAGTGGTTGTGCATTGTAAAATCTTTGGGTAGGGAGTTGTTGCGCGGAGTACGCGGAGAGAGAGTGAGAGCCGGGATCGAGCACTTGTAGTGTGCGGAAGTGTGGTGTTAACGTTCTCCCAGCAGAGAGTATCATCTTCGGCGCATCGTATATGTGCGCCGGCCAGATGTCTAGTAGCAGGAGTATGGACAGTGGACGGGCGGAAGATGGTGTATTAATTATGATTGCCCATTCCTGTAATTAGCCGTGACTCCACAAGGTGCTACCGTCTTCTACAACAGCAGCAGTTCCAGCAACACAGTGTCGTCATCGGCTCTGAGTTTCGTCGTATGCACTGCAGTGAAGTAAGACTCTTCGTTGGTAGAAAGTACTAACGGCTAACCCAGCAGCACAACTGAATGTGATTCGATTGATAAAATTTATTTAAATAATAATCAGTTAAACTCAGGGCAATGGTGTCCTCATTGTCCCCAGACATTGTTACCTAGCGGGGTCCTTTTTTCCCTATATGCTAACGGAGTGTCACAGATTGATTAGTTACAGCCAGTTCATTGATGAATAATTTCACTTTTAGGAATTTTAGCCTTAGTCTACTTTCAATTTACTGTTGTGCAACAGAGCTTTCAGTATATGACTAAAGTAAAGCAATTTGATTTTTCAAGTCTGAGAATCAATCACTGCAAAAAATTCAAATCTAAAGAAATGCACAACTTAAGAGTGCGGACGTCTTATTTATTTTACATATAGCTTGGAGCACATGGCTGTTTGGTTTAGCACGTATTCTAGTGTTTAATTCTGTTGGAGTCAGTAAAAAAGGCTTAGTTGTTCAGATAATAATATGAAATACAATTTGCAAAATAAGTAACGGCAAAGTAAAAAGTGCTTGCTTTTTTTTCTACATTTCTTTCATGACGCTATGTTGATGTGACTGAAAGTTATTGTTCACGTAACGAAGTTCAATACTAACATAAAGTTTAATTCCATATTTTTAAATCATTACTCGATTGCCTTTTTCAAAATTTAATGCCAAACATAACGGAAGAGTGACTTCTATCATTACATACTCATTTAAAATTAGTGTCAAAAAACGTGACAACCTTCAGTTGCCACGTCAGTGTTTAATAATACATGTTTTTCTTTCCAATCATCTTCTACAGTAGTTCGGATTAATTATTTCCGTTTCGTTCATTAGTGTAACTTTTGGATTCATGATCAACGGTACTCCTTTTCTGTCCAGTGTTGTTCGTGAGTGAAGGCACAAAATATCTTTCAACTTCCAAATTATAGCCCTGTTCGGTTTAATTACTTTTATTTTTAATAGACTTTGCATCAAAAGGGTTTGTTGTATAGTTTCCTCCTACTTATCGGTATCACGTTTTCGGGAAAAATAGCCTTATCCAATTAGAAAACATCCATTAGGCATACACGCGATCCACGGTCATATTTTATATCGCAAGCAGGATATACCGATTAGTAAGAGGGAGGCTACAAGCGTAAAGCGGTCAGTCATGATATAAGGTAAATAACTCAAGAGACAGGGTCTGTTTTTGGAATGGCACAAGTTTGGTGAGGCTGGGTGAAAGAAAGAAGAAAGATCACTAAATGGGCGCTTTCGTTCAACATGAGAAGGTTTAGGACCCATGTGGAGGGACCGAAACGTCTAGCACAAGAGAACCCTTGTTAACATTCAGACGACGTTTATGATTCCTCGCGGGCTGAAACCTAGTCACTACGCAACAACGACTGCCTCAGAGGAGGAGGATATGAAGATGATCTGGCAATATTTGTCACTGACGGACGTCGCTCCTTACCTTCTCTCAACACGCCAGCTTACAGTCGCCGCGTGAGTGCAAGTACATCGACAGTAGTTATAATGCATTTCCGAAAAAAAATCTACACCTGGAAAGACTACGTCTATTTTAAGCCGAAGACAGCGTATGCCACCTATGGGATAATAGATGTACTGATAATAGTTTCAACGTCGTCCGCCAACAGATAGCACAGGGGCACAGCTACCAGACCGCCATCTGTATCTACCCTTTAATAGGGAATGCTCATAGCTGGAAGGTTTAGTGTGGTAGGATAGTGTGTATCAACCATGCCACGAGACGCACACTTGCTTCCAACAGCCAACTGAGCAAAACTGATTGGTGTCAAATTGTGACCTTCAGAGTGGTGGTGGTACGGATCTTTCGAAGAATTGCCACACAGGTTGGAGGTGCTAAGTCAGATGTCAACAAGTTCGATATCAGCGGTCACGTGAACGTTCTCACAGCTGAAGACGAGGTTCGGGACGTCCGCATTGCGCAGACACACGCCAGGAAGGTCGTATTGTAAACGTAGCAGTGGCAGATTGTACAGCTACCACAGCCCATATAGAGTGCTTGTGAGTGCAGAAGTGTCAACACAAACTGCTGCTAACCAGTTATTAGCACTGGGAGTACGGGCACGCACAGCCCTAGTCTGTCTTCCACTCACGCCACAGCACCGCGTCCACGACTTAACTGGTGCCGACAGCGAATCACTTGGAAGATAGAATGGCGCCCTGTGGTCTTCAGCGTTGAAAGCATATTCTTCCTGCACATAGGTGACCATCGTTGCGTTGACCTGGCGAGCACTGTCACGTAGAGTGTAGTTCTCCAAGACACACTAGCCTCACCACAGGCCTTAAAGTTTGATGTGCACTAGATCACAACTCTCATTCACCGCCGGCCGCTGTGACCGAGCGGTTCTAGGAGTTTCAGTCGGGAACCGCGCTGCTGCTACGGTCGTAGGTTCGAATTCCACCTCGGGCATTGATGTGTGTGGTGTCCTAAGGTAGTTACGTTTAAGTAGTTCTAAGTCTAGGGAACTGATGACCTCAGATGTTTAGTCCCATAGTGCTCAGAGCCATTTGAACCATTTCTCATTCACCTTTCATGGTTCTGGAGGAGACACCTACCATCGGTCGGTCCGTGTAGAATGTTGTTGGATCCATTCTTATGCCGTCCTTGCAACAGGAAGGTGATATGTTGCTCTGACAGGATAATACTTGGCCACACGCTAAAATATATTTTTCAAGTTCTGGATCCTACTTACAGAGCAGTGCCTCTTTAATAAGCATATTAATAATATAAGTCAACAACAACTAACAGTTTTTCTTTTACTTTTTCAAGGATTGGTATGAAGTTCCCCTCCTGCTTCCCACTCTCTTGGTAACACTCATTATTGAATATACGTTGGTATTGAAAGGGTTAACAACGACCAGCACCATGAGTCGACCTGTAAATGGGTTCTTATAATTACCACTAGCATGTTTATTGAATATGTGGCCGAACGTGCACTATAGGATAGAGTGCCGTTCAGCACTACCAATTTCTAGCCTCCGCTTCTCAGGGGGAAGTGCCGAACAACCTACTCAGTCCACAGGGCAGAAAAGCAAGCTGTGCAGATTGATGTTCGACAAGGCTAATTGGACGGTGTGCACCGAATCTTCTCACGAAATTCCAGTCACCGACTTTCTCCGCCGAATGCGAAAATATTTTGCTGACGCCTAGGGAGAAACGATCACCACGATAAAATGAGGAAATCAGAACTCGTACGGAGAGATATAGGTGGTCGTTCTTTCTGCGCGCTGTACGAGATTGCAATAATAGAGAATTGTGAAGGTGGTTCGATGAACCCTCTGGCGGGCACTTAAATATGATTTGCAGAGCATCGATGTAGATGTAGATACTTGAATATTGCTGAAGATGAGTGTCTGTATAATTTGTAGTCAAATTAAAATTTGGTGTTGCCTTCATTAGGTGTTATTAGGTCTATGTCATTTGGTGAAATTGTCAAGTGTAAATCATTGGTTTCAGATTTTACTCTTTTAATCTGTAATTGTATCCTGTACCTGAATACTTTATTACAATGCGCTGTTATCATTGGGACTTTATCGTTTGTTGCAGATGTTACGAATAATTTAGGATTTAAATTGTTAACTGTACCTGCTCATAACAATTTTTTGTCACCTTCGCGTTGAATCATACAGTAATTGGGCCTTAAGCCAATTTTGCAGTTGCCAAAGTTTGTTATTTGGTTTCCTTCACTTGTGATTAACTATTTAGCAGCAACTTCGTTTGTGTTTGCTCGTTCATCAATGCGTTATTCAAAATATACTCGTAAGTTTCTTGTGGGAAGTACTTGTTATTTGCCACTGAGATATTTATTTGATTGTTTTCGTTTTAAAACCTTTTTAACTACTCACTATTGTGATCCTCTTATTGGTGCAGATTTTAATGTATGATTTTAATGTTTTCTTTATTGTTTCAAGATAAATTGTTTTTTACTACTAGTACCTTCCTACGCGCCAGCTAGCTCCCTACCGCTTCACTGCTGTCGAACTTGGTACAAATTCAACAAAAGCGTAAATTCTCAGCCTACAAAGTACCAGCATGCATGCGAAAAGTGGGGCTGTTGAGAGGAAACACTGCACACCGTGCCAGCTCTAAGGTATCTGCAGTGCTCACATTAAATCATGCCTATCCAAGGAGGTGCACTTCTATTTGGAAAAACATTTGGCTTCCCAACTCCGTGAGGACTGACTTATGAAACATTTTAATCAAACGTATCAACCTGTAGGTACCGTGTGGTCAAGACCCAAGCTAGCATTCATTAGTCGTAGTAATGACCTGTTGAAAGCCTAGAATGTAGTTGTATCCGAGCTATTCGTCTGAATAAGGGTATCCTTTTCACATCCATTGCGGTATAGAAAGGGTATCAGGCGTCGTCAAATCGGTAGAAGCATTAAAAATGACACGTCCTAATTCAGATCCTACACATCTGAAAAGTGCTCTGACACACCCGTAAATTAATTTTACAACTGCTATAACACAAGGAGATTCATAACTCGTACAGAAATAGCAATCTACATCTGCAAATCTGAAACTGATATTGCATGATTACTCTGGAATCCAGAATTAAGTGCCTGTTAGAGGGTTCATGGAACCACCTTCAAGCTATTTCTCTTCTATTCCACTATCGAACAGCGGGCAGGAAGAACGAACACAGAAATCGTTCCATGCGAGCTCTTTGGACTACAAGCACGACAACGCTTGTAACTGAAAGGTAAGGCCTAACGATGAGCAGTTCATTCTTGTGAAGGGTCTCTCGCGCAGCTTGTACTCCGGAAGAGGCGCATTCATACTATCCATTTAGCGGTAATTGCGTTCTCGAGAGGAGGAGGAGCAATGCTCGCCTATTAGGACACGGTTAATTACTGTGTTATGTAGTGCCAGCCTTGCGCCGCTCACCGTTGTTTAATTAAATCGCGGACGCAGGCAGAGGGACGATGTCGTGAATCTGGGCACTCCAGCCGCCTTCATTACGAGCGACGCCCACCCTGTTGCGAGTCATTAGCGAGGCGGGATCCTTGTACGAGTCTCAGACTGCCCGCGACACGTGCGGCGAGAAATCCTCATAGGAGGAATGCGGCGCTCCGTCTGGCTCTTTGTGTGACTTACTCATTTGACAGGTAGGAACGCGCTGGGCACTTCCCACGCTACGGCCTGTCTTAGCTGATAGGTCGAAGAAAGAGACACCTGGTTACCACCACTCAGGAATCATGACCACGCAACTAAATCTGTGGCGATTTTCCGCGTAAATGGAAAAGCGCGCATAGCCCCAGCACGTTGTCATTGTTGTTATGTACATCTCCAGGTTTCAAAATGTGTCATAGAATCAAGGCTTCTCTCGATGGAAATGGACAGCGTTTTACAAATTGGTAAAATCACAGAGAAAGAACTCGATGCTCACTTGAACGTAACGTGCAAAAGTGGAGATTTGTTTTGAACAGTGATTGACAGCCGCCAGCCACTGCATCAATCGTTGACCCTCTGCAAGACTTTGTGGACTTCAGCACAGTCGTCTGGCGTTGCATTCTCCTCATACGCAACAGCAACGGCTGCGAAAAGCCTGACAGACTTTCCGACATTCCAGATACCTGATATTTCATTCCTATTCCGTTACACGTAGCTATAACTTCTAACTACGCTTTCTGACTTAAACTTCTTTCAGCTCACTTTCCAATGATAAGATCCTTAAATTTCTCATTCCCGAGGTAACCCTATGATCGCTAAGTCATGTATGCGAACTGATCAAACCTGCAAAATTTGAAAAAATCCGTTACGCGGTATTGTTCCTCCGGCAACGTTCTGTATCATTTATAGATTTAGTAAAAGCTTTGAACTCTGTTGACTGTGCAGGGCCATGTACCTCTACACACAATATCATTTAATTTGACATTATTTATTCTTCCATACAGAGTGTGGTTGGCTATCGATGATAGGTACCTCACAGCAGGTCAAATAATGTCCAGCTGTTGAAAAAATAATAAAACTATATCGCTGAGGCTACAGAGGAAAAGTGACGCAGCTAGCCGCACTCCTAATATTCTATTTTAGAGATAGACCGAAATGAGAAATCTGTTCTGGAGAACCAAAACGAATCGAATACACACGCGAGATGTGACAAACGAGAACGCTGGCGAGTAAAGCGCACAGCAGACATTTTTTTCCCCACCTCACGTGCTTGCATCCGTATATACACTTACAAGTAAAAGAATTAGTGTCGAAGGCAGTGCATCTTTCGTGTTCAGAATTATGTGTTTGCATAGCGATTAAGCCAGCTTCACCATCAAATTTATGTAGTGCACCAAAAGGTGGTGCAGAAATAAGTTGGTTGGTTGGCTCTGAGCACTATGCGACTTAACTTCTGAGGTCATCAGTCGCCTATAACTTAGAACTAATTAAACCTAACTAACCTAAGGACATCACACACATCCATGCCCTAGGCAGGATTCGAACCTGCGACCGTAGCGGTCGCTCGGTTCCAGACTGTAGCGCCCAGAACCGCACGGCCACTCCGGCCGGCGCAGAAATAAGTCTTTCATTTTAGTTCTATATGGAAGATTTTAAAATGTTCTGCTCGTTTGTAAATATTTTCATAGCAATATCTTCGACTAAATGCATGTACTTTGTCAGTTGGTCTAGAGATCCTGAAGCTGTGTGTTACACAATAATATTGGTCGTTTTCCACACACAATCCTTTTTCTACTGCCACTGCAGGTCCTCGCCCCAAACACCGGGCGATTATAATTAAAGTGCAGCTACTCAGGAACGTCTAGTGTGGCTGTAATTACCGTATAGCAGCGAACCCTGCTAATGCGTTAATGGGGAACCGATTTACGCTGGAAAACAAATGAGTTTCAGTTGTGACCACCAGGTGGTAATCTGTTTATATGATGGTATTACATCCACTCCATCATGTGACAAGCCATAATGTTAGTGAAAAATACGGTTATCGAGAAGAGAGACCACGCACTGTTACTGACGTCATTTTGCATAAACGACAGCAAGTACAGTGCTGTATTGAGAGAGCATCGGCACTGAACAGTCTGAGGAGAGGCCCGATGTCATGAAATTGTTTAAAGATGACAATGAAATTCTGAAACACAGGTGAGCTCGGTGTGACACCTGGAAGTGGAAGGAAGCCTATACTGGTGAAAATTACTGACGAGGTTGCTGTCGCGTTAAAAGACAGTGCAGCACGTGCTCCAGGTAGTCCTAGTGTTCATGCAGTGTCACGACAATTTTACGTCCGATGGTCTGTTTTACGCTGGTACCCGTACAGGAATGATCCAGGCGGTGCAGCAACTGAAGGCTCGTGATCCGCAGCTACTTTCTGAACATGCTCTTCGCCTTTTGGCGTGATGACTTGGGACCGGGAAATATTCTGTGGAGTGATGATGCACAGTTTATTCTACAACGTGCAGTGTATACACAGAATTTCCGAATTTGAAGTACTGTTAAACGGTGCGTTGTGTACGAAGAACCAATCCACTCCCCGTATGTAAGTGCATGGTGTGGTTCACATGCACCTTTATACTCGGCCGGTTTTTGTTTAAAGAGAATACACATAGAAGGCCTATCAGGTGTACAGTGACGTCAGCATGTTATCGAGATCCCATTGTACAGCATGTGATTCCTGCTTTGGAAGAGCGTGACCGTGTGGAAACCACTGTTTTCATACAAGATGAGGAAATACTTCACGTATAACATCGGCTTAATGCAGCCTTTCTCAGCCTTGCTATATTCAGAGGTTTTTCCAGATACGTGGCCTCCGAGATCACCTGACCTGAAACTATGTGACACTGGCTCTGAGCGTATCTGAAAGAACGCGTTCGCTAGGGACACGTTCGCTCTGTCTGATCTGAAGGTCAGTATACAGGAGCATGTTGCTCACATTACATAGGGACTGCTGCGAACAACTGTTGATCATGTCGTTTTAATGATCTCGTCGACGTCTCTGGCGGCCATGTTGGATAAATTGTATAAGTGGCAGCTAATAATAAAATAAAAATTATGTATTTCTCACTTTACTTGACCAGTTCTGCTTAAGTCCCGTGGAAAAATTTATATACGTGTTTCTCGCCTGCACAGCGCCGGATTTGTACCTGGTAGCCAAAAGCGGAACAAGTTATTGTTCCAGTGTAAATCGGTCCCGCATTAACGACATAGAATACTCGCCAAGTTCAGCTACCACAGAATAATTACAGCCTACACTGGACTTCTATGAGTAGCTGTACTTCAATTACAACCACCCAGTACGTGTTGCAGGACAGTAGTAAGTACTTCTATTCAGATGGTACGTAGTAAGTTTGAAATTACTCCAAGGCTTGCAGAAATGTGGAGAAATATACTTCCGCATATTTTGATTTTGCTCAATATTGAATTATTACAAATCATAATTACACAATAGAAGATGAATGTCAACAAAAGTAAAAGAAGGGTAATGGAGTGAAATGGAATTAAATCAGGCGATGCTGCGATTAGAAAATGAGACACCAAGGGCAGTAGTTCTGTTACATGAACAGCAAAAAAAAGAAGGAAAAACAATTTTTATGGCTGAAGTAGTGAGGAACTAAAATGCAGACTAGCAATAGCAAGGTAATCATTTCTGAAAATAAGGAATTTATTGGAATGTAACATAAATTTAAATGTTCGGTGGTCTTTTCTGAAGGTATTTTCTTTGTGTGTAGCTTAGTACGGAAGTGAAATATGGACGATAAGTAGCTCAGACAAGATTAGAATAGAAGTTTGGGAAGTTTGGTATTAATGAAAAATTCCGAAAATTGAATGAATAGATCGAATAACAAATAACTGAACTGAAATGAGGAAAAAAGAAATTTATGCCACAAATCCACGAAAAGAAGGGACAGTTTGGTAGGACACATCGTGAGACATCAGAAAAGAGTCACGTCGATACTAGAAGGAATTGTGGAAAAGGGGGAAGGGGGGATGGAGAGTAAACTTTTAGACAAAGACCAAGTCTTGATTACAGTAGGCAGATCCAAATACACTGCGTCACTCGATTGAAGTATCACTTTTTCGTAACGCTGTACTTGTCACGACGGTCGCTGTAGCTGAGCGGTTCTAGGCTCTTCAATCCGGAACCACGCTGCTGCTACGGTCGCAGGTTCGAATCCTGCCTCGGGCATGAATGTGTGTGATGTCCTTAGATTAGTTAGGTTTAAGTAGTTCTAAGTCTAGGGGACTGATGACCTCAGATGTTAAGTCCCATAGTGCTTAGAGCCATTTTGAACTTGTCATCTGTTGCGACGCAGATTTTCGAAATCTGGCTCAAAGTAGGCTACAACGCTCCTGTGTAACGGTGCAAAAGCGTGGTGCCCTACTACGTCGCACACTGGCTCCGCGACGCTCCAAACAGCAAGGTGTCGACACATGCGGAGAAAAGGCCACAGCTCAAAAATTCATGTGAGCTGCGAGGTGGGTTAATGGTTCACATTGGTACCAAATTTCACCGCAATTCTACCCAACCTACAGCGGACGTGTCACACCATGAGAAGTACAGCAAATGCCATCGTACTCGTACTTTACCGCTTTTTTTGACGTCTCTGCGATGGAAGTTAGAACCGCTACGCCCAACGTTGTAATCAAACGATTTTCTTATGGGGGGCCCAGGAAAACATTGAAAGACATCGCCACTCAAAGTCGACACGAAGAGGCCTCGGGGTGAGAATAGAGGTGGGAGTGGGGGGGGGGGAGGGTGTAGTGGCATAAAGGCCCCAATGTAACTACCTCTTCCCTTGGGACGTTGATTCTGACACTTTTTCGCCGTCAAAAACGAGAGTTCGCATTGCGATGAGGACGAGAAGATCTTGCAATCTTCGACACTGCTGAAACCCTCGGACTTTCAGCCATTCTCTAAGGACATTGTGAGGCTTCATCCCCGCTGCACGTGATAGCATCTTTTTGGAGCGCAACGGTACCGCAACTTTTTGCCTTGTGTATAGTTTGAAACCACCAGCAGTAGTAGTAGTAGTAGTAGCAGTAGTAGCATGGTATTCTGCCTTACGGCAGATCTTGTCATGGGTTAAGCCTCTTCCACTTCTGTCTGTCCATAGCCAGTCTTTTCATTTGTGAATGCTTGCCTCCTTTGATATTGTCCAGCATTTAATATCTTCGTTTTCCTCATCCGCTTTTTCCCTCCACTATTCCTTCTATCCCTTCCTGCAATAAACAGTCCCTCCTCAATCTCCAATCCAGTTCCGTTTTCTCTTTCTGATGACTTTTAGCATGTTTCTTTCTTCTCCAACTTTTCTTAATACTTCTTCATTCCTTGCTCGATCTTTTCATTTCACTTTTTCCATTCTTCTCCATATCGACATATCTAGTGCTTCCAATCTTCTTTCATCTTCCTTCCTCAATGTCTAAGTCTCTGCACCATATAATGCAACGCTCCAGATGTAGCATTTGGCAAGTCTTTTCCTCAGATCTTTGTTTAGTGGCCCACAAAGTAATTTTTGTTTCCTCTTAAATCCTTCTTTTGTCACTGCAATTCTTCTCCTAATTTCTGTTGAGCAATACATATCATCCATTATTACGCTTCCCAAATAATTGAAGTTATTCACTTGCTCTATTTCCTCTCCCCCTATTTTCATAAGGATTTTCTCCCCTTTCGTCCAGTTACCATGCTTTTCGTTTTCTTCTTGTTAATCTTCATTCCATATTCTTCGGATTTTGTGTTTATATCATCTAACATTTGTTCCATCTCTGTTGCACTCTCTGCCATCACAACCACGTCGTCTGCAAATCTTATACACTCCACTCTCCGACCCCCTATATATAGAACACTATCAACCATTAAAAACCATTCGGTGAAATTTGAACGTGATCGGAACCATGAAAGGGTACTTACAGTTCAACAGTCCTGTTCCCCGCCCTCCTGAGGCGTAAGGAGGCTAGAGTGCAACATTAACATGTGCGTGAAGAAAATGAGCAAGGGTCTCTCTAAGAGCCCTCAGTTCAGGAAGGCCCTCGGTGCCACTCATACGACTGTGTCGAGACACTGCAATTTATACAGAGTGTTACAAAAAGGTACGGCCAAACTTTCAGGAAACATTCCTCACACACAAAGAAAGAAAATATGTTATGTGGACATGTCTCCGGAAACGCTTACTTTCCATGTTAGAGCTCACTTTATTACTTCTCTTCAAATCACATTAATCATGGAATGGAAACACACAGCAACAGAACGTACCAGCGTGACTTCAAACACTTTGTTACAGGAAATGTTCAAAATGTCCTCCGTTATCGAGGATACATGCATCCACCCTCCGTCGCATAAAATACCTGATGCGCTGATGCAGCCCTGGAGAATAGCGTATTGTATCACAGTCGTCCACAATACGAGCACGAAGAGTCTCTACATTTGGTACCGGCGTTGCGTAGACAAGAGCTTTCAAATGCCCCCATAAATGAAAGTCAAGAGGGTTGAGGTCTGGAGAGCGTGGAGGCCATGGAATTGGTCCGCCTCTACCAATCCATCGGTCACCGAATCTGCTGTTGAGAAGCGCACGAACACTTCGACTGAAATGTGCAGGAGCTCCATCGTGCATGAACCACATGTTGTGTCGTACTTGTAAAGGCACATGTTCTAGCAGCACAGGTAGAGTATCCCGTATGAAATCATGATAACGTGCTCCATTGAGCGTAGGTGGAAGAACATGGGGCCCAATCAAGACATCACCAACAATGCCTGCCCAAACGTTCACAGAAAATCTGTACTGATGACGTGATTGCACAATTTCATACGAATTCCCGTCAGCCCACACTTGTTGATTGTGAAAATTTACAATTTGATCACTTTGGAGTACATACTGACGAAACTAAAATGAGCCCTAACATGGAAATTAAGCGTTTCCGGACACATGTCCACATAACATCTTTTCTTTATTTGTGTGTGAGGAATGTTTCCTGAAAGTTTGGCCGTGCCTTTTTGTAACACCCTGTATGTCAAAAACTCAATTCATTCTGGTGGCTGCTGTAGCACCCGAAGATAGGCATTCGGCACAAAAGGAAAGTCGAAATGGTTGCCTAACCCTCGGGCGCTGGAGTTTGGTGTTGAAATGCCTGAAGATACATTTCTAACGTACTCAACAAAGGAGCGCATCTGGCACCGAAGGCGTTGCCAAAATGGTGGAGGGGGGGAGGAGGAGGGTGGGGGGGGAAGGGTCTTCTTTGACGTTCTATTCACACACATGTTAATGTTGCACTCCTATGTCATCTCAACCCAAGAGGGTTCGAAAAGCATTTTTGGATCACGTTCAGATTTCGTCGAATGGTTTTAAACAGTCAGTAGTGGTTCTACGTATACACGAGAGCAAGAACTGCGGTCGTGCTGCACTCTAAAAGGGTGCGATCACGTTCGATGAGCTGCAGCCCCAGAATGTCAAGGTTGTCGAGAACATCTTCCTGTTTCTGCTAACTATATCTTCCTGTTGCTGCTAACTGTCGCTAAATGTGTGAAAATCAACGCCCAGAGAAGATATCATTTATGTCACCCACAAAGACCTTCTCATATAGATTCTGAGCGGCGGTACGTCAGAAACGTTTACTTCGGTCACATGATTTCAAGTCTGGGTGCCACGGTCTTGACCTCCATCGCTGTGGCCTCGGAAGAAGGGGTGATATGTAGGTAAGGAGGACTGCGACACCTTCTTACTGTGTGACACGTCCACGGTGGCATTCGGCAGGTTTCTGGTGAAAGTTCATGGCAATGTGACATCATTTACCCCTTGATACAGCTTACATGTATTTTCGAATTGTGGCTTTTTTTTCCTCATATCTCGACACCTTGCTGTTTGGAGCATCGCCGACCAGAGGGTGACGTCCCAGAGCACCACTCTTTCGCAACTTCAGAGAGGAGTGTTGCAGGCATCTTCGAGACAAATTTCAACCTTATGTGTCGCAACGGGAGGTAATTACAGGGTTTCGAAGTAGTGATCCTCTAATTCTATCGAGCAGTATATGATGGCTGCTTTACAGATTACGGGCTATATAAATCTGGGACATCGAAAGATGTTTCTCCTTTGAGACTTCACACAGGACTGTGTTTATTGTGTCGCTGTATTGAGAACCCTTATACGTCCTAAAAGACAATATGCCACGATTCCTGTGTCGAGAGTTGTTGGGGCTCCTACTGCCGGCGCGCCTCCCTTATCCGATACGCAAGGGGAATCCACAGCAACAGCCACCGTGGTGAGAGTCGGTGCTGCTTTACATGTCGTCACATTGTTCGAGTGGGTAATTATGTTGCTGTACACAAGTCAATTTGCTGACTAAACGTACGTCGCGTGACTCTGCTACTCTACGAACGAATGACAGAGCGAACAATGTGTGTGCCTCGTGGGGTCTACTCACCGTTACTGTGAGCTTGCTGAATGTGGTCCTCCAGAGCTCATAGACTCCGTATTCACAAGACAGTCGAGGAATCACGAGCAAAGCGAGCGGCAATATCGGCGAACCACAAGACGCAGCCTCCATTGGCCGTGATCGTTGGCCGTCGAGTTCCGATATTTTTTGATAGAAGCTTTTCCTTGTAACACGACCTGCTCACGAACAACCGACATTAGCAGCGATTTATGAACGATAAACACACTGCGTAACCTGCCCTTATAATTAAATTATAAGTGCCATTACTCGTAACCGGTTTGTCCAGTTGCGCTGAAATGCTGATCACTCGCACATGGAGAAAAATAATTTAACGTAAGACAAATCGTGCATCAAATGTCCGGAGGTACCCCAAAAGAGAATGACAAATGTTGAACATATGACGTCACCAGATAGCTCGGCGCAGATGCAGTGGTTGGGCTTGTTGGTCCTACCCTCGCCGGTAGGGGGCAGTGCCGCAAACCGCTCCGCTACGCTATCTTTTTATATGTTGTAAACGTACATGTTATGAAATGTGTGGCCGAGCGGTTCTAGGCGCTACAGTCTGGAACCGCGTGACCGCTACGGTCGCAGGTTCGAATCCTGCCTCGGGCATGTATGTGTGTGATGTCCTTAGGTTAGTTAGGTTTAAGTAGTTCTAAGTCTAGGGGACTGATAACCTCAGATGTTAAGTCCCATAGTGCTCAGAGCCATTTTTTTGAAATTATTGCCCTCACCGTTACGAATCTGAAGCTGTTTTCATTTCGTGTTTCTTCCTTTCTTTGTCCAGACAGTATATAGTCAAGAAAATTTAAGTCATTTACTGGTAATGACGCAGTCTTATTCTCATTTACTTGTGATGGAAAACGGTTGGCTTTTTTTTTTGTACTGTGCTTTGTAATAAACCAGAGGTCAGGAGACCGACAAATAAAATAATAACTTAAGACCTCAATGTAAACACATAACTGTCTCACGCAATTAAAAAAGTACTGCCTGACAGACGCATGACTCGAAACCTGAGCCGTATGCGATAAAGTCGCTCATGCAGGCACGGAGCCATACCGACGTGAATACTTGGGTTGGGACGATCAAGTGCAACGGACCAATGAGCTCATCCGTCGCACGTGCAGCAAGGTATGTCATCTAGTTACGTCACATTTTCAGTACTTGTCATCCACGTTTCCTGTATTTCACAGCATTTGTGGCCCCACGTGCCCTATATTGAATTCCCTGTTTCAGGGTCATCTTTGTAACTTCGGGAGTTTTTAAACGTTAGTAAGGATCACCCTGTGCGGCACACTTAACATCAGTTCGACTTTCCTTGCTTGCTGCCTGCATGGTGTTACAAATTTATTGGCCAGCAACGTACATGGCAACAACTTCGAAGATATACCAGTTGTCTTTAACATTCCCTTATGAGGAGAGATCTCCGTCAGCAGTCTGATCAATAAAGCCATTAGTACATGTGAAAGCAGTCTGAAACAAAGAGCAAAGTCACGTACATAGCCAGTTTAAAAATAACAATCACGGCCATAATGAGGTACTAATGTAATTTGGACTGAGGACTGACGACCGTAATGCACGACACATAGAGTACTTTTTTATCCATTTATCCCCCGTTGCGTGTCACGTAATTTTGTGCCACGCCGGAACATGCAAGACTGCACCCATTAAAAAGCACTTACCGCAAGGGGTGATAGCTAAAGTATTTTTATCATTGCGCTGATAATCGCGTGCCGTGCTGAAACATAATCGTTACGAGAACACTCTGGTTAAAGAAGAGGAGGGTGTACAAGCCCTCAATATTCAGTCTATGAAACAATGTTAGCAACAATGTCAAAAACCGTGTGTCAGCGGAAGACACTAATGTTCATGTGACCACCCATATCCGTGTGTGTGTGTGTGTGTGTGTGTGTGTGTGTGTGTGTGTGTGTGTAAGCAGTAAGCAGGTAAGAATTGAAACTTTCTGGCAGATTAAAACTGTGTGCCGGAACGAGATGCTACCTCGGGACCTTTGCCTCTCGCGGACAAGTGCTCTAACATCTGAGCTACGCAAGCACGACTCACAACCCGTCCTCACAGCTTCACTTCTGCCAGTACCTGGTCTCCTACCTTCCAAAGTTCGCAGAAGAGCTTCTGTGAATTTTGGAAGGTAAGAGACGAGGTACTGGCAGAACTGAAGCTGTGAGGACGGGTCGTGAGTCGTGCTTGGATAACTCAGATGGTAGAGCAGTTATCCGCGAAAGGAAAAGGTCCCGAGTTCGAGTCTCGGTCCGGCACACAGTTTTAATCTGTCAGAAAGTTTCATATCAGCGCACACTCCGCTGCAGAGTGAAAATCTCATTCAGGTAAGAGTATGTTCCAAGATAACAATCAACAAGATAAAAATAAGATATAGAAATAACCACTTCGTTGACACCCATTGCCATTAGCTAGAAGTTCTATACAATGTTTCATTTGACATTTATTTGCAAAGTGTGCAGCTGTGTTTGGTACCTGGGTGGTACGGATGTCAGCGTAAGTTAATCCTGAGATTATAGCCAGGATAGGGGATATAGAGGATAAAAATTCGTCACTGTACCATGATTTAAATGAATCCCGTGCTGGACAGTGGAATATGCTTTCCATAGGTAATCGAGTAAATTTTTCTTTGTCATATGGTATAGAACTGATACCCTATCAAGAGTGACGACAATATCCGGCGAAAATGGCAATAAGTACTTTTGTAAAGGCATGCGAAGGCAGTCGGTGCGAAAGGAAATACAAAGCAAACGAGAAATTCATTAAAGTGTAGTGCAGTTAGGATTTAAGAAGTGATGCCTGGTAGTTTTCACTACTGGAACTATGACAATCAGACACTGAACGGGAAGAACTAAGGTGCGACGTGCGGGAGATGAGGCCTCCCTATGCATTCTCCACTGGCTCCACAACTTCAGAGCCATATCAAGCAGGTGGAAAGGCAGCAGTCATTCTGAATAGACGGTAGATTTCATTTATCTGACGTAGGTGTAACTAGTACCTGTAGTTTAGTAGTTGTATCAGTATCATCAGTATTGGAGCTATAATTATGTCGTTATTTCTTAACAGTACCTTGACGTCTAAACACACAGCTGACTAAGTTGGTTGAAAGTCTTGGGCCGGCCGGTGTGGCCTAGCGGTTCTAGGCGCTTCAGTCTGGAACCGCGCGACCGCTATGGTCACAGGTTCGAATCCTGCCTCGGACATGGATGTGTGTGATGTCCTTAGGTTAGTTAGATCTAAGTAGTTCCAAGTTCTAGGGAACTGATGACCTGAGATGTTAAGTCCCATAGTGCTCAGAGCCATTTGAACCATTTTATAAAATCTTGGCTGAAAATATTGGTTGAGCGTGTTTGCTTACGAAAAATTTACCGTCTGCCTTTATTCTATTTCCTTGTTTCCTTTTTCACTGTGTTATTTCACTTATTTGAAGATAGTCGCACTCAACCAACATTTCATGATACAGTCGTACACGTGTCTACAAGTACGCATTATGTAGATAAACCTATAACACCTGTCTAGAGCTGTAATACGGAAGGAAAAGATTTAATATAAAAAACTCTCTTAAAATTTCGGTCCTCGCTATTAAAATATTATCTGATTTCTTCATTGCAAAGGGGTGATGGAACATGCTAAGACTATATCTACGAACTGCTTACACGCAACGTTGAATGCCTCTTGTTGCAAAGTATCCTAACATCATATTCTCAACAGCGTTCACAAACTTTGGTGTCAGTCTTGTTTCCACATGTGAAGGGTCTTCATATGAAGGTCTCCACCAGAAAGTATGAATTTACTTAACTACCAGTAGAGGGATGAGAAGAAAATTGTTTGCTACGTATTGTTGAAGAATGAGAACGTACAATAAAAGAGGCAGGTAATTACTTTCAAAAAGAGAAAGAAATGCAGCTGTACTGAATTTTTTCTTGTAGACTCTGTAAGCACCTCCTTTGATGATTAATATCACTTTATAAAACCAGATCGTCTAGCAGGCGACAGTATTTAAACAAATAAATGACCTACGTCTAACGTATTTATGAATACAAAATCCGGTATTCAGTCAATGTTGTTATGCATGGGTGAGTGTGGTAGCCCGGTAACATCCAGCGTGAAACAGTAGGCGTCATTTACACCTGTATAACGAGGTGTCCTCGCAGCGCTTACCGCCGGTAACCAAAGTTTATTACTCACTTTCTGTTCTCTGGGAACGGGCGCAGGGCGCCATGTTTCTGAAAAGGCGTAACTAAGTTTCCCTCCGCAAACTTGCTTACCCTTCCATTTACTGTCAGTTGGTGACAGCCTTTTTCTTTCTCCGTTTCCTTTATGAAAAGATCTGTCTTCATTGTTCTTACATCAAAAGGAGTGCAACTTTTGCCGCTTCCTTTTATACTCCTACGTTCATTAAATCAAATCAAATACACGAGGAAAAGTATTCGAAAAGAGATGGTGGCTGCTTTCTTCCGTTGTACGAAAACAACCTGCAATGTTCAATGGCAGTGTAACGGAAGAGCTGTAGGCTTTTGAGAATTTTGCGCGGCGAGATAGCTTTTACTCTGCACAGCGGTAGAACACTCGAAATTTTTCTTGCCATGGAACCTATTACCATCTGCGGCACCTTGAATACGAAGGACATTGATACAGAGTGCACTGCACAAGGTAAACGCAGACCATTCAAGATATCGCACGAGTACTCTCGACAGTTAATAGCAGGCAAGAAGTAAGGTATCTTGCCGTGTGGAACTTCTCCGTCTAGCAATGTAATGAAGCTGTAGCATTTTGTTCACATTTAAATGAATCGTAGTATTTTTACTCATTACAATTTCAATTTTTGTAGATGCACAAATATCTGAGATATTCACTGTGTGTGCGAATCGTCAATAGAGACGATAAGGACCTATTCAGTCCTTTAATTAATATTCATCCGATTTCGCAATACTGAATTTTCTACGTGAATGAAGCCCATTTTATAAGCATATATAAGGTAAGATCGAAAGTTTCCGTTCAGAGGCCATGCACTCCATAATTGAAA
This sequence comes from Schistocerca serialis cubense, assembly GCF_023864345.2. Taxonomy (NCBI): domain Eukaryota; kingdom Metazoa; phylum Arthropoda; class Insecta; order Orthoptera; family Acrididae; genus Schistocerca; species Schistocerca serialis. The sequence goes on from NC_064639.1 coordinate 697,615,360, forward strand.
CAACGATCGGGCAATATTGCCGTGTGCATTGAGGCAACCGTCCCAGCGGCACACCAGGTTGAAGATACCTGTTTTTTTTTAAATCACCGTGTCCTGCTGCGTGAAGAAGTCCGTAACTGCCTGATGTACATCCTCGCCCTGCGTGTATCTTTGACATTTCAAGCCATGGCGAGAAATCAGGACTATAGGGCGGGTACTCGAATGTCTTTCACTTGATTTGGTGTAGCTTCTGCTTTATGAAATTTACGAAATGATGTGAGTTTTCATGAAGCACTAGCACCCCTTGTCGCACCATTTCACAACGATGGTTTTCGACACACTGGTGCCGCATACACATTCTTCATTCTCCGACAGATATCTATCGGCAGCCAAGAAAAGAATAACAGCACGCAGGTCCTGTTTAGACGCATTTGGTACTAACGTCGACATAGTTTACGCTTCCGCGTTTACCGTACGCGTGTCGGAAAGGCACCAATGCGAATCTAATCCCTTGCCTACATGTCGGACCGCTACGGGCGCAGGTTCGAATCCTGTCTCGGGCATGGATGTGTGTGATGTCCTTAGGTTAGTTAGGTTTAAGTAGTTGTAAGTTCTGGGGGCTGATGACCTCAGAAGTTAAGCCCCATAGTGCTCAGAGCCATTTGAACCTACATGTCGGTGCATATATACTGAGGTGAAAAGTCAGGTGATACCTCCCAATATCGTATCGGACCCCCTTTCGTCCGACCCAGAGCAGCAACTTGACGTGGCATGAAATCGTTGGCAGACGACTGCAGAAATAATGGGCCGCACTGCCTCTACAACAGCCCATAATTTCCCCCCCAGGGGGTCCACAACTCTTTTGTGGACACGTGCGTAGCGAGCACGGGACCCCGAGCTAATGTGGCCCTCCTTCCTTTCCGGGCTGCATACCTTCCCTTCCCTTTCCGCATCCCTCCCCGTCCCCCATCTTCGCCCCCCCCCCCTCACCTCTGGCTATTTCCTTCCCTTTCTCCCCCTCTGGGAGTATGGTTTGTGCCTACGTCCGGAGACGGACGCTCGAAACTTTTCCAACTTACTCGCTTTCTACACTTAAAAGTCCTCGTCCTTCCTCTGTCCTTCTCTTTTCCTTCCCTCTTCTCCTTGCCCTTTTCTCCGCTGCGGCGTTTGAGACCCCCTCTTCTTTCCTTTCCCTTTCTCTTTTTTCCTCCCTGTGCGTGTCTGAAGGCCGACCCACGCACTTCCATGCGTAGCCGGTGACGGGGTAACGCGTAATTCCCCGCCCCGGGTAGACAGGTAGGACACGTACGTACCCCCTGGTAACGGCCAGGCCCAGGGAGGGGTGATTACCCGAGCTGATACCTTCCGAAAGTGCCGATTGGTCCCTCCGTCCGTTTGTCGGGAGGTGTGACCTGAGGTGTGAACAATCACCTAAGGCGGGTGTGCCCTCGGTGAGGGCCCCCACAAGGGAGGAGCGCGCCATCGGAGACGCCGGTAATCATGGGGGATTCTTCCGCAATGGTTTTCTCACCTTCCACTATGTCTGCTCACAAACGTAAGTTCACTGAGTCTCAGCCACAGACGGTTCTTCCATCGTTACCACAGTTCCTTGTTGTTTCTCGGTCTGACGAAGGTCACGACTTTTCCACGGTCAACCCTTTCATTATTCAGAAAGGAGTCGACGCAATTGCGGGTCCTGTAAAGTCTTGTTCCAGATTACGGAATGGCACCCTGTTGTTAGAAACACACAGTGCCCTCCAGGCTCAAAAATTGCTGCGTACTTCTCTGCTCCACACCTTCCCTGTCCGGGTGGAACCACACCGTACCTTAAATTCCTCACGTGGAGTCGTTTATACACGCTCCCTCGATGGATTGTCTGACGAAGAAATTCAGCACTACCTGTCTGACCAGGGCGTCACCGCTGTTCATCGGGTTATGAAAAGGGTTGACTCGAACATCATTCCGACCCGCACTGTCTTCTTGACATTTGACAAAGTTCAACTCCCATCAAAAATCAAAGCAGGCTATGAGATAATTTCCGTTCGCCCTTATGTCCCAAACCCTACGCGTTGCTATCGATGTCAGCGGTTCAATCACACCAGCCAGTCCTGTTCCAATCCGGCCAAATGTGTTACGTGTGGCAAGGATGCCCATGAGGGTGCTTGTCCACCTCCATCCCCTCACTGCATCAACTGTTTGGGTGACCACGCTGCTTCCTCTCGAGATTGCCCCGTTTTTAAGGACGAAAAGCTGATCCAGGAAATAAGAGTGAAGGAAAAGGTGTCGACCTTTGCTGCTCGAAAGTTACTCGCCAGTCGACAGCCCACCGTGCCTCAGAAAGGAAAATACAGCGCTGTCCTTGCTTCTCCTCGGTCAACAAAGGAGGCGGCCACGCAGACTTGCGACCTCACATTTAGTACCACCGTCGTCAGATCGGCCAGCGCAAAGATCGCCCGTTCAACCTCACCTCTTTCGCCTGCCCACTCTATGGCTCACCCTTCGTCGGGTTCTGCTAAATCTCGAGCCCAAAAGTCAGACGCCAAGTCTTCAAAAAAAGAGCATTCTCGTGAAGAGTTTTTACGTACTACAACTTCACAACCATCGGTTCCTCCTTCATCTAAACATACCTCCAAGAAGGCTACGAAGAAACACAGTTCCTCTCCTTCTCCGCCAAGGCGTGTCCCATCTACAGCACCACCTGGCGGAAATCGCCCTCGGCCATCTTCTGTGTCGCCGAGGCGCACTGTTGGTGGCCGGTCAACTGGCCGATCGTTGGTGGCAGGAGCTGCTCCTGACCAACCTATGGATCAGGATCTTCTGCCTTCGACTGAATGCCATTCCATGCTGTCGGTCGCAAGCTCTGAGCAGTCGTTGAGTTGACAGCACCCTCGGTCACGTTCCTCCCTTTTCTGTTCACCTAATGTCCATTATCCACTGGAATATCCGCGGCATTCGCGCCAATCGGGAGGAATTGTCGATCCTCTTACGATCCCACTCGCCGGTCATCTTCTGTCTTCAGGAAACAAAGCTGCGTCCCCATGACCGCTTTGTTCTCCCTCATTTTCAGTCCGTCCGATATGACCTCCCCTCTGTTGAAGGCACTCCAGCCCATGGAGGACTCATGATTCTGCTCCATGATACTCTCCATTATCACCCAATCCCCTTAAACACTTCCTTCCAAGCTGTCGCCGTCCGTCTTTCCCTTTCTGGGTACACGTTCTCTCTTTGTACGGTATACATTCCATCGTCTACACCAATGGCACGAGCTGATCTCCTTCATCTTCTTGATCAGCTTCCACCCCCCTATTTGTTGGTTGGGGACTTCAATGCCCACCACCCGCTTTGGGGATCTCCACATCCTTGTCCACGTGGCTCACTATTGCTAGACGTCTTCCACCAAGCGGATCTAGTCTGCCTCAACACTGGGGTCCCCACATTTTTATCTGCCTCCACGGCACATTTATCCCATTTGGACCTTGCGGTTGGTACTGTTCCGCTAGCTCGGCGCTTCGAATGGTTCGCCATTGATGATACACACTCGAGTGACCACTTTCCATGTGTTCTTCGACTGCAGCCTCAACTGCCATATATGCGCTCGCGACGCTGGAAGTTTGCCCAAGCCGATTGGACACTTTTTTCGTCTCTAGCGACATTCGATGACCGTCGCTTTCCCAGCGTCGACGATGAGGTCACACATTTTACCGACGTTATTCTCACAGCTGCGGAACGTTCAATACCACGCACATCCGAATTGCCCCGGCGCCCTCCAGTTCCTTGGTGGAACGAGGCATGCCGTGACGCAATACGTGAGCGGCGACGTGCTCTTCGCATTTTCCGTCACCATCCAACTTTGGCCAACTGTATCCGATATAAGCAGCTCCGTGCGCGATGCCGTCGCGTCATCCGCGATAGCAAGAAGGCAAGCTGGAAATTCTTTATTAGCTCATTTAACACCTTCACTCCCTCCTCGGAAGTTTGGAGTCGGCTTCGACGGTTCTCAGGCGCGCCTAGTTTCTCCCCGGTCTCTGGGCTCACTGTCGCGCATGATACCTTAGTGGACCCCGTCGCAATTTCTAACTCATTGGGTCAGCACTTTGCTGAGATTTCGAGCTCTTCAAATTACCCGCCAGCGTTTCTCCCGAAGAAACGTGCAGCGGAAGTGCGACATCTTGCTTTCTCCTCTCAAAATCGCGAAAGCTACAATACTGTTTTCTCCATGCGCGAACTCCAACATGCACTCTCTTCTTCTCGCTCCTCCGCCCCAGGACCGGATGGTATCCATGTCCAAATGTTGCTGCATTTATCACCCCATAGCCTGCGTTACCTCCTTCGCCTTTATAATCGAATTTGGACCGACAGTACCTTTCCCAGGCGATGGCGGGAAGCTATTGTCGTTCCCGTTCCGAAACCTGGAAAGGACAAACATCTCCCCTCTAGCTATCGCCCCATTTCTCTCACGAGTAGTGTCTGTAAGGTTTTGGAGCGTATGGTGAATTACCGTTTAGCTTGGTGGCTGGAGTCCCGCAGTCTTTTAACACCAGCCCAATGCGGATTCCGAAAGCATCGTTCTGCTGTTGACCATCTTGTTGCTCTCTCCACTTATATCATGAACAATTTTCTCCGGAAACGCCAAACGGTAGCAATATTTTTTGATCTGGAGAGAGCGTACGATACCTGTTGGAGGACAGGCATCCTCCGCACACTGTTCTCTTGGGGCTTTAGAGGCCGGCTGCCCCTTTTTCTTCGCGAATTTATGGCAGAGCGCACATTTAGGGTGCGGGTGAACACTACTCTCTCCCGTACTTTCTCCCAAGAAAACGGGGTACCCCAGGGCTCCGTGCTGAGTGTTGTACTGTTTGCCATCGCCATAAATCCAATTATGGATTGTCTCCTTCCTGATGTCTCGGGCTCCCTCTTTGTGGACGATTTTGCGATCTACTACAGCTCTCAACGGACCAGCCTTCTTGAAAGACGTCTTCAAGGATGTCTCGATCGCCTCCACTCGTGGAGCATCGAAACCGGCTTCCGTTTCTCACCCAGTAAGACCGTTTGTGTTAATTTTTGGCGACGTAAGGAGTTTCTTCCGCCCTCCTTACATCTAGGTCCTGTCAACCTTCCGTTTTCCGACGTCGCTAAATTCTTGGGTCTTATGTTTGACAGAAAACTGTGCTGGTCCTCCCACGTTTCCTATCTTTCGGCTCGCTGTCTGCGTTCCCTTAACACCCTCCGTGTCCTGAATGGTACCTCTTGGGGAGCGGACCGAGTGGTCCTTCTCCGCCTCTATCGCGCCTTAGTGCGCTCGAAATTGGATTATGGAAGCATAGTCTACTCCTCTGCTCGGCCGTCTATTCTTCGGCGTCTCGACTCTATCCACCACCGTGGATTACGTTTAGTGTCTGGAGCTTTTTACACCAGCCCTGTGGAAAGCCTTTATGCTGAGACTGCTGAACCTCCGCTGTCCAATCGGCGGGCAGTCCTTCTGAGTCGTTATGCTAGCCATCTGTCTTCCATGCCTGCTAATCCAGCCCATAACCTTTTTTTCGACGCCTCCTTTGATGTCTGGTATGCAGGCCGCTCCTCCTCCTTACTACCCCCGGGAGTCCGCTTCCGTCAACTGCTCCATTCTCTTTCCTTCCGCTTTCCTAAAACCTTCTTGACAACTTGGGGTACAGCACCGCCTTGGCTCCGTCCCCGGATCGATTTGCTCAGAGACCTATGTCAATTTCCCAAGGATGGTACCCCTACACTTGTTTACCGTCGGGCATTTGCTGCTCTATGTGCACAAATGACGGAAGCCACATTTATTTACACCGATGGCTCGAAAACATCGTTAGGTGTAGGGAGTGCGTATATTGTTGGCAACACCCCAAATCACTTTCGGCTTCCCGACCAGTGTTCGGTTTATACTGCGGAGCTTTACGCTATTCTCCAGGCTGTCCACTACATCCGCCGCCATCAGCGGATACAGTACGTAATCTGCTCAGATTCTCTCAGCTCTCTCCTAAGTCTCCAAGCTCTTTACCCTGTGCACCCTCTGGTCCACCGGATTCAGGACTGTCTGCGCTTGCTCCACCTGGGGGGCGTCTCAGTGGCGTTCCTCTGGCTCCCGGGACACGCTGGTATCTGTGGAAATGAGGCGGCCGATATAGCGGCCAAGGCTGCAGTCTCTCTTCCTCGGCCAGCTATTCAGTCTCTTCCGTTTACCGATCTACGGAGCGGTTTATGTTGGCAAGTTAGTCATTTATGGCATGCGCATTGGTCAACACTTCCCCACAATAAATTGCGGGAAGTGAAAGCCCTTCCTTGCGCTTGGACCTCTTCCTCCCGAACGCGTCGTCGGGAGGAGGTAATTTTAGCTCGACTCCGGATAGGGCACTGTCTTTTTAGTCATCGACATCTTTTAAGCGGTGATCCTCCCCCACTCTGTCCCCACTGCTCTCAGCTGTGGACGGTCAGACACCTTTTAATTGAATGCCCCTATTTTAATCCGTTACGCTCCCGTCTACAGCTCTCGCCTGATCTATCGTCGATTTTAGCAGATGACACGCGCTCAGCTGACCGCGTTCTACAGTTTATTAGTGACAGTGAAATGACGTCAGTCATTTGAAGTTTTTTTTTGGGGACAACCAACCCCTTTCTATAGTGGACTTTTAAGCATACCTTCTGCCTTTAGTTTCTCAGATTTTCTGACTTTGTTTCCATTGCTGCTGATTTTAAATTTCGTTTTTTTCCGGTTTTCTACGTCACGGGCTGGGCGCTAATGACCATAGAAGTTTTGCGCCCTAAAACCACAAACAAAAAAAAAAAAAAAAAAAAAAAAAAAAAAAGCCCATAATTTCGAAAGTATTGCCGGTGCAGAATCTTGTGCTCCAACTGACCTTCCCATTATTTCCCATATCGGGCGACCTGGGTGCTAGATCATTCGCTCGAACGGACCTGAATTTTGGCCCAGTATCCAAAAAATATTGCATCGTTTTTTGGATACATAAAGTCCGCGGAGGACTGAAAACGGTCTCGAAGTAGCCGAACATAAAGATTTCCACTGAATGATCGGTGCAGTTGGACCATAAGACCAGTCCATTTAATGTAAAGACAGGCCACACTGTTATGGAGCCACCTGCAACTTGGACAGTGCCTGGCTGACAAGTTAGGCCCATGGATTCGTTGGGTCTGCGCCAGACTCGAACCATACAATCAGCTCTTACCAACTGAAATCGGGACTCATCTACCCAGACCACTGTTTATCGATCGTCTGAGGTCCAACCGACATGGTCACGAGCCGAGGAGAGGCGCTGCAGGCGAAGTGGTGCAGTTACCGATGGCACACGCGTCGGTCGTCTGCTGTCATAGCCTGTTAACGTCATCTCGCAGCACTGTCTAATCGGATACGTTGGTCGTACGTCCCACATTTATTTGCGCGGTTATTTAACGCATTATTTCTTCTCTCTTAGCACTAATAACTCTACGCAACCGCTGCTGCTCTCGCTCGTTAAGTGAAGGCAGTCGACCATTGCGTCGTCCCTGGGGAGAGGTAATGCCTGAAATTTTGTATTCTCTGCACGCTCTCGACACTGAGAATCGCGGAATATTCATATCGATTTTTTGTTTATTTAATTACTTAATACATGTAATTTTATTGTGTTATTTGTCCAAAGCAATTTTCGAAATGGAATGTCTAATACGTGTAGTTCCAAGCGTCATTCCGCGTTCACAGTCTATTAATTCTCGTCTTGCGTCCATAAGCACGTCGGATACCTTTTCATATGAATCATCTGAGTACAAACAACAGTTCCGCCAATGCACTGTCCTTTTATATCTTGTATGCTCGATACTACCGCCATCTGTACACGTGCGTACCGCTGTCCAATGACTTTTGGTAATTTCAGCATCGGAAGTACGATACTTTGCACAGAAGATGCAGCAACGCCCTCAAACTGGAGCTTTTTGATCGTCCCTTATACACTACTGGCCACTGAAATTGCTACGCCAAGAAGAAATGCAGATGATAAACGGGTATTCATTGGACAAATATATTAGACTAGAACTGAAATGCGCTTACATTTTGACGCAGTTTGGGTGCATAGATCCTGAGAAATCAGTACCCAGAACAACCACCTCTGGCTGTAATAACGGCCTTGATACGCCTGGGCATTGAGTCAAACAGAACTTGGATGGCGTGTACAGGTACAGCTGCCTACGCGGCTTCGACACGACACCACAGTTCATCAAGAGCAGTGACTGGCGTATTGTGACGAGCCAGTTGCTCGGCCACCATTGACCAGACGTTTTCAGTTGGTGAGAGATTTGGAGAATGTGCTGGCCAGGGCAGCAGTCGAACATTTTCTGTATCCAGAAAGACCAGTACAGGACCTGCAACATGCGGTCGTGCATTATCCTGATGAAATGTAGGGTTTCACGGGGATCGAATGAAGGGTAGAGCCACGGGTAGTAACACATCTGAAATGTAACGTCCACTGTTCAGTCTGCCGTCATTGCGAACAAGAGGTGACCGAGACGTGTAACCAATGGCACCCCATACCATTACGCCGGGTGATACGTCAGTATGTCGATGACGAAAACAAGCTTCCAATATGCGTTCACCACGATGTCGCCAAACACGGATGCGACCATCATGATGCTGTAAACAGAACGTGGATTCATCCGAAAAAACGACGCTTTGCCATTCTTGCACCCCGGTTCGTCGTTGAGTACACCATCGCAGGCGCTCCTGTCTGTGATGCATCGTCAAGGGTAACCGCAGCCATGGTCTCCGAGCCGATAGTCCATGCTGCTGCAAACGTCGTCGAACTGTTCGTGCAGATGGTTGTTGTCTTGCAAACGTCCCCATCTGTTGACTCAGGGATCGAGACGTGGCTGCACGATCCGTTACAGCCATGCGGATAAGATGCCTGTCATATTGACTGCTAGTGATACGAGGCCGTTGGGATCCAGCGCGGCGTTCCGTATTACCCTCCTGAACCCACCGATTCCACAATCTGCTAACAGTCATTGGATCTCGACCAAGGCGAGCAGCAATGTCGCGATAAGATAAACCGCAATCGCGATAGGCTACAATCCGACCCTTATCAAAGTCGGAAACGTGATGGTACGCATTTCTCCTCCTTACACGAGGCATCACAACAACGTTTCACCAGTCAACGCCGGTCAACTGCTGTCTGCGTATGAGAAATCGGTTGGAAACTTTGCTCATGTCAGCATATTGTAGGTGTCGCCGCCGGCGCCAACCTTGTGTGAATGCTATGAAAAGCTAATCATTTGCATATCACAGCATCTTCTTCCTGTCGGTGAAATTTGGCGTCTGTAGCACGTCATCTACGTGGTGTAGCAATTTTAATGGCCAGTAGTGTATCTGTTACATGCATACGCATACAAATCTAAAGCGAAAAATATTCCTCACAGGACGCACGACAAACGTACAGACGATGGTCAAGCTCGTACCTTACTTCTGCAGCAAGGTTTGGAGTCACTGCATTTGCTGGTGTTTGCCGTGCGGCGTCGCAGTTCACCCAGTCTCTCCGAAGGGAGGAATGCGCGCACACGGAGTGTGGAATCAGGTGAGTATCGTGAAACGAGGCGTCTTTGGAGGCGGGATCCGTGTGTACCTCAGGGCAGATCCATCGTTGACGCAGTCCGCTCTGCAGAAAATCGCGCCGCACGGTCGTAACTGAATTGTGCCTGTCCATACGGGGAACACCGGGCATCATTTGTTGCTTTAGTATCGCCGTTTCAGCTGTAAAGAAGCTGTGTAATAAAAGAGTGAGCTAGCTGCTCCAAACAGACGTCTGCTATCAACCATGTGAACCGTCAAGTTTCAAAAGGCGCCAAGCTGAATTCTTCGTTTCTATGTATAAGTTAAAATTCACATCATGTTCCTCACTTCATTTTTGTGGAGGATATGCTCCTGTGAAAGCGGATACATTTTATTGAAATATCCGGAATTCCCAAATTAATGTCGAATAAAGTTGCTCATGCAAATAAAGGTAACAGTTTGTTGCCTTTAAGTCTGAGAGTACTGTTTCTTAGAACTAAAAATATAAAATTCCTTTGAAGCGACGTACAGCTGCATAAGACAATACTTGTCCTATTTAATACCAAATTGGCACATGTTGTCAGAGGACCAGACGGTAGAGGCAAAATATTCCCAAACCTTTCCGATCACTTCAAAACGAGCTGCATCTCTTGAAAACAAGGCGTGATATCAATATAACATAGCAATTATAATTTCCAGTGGAGACTTTCTACATTGGAGGAACGACACAGCAGCGACTACTTGCACCACTACCCTCGCAGTGCGTTAACAAAAAGCATGGATATTTACCAGCTCAGATACTACATTTCCTATAATTTTAAACGATACAGACAGCCTCAGCAACAAATACTAATCCTGGATTATTGCAAAAGCAGAACGTAACAAATTTATTGAAGAACAAGAATGCAGAGATATGTTGAAATGTATTACGTTAGCAAAGACGATCATTCAGCTTTATACGAGTTGATAATTGCGTAAGTCGGATTGTTTATTAATAATCATGCTTTGGAAGAAGATAAAATTAAAGAAAAAGCAGTAACCGATTATTTATTAATAATTACAATTGGGAGAATATAAAATGAAAGTGTAACGGATGAATATACGTCTCTCTGCAATAAAACACTATTTGTCACAAAACAAGAAATCTATAAATAACCCCTCCCCCCCCAAGAAACGACATAACAACATGTATCCCTCTCTCTCTCTCTCTCTCTCTCTGCCACTCACTCTTTCTGTCTATGTGTCTCTCTCATCATAAAACACACACACACACACACACACACACACACACACACACACACACACACACACACACACACATTGACATACACACAAAGTCGGACTTTCTCTCCAGTCATCTAAGCTTTTGTACGCGATACAATGCTTTCCATGTAATTACTCAGACACTGAAGTCAGGAAAGGACTTGTTACATAAATTCTTTGCGTAAGTCTTCCTGCTCTTTCCTTTACTTCTTATATCGAAGAATGACGTGGCTGGGATCGGTAATTTGCAAAGCTTCCACGGTACAATACGATTCCTCTTTACCTTTTGTCCCATGGGGATGGCTTGGGTAACATGCATATTCTAGGAGCAGCCCAATGATAAAGGTCTTATGCTGTTTCCTTAGATTCAGAAAATAAGGAAAAAAGTATAATTTCCATACGACAACAAGGTGGTACGGGATGTACAATAATTCTCACTCCAACTTTGTAGCGGCCCAGTAGTTTCTCCTGAGAACATTTATTGATTAAAAGAATGAAATCCATGTTAGGTAGGAACCAGCACTTCTAGACTCTGTTGCCACATTTTTTTGAAAATTTTTGATATTCGCAATTTTACAGCTGCCTTGATTCGTAAGACCTTAGTTGTGTATACAGATTCTTTTTAAGGATGAACACGTATTTCCTACGTTTCAATAAATGGAAAGTAGAAGGCATATTCTACTCTATTTTTGGTTCAGATCTATAAATGTAAATTTTGGTATCATGTCACGGTCTAAACCTTATGTAACACATGTCTGTACTACTTCAGATATTGCTGAATATAGATAATGATAACGTATTTGAGGTTACTGAGACCTTATTTCATATCTATACAGAAACTCCAACGTTCGGCTCTTTCATAAATGACGTTAAAAATAACGTTAACGTAACGTAAATCAAAAGGGCTGAAAGAGCTACTCGCGTAGTTCTTGCCTAAATCTTTGATCCAATGCGATTGCCGGTTTAGTACGATAAATCAACTCTGGTATTGGTTCTTTGTGCTTAATCTTCGATGTTCCCAGGCTTTCTTCATTCTTCGAGAGTGTCGTTGGTTTCCTTCATGGGACCACTTCCTTCTTTAGCAGACCTCTTAATTTCGTGAAATACTGCCGTTTGTGTTGCTTCTGAAGAAAGTATGTTGTAATCTACTATACCCATTCAAGCTGCAGTGTTTTTAATATCTTTGTCAATTTCAGTGTACTGTGTGGGTTTGGATTTGAGGCTGTTCAGTAAGTTGAAGATTTGCTTGGTTACTCTGTTGATATGCATTCGGTATATGTGTCCCTAAAACTTTAGCTTATCTATTTTCCAATAGTGACCTCTCCTCATCTTAATTAGTACACAACATTACTATTGCCTCCCGGCCCCACTTTTTTCCTTATAATTCGTCTTCTAACTTTTTCCAGTGTTTCAATATACGAAAATGCTGTGGTTTAATTGTTTATGCTGCGTACAGTATTTAAGGACCTAGCAATATTAGTTACTGACTTTGTTTTGTGCCCCAGAACAAATCGTTTTTGTTCTTTGTCATTTGGAATTCCGTTTCCATTTTATGTGATCTATTTGCTGTAGCCCTTTCCTTTTGTGCTGCTTGTTATCAATTTTCCTAGGTATTTAAAACAGTTTACTTTAAATACTGCGTTGTTATAAATTTTAAAATTTCCATGCGGGGGACAGCATTAATATTTGTCTTGAAGTGTGTTTTTTAAATGAAGTTGTCAGCCCTATTTTGTCTGCTTCTTTCTGTAATTCTGCGATTATTCTTTGCCATTATCCACTGATCAGTAATTAATACCATGTCACATGCAAAAGTAACATTATATACGAGCATGGCTAATTTATTTGAGTTTCTTCCTAGTTGAGTCATTGTAGATGGACTTCTTAAATTTTATTACTGCCTTCTCTAATGCGTAGTTGAAAAGTAGACGTGATAAACCATGTTCCTGTCTTACTCCTGATTTTATTTCAAAAGCTTTTGACAGTTCCCCTTAAATTTTATTTCTGATGTTTTGTTTATTACAGTTCCTTTACATATTTGTTTTATTGCGAGTTTAAATTCCTGTATAATGTTTATTCTTGCATGTCTATCAGTTCAGTTATATGTCTTTTAATCTATAAATGTTATCACATATTTGAAGTTTTCGATTTTCCTCATTTCTATCATGTTCTTTACATTTAATATTTGCTCTGCACAAGGCCTTCCCTTCCTCAATGCTGCGTGATATTCTCCTGCTTGCGGATCGAGCATTCCTTCAGCTCTCCTTAAAAGTGCCGTGAACAAGATTTTATATGTCAGTGGCAAGGGGGAGCTTCCTCTTTTTCTTTCCTTTTTGTGCAGTGGATGGTAAATTGTTTCTTGGCGAAATTGCGTTAGTGATTTCTGTTAGGCATAGAATAGTGTTGTTAGTAGAGTATTTCTGCACTTCAGGAAATCTGCTATCTTCTCCTGATGCTTTGTTATTTTTAAAGTGTTTTATGATTTCTCTGATTTCTTCTTTTGTTGGTGGCTTTGATTCTGGTTGTATTTCGATTACGTTATCAAAATGAAATTGTTCTTTAGGTGGATTGCAGTTGTGTTGTTCTTTGAAGTAGTCTGCAAGTATTCTGCTGTTCTCAGTGTTAATATGTGCAGTCTTCTACGTTTTTGGATCCCAAACTGTACACTTTGTGATGTGTTCTTGTTTCAACAGTGTTTGAACGTTTTATAAAAATACTTTCCCGCTTAAAATGTGACTCATCTGACATTAATTCATCTTTTTTGTGTTGTACTCTGATCTTTCTGAGAGCTTTTGATGCAAATTTCCTCGCTAATACAAAATTTACCTGTTCTTGTCATTTTTGTTTGCATTCCAGACATTCTTATGCTCTTTGTCTATTTATAATTAACCTTTTACAATCATCATTCAACCATTTCTAATTATATAATCAGAGATGAACGATTTAATACCACAAATGCGAACAGGCGAGGGGAACTAATTGTTTAAAAACTATTTGAATTCTACAAAACGCAGTGAAGAACATAATTGTTTAACTGGAATCATTACATTTATGTTATTGTATGAAGACAGATTTATGTTACATATTCTTCCTCTTACAAATATTTCTGCCTCCTGCTACCCAAAGTAATCGGTTGCTTAAGGGATGAGCGTCACTATTTGTGAATATAGTGCAGCGTTCTCGCCTAACGAGTATGTTATGCTGAAAAATATGGCCAAGAATGCGAGAAACAAGATCAGAAACGTTAAAGAGCTTGTAAATACATGATGAAAGGACACTTTCTTGAATGAAATCTGTTTTTGGTTCGTAATGTCAACTTTTTACACGAAGATGACTTTTTGTTTTTTTAACAAAAGGCTGATAATTGAAGAAGAAACCACAAAGACGGGAAGACTAGAGATACGCATTTATCGATGCTGTTGCCAACCAGAATGCTGCCAATCAATCCTAAGAAAAGGAGGAAGAAATCTGATGCCATAAAGACGAATAGTGTGAACACGACTGGTAGATACGGTGGTGAAACTTGGCAATATGTGGTGGCGGTCTCCTCAATCTGCTTTCCGCCTGTGGCTCCAAACCTCCTCGAGAAAACTGAATTAGAAATACGATTAATGTTCTAACCAATTTTTCAATACTGGAGTCTTACTTTACAAGTAACATTAGAAGAACTTCGTTACTGCCAATTAAGTGCTGAGAGATTGGACGCCGGCAGTAACAAGGGGTGTGAATCATCACTGGCCATTACTTCAGATCGTATATGAGCGAGCGATCGACGGTATATAGAACAGCATCGAATACATGGCTTATGACAGAATTACCTCTCGGCAGGAGGTAACTAACAAGTTCCACAAAACATGCAGGTGCTAGTGAGAAGTAGATTACCTCCGCGCACCGTATACATGCCCTTAAGAGTTATCATACTAAAGACAGATTTATATGAGAGAAACTACCACCTCAACTGCATCTTGAGAATGAGTTTGTTATCTCACGCGGATAGTTTCGGCGGCACATTACCGCCATCCCCAGGCCCCACCACTACCAAAAGAGTATTAGATTTCCTTGCCGCATTTATTGTGGAGTCATTGTTACCAGTAGACGTGAGACTTCTTTCCTCAGGTATCTCTACGCGACGTCACGTTGTCTCCAATCGACAACACGGTGTTGAGTAGAGACTATTGAGGAAAGCTACCCCACGTGTACTAGCAACAAGGAATCCACAATAAACGGGGCAAAGAAATCTAATATTCTGTTGCAGCAGTGGGGCTTAAGGCTGGCGGTAATGTGCCACCGAAAATAGTCGTGTGAGACAATAAAGTCATTCTCAAGATACAGCTGTGGTGGCACTTTTTCTCATATATATCATCAGCTGAAGTCCCTCGTCCATGCATTAGGATGGACATCCACAAGAAACAGATTTATTTTCAGACAAATGTTGAGTAAGAGACAGTAATCCTAATGAGTGAACTGGTAGCAAACAGTCAGAGGCTTACGAACAGGTCTTCCATATAAAAAAGAAAATGAATGTCCCATAATATACTGTGCTCGTTCTACAAAGATTATCAGTAGTGAAATTAAGCCCTCTTTCAAGTTTCAGCTACGAATAGTGTTCGGGAAAAACCTTGTTGGGAAACATCTGTATGTGCTCGGATCCCAGTCTCCATAGCCATTTCGCAAGATGTATGCAGGAAGAAGTAGAATGTTGGTGGAACACGAACCCTAATACTTTTAATACTAAACCATACCCCGGTTCACAGCGCCTATTTTGTAGTGTTCAGTAAGCGTCTTTGTCAAGCTTCCATGATTACTAAAGAAACCCACGACGAAATATGCTGCTCTTATGTGGATCTTTTCTTTCCCTCTACCAGTCTTATCTAGTCACGGGGAAAAGCAGACCGCTTAAAAAAGATACCGGTATGTTAGTCTGAAAAATCTGTATCTTTTGGTGTTTGTTTGGTACAGAATTTTTTTTTCTTGCTAACAACAGAGTAAAAATCTAAATATAGTTTAGCCAGTACAGCAGCGCTAATTTTCTTTTTCTCCTTTTTTAAACTAGTAGTTTTTATTTGTATGGTTTGCATTCTTTTGAAATATTGCGTTGTTACAGAAAATAGGAAAAGCATCCTGAGACAATAATGTCGTTATTGCTCTATGTCGAGGATTAAGATACGCGTGTACATGCCGTGTGCGGACTTGCCCCGACCTGATCTGTACGGTAGATTCTCGCTATCGTCTGTTGTACTGCAGAATGGCAACACTAATAAATTAAACTTAACAAGAATTCTTTCATAGTACATATTAAAAATATAAAGTAGCTGATGTGCTGCCTGTGTCTACGTAATATGCCATTATCTGCAGACAAATTAACAGGAAAGAAATAAACTCTTCTACCCCGGTTTTCACCCTTTAGCACTGACTATTCGTAATGCCCAATTAGTGGTATGACTATTGCAACGTGATTTATGAGCTGAGTTTCGAAAAATTAGAACCAATATGAGAGTACTGGTAATTTAATGTAGTATTCAACCACTTATCACTTTTCCAGATGAGCAGTGAAGTGTAGACGAACAAAGATTTCTTTTATTTACGTATTTAATTTAATATTTTGATTCTATGTATCTTGAAACTGAAAGAGACGCAATTTTCCAATCCTTGTTCGATATCTACGTTTATTACAGGAAGTATTATGAATATAAAACCGAAAATCTTTTATTTTAGAAACCCGTTATTTACAGCGGTTTTAACCGCCAGGATATGCTGGCAGAGAACAAAACCGATATAACCGAAAACCGGTTATTGCAACGATAACCCGCATCCCTAGACGTATTTGGTAAGGACTCCAGACTGAGGAGCAATACTCAAGAATCCATTGAACAAGGATCTTACGTAGGTAGACTGAATATTCTGAGAAATTTTCCTATGAATGAATCGGGCGTCTAGGTTAGTTTCAAGTGCCCATTCCTCTTTGCATCGAATCGTACATACACTTCCACGTATTTTAAGGTATGTAACTATTTATGCTCAATTTTCGGCAATACGATAATCGGATGGTATCAGTTATTTCCGTCTATTTATGCGCAACACATTGCATCTATTTATGTTCAAGATCAAATATCAGTCTCCGCACACAAATGGTTCAAATGGCTCTGAGCACTATGGGACTTAACTGCTGTGATCATCAGTCCCCTAGAACTTAGAACTACTGAAACCTAACTAACCTAAGGACATCACACACATCCATGCCCGAGGCAGGATTCGAACCTGCGACCGTAGCAGTCGCGCGGCTCCGGACTGAGCGCCTAGAACCGCTAGACCACCACGGCCGGCGTCTCCGCACTAACCGCCAATTTTTTGCATATCCAAAACTCAATTTATCAAATGACAACATGAAAAGAAATAACGAAACGCTATTCAGTGAAAAGGGAATAGGATAAAACCTCTCTCTTGGGACAAAATGCTTGTCTGTTTCCGCAAAAGTTGAAAAAGAGTTCTCCAGTACAATGATACAACAGTGATCAGACAAGAAATATACAATGTTCCTAACAGTTTATCTGAATATGGTGAACGTAAGAAGAGAATTGTTTCATCCGGCCGAATTGTTTAAAAATTCCCTTAAAGCTGCGATAACCTCAAACTACAGGAAAACTCTGGCAGCCTTGATTTCGAGGAAAATACTTCACCCCAGGTGCAAGTGACAACCGAGAGCTTGGCGAGTAAGTGTGCTGACAAATGGTGTGACAGCGGGAACAGCAAAGACTGAAAGGAAATTCTGTAGAAAGGCTCAGCCTGTTGTTACAACGACCAGGACACGCGAACAGCGGGTAATCAACTGCAAGTAGGAGAATGGATAACGGAGGATTGCATTTTGAAAGTGCGCATTTACGAGGGTTGCCCAGAAAGTAACGCACCGCACTTTCTTTTCTCAGGCGAAAACAATGCTCCGAATATGAAACGTTATGTGTGTGTTATTTGAAGTTTGCTGAGTGAATGCGCCAAGTTTCCGTCACTTCCGACAGAGAGCGTATCTGCAGGACGGTTTCAAAGTGGCGTCTGTAGGTGATGTACGTTACAAGCAACGTGCCATCACTGAATTTCTCACTGCAGAGAAAGAAACTGTGGGGAATATTCACATACGCTTGTGCAACGTCTATGGAGCATATGCTGTCGACAGAAGTACAGTAAGTCACTGGACACTGAGGATGAGGTCACCAGAAAGCAGTTCGGCGGAGCCCCACGACTTGCAGCCGTCGGAGACACCATCCATGGCTGTCACACCTGACACATCTCACCCAGCCCCCTCGGACTTCCACTTGTTCGAGACATTAAAAGATACCATTCGTGGAAGATATAGGGAGAAGCAGTGAAACGGCACTATTTGGAAAAATCACCAATAAAATATTTACAAAAAGAGAACGATTATTTCAACATGAATCTTAATAAATAAGTGGAAATTAATGTTTTACCTTAAAAACAATCATTTTTTTAATATTTTGTCAGTAAGGTGGCGTCCCTGGTTTTGCACACATTATCGGGTTGTAAGATGAAATCAGCAGCATCTGTAACGGACTGTTGTTAATTTCCTGCCGGAGTCGCTCCTTCAGATCTTTTTTGTTCTTGGTGGATTTTCCTCGAAGACGTTGCGTTTAAGATAGCCCCAAAGAAATAAGTCTGAGGCGGTCAAATCTTGCGAACGGGCAGGCCAAGCGATATCACCATTCTTGCTGATTAGCTGTCCTGGAAATGCGAATTTAAGCAAATCCATTGAGACATTAGCGGTATGACTTGTTGCACCATCTTGCTGGAAGACTGTTTCTTCATCTGGATCTCACTTATCGATTTTCGGCAGACCAGAAGTTGCCAACATGTCAGTATAACGTTCAGAGTTCACCGTTACTGTGTTACCATGTTAACCTCTTCCTTTAAAAAAAGAAAAAAATAGTGTCCCACGATTCCACGAGAAGATATTGCACACTAATCTGTTTCTTTTTCAGTATGGAGGGGTTTTTCATGAAGATCATGTGGGTTATTTGTGGACCAATACTGCAAGTTCTCCTTGTTGTAGCCACTAAGGTGAAAGTTGGCTTCCATCACTCATCCATAACTTCCGATAACATTAAGCATCGCTTGGCAAAAGTGTATGCGATGTTTGTAATCGTTAGGGTTTAATTCTTGCACCATCTGTATTTTGTATGGATGATAGTGTAGGTCATTCTTCAAATTCAGTCTCACTGTTCGTTTGGTGAGACCAAGTTCAGCGTTGTGCCGCATTGGTGATTTTCGCGGACATCGTGCTAATGCATCGCGCACACGATCAATGTTCTCTGGGGTCCGGATTGTTTTTTCACTACCACCTATTTTCTTCGTCGTGCTTGCAGTGACTTTAAAGTTTTTCACCCACAGGAGGGTAGCTTTCCTTGATGGCACGGGTGCCCGTGGCGGTACTTTAAACTCACGACTGAAAGCGCACTGGGCACCAGCCACACTATCCCTGTTTTTATAACATGCTTTTACAGCAAACGCACGTTGCGCTCTTGACCAATACACCATGGCTACTGAAATTTCCACCTGTCTAGACACTCGAAGTAGTTTCCCCAATTCCCAAAACCCCCCACCGCGCCCGTCATCCGGAGTCGAAATCTTGCTGTTTCACTGCCTCACGCTGTAATATGAGAACGATAACGGGGTGATTCACATAGTGAAGCACTGGCTCCGCCACCTGGACAACGATTAGTACCGACGGGGCATAGGGCGGGATGGAGATTACGTGGAAAAATAGGGTATCTACATCTACATCTACATTGATACTCCGCAAGCCACCCAACGGTGTGTGGCGGAGGGCACTTTACGTGCCACTGTCATTACCTCCCTTTCCTGTTCCAGTCGCGTATGGTTCGCGGGAAGAACGACTGTCTGAAAGCCTCCGTGCGCGCTCTAATCTCTCTAATTTTACATTCGTGATCTCCTCGGGAGGTATAAGTAGGGGGAAGCAATATATTCGATACCTCATCCAGAAACGCACCCTCTCGAAACCTGGCGAGCAAGCTACACCGCGATGCAGAGCGCCTCTCTTGCAGAGTCTGCCACTTGAGTTTATTAAACATCTCCATAACGCTATCACGGTTACCAAATAACCCTGTGACGAAACGCGCCGCTCTTCTTTGGATCTTCTCTATCTCCTCCGTCAGACCGATCTGGTACGGATCCCACACTGATGAGCAATACTCAAGTATAGGTCCAACGAGTGTTTTGTAAGCCACCTCCTTTGTTGATGGACTACATTTTCTAAGCACTCTCCCAATGAATCTCAACCAGGTACCCGCCTTACCAACAATTAATTTTATACGATCATTCCACTTCAAATCGTTCCGCACGCATACTCCCAGATATTTTACAGAAGTAACTGCTACCAGTCTTTGTTCCGCTATCATATAATCATACAATAAAGGATCCTTCTTTCTATGTATTCGCAATACATTACATGTAGATAAAACACCGTTCTTTCGTTTTTTAATTCTTATTATGTTCAATAAACAGTTGTTGGCTGGCTCTGAGCACTGTGGGACTTAACTGCTGTGGTCATCAGTCCCCTAGAACTTAGAACTACTTAAACCTAACTAACCTAAGGACATCACACACATCCATGCCCGAGGCAGGATTCGAACCTGCGACCGTAGCGGTCACGCGGTTCCGGACTGTAGCGCCTTTAACCGCACGGCCACTCCGGCCGGCAACAAACAGTTGTTGAGGAAAACAAATGCAGTGCATTACTTTCTAGAAAACCCTCGTAGGTCGTAAATCTGAGGTTAGAAATAACAGAGAGTTATCTATTTGGCATACCTGCAAATTAACATGCGCCATTAGTCTTGTGCACTGGGAAAAAATAAAAATAATTTCGAAAAGATAAAAATAATTTCGATACATAGCCAGACGCTCAGTAGATCCCAGCACCATCCCGGCCCTCGCTGACTTTACCGTCATGCAGCAGTACTGATCATTCTCCGTTTTTCTCTGCCCTGTTAACACATATCGCTGAAGTCGATACTCGCTACATTATTGTGGAACCACTCTATCATATGGGAAAGTAAAATTCTGCTTTAAAAATCATTTTGCCAGTAACGGCAAACACACCGACGCTTTCCGACTGGTATCGCTTGAATGACGTGATAAGCAATATTTGCGTGGGCTGAATACAGGTACACATTGCAGAAACCAACTTATAAACATCTGCCGAAAGATGAGAGGAAATGAGACTGAAGACTCACGAGGGACAAGAAAACATTTTGAACCGTCAGTGTGACAAATTACAGCCAGCAAAGGAAAATTATTGGCATTAAGCTTCCGTTGTTTTAAAATGTAAGTACTCCGATTTTGAGAGATCTCTGACAAGCCACTAAATCACACCTCTCAATAAACAAATAAATACGGGTTTCTGACAACCCAGTGAATGATCAGATTCTTCATTTGTGTGACAACATTGCCCTTAGTTGCTTTACAGTTCGTTAGGATGTTCTTGTTCCGTCGTTACAGTTACAAGAAAATGCGTCTTTTTTCTCACCAGACACTTCTTTATTTATTGAAGCAAAGTGTCATCAGGGGTATGCAGTTAAAGATATGTACACTTTGATTTGTTTTTGGTGTCGAAAAACAGATCGTTAACAATTTATTGGTTTTTACTTAGGGTAATTTCCACTTAGTTCTTCGCTTAAGTCAAGAAAATGCCGTCTGCTAGCACGTCTTTGGTTTCTTTCCACATTAGACACTGATACTTATTGTCTAATTGGTCGCTGCTTTCCAAAATGATGCACTTCTTATGTTTCACACGGCACAGTTTTTCGTACACCACTATTTACCGTTTATCTGAATATTTCTGAGTGGGTATTGTCTTTTGTAATCTTGCCAACATTGCAACTAGTTTGTCTTTGACCTACATTTTTTTTTTCTTTTTCTCAGTAGTTAATTATATGTGCGTCATTCTATTTAATTTTTAAGTTATGTAAGGGCGATGAAAAGTAGTGATGGAGATTTTTGGGACTAATAGGTGGGGGAGGAAGAAGCAAAGATGAGTCTACACAAGTGCGTAGCAGCGTGATGTAGTGAGTTGTAGGAAAAGGTGAGGAGTAACAAGTTGGTGGAGGGGGGGGGGGCAAGTGAGGGTTGCTTGGGAGAGGGTGAGGGATGGAATGGATCATTTTCTTTTTCACGTAATTTCTTCAATTATTTGGTCACTTCACAACTGTTTATTTTTAGTTAACGCTTTGTGAATGTGGAAATTTCCTTGGAAAGGGAAGAGGTGTCCGTCTTTGTTGATTCTTATGATGTTCATATCTTTATCAGCAGTGCTTGGTCTGTGGTATTCCTGTTTTAGATCATCTGCAAACGTTGAATGGTTTGTACCGTATTTCAATGTTCTGATACACTTGATATCTCGTGTCAAATGTCGTGCCAGTCATGCCGATGTGTATTTTTTCGCAATCTCTGTAAGTGAGCTGATAGATGCTAAATTGTTAGCATCTGTGTTTTGTATTAAGTTGTTTGTTTTGTAAGAAGTGTTTATGCGTTCAAATATGGTACAGAATGTTCAACGTTTGCGGATCGTCTCAAACAGGAATACCACAGAAAAGGCAATATTGAAAAAGATATGAACTTCATAAGAATCAGTAAAGACAGACACCTCCTCCCTTTCCAAGGAAATTTCCACATACACATGTAAAAGAAAAGGGTCGTTTTCGTCCTTCACCCTCTTCCACTCAACCCTCCGCACCCTCATACTCCCCCCCCCCCCGTCCAAAATTTCATTTCGTCTGTAGTTGCTTGCCTTTTCCTGTAACTCACTCTCCATCACACTACTGTGCGCTTACGCCCACTCATCTTTGCTTCCCATCCTCCACTTACTGATTACAAAATACTCCATGACTAAGACTTCGTTGCTCTTACACAGCATATAATTACACTTAAACATAATTAAATAGAGTAACACATATATAATTAATACAGAGAGAAAGAAAGAAAGAAGTTGGTCAAAGACAGACTGGTAGCAATGTTGGAAACACTACAAACACTATACACACATAGGAGTTTACAAATACACTATAAAGAGTACTGTACGAAAAAGGGTGCTGTGTAAAATGTAAAAAATGCATGGCTCTGCAAAGCAGTGACAAATTAGGCTAAAAGTGTAAGTATTTAAAGAAGAAAAAAATCAACGATGTGCTATCAGACGGCATTTCCTGATGTAGACGAAAAACCAAGAAGGCATTACCGAAAGTAAAAACCAACAAATTGTTAACGAACTGTTTTTCGAGCTTAAAAACAAATCAAATTGTAAATATCTTCAGTTACAGACCACTGATGATGCTTTATTTCGACAAAGCGAAACGGATCTGGTGAGAAAAAGACGCATATTCTTGTAGTTGTAACGATGAACAAAAATATCCTCGGGAACACTAAATCACTCTTACAATAAACAAATAAATACTCATCAATAAAATCTGGATGAGGACCAAAAGAGCTTTCTACCTACCGGTTATGAGTTAGTTTGTAATCTTTTTCGGCATTATCCGAGAGAATTTCCCTCTAGTACACTTACTCCTGTTTAATACATTTACCTTAAGTTTATATAGTTTCTCTTTTTGCGTAATGTGAAACGGCCACACATTATTGTTGCTGAACAAACAGCGCTTAAGACATAGTCTTAATTTCGCTCTTAACTTCAGGTTCCTATTTAGCTGTCACCGTGTGACTGTGGTACTCATCACTCTGAACGGTGTGCAATTTCGTTTGAATTGTGTGTTTAGACTTGCGTGGATTCATATTTGGATACTGCAATCTGCTGCTGCCGTTTTTAGTAATGCACTTTGTGTGTGAACAGTTTTAGTTAACTTTGATGAACATATAACACTGGATGAGATATGATAAACGAATGAAACATATGTCTTCATTGTGACTATATTCGCCTTTTTCGCGTTTTGCACTTTGTTAACGTAATCTTCTTTTGGGAGGAAGTTTAGCACGCACAGTTCTATCATTATTTTAGGGTAATCATAAATTATCACATAGAATTTTGTAGATTCACTGATATTTTTAGTTTAATATGTTATTATTTTCCGGATGGTCTATATACTGCTTTCGACTATTAAAATCGACTACAGTAAAATTACTTCCATGCAAAGTCGTGAAAGAAAGTCAATCTGGCTTAGTCAGGTACTGGTATTAATAATTTTGATGCTCTGTATCAGTGGTGGACGGATTTCTAGGCATGACTCCCAATTCTCACTTTTCTTCTACGGGTATTCTCGACAACACATGGAATTTCTTTAGTATCCTACTGAAACAACCTATACGTTGGGAACAGTATAGGTTTTGGTGCATTTTCTTGGATAACAATGACAGTGTCATTGTGTGTAATGACAGCTTCCCTTCCTTATAACGTTTAAAAAAAATTGTCCATTATTTAGATAGTACTGATAAAAAGTAAAGTTCCATTAACTTGTACTTGGGAAAAATACTTGTTAGAACATGAGTCAATTGACTTGTGTTTACAGCGATAAATTGTAGATTCTCTGAGGTTTATTGATCCTTCTCTATTGGCTGTGTTTGTCTCTATACCGATTCCTCAGGCTAGTGTAGGATACTGTTGTCAAACTAACCCTTACAACTGTCTCATGCATCATCCCACCTGTACGTATCGATTTGAGACTGTGCTGGTCTCAGAACAGGTCTGCTGATTCTGTGCATTGAAAACAACAGTTCCACAATTAAGGCAATAGAGTTGAGCGACAAGCACGTGGACGCATGCCGACCGACATCGTCGCCATCACATTAAAACAGAAAAAAGTACGTGTTCAGCCGGTTTGTCCAGTGACTTGAGGACATGAAATTGCCCTAGACTTCGCACAGCTCGCACGGAGGGTGTGGAAGAATGAGGTATGCGGGGAGTAGAAGATGAACCAGAAACAAGTGTGCAAGGAATTTTGCCCTAGAAGTCACTTGATTCACGCCACTTACAATATGAGCAAAGGTATAAGATTTTGGTGACTGGAAAGAAGTTACAAATGGCGTCCCACAAGGCTCTAATTCAGGTCCCCTCTTAATCCTTATTATCTTAATGTATCTGAATGACCTTCCATTTAACATTTAACAACCACAACTAGTATTTATTGCGGACCATACCAGCGTTATAATAAATACTGTTAGAGATGAAGCCACAGTAGATATTCTTAATGGTCTGTATCAAAAAAATGTTAAGTAGTTTTCTGAAAATTGACTACCCCTAAAGTTGAGAATACGAATTATATTCAGTTCTGTACAATAAATAACGTCATAACAATAATTGATGTAGCACATTAACGGTAGTCTTTAAACTGGGTACAATTCTCCGAATGTTTGGGTGTTCATATTGATGAAGCTTTGACTTGGAAGAAGCAACTTCTCAAACAGTTAAGTTCGGCTGCTTTCGCTCTTCGTATAATTGCTCATCTTGGAAACAAACGAATCAGCCTTTTGACTATTTGCATATTTCTATTCGATAATGTCTTATGGAATAAGTTTCTGGAATAACTCATCACGTTGAAAAGAAGTTCTGATTGAGCACTGTAACATGTGATGTTCACCGGCGTTTGTCATGTCGGTAACTCTGTGAGGAGTTAGGTATTTTAAGTGCACCGTAATAATACATCGCTAATGAAATTCGTCATACACAATACTTCACACTTTGAGAACAATAGTGAAGTCCAAACCGAAAAACCTAGAGGAAGAAATGACATTTATTGCACAGTATTGAAGTCCTCAGTGGCTCAGAAAGAAGTTCAACGTGCAGCAGCAAACCTTTTTGATCGTTTGCCGAGTAACTTAAAATGTTTGACAGGTAGCAGAGCAAATTTTAAATCTAAAATACACTAATTTGTGTTTGATATCTAATAACTTATAAAAACAGAAGGAAACTGGTTTTTAAGTGTGGCTTCATAAGGAGGGCAAAAAATAATGTGTACATTATACATATCCGGCAAAGTAAATCGTTGCACATCATTTCAATAAAGGGACCAGTCAAGTGATCTACGACGGGGCATCACTACATTTTGTATGCATCTTACGAGAGTACTTAGCGGGAACGTTTAATGAGCAGTGGATTGGTGGGTGACGGCTTTCCACTAATCTGACCTTGATCCCTTAGACTTCTATGGGCATGTAAGGGCACTGCATTATTCCACACCATTAGGTAACAAGAACACATCACAGGAGAGCGTGTACCATGCTTGTGACCAAATACAAGGGTAAAGAAGTGCGTTATTATTTCAGAAGGAAGGATGTAGGATGAGAAGAAGAATGGTAACCACAATGAGCGCCTCCTATGGTACCAACAAACATTCGGCTATCACGGAACAGATTGATCCTCATCCCAACAAGTATTCGACTGCGTACAGACAGTATTGAGCCAAAACATTACGACCACTGACCACCGTGGGACTGAATGCCGTATGGTGTTGTTGCGGGTACGTCACACGGCAAGGAAAGTATATAAGCGGAGCAGAAACTAATGGGGAATCACTGTAGTTACGAACGTACCGCAAATGGAGAAATTCATTTACAGGCGCGACTTTATCAAAGGACGGTATTTTATGGTCCAGCACCTAGCAAAGAAGATCTCGGAAACGGAAAAACTGGCCGTTTGTTTGCGTGCTATTGTTGACTATGGAAAGTGTTTGGCGGGCTGTGAAACCATGAACAGTCAACAAGGTGTTGGACGTCCACGACCCATCACGAAACGTGGAGATCGGAGGCTTGCCCGCAGCGTAACACAGGTAAAGCGTGATGGGCGCCAATCTTTGGCAGATATCATGGCAGAGAACAAGGACAGGTGCAGGCGCAAGTGTTTCAGAACACACCGTTCAGCGGACATTGTTGAACACTGGAATCTGCAACGGATGTTCCTTACGTGTTTTTATGTTGACGCAAACACTTCGTTAATTACGACCGTAAATGGCGCCGGATCATAGAGACTAGACTGTAGATTAATCAGAGCGTGCCAAATGGTTGGAGCAATCGCCATTTTTTTGTTACATCAAATTGCTGTGTCCTGACATTCAGTCATCCAGGCGGACGGCTGCTGGAAACATGCTCCACGCCACGAGCCCCCGGCCGGTGAGGCAGCAGGGGACTACGCTAACATTGTTATAAACCACTTGCATCCCTTCATGCTTTATGCCTTCCCCTATGCCGATGGTATCTTCCAGTTAGATAACTGTCTTCCTCACCAGGCCACAACAATCATACAGGGGTTTGAGGAACACGACAGTGAACTCTCCTTGATGCCTTGGCCACTAAATTCGCCTGATCTGAAGCCGACGAAACGCATCAGTGACGCCCACAAACCACAGGCCCGCAATTTACGGGAACTGTGTAACCTGTGCCTAGAATCTGACGCCACATACCCTCAGAGGCTTGCCACAGGCTAGTCGAATCCATACCACGCAGAACCACAGCAATTTTACTGTAGTAAGCGGAACCGACGTTCTTCTAAGCAAGCAGTCCTAATATTTTGGCTCAACATTAAACATATACAACGGAGTACCCCAAAAGAATCGGAATTATTTTTTAAAAGCTATATAGTTTCAAATTGTTTACAAAACACCCTTATTTTCTTCAAAATACTCCTCCATTACAATAAACAAAAATTACGCGAAGCGAAATGTAGCGTGAGGTGGGCTATGCGAGAGGCGTTCAATGAATTCGAAAGTAAAGTTCTATGTACTGACTTGGCAGAAAATCCTAAGAAATTTTGGTTTTATGTCAAAGCGGTAGGGAGACCAAAACAAAATGTCCAGACACTCTGTGACCAAAATGGTACTGAAACAGAGGATGACAGACTAAAGGCCGAAATACTAAATGTCTTTTTCCAAAGCTGTTTCACAGATGAAGACTGCACTGTAGTTCCTTATCTAGATTGTCGCACAGATGACAAAATGGTAGATATCGAAATAGACGACAGAGGGATAGAGAAACAATTAAAATCGCTCAAAAGAGGAAAGGCCGCTGGACCTGATGGGATACCAGTTCGATTTTACATAGAGTAAACGAAGGAACCTGCACCCCTCCTTGCAGCGGTGTACCGTAGGTCTCTAGAAGAGCGTAGCGTTCCAAAGGTTTGGAAAAGGGCACAGGTCATCCCCGTTTTCAAGAAGGGACGTCGAACAGATGTGCAGAACTATAGACCTATATCTCTAACGTTGAACAGTTGTAGAATTTTGGAACAAGTATTATGTTCGAGTATAATGACTTTTCTGGAGACTAGAAATCTACTCTCTAGGAATCAGCATGGGTTTCGAAAAATACGGTCGTGTGAAACCGAGCTAGCGCTAATCGTCCACGAGACTCAGAGGGCCATAGACACGGGTTCCAAGGTAGATGCCGTGTTTCTTGACTTCCGCAAGGCGTTCGATACAGTTCCCCACCGTCGTTTAATGAACAAAGTAAGAGCATGTGGACTATCAGACCAATTGTGTGATTGGATTGAAGAGTTCCTAGATAACAGAACGCAGCATGTCATTCTCAATGGAGAGAAGTCTTCCGAAGTAAGAGTGATTTCAGGTGTGCCGCAGGGGAGTGTCTTAGGACCGTTGCTATTCACAATATACATAAATGAGCTTGTGGATGACATCGGAAGTTCACTGAGGCTTTTTACGGATGATGCTGTGGTATATCGAGAGGTTGTAACAATGGAAAATTGTACTGAAGTGCAGGAGGATCTGCACCAAATTGACGCATGCTGCAGGGAATGGCACTTGAATCTCAATGTAGACAAGTGTAATGTGCTGCGAATACATAGAAAGAAAGACCTTTTATCATTTAGCTACAATATAGCAGGTCAGCAACTGGAAGCAGTTAATTCCATAAATTATCTGGGAGTAGGCTTTAGGAGTGATTTAAAATGCAATGAATATATAAAGTTGATCGTTGGTAAAGCAGATGCCAGACTGAGATTCATTGGAAGAATCCTAAGGAAATGCAGTCCGAAAACAAAGGAAGTAGATTACAGTACGCTTGTTCGCCCACTGCTTGAATACTGCTCAGCAGTGTGGGATCCGTACCAGATAGGTTTGATAGAAGAGATAGAGAAGATCCAACGGAGAGTAGCGCGCTTCGTAACAGGATCATTTAGTAATCGCGAAAGCTTTACGGAGATGATAGATAAACTGCATTGGAAGACTCTGCAGGAGAGACGCTCAGTAGCTCGTTACGGGCTTTTGTTGAAGTTTCGAGAACATACCTTCACCGAAGAGTCAAGCAGTTTATTGCTCCCTCCTACGTATATCTCGCGAAGAGACCATGAGAATAAAATCAGAGAGATTAGAGCCCCCACAGAATGATACCGACAATACTTCTTTCCACGAACAATACGAGACTGGAATAGAAGGAAGAACCGATAGAGGTACTCAAGGTACCCTCCGCCACACATCGTCAGGTGGCTTGCCGAGTGTGGATGTAGATGTAGATGTACATTTGGCCGACCGCTGCTTTCACTATTCGAAACATTTTTTGCAGTCATCTTTAGAAACGGCTGACAGCTCCTCCCCGTTTTTTTTTTTCCTCGGCTTCTTCAATGCTCTCAAATCGGTGTCTTTTCATGCTCCTTTCCATAAGTGGAAATAAGAAAAAGTCGCAAGGAGCCAGTTCAGGCGAGTAAGGTGGGTGGGGCAGCGGAACAAAGACACTTCTGGCCAAAAAATGTCTAACAGAGGTGGCTGTATGTTCAGGTGTGTTGGGTGGTGTAAGAACCAGTCTCCTATCTGCCACAAATAGGACCATTTTTGACGAACACTTCTGCGCAATCTTCTTAAAACTACCAAGTAAAAGTTTCGGTTGACGGTCTGACCTGGGGGAACAAACTCTGAGTGAACTACGCCCTTGACATCAAAAAAGCAAATAAGCATTTGTTTTGATGTTTTATTTGACTTGACGACATTTTTTTTTTTTGGAAGGGATGATGCTGATCTCTTTCATTGGCTTGACGCGCTGATTTTGGGTCGTAGCCGTAGCACCGTGACTTATCACCAGTAATGGCCTTTGAAAAATAATTTACATCCATTTCAAACTGTTGTTTCAAAGCACCACATGTTTCAACTCGACGTTCCTTTTGATTGTCAGTCAGAACCCAAGGAACAAACTTGGCAGCAACCTTTTTCATTCCATAATATTCTGTTAAATTTCGCTGAACCGAGTACCAAGATAACCAAATAATTTCTGACAGTTGACCGATTGTCTGCCGACGGTCTGTGTGCAGAAGCTCTCGAATTTTTTCAGTTATTTTCGTCGATTACAGCAGTTGATGGCTGTCCAGAACGAGGTTTGTCATCAATCGACATGTCACCGTTTTTAAATCGAGTAAACCACTCGCACACCCGAGTTGTTCCCACAGTGTCATCTTGGTAAGCTGTTTTCAATGTCATAACAGTTTTAGCAGCATTTTTATCGAGATGGAAACAAAATTTCACAGCAGCACTTTGTTCACTTACACTTTCCATTAGAAAAAACGAAACAAGAACAAAATAGCGCTAGCAAAAACAATCTGCAGATGAACAGAACAAGCAAGGTCGATAACACAGGCGGCATGTCAATGAGTCGCACTATACACGTCTACAGGCAGAAATGCGTACTACAAAAGCTCCGCCCACGGCAATGTTTTCCCGTTTTTTGGGTACCACTCGAATGTATAAAACACGAGTCATCAGTACATACTCATAGGATTTTTTTGACTATTTCTGTCTTCCTTAATATCATGGGACATTTTCTTGTCAACAACCAATATACTTAAAAAGCACATCAATCGTGGATTCACTATTATTAACGTATAATTACAAACATCTGAAGATGCTCGTCGCTGGTCGAAATTAATTTCGACTATTAAACACAATGCTCAGTAATTTTCAGTAACATACAAGTGTCGTTGAATATATTATCTCCCTTTTTCCTAGCTCTTAATATACACAGTCCAGTCACAATAATGTGAGTACCACCGATGTTCGATGCCAACGGGGCAGTAAATAGTCGCAGACGGCAGATAGCAGCACTAACAATGGAGGGTATATAAAGCGTGTTCGAGGGACGTGGAAAACAATGAAGTGATTGTCGTAATGTGGAAACGGAGCGATTTTTCTGACGTCTGAATGGCTTTCGAGGCAAAGCTGGAAGGATTTCTGAGACGGCTAACTTTCTAAAGTGTTTGCGTTTCGTCGTGGTTAAAGCGTACCGAGGAAGGCAAAACGACGCTATCCAAAATCGGCGGCGAGTCGATTGGGATGAACAACAGCTACATGGAAATGCATACGGATAAACAGACGTGGAACTGCTGAGAAAGTGACCAACCAGACGAACGAAAGGGCTGTCAACAGCGTGTCCTGAACGACAGTTCAGCGAACTTTGCTGCGTATGTGGCCCGGAGAAGGCGCTTGGTGCATGCACCACTGCTGACTGCCTTTCATCGGCGAAGAAGGCTCGACTCCAAATGAGTGGCAACAGGTGACCTTTTCAGATGAATCACCTTTTATAACCCACGTGACAGATGCCCCATGTATGGCGTGAAATGTCTGAAAGCATAGATCCGGAAGGATCCAGAGGGGAGGAGGGAGTGTTATGGTCTGCAGGATGTTTACGTGGCATGGCTCGGGTCCCGTCATTCTGGAAGGCACAATAGATCAAACAAGTTTGCATCTATCCTTGGAACTACGTCTACTCCTGCATGCAGTTTGTTTTTCCTCTAGATGATGGCGTCTATCAGCAGGACAACGTAACGTGTCGTACATGTCGCAGTGTACGTGTGGCTGAAGAGCACTAGGATGAGTTTGCCGTACTCCCCTGACCACCAAACTCACCGAATTTAAAGCCAAAGGAGAATCTATGGGACCATCTCGACTGGGTTGTTCGCGGCACGAATCCTAAAGCAAAATGCCTAGCGTAACTAGCAACGGCACTGAAGTCGATAGCGTTCCACATCCCTGTCGATACTTTCGAGATCCCCTATGACTCTCTCATACCACGTCTTGCAGCGGACTGCGCTGCAAAGTATGGTTATTCAGGATTTTAAAAGGTGGTCACATTGATGTGACTGGATAGTGTACATAGGAAAAAGTCCTCTTAAGTTATTCAGATCTGATGTATTTTCTGGACGTGTGCTAATTTTCAAGCAATTCCGACAGATGGCAGAGCCGTATTGAACCATGAAATTGGCGTCCATACAAGACATGTTACATGTAATGTGCTGTAATTGAATTATTGCCTGTGTAAGAAAAATAAATAAAAAAAATGTGGTGAACTTCCATAAACGTTTGTGTGCAGTGTATGATAATGATGCAGTTGACAGGAGTACTGTTGGGCGATAGTAAAGAAAGTTAAAAGGATCATGAAGCGCAGAAACTAAGCTCCATGATCAGCCACGATCGTGACGTCCTGTAACAGCCAGTGCTCACGGTATGGTGAATCGCGTGGAAGGTGTTATTCAAGACAGCACCCTCTGCTGGCAGGGTAATGATTACAACCTTCTGGGATAGTGATGGTGTCATTATCACGAGATCACGAGTATTTTAACAAAAACTTAAGCCATTAATTGAGAGGTATATCTGAAGGCTATGAACAGACTCAAGAACTGTGTTGGACGTGTTCGGACTGACAAGATTACAAAAGAATATTGCTCCATCACGGCAATGCACGCCCACACAAAAGTCGCAGAAACTGGGAACACATAGCCAAATTTGGGTCATTCGCGTCATTTGCGTCATTCACACTGTAGTGCAGACCTGGCGCCCCCGGACAGCAAACTGGTTCGGCCACTTAAGTATTCTGTACGTGGGACACACTTTGGAGATGAGGTGAGCGTCATCAGTCTAATTCTTGCACTGAAACTATGGCTATGAATGATAGAACACGTCTCAAGTTCAAGCAATATGATTTCTTGAAGAACAAAAATCTTCTCTATAAAAATTAAGATGTACTCAGTCGTGGCAAGCAAGCGGTTGGTCGGTCGGTCGATTCATGACTGTCCCTTGGTTGGGTTCGCACGAATTAAGTGTGGTTAAACTCACCACCTGTCTCACCTAAGTGAACGAGGGCAGACCGATCCACTGGAGACTCTTGAGTGCCGTTCCCTTAATTATCCTTTTAAAAGTGTTAATGTTGTTGTAATTTAACTGTATTTTATATTTTTAATTTGGCAAGGTTAGTTGTGGGCCTTCGGCCTTGGAAACACATTCTTAGAGTTTCCTTCAAGTCCAAACATTATCGCCTTCGGCTCATGAAAGGTTATTGTAATTTCCTGTGGGCCTTCCGCCGTTGGCGTTGAAAAAGGAAATTTTTAAACCTAATTTATTGTTAAACCGATTGTTGCAATATACCGGGTGTTACAAAAAGGTACGGCCAAACTTTGAGGAACATTCCTCACACACAAAGAAAGAAAATATGTTATGTGGACATGTGTCCGGAAACGCATACTTTCCATGTTAGAGCTCATTTTATTACCTCTTTTCAAATCACATTAATCATGGAATGGAAACACACAGCAACAGAACGTACCAGCGTGACTTCAAACACTTTGTTACAGGAAATGTTCAAAATGTCCTCCGTTAGCGACGATACATGCATCCACCCTCCGTCGCATGGAATCCCTGATGCGCTGATGCAGCCCTGGAGAATGGCGTGTTGTATCACAGCCGTCCACAATACGAGCACGAAGAGTCTCTACATTTGGTACCGGGGTTGCGTAGACAAGAGCTTTCAAATGTCCCCATAAATGAAAGTCAAGAGGGTTGAGGTGAGGAGAGTGTGGAGGCCACGGAATTGGTTTGCCTCTACCAATCCATCGGTCACCGAATCTGTTGTTGAGAAGCGTACGAACACTTCGACTGAAATGTGCAGGAGCTCCGTCGTGCATGAAGCACATGTTGTGTCGTACTTGTAAAGGCACATTTTCTAGCAGCACAGGTAGAGTATCCCGTATGAAATCATGATAACGTGCTCCATTGAGGGTAGGTGGAAGAACATGGGGCCCAATCAAGGCACCACCAACAATGCCTGCTCAAACGTTCACACAAAATCTGAGTTGATGAAGTGAATGGACAATTGCGTGCGGATTCTCGTCAGCCCACACATGTTGATTGTGAAAATTTACGATTTTATCACGTTGGAAAGAAGCCTCATCCGTTAAGAGAACATTTGCACTGAAATGAGGATTGACACATTGTTGGATGAACCATTCGCTGAAGTGTACCCGTGGAGGCCAATCAGCTGCTGATAGTGCCTGCACACGCTGTACATGGTACGGAAACAACTGGTTCACCCGTAGCACTCTCCATACAGTGACGTGGTCAACGTAACCTTGTACAGCAGCAACTTCTCTGACGCTGACGTTAGGGTTATCGTCAACTGCACGAACAATTGCCTCGTCCATTGCAGGTGTCCTCGTCGTTCTAGGTCTTCCCCAGTCGCGAGTCATAGGCTGGAATGTTCCGTGCTCCCTAAGATGCCGATCAATTGCTTCGACGTCTTCCTGTCGGGACACCTTCGTTCTGGAAATCTGTCTCGATACAAACGTACCGCGCCACGGCTATTTCCCCGTGCTAATCCATAGATCAAATGGGCATCTGCCAACTCCGCATTTGTAAACATTGCACTGACTGCAAAACCACGTTCGTGATGAACACTAACCTGTTGATGCTACGTACTGATGCGCTTGATGCTAGTACTGTAGAGCAATGAGTCGCATGTCAACACAAGTACCGAAGTCAACATTACCTTTTTGTAACACCCTGTATATTTCCTTAATTTTCAGAATTTAACTTTGCGGCCTTCAGCCATGTTATTGCGTTTATTTATGTCTTTCTGTGCACCTTTTCAGCCATCAGAACATCTTAAAACATAGTGGCCTTCTGCCTTCAGTTAACGTCATGGTATATTTGGAACTTTGAAGATTTAATCCGGCGGCCTTCAGCCGCTCCACATGCTGATGTCATATACGTATACGATTTGTTTATTCGTAAATTTCACTTTGTGTCATGTCTTTTCAAAATTGAATTTATTCTAAATCATCTGTTGGGAGACCTTCAGCCGAGATTCGAATTTAATTATTTCAAAAATGTGTGAACTAAATGATAATAAATTACAACTGTGAAATGAATCCGACCGCAACTCAATTGGTCCTTTCCACAATCCTAATTACCTGTTAGTCCTGCGTGATTTATCGGGTGTCTCAGTATTTAGGGTATGGAGTGATTCCTCTCCATCCAGTCCAGTATGTAGTGAAAATCGCAGCCGCACGTGTATGCACCACAGTAAACACAATATAGTCCGCTGGAGAACACTGAAGTCCTTTGTTCAGGAGATACGGCTTCTCGCCTCGAAAGCTTTGTGCAGCCGAGAAGGGCTTAGCCGGAGGTAAGCGAGCTGATGTGAGGCCCGTCAGCTGCGCGAGATAAAGCACGCCTGAGCGAGCTGGAGGGCGTCTAGACGCGCGGGTCTTGAAGAGCGTCAGCGTGGCGCCGCTGCGGCAGTCGCCAGCACCGTCTGGGTCTGCGCCGTCAGCCACAGCAAACACCTGCAGAGCCGGCGCACCTGCCGCTGTTTACAATACGACCGCTGTCGGACGTTGTTCTCAGCTGTAGCACGGAATCTCACTGCAGGGACCGTGCGAGCCGGCGCAGTGCTTGCGACACTGGACCCGCGTCAGCGAGAAGTGTCGTTAGAATTCCTCTCCGGACCGGCGTAGTTTACTAAATTCAGGGCATCTTCGCTACTCTCCAACTGAAAAAGAGCTCCATGTGGAATGTTTTTACTCTAACCTTGCCTCCTGCTCCATTTAAGTTGAACTGTTTCTATATCTTTACAGCCGAAATAAAGAAGGAAGGTTTTCGTTTAACGGCAAGATCATAACACACGGAGGACGATCTCCGATACGCCGAGGTTGAGGAACGGCGGTATTGTATAAAAACTCTCATTAGTTGTAGATGACAAACGTCTTTTGATAACACGTCTTCGCTGGTCATCGGGACTCAGTTCGAGGTAGGACTCATCGCTGAAGGCAATTCAACAACCGTCAATGAGGTTACAGACAGACAGCAGAGGGATACCAGCCTGAAGGTCACCCTCCTTATGGCCCAACAAGCAGGAGAGATGGCCTGGGGAGGCTCTAACATGCTGCGTGGTGTCTGTCTGTTCTAAGTCGTGTCTCCTCACCACTTTCGCGCAACGACGCTCTGAGCGTGTTTTTTAGGGAATTGACTAGTTTGAAGCTGGGACCTGTTGCTGGTAAGGAGACGCCAGACCACACATGACATATAGTGTTCAGAAGAGTTCAGTGAGACTAGTGATGATATAATCAAATACTTAATGATTTCAGCGTCAGCTCCACTGCACTCCCTGTTAAAGAATCTTAATACCAACTAAATTTAGTGGAAGGGGTTCAAGGCTTTCCTATTTTTAGTTAGCTTGTAAAATAACCTCGAAAAAAGTTTACCATTGGAAATTTTATTCTACTCACAAAACATTTTTTATAAATTGCACTGTTGATAAAAGGAAATATGTTTATGATAAAAACCAACTACATTCAACAAAAATGTGAACAAATATTCCCTGAATGGGTTTGCAAGTTCTACAATGGATCGAAGGATGACCTATGCCATATCACATCTATAATCTACATTTAAATTAAATTTCATAAAAGAGAAAACTATCAAAAATGGTCTACAGTGACCCTCAATTATCTTTAATTACTTATTTAACTTGTTGTCAGTTACAGTGGCTGATGTGGCTTCTCAATAATTATATAACAGAAAAATCATCGCATTTCAGATTTTAACTTCAAGTAGCAAATGTGAATACCATGAGCTTCACTTGACGATCGACACTAGTATTACGCAAAAAGGGAATGTAACAGATCAGACTTCTGCAGTTCTGAGTGAAGCCTTATGCGCACAGCATCGCGTGCGTTCATTACCTTGTTGGTTAGGCAGTGTCAGGGGGCGGCAGGCGGCGCAGCTCCACACACCTCGCCGTCTCGGAAGCAACTCCTTCTAACTTCTCTTTACTACCATTTACCGAAGTTGGTTTAAGAAAAAGGTATCTGGCTGTGTTTACAACTGACCAGTCAGGGTCTCAATGTTAACCTTAAGCTCCGCCTACAAAAATTCTGTCTATCCAATGAGAAACGTTATACTTTTCGTGGTGGGGCAATGTTTTTAATGTTTGCAACGTTACAGAGACGCGTATAGTCTCACGCTAAAACTTTCAGCTGGTGTGGCCCTTTTAAGTGTTATCGTAAGATCTATACTGTTATTCTGGAGGGCTCCAACATGGGCTGGGGGTGGTCTTGGTGGTCGGCTGGCGACGTGGGTGTCTGTCCCTTATCGTAGGTCCTCCTAGCCTACACGATTCTACTCTCGGCTTCTGTTCTCGTTTCTCCCCTCGGAACTGCGTCTTTCACGGTGGGAAGGTATGACATGCATTTAGGCATTCTTGTGTTAGTCTGTGGTATTCCCTTTGCTGACTCGTCGATCGTATTACTTTGGTTAATATAATGTCAGGATTTATTCGGAACTATGTGACATACTGTCGGATTTGCTATCATGTCATGGTTTTCATGGAAGGTGTTGGATTTGCCTTACACCTTACAAGGCAAGGCAATCTGGACTTGCACTCCTGCAATATAATGCTTGGCCGTACAAGGCGAGACGTGCTACTGCTTATCTTCGGACTTGCGAAACCCTACCTTGGCCAGCAATATCGTCGTATCTCACCCCAAACTGAGAACGTTTGGGGCATTATGGGTTGGGCTCTCTAACGGAGCTAAAACCTGACCTCTGCTTGCACCGCTACAATACTACCAAAGCGAAGTCCTCGAAGGTGCTCTTTGAGTTTTGGAAACAGATGAAAATCGGATGGGACCAAGTCGAGGCTTTACGGAGGACGGCCGACAACAGCGAACCCAGGGCGTAGGATTCCTGCGGATGTTTCAGCGCTCGTGCGATGTCTGACATTGTCGTATTGAAAGATAGGGTGCTCCATATTTGGGTGATGTCTTCGAATTGGCCGGCCGCGGTGGTCTAGCGGTTCTAGGCGCTCAGTCCGGAACCGCGCGACTGCTACAGTCGCAGGTTCGAATCCTGCCTCGGGCATGGATGTGTGTGATGTCCTTAGGTTAGTTAGGTTTAACTAGTTCTAAGTTCTAGGGGACTAATGACCTCAGAAGTTGAGTCCCATAGTGCTCAGAGCCATTTGAACCATTTTTCTTCGAATTGGAAACTC
Source organism: Schistocerca serialis cubense (assembly GCF_023864345.2). Lineage (NCBI taxonomy): Eukaryota > Metazoa > Arthropoda > Insecta > Orthoptera > Acrididae > Schistocerca > Schistocerca serialis. The sequence goes on from NC_064639.1 coordinate 697,653,425, forward strand.
GATTACTGCACGCTTTTTCTCAAGAGGACATTCAACAACCGCAATGCCAAGCCGAATAACAGCTCGTATAAGGGCCAGACGTGGACCAACGCATGACTTATTAGTTTAATTTATGAGGTTCTTTCTTTTGAATAAATCATTCAGTCTTTTCTGTAAGTGTCATGATTTCTTTGTCTGTACATTTACATTATATCTACTGATTACGTCCCATTCCGGTAATTCCTTCGTGGGGCAGTCGGTTCGTTTTATTTGCATTACAGTGTACCTGGTCCCTTCTTGGCACTCTGCCACATACGGGTTGATACGTTGTTGCACATGCTTGGCCCATTCTGCGACAACATTCCTCTTCTGGTCATCCAGTATATGAGGATACGAAGATGGCATCTGTTCTTTCGGACATGTCCAAAAGAACAGATGCCATCTTCATATCGTTAAGGCTAACAGGCTGATGAGCTTCCTCAGTGCGGATGCACACGAATTGCTTGAACTCTTACGGGACTTGGTAGATTGTCTGCCGCGAGTAATGGGTATAGTGGCCGGGGCACTACGAATGTAGTGTGTGGACTGTAAGTTGAGAATCTTGGTCTCAGGGGGAGCGTGCGCGCAATAAATCCCTGCAGTCGCACTATACTATGTGCCCTCCGTGGTTCAGATGGATAGAGCGTCTGCCATGTATGCAGGACATGCAGGGTTCGAGTCCTGGTTGGGGCACACATTTTCAACTGTCCCCGTTGGCGTATATCAACGCCTGTCAGCGGCTAATGGTATTGATTTAATTGCAATTTCATTCAATATATGAGGAAGCTGCCTGCGGCGACGTACTCCAAGTCTCGACTGGTCACAAGCTTGTTCAGTATGGTTCACGTCAGCAGGTACCGCAGACCATTCCGGTAGGTTGCTTCCTTATTCCCTCAGAAAGATTTCAAGACGTGGCCGCGATATGGTCGTGTATTTTTGTCTTCCAAGATGCGCCGTTCACGAAAATGTTGTTTGCATGCATGAACAATAGGTTAGACACTTTGCAGCCTTCAGATCACTCCAGGTAGCGAAGAGGCGCGTCCGGCGTTTGTGTTCGATACCGCCCCATAGCGTGTCTGGCCCATCTGCCAGCCGGCTCCATGAAAAAAAGTGCCTGAGGCTTCTGGCCACGTTCATTCTTCCCTACGCGAATAATCAAGCTTCAGACAAATCCTGCACTTGTCGAAAAGGAGAACACGACGCTATGGTGAAGGTTGTTCTCCAGGTACTCTCTTGCACACCTACATCGAACACGCTGAGGGATGATTCTGTTGCGGGCGGGTGTGGCCGAGCGGTTCTAATCGCCTCAGTCTGAAATTGCGCGACCGCTACGGTTCGAATCCTGCCTCGGGCATGGATGTATGTGATGTCCTTAGGTTAGTTAGGTTTAAGAAGTTCTGAGTTCTAGGGGACTGATGACCTCAGAAGTTTAGTCCCATAGTGCTCAGAGCCAACCATTTAATTATTCTGTTGTTTTTATTAGACGCATACAGACGGGCGGTTGCGTGGTGTATGGAGCGCTGTAATCCTCCCAGTTTCAGCCAAATGCCATGTAATCTCCCTCCCTCCTTCCTTCTTCCATCTATTGTCCACATTAAATAATGTCAACCAAGTAATTAATAAACAAAGTTTAAAACATCCCCTTAGAAAAATTTACGAATTTACTGTGCTGATAAACCTCTTACGTTATTTGATTTACAAACAGCTGAGCAGAACTAAACGTACCCAGATATTTCTCTCTTTACTTATTCTGATCAACAGTAAACTGACACATAATATTTTTAATGCAACGCAATCTGACTTTCAATAATCCCTACAAAAGAATGGCCCTGACTAACTATAACCAATACCTTTCATGAATCATTTACCTCTCAAACATCTTCGTTACTCGAACTACCGCAATGCAGTGAGTGCCAATACTGCTAGCTAAATAAAAGATCCTAACTATTGAAGGCGCTAACTACTGATCGGCATGGTTAGCAAATGAAAGAGAACAAACAATGTATTTACCTTAATAATGTTCAAAAGTCATCATATATATATATCAGTTCTTGATATCCAGTATTACCAATTTACTCTTTCTGATGGACACACGTCCAGGTCGCCCGCTCTCAAAATTCTGCCATCTGTCTCCCCACATCCACCACTGCTGGTGGCTCAGCTCCAACTGCGCAACGCTACGAGCTGTTAACATCCAACTGCCCAGCACTACAATAGCCAACAACAATGCAAACCAGCTACAGACTGCACACAACACAGTGAGTGATTTTCATACAGAGCGCTACGTGGCGTTACCAACATAAAAACCGAACAGCCTACTTACAAGTTTTTTATGAAGATTTGAGAGGAGTGGAACAATGAAAAGGAGTGCACGAACATGCACACACACACACACACATATACACACACACACACCAATGGGCACTTTGTCAAAGGCGTTCCCAGAATGGAAGCAATGAAATATGCAGCGAGAGAGAGCAAGGACGCGGCAGGCTCGTCTTCTGAAAACCTGCTCACGTATGTATAGGCAAGTAAACGTAAAATTGTCGAGCAACTGATCTAGATGAACCAAGGCCTACCAACAGTGTTTTCTCAACGACACTTCAGCGAAAGGACTGTGCAGCAGGCGCCTGGTTCATGCACCCATCCTAACTGCTGTTCATCGCCGGCGATGGCTGGGATTTTGCAAGCCAGTATCGTAACTGGTTGGTCTAAATGGCTTTAAGAACTATGGGACTTAACATCTGAGGTCATCAGTTTCCCTAGACTTAGAGAAACCCAACTAACCTAAGGACATGAAACACATCCATGGCCGAGGCAGGATTGGAACATGCGACTGTAGCAGCAGCGCGGTTCCTAGAACCGATCGGCCACAGCGGTCGGCTCCAACTGGACGTCCACTGAGTGGCGATAGGCGACCTCTTCAGATGAATCACGTTTTATGTTCCTTCAGATTGATGGCCGTTCACGGTTACGGCGTGAAAAGTCTGAAAGCGAACACCCTGCAACAACTGTCGGAAGGCGTTCCCTGGGTGACCTCGTCATCCTGGAAGGCACAGTGGGTCAACGTAAGTATAGAATGTGTTTATCTTGGAGGATCATGTAGACCCCTACATGCAATTTGCTTTTCCTCCTCATCTACCAGCAGAACAACGCAACTAGCTATACAGCTCGCAGGGTACGTGCGTGATTCGAAGAGCACCAGGATGAACTTACTGTACTCTCCTGCCCACAAAACTCACCGAATTTAGACCCAGTCGAGAACCTGTGGAACCACCTCGGTCAGGGGTGTTCTCGTCATGGATCCTCAACTGGGAAATCCAGTGCAGCTGGCCACGGCGCTGGAGTCAAACCTGTCGGCACCTTCTGGAACCTCAATGTCTCTCTTCCTGCACGTCTCGCGACAGTCCGCACTGTAGAAGTTCGTTATTCAGGTTTTTGAAAGTTGGTCATATTAACGAGACCCGACAGTGTAGCTTTGCCGCTCAAATGTCTCCATTGAGCAGATTCTCCATCACCAGGCTCCGGATATCAACTCAAGCGTTGGTGACCTGAAAGGAATTGCCCACGACTGTTCTCTGGCCCAAGCCCATGGGGAGCGCCTCTCACAGACGGAAAAACGCAGCTACACAGTGGGGAATGCAGCGAACGTGCATTTTGTTCTGTGCCGTTGCCTTCAGGCTGTCAGGAGTCGAGGTATCCCTCCGCATAACGACCAAAATTGGCACCACTTTTTAAAGCACAAATTATTTAAAAGCAGCTTTCCCGCCTTGAATTACAATATTATTGTTAATTTAAGTTAACGTGTTATCGATGCCTCAGTTCATGGGACAGAAATTGACGTGGGGGACAATTTAGCCAGTGACTAGCTATTCTGACAATTTACAATTATCACATGTCGCACCCCTTTCAGAAAGGAATTATTACGTTCTCTTTGCTGTGCATCGTTTCGGCAGGCTGCATGGAGTGCAGGTAATCCGTGTTTCCCTGAAATGACAGTGAGTGCTTCGTGTGTTCCTGAAATGACTTCGAGGTGTGTTGTAGACAGAACAGAGTACAAATCTCATTGTCCTGGTCACGTTTAGAAACACAGTGCGCCCCATTGAACTGTTCTGAGAAGGGGCACAGCAGACCATCTTTATACAGGTATCTGCAGACAGAAAAGTGTTAAAGGACAGGGTTTCCACCAAGTCATGCGTACTATTGAGGTCAGGAGCGTGCTGCCAAATTTGATCAGCAGCCCTTGTTCACTGAGGTTTTTCTACTGAATTTTATGCATATATTAAAAAACAAATAGGTATTAAATGTTGCAGGGAAGAAGTGTACACGTGTTGGAATGTTTCAGAAAGGCTGCTGATAAAACTACTTTGCACATCCTATACTCGCAACTACCGTCGACATTGTCTGTTCGGCTTCAGAAAATGTGTAAGTAAGCTGTTTAGCTTTTTATGTTGGTAACGCCACGTAGCGCTCTATATAAAAATCACTGACTGTGCTATGTGCAGTCTGTGGCTGGTTTGCATTGTTGCAATTTGCTATTCTAGTGTTGGGCAGTTGGCTGTTAAAAATGCGTAGCGCAGTGTTGCCAATTTAGCGACTTTGTCGCTAGAAATGGCGACTTTTGCCTTCGTCTTAGCGACAAAAAAAACTTTTTAGCTACAAAAATTATTTAGCGACTTATCTGGCGACTTTTGGAGTACTGACGACTTTTGAAGTACAAATCAAAATTATTTTGGGCCAGTATTTTCATTAACAAAACTAAGATTTTAACTATAGAATGGGTACTACACTGACTTTGTTCTATATTTACTAAGTTAAATTAAGTTCTTAGCAGATCATGTAGCATTGTTCAGCATTTAGTAAACCTGAATGTGGGAATTGCCTACAGAGTAAGAAAACCTTGACCATAGAACAATTCATCATTCATTACCCACTAGCGTATTGACCTATAATTCTTCAACTTTAGAACTCCTTTTATTTTTCGAATTGACAAACAACATACGTAATATTAAGTATAATAAAATACATTTCTGTCCAGCAACCTCTAATTTTTCGAAATGTTAATTCGCAGTCAAATTATTACCATATGCACAGTGGTAACGCAAGAACAATTCGGTGGGGGTAACTCAGACATTATTACGTTTTAAACAATGAACAATAGGACTGATATCGAGTTACCGAGTGAGTAGGTTGTTTCATGACCTCTAGTTCGCCTGAGTTTTAATGTATTTTCAGTGATTATAAATTGTTGAAACTTATGTTGTGGTGGCTTACATAATGGATTTACCGCAGAAGAAGAAGCAGTACGCTCAAAACTATCGGGACGCGTGGGAAGCAGAACCTGAATTCAATGGGTGGCTGAAACCAGTCGTTGGAGACTTATCCAAGGCAAGATGTCAAGTATGTGCATCAGAGTTTTATGCTAAATTGTGTGATATTAGAAAGCATTCGAAAACTATTAAGAATAAACAAAAAATTGATTTTAAAGAAACACAAACCACCTTACCTGTGAAAGTTGTTCCGAAAACTACAGTTAGAATATCAAGCAGAGTGGAAGGCGCCCTTTCTTTATTTATTGCTGAACATTGTTCTATTTTAGCTGTAGATCATTTAGTAATACTGTGCAAGAAGGTATTTCCCGGTGATGAGGGTGCTAAAAATATGCAATTACATCGTACAAAGTGCACTAACATTATAACTGAAGTTTTGGCTCCATGTTTTAAACAATCATTGGTTGAAGATACAGGCAACCAAAAATACAGTGTACTAATAGATGAATCCACAGATGTATCAATATCTAAAATGCTAGGTATCGTTATACGGTACTATAGTGTAAACAACCAAACCATTAGATCAGCATTTCTCAAACTCGCTGTAGTAGAAACTGCAGATGCAAGAAATCTGGCTGCTGTTCTTGTGAATTCTTTGAAAGATCTCAAACTTCCAATCGCTAATATGGTAGGAATTGGCACAGATAATGCTTCTGCAATGGTTGGAATAAACAATGGGCTTTTCGAACAACTCAAGAGAGAATATGGCTTGAAGCATTTGGTATTGATCCCTTGCATTTGTCACTCTCTTCAGCTTGCAGTTTCGCACGCCTCAGTGAATACCATACCTAGAAACATAGAGTTTCTTGTACGGGAAACCTACAATTGGTTCTCCATTTCACCCAAAAGACAAGAGGAATATAAAAAGGTTTATGAGACAATAAATTGTGGAAAACAGCCACTAAAAATTTTGAAGGTCTGTGCAACACGTTGGCTTTCAATTGAACCAGCAATACGAAGAATTCTGGAGCAGTGGGAAGAACTAAAGCTACATTTTTCACTTGCCATGGTTCAAGACAATTGTTACACTGCCGATCTTTTGTACAAGGTGTATTGTGATGATCAAATCATCTTTACATATTTTACCTTAAACATGCTTTAAAAGACGTACAAATAGCAATAAAAGCTTTTGAAGGAGAAGACAATGACCCCACTAAATTACTAGATACACTTGTATTTCTCATGCAGTCGCTCGCACAAAACATAGTTTTTCCAACTGTTGATTTGTTGACAACACCAGTTCCAAGCGAATGTATGTACGGAAATCCGAACCTTGGCTTTATGTTTGAACAGAAATTGTCTGAGTCAAGTTTGTCTGAAAAAAATAAAGTTTATTTGAAGAAGAGATGCATTCAGTTTAGTCTGAAACTCATAAATGAAATTCAACAAAGACTGCCAAGTAACGTTACGATCCTGAAAAAAATGTCAATGCTGAATGTTGAAGAAACACTAAAAGTGAATAAAAATAATGCTTTAGCGGATGTAGCCAAAGAATTGGGTTTTAGTGGCGATTTCATAGTCGGTATACTGCAAGAATGGCATAATATCAACTTTGTTAGGTGGAATAACACTACTAACACTGTTAGATTTTGGAGTGAGGTTTTGCAGTAAAAAAATTCCGCAGTGGAGAATCCTTTTTCTTTGATTTCACAGCTAGCAATGACTGTTGTAACCTAATTTGAGTTCTTGCTTTCTTTTGTTACAAATATGGTTGTATATTTCTAGTATATTTGACTACTGTGATTGAAACAACAATTTGTGTGTTGCGTCTATTATGATAACATGTTTAATTAAACGTTAGCATATTTTATATGTATGTTGTTGCAAGTGATGTATCATTTAATTAAGACAATATAGCAATTATGTATGAGACAATTTTTATTAATATTTTATTAGCCCCCCCCCCTCCCATGCACACACACACACACACTGGTTTATTGCACCATTCACAGCACGAAATTTTCAGTACACCCCTAGTAAAATCAGTTTTAGCGACTTTCTAGCGACTTTCGATATTGAATCTAGCGACTCGGGTTTTTTAGAGTTGGCAACACTAGCGTAGCGTTGCGCAGTTGGAGGTGAGCCACCAGCAGTGGTGGATGTGGGCAGAGAGATGGCGGAGTTTTGAGAGCAGATGATCGGGACGTGTGTCCATCAGAGACAGAAAATTTGTAAGATTGGGTGTCATGAACTGATATATATATAATGACTTTTGAACATTATTAAGGTAAATACATTGTTTGTTCTCTATCAAAATCTTTTATTTGCTACCTAAGCCTATCAGTAGTTAGTCCCTTCAGTAGTTAGATTCTTTTATTTAGCTGGCAGTAGTGGCGCTCGCTGTACTGCAGTTGTTAGAGTAACGAAGATTTTTGTGAGGTAAGTGATTCATGAAAGTCTTGGTTCAATTGGCTCTGAGCAGCATGGGACTTAACAGCTGAGGTCATCAGTCCCCTAGAACTTAGAACTACTTAAACCTAACTAACCTAAGGACATCACACACATCGATGCCCGAGGCAGGATTCGAACCTGCGACCGTAGCGGTCGCGCGGATCCAGACTGAAGCGCCTAGAACCGCTCGGCCACCACAGCCGGCTGATTCATGAAAGGTATAGGTTATTGTTAGTCGGGGCCATTCTTTTGTAGGGATTATTGAAAGTCAGATTGCGTTGCGCTAAAAATATATTGTATGTCAGTTTAGTGTTCATCAGAACAAGTAAAGAGCGAAATGTCTGAGTACGTTCAATTCTGCTCAGCTGTTCGAAAATCAAATAACGTAAGGGGTTTACCAGCACAGTCATTCATTAATTTTTCTAAGAGGACGTATCAAATGTTTAAAAAAGCGAATAGTTCTGGAATTACATTATTTCTGATTCCGAAAAACGTCAACTGCCGAATGTATTAACGTTACCGTTTACTACAGTTCTATGAGGCACAGTCGTTTGGTTCCATAAAGTCTAAATGTACACGATATTTTTGCGGTAGGAAACAGGTGTGCGTGGTTGGCGGGTGCTAGCCACGAGCGTCACCACGATAGTAAACGTTCTGTTTAATTACGGGGGAGTAGTGAATAATTGGTGATTTAGTTTAAAACCGTGGCTGAAAACTCGCACTTATTATCAAACTGTTAGGGATACCAGTTAACGTGTGTAATAAAACTCTCGTTGGTTAGGTCGTTATTATTATATTTTTAATTGACTCGAAATATGCAGCTTGGATGACAAAGGCAATAGGGCACGATTACGTTTAAACATCGAAAATTAACTATTTTAATTTCTCTCACAGGAAGTTTGAAGCGTGAGGTAGGTTCTGAAGGATCAGTTCGACAATGTTTTTCACTGAAGGGATATGTCCGTTGTCCGCAGCTCGTGGTCGCGCGGTCGCATTCTCGCTTCCCGCGCCCGGGTTCCCGGGTTCGATTCCCGGCGGGGTCAGGGATTTTCTCTGCCTCGTGATGACTGGGTATTGTGTGATGTCCTTAGGTTAGTTAGGTTTAAGTAGTTCTGAGTTCTAGGGGACTGATGACCATAGATGTTAAGTCCCATAGTGCTGAGAGCCATTTTTTTGATATGTCCGCCTGCTTCCAACGCGCAGTATTAGTTTGCCAGATTGGACCAATTACTGTTAGCACCTTGAACGGGCTACAAATCCATTACTAATATAAAAAGCAATTTGCAAGCCTGGCGATTACGACACCGGATAGTTTCGTGCAGCTGCGTCCGCAGCTCGTGGTCGAGTGGCTAGCGTTTCTGTCTTTGGATCACGGGGTCCTGGGTCCGATTCCCGGCCGAGTTGGGAATTTTATCCGTCCGGGGACTCAGTGTCTGCGATGTCCTCATCATTTCATTATCGCCTTCGTGACAGTGAGTAGATTGCACTGTGAAAAAATAGGTACTTCGTACGGGAGCTGATGACCGCGCAGATGGGCGCCCCACAATCGAAACATCATCGTCGCCCTGGCAGCTATAGGTAAATCGATTGTCAGAGCTGATGAAAACAAAATACAATTTAACTGCAGAGGATGTTTTTTAGATAAAAAAAATGTGCTACTAAGTTTTGGAAGCTGTGGTTAGGTAGTATTCATATCAGTTACTATTTTTTTCTTTTGTTCCGTCACTCGAATAGTATAAAACAGGATTAAACGTCCTCGGTTCCCTTGAAAAGGTATGGCCGATTTCCTTCCCAATCTTTGACACAATCCGAGCGTGTGCTCCCTCTCTAATGACTTCATTGTCCACGGGACGTTATGCCCACTCTTCTCAGGATCTTTCTATTGCATTGACCTACGGCACCAGAGGACTACAGATTTCAGCATGTGACACAAATTTCAACTTGACACGCCAACCTGTTCCTGAGAAAAGAAAAAAGAAATCTTCGTGTTAAATAGCTACAAATTAACAATTAATTTCCGGTATTTTTCTTTGGTCGCGTAGTGAAACCTTGCTTCTTGGCAAGTTTCATGATTATGGATCAACAGGTTTTGGTGAGTGAATTTGAAGTATCAGAATACAAGTATGTGACGTAAACATCCGTATCTTTTTCTTGCATACTTAGAAACTTCATTTTTGTACATCGCCAATAAACCACAGACTTTAATAGTTGACATAAAGTTCAATTTGATACGTCTATCCGTTTCTTAGAAAATATTTTTGAACAGTCGGACATACAAACAGGCAGACGGAAGGAGAACGAAGCGATTTTAGAGGAGTATCGCTTGTATTACGCATCCCTCGCCGATTGTTTAGAGTGCACTGAGACAATTGGATGCCCAATGAACACGATGTTTCTCTGTAAACAATTAACACTGTAGGCGATATTGCGGACTCTGTTTACTTTCCAACGAAGAATTATTACAGTAATGAGAGGTGTGTTTGTACCTACTTAATTTAATTGATGTTGAATTTTGTGTTTATTTTACTTGTAGGAAAATACACTTCGCATCGTATGATGCAGTCCACCTCAGCATATCAGTTGAAACAAAAGACCGACAACGAACTCTGTGCTCTGTGTACGTAATCGAGGTAGGCCTGTCGTTTAAATGCATGCGACACGGGATCAGGAGAAACTGAGGAGAATGAAGAGTCTGCGGATGGTGCTACCGTCAATGTCAAATGTGGAAGCCGGAGAAGAAATTTCTTGAAATAAAAAATAAGAATAATTTATTTGTACTAATGTGTGTGCAAGTATTATCTCCAGGCTCTTGAAGATTGAATCATTCTACGAGGCGGTGCCGAAAAGTAATGTGTCCGATTTTTTTAAGTGTCTATATATTTATTTCTCAAGTTAGGCACCATGGAGAGGAACACATTTCTCCTAATGAGAGACCAGTTTATTATTACCGTTACTGTAGAATACTTTATTCACGGAGCTAAAGCCCAACCTCTGCTTCCACCGCTCCATCACTATCAAAGCGAAGTCTTCGAAGGTGCTCTTTGAGTTTTGGAAACAGATGAAAATCGGATGGGACCAAGTCAAGGCTGTACGGAGGACGGCCGACAACAGCGAACCCTGGGCGTAGGATTGCTGCAGATGTTTCAGCGCTCTTGCGTTGTCTGACATTGTCATACTGAAAGATAGGGTGCTCCATATTTGGGTGATGTCTTCGAATTGGAAACTCGATTACTGCACGCTTTTTCTCACACACCAATACAGTTACGCTATATACAGTCATGTTACACGCTACAACTCAGACCCCTCTAGCGACAAAGGGCTGCAAGAATGTAGACTTAATAATAAAGAAGTAGAATGTTAATAAATTTTGCTGTATGTAAAAAGCTTTGAGAGTTTTTTCACAAAAAAAATAAAGAGGCCTTACTTTTCAGTAAGCTATTGTACTTTTGGTAGATACGTGGCAGCCGCCGACACTTGTAGCGCATATGATTCACTATCATTGGTGGGGGGGGGGGGGGGGGAGAGTGGAGAGAACTACCGAAGAAAACTACGTTACAAACGTTTAACTTCCGTATTTCATGAGGTAAAAATTTCTCTTGTTCGTTCAAAGCTACTTGAAGAAAATCACACATTAGCATCGAAACCGAACTTCTGTATAACTGAGTAAACTCTTGAAATCTGTCCTCAAAGAGTAATTCAACACAGAGCACTTTTATTATTTTGATACAATTATGGAACGCGTTATGTTCACCTAAGTATTCGTCATACGTTTAAGTTGGTTGAATTGTGAACGTATAAGACATTTCTTCAATTTTCAACTGTTCCTTTCCCTTTGACGATGATCTGATGCCTCTGGCGCTTTAGAAACACGACGTGGTGAAGAGGGTGCTTCATCGCCGATCGCACTACAAGCGTCCTCGTTGTCTAGAAACTCAGGACAGGAAACAGCACTTGATAAGAGGGTTTAGCAGCTGCCGACGGAAGATACGGGTCCCTCGAAAAGTGAGCTAGGAGAGAGTGAGAAGTCGATCCCGCCGTGTCCGGGGACGGTATCCCAGCGACCTCCGATCCCAGACAGAATCAGGACGTGCAGCAACCGTGGCCGTACAAGTAACAAACACAGGCCTGCAGTAAATTCATCCCAAGGGTGGCTTAAAGGAAAAGGAAACGAACACTACAAAGCGAGGATACTGAAACCGGTTAAAATGTGAAAATCTTGAACAGAGTTGCGAAAATTAGCAAACCAGTATCTGCTACCTACAGCCAAGGGCACACCTTATAGCATTTGTTAGAGCAAGTTCATAAAGCCGCATATGTACAGCTCGATGGATAAATCCTAGAGTTTTGAAGTTTAAGAATTTCATTTTACTAGGGGTAGGTTCAGCTTCAATACAGGAGGCAGTAACACCACAAATAGCGGACACCCCGAGGTGTGAGGCCGTGGCAGACATTGAAAGCAAGGCGGGAACAGCCATTGTGTTCTAACAATGCGCAGCGTGTATCGCAAAAGCATAGCAGTGCTGCTTTTTAATATGCAAATTATAAGCACATATATACATCATCTGGCTACAACAAAAAAAAAAAAAAATAGCCGGAGTGATTACAATAGGCGACAAAGCATTCTACTTTTCTCAGCTTGCGCAAATATCAACGATTTTAGTAGGTAAGTTTAATTGCATATTGGAAAAAATGATAAACTGCCAATTACACTTTTTTGAAGAGCTAAGAGTTTAAATCCAGCAATTAAAATGCTACGAAACGTGCAAGAGCACTTATCCAAATACGATGACGTTTTCCTATGCTAATGGTCAGCTTGCAAACAGACTGAATAGGCTTTATGTGCACCACGTCCTGCTTAAAAAGTCAAGGCTACCAGAATTCTGCCCCTCATATTTCCGGGCTACACTGTACTTTACATCAAACAGACACAAGCATCACAAGAAGAACTTAGAAGCTGAGGCCTATGAAGGCTTAACTGTGATCTCTTAAAAGAACTGAAGTTTCAGGTAAGGATGCTACAATTTTGAAGATAACTTTCAAACAATTTAAACAATCTAAAACTAACCAGCCGAACCGAACATCGTCCACCTATTAGAAACGAAGGCTTGGCAGGGGGGCCGTATGTCAAGGGAAATGAAGTTGTTTCTTCTCATTGCGTTAGATATATACACTCCTGGAAATGGAAAAAAGAACACATTGACACCGGTGTGTCAGACCCACCATACTTGCTCCGGACACTGCGAGAGGGCTGTACAAGCAATGATCACACGCACGGCACAGCGGACACACCAGGAACCGCGGTGTTGGCCGTCGAATGGCGCTAGCTGCGCAGCATTTGTGCACCGCCGCCGTCAGTGTCAGCCAGTTTGCCGTGGCATACGGAGCTCCATCGCAGTCTTTAACACTGGTAGCATGCCGCGACAGCGTGGACGTGAACCGTATGTGCAGTTGACGGACTTTGAGCGAGGGCGTATAGTGGGCATGCGGGAGGCCGGGTGGACGTACCGCCGAATTGCTCAACACGTGGGGCGTGAGGTCTCCACAGTACATCGATGTTGTCGCCAGTGGTCGGCGGAAGGTGCACGTGCCCGTCGACCTGGGACCGGACCGCAGCGACGCACGTATGCACACCAAGACCGTAGGATCCTACGCAGTGCCGTAGGGGACCGAACCGCCACTTCCCAGCAAATTAGGGACACTGTTGCTCCTGGGGTATCGGCGAGGACCATTCGCAACCGTCTCCATGAAGCTGGGCTACGGTCCCGCACACCGTTAGGCCGTCTTCCGCTCACGCCCCAACATCGTGCAGCCCGCCTCCAGTGGTGTCGCGACAGGCGTGAATGGAGGGACGAATGGAGACGTGTCGTCTTCAGCGATGAGAGTCGCTTCTGCCTTGGTGCCAATGATGGTCGTATGCGTGTTTGGCGCCGTGCAGGTGAGCGCCACAATCAGGACTGCATACGACCGAGGCACACAGGGCCAACACCCGGCATCATGGTGTGGGGAGCGATCTCCTACACTGGCCGTACACCACTGGTGATCGTCGAGGGGACACTGAATAGTGCACGGTACATCCAAACCGTCATCGAACCCATCGTTCTACCATTCCTAGACCGGCAAGGGAACTTGCTGTTCCAACAGGACAATGCACGTCCGCATGTATCCCGTGCCACCCAACGTGCTCTAGAAGGTGTAAGTCAACTACCCTGGCCAGCAAGATCTCCGGATCTGTCCCCCATTGAGCATGTTTGGGACTGGATGAAGCGTCGTCTCACGCGGTCTGCACGTCCAGCACGAACGCTGGTCCAACTGAGGCGCCAGGTGGAAATGGCATGGCAAGCCGCTCCACAGGACTACATCCAGCATCTCTACGATCGTCTCCATGGGAGAATAGCAGCCTGCATTGCTGCGAAAGGTGGATATACACTGTACTAGTGCCGACATTGTGCATGCTCTGTTGCCTGTGTCTTTGTGCCTGTGGTTCTGTCAGTGTGATCATGTGATGTATCCGACCCCAGGAATGTGTCAATAAAGTTTCCCCTTCCTGGGACAATGAATTCACGGTGTTCTTATTTCAATTTCCAGGAGTGTATATATAGATATCTTGCTTCTAAAGACACTGATTCAAATGGTCAAGAGATGCAAAACCAAACTTTTGAATCACCATATCATGTTAACGGAAACTGTCACACTACACAAAGAGAAATTAAGAGGCACATGCTAACTATTTAAGACTTAAAGCTCATCGGAACATACATCTGTAGCCGTAGCAGAGCGTTGGTTAAATTCCGCATAGGCCGTCAACAAATGCTGCACAGCAAAGTAGAACTATTATTGACCTACTTACACAGGAAGAAATGACAGACTACGTAGCCATTCCGAATAATAGATCTTATGGTATTCACAGTTTCTCAACAGAATTTAATAGAAGGTTTTAGCGCATCTTAGAGTATCAGCCTATCGCAGCGTACAAACTCTTGTCGAGTGTTCACCTGTCAGCAGCATTCACGGAGCACACGACAGTACTCATCCTTACACCAGAGAAACATAGATCAGTTAAGCACTACAAGTCAATAACATATTCTTGTATGTAGACTCGAAGATTTTCACGTGAGCAGTGAACAGCCGACTCAGTGAAGTTGAGTGTATCAAGCTCGGTGCCTGCTAAACCATCGCGGTTCTCCGTAGATCAATGTTAGCTTTTCTGCATAGCTAGAGCGACTGGTACGTGCGTAGGACAACGAACATCCCAGATAACTTGGCACTGCTACCTTTTGAAAACACTTATGACCTAGCTGTGCGTTCTTTCGTCGCAGACTCTCTGAGAATGTTGCGTTTCCAACAGGGCTTTATTAACATTGTGCGCAAATGCATTTCTGGCACACACGCTTGCATCTAAGTTAACGACATCTTCAACACCGAAGAAGTTTGCCCCCTGTCATTACCGTTGTAAGCGATGTCCCTGTAGACATTACTGAGGAAACTGTCCAGTGCACGGATTCGCACTTCAAGGAGTGAAATTCGTATCACATGATTACGCAGACTGTATTACTATCAACTTACCAAATAAAGAGCATATTAAAGTCAAATATATCACTCAGGAATATGAAGACGATGGTGGGACGATGATGGGCACTGATAACTCAGAAATCCTCTCGTCACCAACGAGACCAGGTTGAAAATATAGAGGAAGATAGTTAGGAAATGAGTTTATAGGTCCGTGCAGATCCCAGAGCCAAAATCAAGGGGGGGTGGGGGGGGGCGAAGTCGCACGATACATATGACTCCATTGAAGCAAAACACGAGTGCCTCCAGTTGGACGCTAAATTCGTTCTCTGTCAACAACTGCATATTTTCTAGATTGCAGCATAGTGAAGTCGTCTTTCTGGGCACCACACGTGTTAGCAGAAGGTTATTGTCATCGAAGGGATGACAAGTGCCGTAAGGAACTTTCATAAATGTACCATTTGCCGTTAGCGCTACTAAACCTCTGAGAAGTGGAAGGTACTACATGAGCTCCCCATTTCAAGGTGATCTATTTAAGAACAGCCGATAGGGTATCAGGAAGCGCCGAGGACTCAATAACTAATCTATTATAGAAGAAGCTCCGTTCCCAATACAAGACTCCACACATCTTCTTGAGTTTCAAAATTAATGGTTCCGTCTGTGCATACTACCACCTCGAAGTTTAGAAAGGTCGTCATATTCATCATCTCCAAATGTTTTGCTTGTATAAAAGATTATGGGGAAACCCACTTCACACTTAATACTACGCAGACAACTCGAAATTGGCTCCGCTTCTGGGCGAAAGTACGTAAAAAATAAATATCCACAGTGGTCCACTGTAGTTGATGTGGTGACATACACTACGAAGTAAAGTTTTACTTATGCCCAGCAGTATCAGTTGTGGAACTGGAACCGAGGAAAGGTGCTAGGTCAAGGGCACAGAAGACTTTCGTATGATTTCCACGCTGGAGTTTCTACCCAGCGTCCATGCGTAGTACCTACCCATAGATGACTGGGCGTTTTATTTAGTACACATTATCAGTAGTCAAGCCAGACACACCCTTCTTCCTCAGCCTTACAACCAATAATCTATCTTGGAGTTACATATAATAAAATATTTGTGAACTTTTTCTAATTCGTAGCTTGCAACGTTAGAGGAGGACGATATTTTGAGCTAAGTTCAGTAGACAGCTTTAAACGATAGAGTGCTGCAGATTATAGACCGGTAGCAATCTTGTTACCATTTCTTATTTCTTTTACTTTTTTAACATGTTTTCTCTCTTAGCAAACGTCACAGGGCTTAACGGATTATTGTACTTATATATTCCTGGTGGTAAGCGCCGTCTTACTTTAGCAGGTTTTACATTTATAATATACCAGGAGTGCCATCGGTTAAAACATAAGGTATCACGATATACTTTTCTTCCTTTTAGAATAACCGAGGAAAAGTAATATTTTACTAAATCATCTTGAGAACTCATTCAAGTTCTAACTCTGGATAAGGCGGGTTTTGGTGAGAGTTAGGCGGACTAAGAGACTCAGATAAGAAAAGAACAGGAGCAGTCGATTGCAGCACTGCCCACAAAAGACAATTTCGCAGGAATGACTCCCGGTTGCCACAGAGTTGTAAACTGCCAAGAAGTATCAAATCAGCGCACATTCCGCTGCAGAGTGGAAAGATTCCTTGTGGAAACAATCTCCTAAGTTACGGCTCAGTCATTTCTCCGCAGTACCCTTTCTTCCAGTTGCGATTATTTGGCACGAAGGACAGCTTTCTGAAGCCTGGAAGGAGGTAACGGCGGAAGTAAAGCTGTGGGGACGAATCGTGAGCCGTGCCTGCAGAATTAGATGGGTAAAGGAGCGTACACACTAGCCCAATGAAGGCAAACGACAGCCAATGAATTTCGCCGAACATTGGTCGCCAACATAGTGGTGTTGCGCCTCTCATTCTCTCCAAATCAAGGATTTGGAATCACGGTACTTGGCCATGTAGAATCGCACCTGGCTCAAATAACTTGTCGAGGTTGCTCCCATTTCGTTATTGTTATCAAGTAGCGTTTTAATACTCTTTCACTAGACCGATATCGTGAGGGAAGAAGATGATTCAGCACCCGTCACATGTGCAACAGTTATTTTACTGCAAGAAGCTGGTCAACTGAAAAACAGTTCGAAGAAGAAACAATTCTGGTGGGCGGCCTTTCTTTTAAAAATGAGGAGCAGTGTAGTACGACAAAACTGATGTCAATCTTAAAGTTGAACTCGAATTTGGGTTATTCCATGATCTTTCGCAAATTACAGCTACGAATTTCGAATTGTTATTAAATAGTGTGGGAATTTTCAAAGACGACACCTCTTCTAGGAGAGCTGTACCTTATCTGAAAAGATATCCTTACAGACTACAATTTCTTTTTCACATCGTACACATTATTTTGTAAAAAGTCAGTTATTTGCCTCCAAGTACCTATTCATTGCAATTTGTTTTTACAATCGCAGTTCATAGGATCCAACGAACATTCCCGTTCATAACAAAACTATCAGCTTTAAAGCACTCTGCCGGCCGCTGTGGACGTGCGGTTCTAGGCACTTCAGTCCGGAACCGCTTGACGGCTACGGTCGCAGGCTCCAATCCTGCCTCGGGCATGGATGTGTGTGATGTCCTTAGGTTAGTTAGGTGTAAGTAGTTCTATGTTCTAGGGATTTTAGATCGATTCCGTATTTCTGGATATCCGGAAGGGTTTTGACACTGTACCATACAAGCGGCTCGAACTGAAATTGCTTGCTTATGGAATATCGTCTCAGTTATGTGACTGGATTTGTGATTTACTGTCAGAAGGATCACAGTTTCTAGTAATTGACGGGAAGTCATCGAGTAGAACAGAAGAGATTTCTGCATTCCTCAAGGTAGTGTTATAGGCCCTTTGCTGTTCTTTATCTATATAAATGATTTTGGAGACAATCTGAGCAGCCGTCTCCGGTTGTTTGCAGATGACGGTGTCGTTTATCAACTAATAAAGTCACCAGAAGATCAAAACAAACTGCAAAACGATTTAGAAAAGATATCTCAATGATGCGAAAAGTGGCAGTTGATCCTAAATTACGAAAAGTGTGAGGTCATCTACATGAGTGCTAAAAGGAACTCGTTAAACTTCGGTTACACGATAAATCAGTCTAATCTAAGAGCCGTAAATTCAACTAAATACCTAGGTATTACAATTACGGACAACTTATATTAGAAGGAACACACAGAAAATGATGTGGGGAAGGCTAAGCAAAGACTGCGTTTTATTGGCAGGACACTTAGAAAATGTAACAGACGTACTAAGGAGACTGCTTACACTACGCTTGTCCGTCCTCTTTTAGAATACTGCTCCGCGGTGTGGGATCCTTACCAGATAGGATTGACGGAGTACGTCGAAGAAGTTCAAAGAAAGGCAGTACGTTTTGTATTATCGCGAAATATGGGAGAGAGTGTCACAGAAATGATACAGGATTTGGGCTGGACATCATTAAAAGACAGACGTTTTTCGTTGCGACGGAATCTTCTCACGAAATTCCAATCACCAACTTTCTCCTCCGAAAGCGAAAATATTTTGTTGACACCGATCTATATAGGGAGCAACGACCATCAAGATAAAATAAGGGAAATCAGAGCTCATACGGTAAGATACAGGTGTTCATTCTATCCGCGCGCTATACGAGATTGGTATAAAGGAAATTGTGAAGGTGGTCCGATGAATCCTCTGCCAGGCACTTAAATGTGATGGTCATGTAGATGTTGATGTAGATGTAGGAGACTGATGACCTCAGATGTTAAGTCCCTTAGTGCTCAGAGCCATCTGAACCATTGAATGCACTCTCCTTACTCCACTCAGAACTCCAATATTTTTAGACACAATAAAAACAGTCACACAATATTGCTACGGAACCAACGAACATTCGACCCGGCTTGCACGCTAGGCGGTAGTTCTCGAGCTCCATTCACCATCAACGCTTTCATATATTAGCGCCGCAATCCGAACGGCAACCGGGACCAACCGCTTCGTTGGCTCCGATTTTCCGTCCTCGTAGCGCCAAACTCCACGCGTGCAGCGTGTGGAGGACGTGGGGTGGCCAAGGTCCCGCCTGCCACTCGCGTCTGCTCGGTTCTTCTCGGTAGTAACCGGAGCTCAAAAGGCTCTGAACACTATGGGACTTAACATCTGAGGTCATCAGTCCACTAGAACTTAGAACTACTTAAACCTAACTAACCTAAGGACACCACACACACCCATGCTAGAGGCAGGATTCGAATCTGCGACAGTAACGGTCGTGCGGTTCCAGACTGTTGTACCCGGAGCAGCGCGACATTTCATTTAGCACTGCGGCGCGGCATTTTTCGGTCGCCATAATCGCGGTGTCAGAGCTGTTTACCTTTCTCTAGTTGCTCGTGGTATGAGGTACGTTCACAGGTTCAGTGGCTGTTCGCGCAAAAAGAGACGGTCTGGCGATCTATCGTCACAACCCTTTAAAATGGATTGGAATGACAGAAGAGAAGAATTAGGATTCTCAATTCGCATAAGCGATAGGTACTGCATATCTGATATGAAACTACATTAAAAAACGATGCAGAAAGAATTTAAAGATCTAGTTGATGATAAAAGAGCAAAAAATTACAGCTATCGACAAATGGGGTCATTGTTCTGTACTTCAAGAAGAACTTAACTGCTAAATTAGCAGGCATAGAGTAAGTAAAGGAATTAGTGGTTCAGATAGTAACATTTCTGATGTCGCACACGTTACTCCATCGTTCGTTGCAACGGGTTTCAATGGAACTGGGAGTAGAGAAGGGAGACTTCACATTTTACTGCAAACTGCTCTGGTGAAGTCAAGGGGCATGCCTGGGACGATCTTCGATTCAAAACTCGCTATTGTTCAATTTATGAAGGAAAAAGGAATGCAGGAATGAAAATTACAACATGCGTTATGCATTGCTGACTTTGCATTTTACGTGGACTTAATTGCAAACATTCCACAGTAAGACTCTGCAAGGTAACTTCTTTCTTATGTAATGTGGATGCATTTAAAAATAAAATCGTGTTATGGAAGGGAGACGTTCTGACGAAGACACTCCAGTTCCCTGAGATCACTGGCGTTAAAGAAAATTCGAGATTTGAAGAATTCATTGTGGCCTTGAAAGAATGAGAAGGACCACTTCACAAAGGATTTTTGCACACCGTCAGTCTTACAGATGTTTTAGAGCTGTTTCCCAGACTATTTACCGTTTTCGTTGAAAGCACATCTGTGCATGTACAGATATAATTGATTGACCTGCAGGGTACTTCCAGTTTTAATGACAAACTTTTTCACACTAAAGCCGTCCACGACATATACACGGCATTTTTTAGGTAGAGTTTATAACGAGGCTGCAAAACTGCTACAATATTTCGATCGACTTATTTATTTGAAAGACCGGTTTTTGATTATGCAACTAAATAAGTCACTATTCCGTGGGAACTTGAGTGCGAAACTCCGTGAAACTATCTGCATCTGTTCGTATGCTCACAATTTGTAGCGGATAAAAATATTATTATGTCATCAGCGCGCCAAAAATAATTAAATAATATCGAAAATTTGTTTTCTTTGCTACCTATGTTATTGATAAATGTGAATTATAAAACCAAGTCGTATGCAGTGCGACTTCTTTGCCATTTAAATGCGGAGTGTTCTCAGTTTTCCCCTCTTCCCCCTGACCATGCTCAGACAGCGTGGCGGGGCGGTTCGCGAAGTTTCCAGCGCGACTGAGTGCTACGGCACTCGTGCCACGGCAGGGTCCGCAAGCAGAAATTTTGGCCGCTCCGACACTAAGCAGATTTCGGCCAACGTTGGTCTAGTGTGTACCTGCCTCGAGAGTATCGCCTGCAAAATGCAAGACTGATTCTTTCGCATGCAGACTAACGCATAATTTTCATTTCGTAGGAGGTTTTAATATATGAATTGCTTCCTAACGTAATTTTGAAAAAACTGATTGCCTGTAATCGAAAACAGAAAAAATTGTCAAAGAAAACAGCTGAATATATTCATTTCTCGTTCGTGTAGCTGATTCACCAAATTGCGTTATTTGTGATTAACTGTAAATGCCACAGACAGCTGCAATTATCTTATATGTGTAATTGACTTTAATTCACTTCAGACTTGATGTACGAGTATTAACAAACAGATACCTAAGCAGCTGTCCAGTGCTGGCTAAACATAAATGCATCAGTACTTATATAGCACCCAATCGGGGACTCACGTCAAGCACAACAGTATAATTGCGCTCCGATTGTTTACGAGTGTAGAGCCATGTTGCATACGCTTCTGCGGATACTGGATCGCTTTTGCGTGATATTTTGCCTTGCAATATAAGGTCAGTCAGTATGTTACCATAGAGGGCCTGATCATGGCATAATGGGATGCCGAAACTTAATGCCTCTGGAATAAATGAAAATACAGCGGTTGGTTTACATGCTGGTAGTTATACAATGGTACTGGATCGAAAGGTTTTACGGACTTTCCAAGCTAGATGACAAATTTCACGATATTCCATACAACTGTATCTGAGAAATTAAGGATATTTTAGCGAGTAAAAATAACGGAAAGAGATCGCTGCAGTTGCAAAAATATAAATAATGGAGTGTACTTTCATAGTCTTAAAAGTATAATGCAGATATCTAAGTTTCGAAAAGGTTTTATTATTTAAAAATAGTTATCATCCAAATTGAAATGTCTAGTTTTTAGGCTAATAGTTTGGTCATTTTGAACGCCAAACCCCGTTTCCAATAACTAGACGAAGGTGACTTTGTCCAGCCTGGAGAAGATAAGTCGAGCTTCCCGTACTCTTTCAAGATGGATTGTGGCTGGCGAACACTACGCTGACTTTGAAGGCCTTTGACCCTCCGTGACGATAGGTGCTGTGCGGATGTGGGAAATAAACTCTGGAAGGTGTTACATTCTGCCTCAGGAACTAGCTATCGAACCATGTCTACATTCTGCTATGGAGGCCGGTTGATTGGAAGGCCTGATGTTAAAACAATTTTGTAGGGCCGTTTTGAAACACATGAAATCAGGATTTGGTGGACAGATGTCGCGAAGAATGGGAAGGAGTTGTGAGCCTGGTGGTGTGGATTTAACGAATCCACACTGTTGAAAGATTAGGAAATAAGTTATAACGGGAGGAAATCGGTTTTGTCGTTTGGTCAGTAATATAACGGATGATGGCCGAATTAGAGAGGACTGTAGACTTCCGACAGGGTGGAAAGCGTTTCTGAAAAGCACAAAATTTCTTAACACTGAATATAAATGTAAGTGAGAGTAATTCTTTTTTGAAGACAGCTGGGCAGGGCGTAGACTGATAGGCAAGTGAAACGTGTACGATAAGCAGTTCATACAAGAAGAGAATATAAGCTTTCGATATGTTGTGCTGAAGATTAGATGGATAGAGCGCGTGAATAACGAAGAGGTAATGAATAGAATATGGGAGACGACAAATTTATGGTACAATTAGACTAAATGATATGTTGATAGGACACATAGAGAGGCATCAGGCAACCGTTAATTTGGCAATTAGTGGAAGTGAGGTGAGGGGGTAAAAACGGTGTAGGGAACCCAAGGCTTCAATGCAGTAAGCAGATTGAAATGGATGAAGGCTGGTGAGGTTATTAGGAGATAGAGTAGCCAGTGTTCACAGAGAGGACCAAAACAACAACAACACGATGGCAGCACTTCAGTGCAGATTCTAAATACAGTAAATTACAATCTTTTCATTTGCAAAATTTATTACTTTGGCCAACGGTTTGTTAGTTTCAGTTACCCTTTACAAAAAACACTATCACAAAAAAATTAAATTTCCTTTCTTCACCACGATTGATATTAACACTGATAGGAAGAATTGCGGGATAGGAATTAGTAACCAGGTTCAGAATATCCATGCCGATAATCTTGAAGTGAATGTATGCTCAATCACAATCGAAGGGAATGAAGACAGGAGCAGATCGTGCCACTAACATACAAGGAAAACAAATTATTCAGGTGCACCAGAGAAAAAAAAGGAACTCCCCTGCAGACCAGCCATCTGAGCCCACGCTTCTAGTGAATTTGATGCCGGACCGATAACAGCTGCTTGGATTATGAGGTCGGTGGCACTAGATTAAAATAAAGATTAACTGCGTGAAGTGAGTGTTCGTAAATGTGAAATCAATTACGCAGGAATGTAGCCCTAAGTAGCCCCTGCAATGCTGCGATCCCGATAACCCCTGCGAACCTCCGGTGGAGGAAGCGGCCTCAGACTCGGGATGTTTACTATGCCGAGGAAGGGACGGCGGTATAGACAAAGGGGTGGGGGCCGGTACAATGGAGCGGTCGCTTCCGCCGGCTGAGTTGCCCCGTTTCGGAGTCCTTGGTGGCCAGCTAAAGGCGGTGTGACGCTTTGCACATATTAGGCCGGCTTGTGCTGCCTAAGAAATACAAGGGGTTGTTTGCACTTCTGCGAAGGGCGAAGCAAACGTAAAGAGAACCCTCGACGGAAATGTAAATAGATAACACCACCTACGGATACAAATCGATTCGGGAAACTCCCGCCGCTTCAAGCGAGTTATAAATATGTAAGCGGGTACACTTGAAAAGTCAGACGTCTTCTGCTGTATGACGAAATAAGCTTAACTTAACGAGGGTCTTGAAAAGACTATGACAACCGTTATAAGTGGGCCCACAGACCTGTTTAGTTTTCAAAGATGGGAGTCTAGGAAACCTGCTTTCTCGGATCGCTAGACAAACAATTCAAGCAAATCGTATTAATGAGTTTTATTACCTAATGAACAATGACGATACTTAACTGTGACAATAACACAGAAGTGTCTCAAGCAAAGGGCAACAAGCAAATAAGATATCTCTTCAGTTTATATAATTCCTAAGTCGCTGGTATTGAAGTGCCTAATATTGATGCTGCTGTGAAAGTGGGCCGCGGCCAATCGGGAGCGGCGCTTATGTTCTCTTCACATAGAGGCCGCTGCTGTTGCGTTGTCGTCCTGAAGATGGGTTGGCCAGCATGTACTTAGCCTACGGGTTCTTCACAGCCCTCTCTGTTCTCTCGTTTCCGACTGGCGTTCCGGCTCTTGATTGTATACCATAACAGGTCACATAGTAGGTAATAGTCCACTAACGTGAAATAGTGCAGTAAAACAAGAAATGAGAACATTTTGCAGGACTGAATGTTGGCTGGCTTGAGATATACAGGGAAGTTTAGTAACAAGTCCACAGTTCTTCTGTAGCTTTGACTACAGCACACTGTTGCACTGGGAACATAGGCTGACTTCGTTATGTAATGTCAGATGCCAGACCTGTTACGTTTGACTAACCTTCAGTTCTCCACTTAATTGTTCTGGACTGGTGAAACGACTGTGAAAAAGGAATTATTGTTTCAATGGCTCTGAGCACTATGGGACTTAACTACTGTGGTCATCAGTCCCCAAGAACTTAGAACTACTTAAACCTAACTAACCTAAGGACATCACACACATCCATGCCCGAGGCAGGACTCGAACCTGCGACCGTAGCAGTCGCGCGGTTCCGGACTGCGCGCCTAGAACCGCAAGACCACCGCGTCCGGCCAATTATTGTTTCACTTACTTCTACAAGATACTGTGTGATATATCCCGATGATGTCCACATATCGTACTGGTCTAAGCGTTTTACACAGTGATGATTTCATAAAACTGTAAACAGCCTCCTTCCTGAATTTGAATCATACGCAAAAATCAATAACGTCCACTCCTAAACTTTCCATTCAACCATTCAACCGCAGTCACGACCCATGGATCTATTGTGTCATCGATCTTCCATCTCCTGCACACAGAAGACGTCTCAAACACACTACCTCCAGTCTGTCTCAAAAGCTGCGACAAGGTTGCGAATGGAATAGTGATCCTAAAATGTAGAATAAATTTCTCTTATTTCCCATCTATGATCACAAACTTGTAGGTCAGACTATCGGTTAACTTGTAAGAAGAGCTTGAAATTCATAACGTAAATGAAACAAGAGCCAACAAAAGAGCTTAACTGGCAAAGCGATTTTGTCCCCAAAAGCCAACTCCACTTTGTTGGACAATGTTCTACTTCAGTCACTGAACCCCACTGTTTTATACAAGATCTGTCTAAAAAGTATCCGACCTTTGACCAGAACAAATATTTCGAATACCTGACGGGGCTGGGACCCTAGCTCCCTTGTGCTTGTACACAATTAGCCCACCGATCGTTCCACTACCGGAAACACCTCTGGAATTCTACTTTTGGAATTGTGTTCATCTTTGTCATCGTGTTCCGCATTATCTCTTCTCTACTCTCAAAACGGGATCCTTTCAGTGGCGTCTTCAATTTTCGGGACAACCAGAAGTCGCAAGGAGCCATGTCTGGAGAGTAGGCAGGTTGGAAAACATCTGTAATTCCATGTTTGGCCAAGAAATTTTGATTCAAGTGGGATGAATGTGCGGGGACGTTGTCGTGATGCAGTTGCCAATTTTTCGCCGTCCACATGTCTGGTCTTTTGCGCCAACCTGCGTCACGGAGTCGCCGGAGAACATGTTGACAGTACTCCTTTGGCACTGTTTGTCCTCCCAGTGCGTGTTCGTGATGCAAAATTCCACGGATATCAAAGAAGACAACATCACCTTGATTTTGATTCGCACCTTTGGCACTTTCTTCGGCCTTGGAGACTCGGGAAGTTTCCATTTCGACGACTGTCTCTTTGTTTCTGTGTCGTAGCCGTACACCCATGACTCATCTCCAGTTACCACGGTGTTCAGAAACCCAGGATCAGTGTTGGTGTCCAGAAGGTCTTGTGCAACGTGAAAACGGAGGTCTTTTTGTACTGGTGACAACAATTTGGGCACGAATTTCGCTGCCACTCGGTGCATGTTCAAATCATCACACAAAATTGCATGTACAAAACCTTTACTCACTCCATCCTCTTGGGCAATCTCTCGCATGGTCAAATGACGATCTTCCATCGCCAAATTTTGGACCTTCTCAACAACATTTGCACTCCGAGCAGTTTGGGGCCTGCCAGAACGCTGGTCAGTCTCCGCTGATGTTCGTCCATTTCTGAATCGGTTGAACCAACCCTTAATTTGTGTTACACCCATCGAATCTTCTCCAAGCACCTGCTGAATCTTACGAATCGTTTCGATTCGAGAATCACCAAGCTTCTGACAAAATTTATAGCAGTATTTTTGCTCAACACGTTCAGTCATCTTGAGAGAATCAGACGAACACGTTGTGTAACACCCCACTCAGCGACCGACAGGCAGCGACTGACACGCTGGAAGGTGGGGACAAAATTCACGCATACGCATAAAGGTCTCTTTACTGTGTACAGTGGCGCCACGCTATCGTATCTATTTAGCGAGGGGAAAATGAAAGGTCGGTTACTTTTTTGACAGACCTCATGTATCTTGCTTATAGCGTCACCTGGTATAGAGTGCTTTACAATTTACTTCGTTTCCTTACGTTGTACGTGTAACTCTAGTAGATTCTTGTCCCTTCTCTCTTTACACAATCTATTTCATTAGCTAGACATGTTGCGCATGCACTCGCACGGGGTTTTGTCATTGCGTTCTTGGAACGGCGTGCAGCCGAGGGCCCTCTGCCGGTCACGTTCCTCTAATCACTTCTCGCCAATGCGGCGTTCTGGTATTAGCACCAACAGAGTGCGCTGGTTATGTGCGGGAGTCTGTCTTCATTCATTGGGCTTCTTTAGCTATTTGCTTTGTAACTTTTCTATCATTCTGTATACTCGGAAAGCTGTTTATTATTTATGTCATTATCTAAAATATCGCTACTTGGGCGTATCTCAGTTACTGTCTCACAATTTCTCCCCTTTTAATAGTCTAACTTTTGTCGCGTTTTACTTCATAGCATTTTGTTACTGTAATGACTTTTACACCTTACAGGCGAACTATAGACTTTACTGCTTAAATCCCTCTTTTTATTTTACATCGTACATCTACCACTGAAGAATATGTGTACGCCTACAGTAGCGACATCCGGTGAAGTTGGAACAAATGGCTCTGAGCACTATGCGACTTAACTTCAGAGGTCATCAGTCGCCTAGAACTTAGAACTAATTAAACTTAACTAACCTAAGGACATCACGCACATCCATGCACGAGACAGGATTCGAACCTGCGACCGTAGCGGTCACGCGGTTCCAGACTGAAGCGCCTTTAACCGCACGGCCACACCGGCGAAGTTGGAACACAAACATTTTGTGGATACTGTAAAAAATGGTTTAAATGGCTCTGAGCACTAAGGCACTTAACTGCTGTGGTCATCAGTCCCCTAGAACTTAGAACTACTTTAAACTGACTAACCTAAGGACATCACACACATACATGCCCGAGGCAGGATTCGAAGCTGCGACCGTAGCGGTCGCGCGGTTGAAGACTGTAGTGCCTAGAACCGCTCGGCCACTCCGGCCGGCTGTGGATATTGTACAGCAGTTTTCTTTGAACAGTAGTGTTGCTCACAAGGTGACTCTTGTCTGTACTATTATTTATATATGTGTGACGATGGTGGCACTGATTTTGTGTTTAGCATTTGACGATGCCACTATGGTTCCAGTATATTAGAACATGGTTTTGTAAAACAGGTGTGCCTCATCATATTTAAAGCGCATAAATGCACCAGTATGTCAGCAATACGTTTCATTACGGTCTATTTAATTGTTCTAAGTCCGCCTGCTTAGCTGAGTGGTAATGTACTTGCCCACTATGCAGCGGGCCCGAGTTCGATTCCCGGCCGGGTTGGAGATTGTCTCCACTCGTGGACTGCGTGTTGTGTTGTTCCCATCATTATTTCATCCTAATCACCGGCACGCAATGTGGCATCGACTGAAATAAGACTTGCACTCGGTGGCCCGGATGGGGCCTCCCAGCCAGCGATGCCGCACGACCATATCATTTTTTATTGTTCTAAGCTGTAGTCTATCAGCTGGCTGTATTTGTTTTTTCCCATATTTTGCTGCAGATCTGAAGGTGTTCATTGCTGACCGAAACTAGTACTCTGACGACCTACAAGTTTCTGACCATAAACGAGAAATAAAGAAATTTATTCTCCAGTCTATCTACTACAATTTGCTGACGATGTAATCTTCTTAGCAGATCTCCAGACCCTCCGTTTAACCCTCGAACTCCATATCGGCAATGCCATCTCCCAGTGTAATCTGTGATATCTTCTTATTAATTCTGCAAACATTCAGGCAAGAACTGTATGAAAAACCTGAATATCCGCTTCCAGAGCCTTTACGAGACAATCGACAATTGTTCACTACAATTAACTTAAATAATAAGAACCTTTGGACCAACACGCAATCAAAACCAAACCTGAACTTTCGCCTTCTAACCGTCTAAAGAAAATCCACTAAAACTACCTACCTGCTGAACATGGGAATGAAAACTCACCAGCAGAAATAAAATCCTTCACCTGGTCCATCATTACGTACGCCATCGAAGTATTGACTTACTCTGCTCCATGTTCTCCCACTCTGCGAATCCTGAAATGGCACACAGTCTAACCCACTTTCATTCCACATGAGACATAGCAAAGCCTTCTCCCGATCTGCTGCCGTTCTTCTGTCAACACGTCCACTCTTCAGTCCGGCTCCAAACATGCCATTTTCTTTCACATCGTCATTTAATTTGTCTTCCCACACTCTCACATCATTAATTAGTCACAGAAATATTCGTTCCAGTAATAACCAAATGAACTCATACCATTTTAAATGAAGAATTCATCCCTCCCTTACCTTGCCCAGCTAACATCCTACTCGTCTCGAAGCACCTACGTCACACATACAGTTTCTTTCTGTACAGCCATTCCATATTCCATTCCGCGTAACATCCTTCCTAGCACTTACCACATCGCAGTCCCAGCAATAAGCTACAGTCGCCCTCTTTCACATCAGCTTCAATCGTAAGAAATCTTGCCGTAAATTTTGTTTATTTTAACTCCTTGAATTATTTCATATTAAGTTTAAAAGTAAGTAATCCAACGGATGAATGGCAGAAGTTGGGCTGTTGCTAGCCCGCTCTCACTTGGGAGATGTAAATAACCGTTACACAAACAAATAAAAATGTCTTTCATGTGCAGCTAACTTACTGTTTATTAGGTAACAACAGTATTACTTGCCGTGATTGTGCACGATTTCATTCTTCTCTTGGCTCTTATTGTACCTAATATAAAAATGAATGAAAACGATGAATTAATGACACAAAACGATGCAAGAGAAAAAAGGTGTCGATATTGCTTCTTCACTCCCATAAACGTTCAAAACTCGTGTTATTATTGTCGCTGCGCGGGGTAGCAGTGCGGTCTTGAGCGCCTTGCCACGGTTCGCGCGGCTCCCCCAGTTGGAGGTTCGAATCCTGCCTAGAGCATGGCTTTTGTGTTGTCCTTAGCGTAAGTTAGTTTAAGTTAGAGTAAGTAGTGTGTAAGTCAATGGACCGATGACCCCAGCAGTTTGGTCCCATAGGAAACACCAGAAATTTCTGATTTACTCGTATTATTACGAGGCGGTGATATAAACATTAGCATAACGAAGGGTTAAGGTGTCAAGTGATTATCATCTACAGCTTGAAATTTTGTCACACTGTCCAGTTTTCTATATCTTCTGCATTTCTTTGAAGCCAAGGCAGCTACTGTAAATGACGGGTACCTGCCTCCATAATTTATAGTTTTTTTTATATTTTCGCTGGATGACCACCCTGTTGTCACATTCGGCATTTAGCTTAAGAGAAAGCTGAGAATATTTTAATCTCACCTTTTAGTACATTCTTTATATAAAGGTTCTATTTAACAACACAGGCAGTGCAGTATGGTATTTATCCGCCGATACCAGGCAGCGACTTCCGATTAAAGTATCTTTCCCTGAGCGGAAATTACATAATGTGTGTACGAATATGTGACAGTTTGTGACGCAGGAACGAAACCACATGGAAGTTTGTGCCTGGCCGTGAGTCGTGCATGGATAGTCAAGTTACTCAGCTTGTTCGGTCAAAGAGCTTTGCCTTGTGTGTGTGCGTGTAAAAAAAAATCTGAGTGAAGTATTCAAAGATCTGAATGAAGGGGTATCATATTACAGCAAAATGGTTCCAATGACTCTGAGCACTATAGGACTTAACATCGGAGGTCATCAGTCCCCTAGAACATAGACCTACATAAACCTAACTAACCTAAGAACATCACACATCCATGCCCGAGGCAGGATTCGATCCTGTGACCGTAGCAGTTGCGCGGTTCCGGATTGAAGCGCCTAGAACCGCTCGACCA
The DNA here is from genome assembly GCF_023864345.2 of Schistocerca serialis cubense. Taxonomy (NCBI): domain Eukaryota; kingdom Metazoa; phylum Arthropoda; class Insecta; order Orthoptera; family Acrididae; genus Schistocerca; species Schistocerca serialis. The sequence goes on from NC_064639.1 coordinate 697,684,006, forward strand.
CCCCGGCCGGCTATCATATTACATCTGCCCAGACAAAATGACTAGAATAATAATGAATAAAACGAAGAGAAAGAAGAGAAGAAAAGCGGTTAAGGCGATTTCTTGTGTAAATCGGGAAATCCGGGTTCGAATCCCTGTCCGGGACAAATTTTCATTGTTGTCGTTCCCTTATACAACTGATGGTTGTCCGCATCCGCAACTGCGAATACATTTCACGAATTACGCGTTTAATCACTAACAGGTGGCAGTTCAGTAACTGTCACTTGCTCCAAAGTCTTCTGCACTCTGTAATGTCGAAAATTTTAATACGGACACGTTTCACTTTTCATTTAAGAATCTGTTTTACTTATTTGATATGTTACATCTCTGAATTTTAATTATATGTTACAAGCCTTTCGTGTGTTGAGTTTTCCTGATGACTACAGTTTCATTCATTTTTTGCCATATGAAAACAGATTTAAAATCTCGTAATCTAACCTGCACAGCCAATTACTGCGTTTTCCATATATTAAAACTGAAGCTGTCCAAGTCGGTTCGCGTGGAAATGTACTCTATGTGTATTGGTTTAAGAACTATTCGACGATACGTTTTTCAAGGAAACAATTTGAGCTGTTAAGTAGACATATTTTCATTCGTCAGCTGTCTGTCAGTGGGATTTGCAATTTTTGCCCAACATGATTGAAGTGCTATTACAGGAGACCTTTGCGCAAGTCGACATTTTCATCTGTCAATCACGCGCTATCATATATCTTTCAGATTTTTAAGCAAAAATGTACTCCGAAATATGCACGCTTTCGAAACGCGCTGAATGGCTGGTTAATTTGATGAGACCGCAGCGGCTCAACTGCATTTCTGCTATATCGATAATACATGACATTTATGTGAATACGAACGAATTTTAAAAGCTCACTTTATCGTTTTTAGTAGTGACAGATGCTGAAATTAACACTTCGTAAATAAAAATGCATATCTCAATCCCATTCAAAAAGCTATTCATATACTTCCACGATCAGAGATGTTCCATGACGCACTTTTAGCGCGAACTATTTTTGATTTGCGTGTGTGTTTTGAACTGGAAACCAAGGCTCTAGAGTTATTCAGATGTTTAAAACGGCGCGACTCGTAATTCTTAAAGCTTCGCACAGATAGACTGCATGATGGTGTTCAGCTGCAAGCCAATTTGTCGATTATTTTTTTCTCCGGTTTTTGCAACAGTACACAGTTTCAGTGCTTTATATTTCATTTAACACAGAATGTTACGTTTCTGGAAATCAACATTGCCCGCAAGACTGCTGGTAATTTACAGATAAAGCTGACGAACAGATTTATTTGCGCAGACCCGTCACATTTACACGCAAAGCAACAGTGAGGTCCGGGACTGCGTCTTTCATGATTAAAAGTGTATAACTTCCCGCTGCCCAATTCTTTCCAGACATGGCTGTGCAAAAGTATTCTGGAACGCCTTGCAGTTGCATTTTCTGTCGAAGGACACCGGATGACCCGTTGTCATAGGCTTTTTTAACGTATTTCCATACCAAAAACAGATACATTTGACTCCAAGATTGGACAGCATGTTTGTTGACAAAACCGCATATTTGGCCTTGGCGGAAACAAACTTTGTGTTATAAACGGAGAGTTATGTTAATTGTGTCCAAGCGTGCAGTAGAAAGAAGAATCAAAGGAAATACTTGTTTAAGAAAATATCATCACTATTTAACCAGACAGTCGATGCTTCCAAACTTTATACCGAACTTTACTACATTCAAATACTACATAAAAGGTCAGCTTTTATAACAAGTAAAACAGCATTAGTTATATAATGGTAGCAAACAAAACGGTGTCTGTTGTCAGTCTTGCTTCCGACGCTTCCGGATGGAGCTGTGAAACGCTCTTTGTCCACAATTACAACAATTTCACAAGAACCATAGCCTTAACAATAGCCTTAGACGTATTATCACGATCTTTGGTCCTAGTATATTTTAGCTCTTTTTCTTTTTACAACAATGTAATTTCCAGTTATCTCTGATTTCTATTAAATGAATACATTGCCCGTCAACATCATGATCAATAGAACAGAGCAGAAGCTAGTTTTGTCAAGGATGGGACACACAACCAGTCATCACATTCGTCAATGTGAACTAGGAAAAACTCGGTAAATCGAGATCAGCACGCTGGGAAGTGCTTTGAAGCTCTACTACTTTCTAATACATGTTCAATTGTTTGGGGTACTCTGTTTTTTCATTTAATGTCGGTAGAGTAAGTGAAATCTGAATAATAAGGCGCAGAGAGGTAGGTACATTAGTCGCTAGAATAACGTGGTATGTCAACGTTAGCAACAAGATAGTCCAACATACAATGAGGTGACAAAAGCCATGGGATAGCGATACACACGTATATAGATAGCAGTAGTATCGATTACAGAAGGTATAAAAGGGTACTACACTGACGGAGCTCTCCTTTGTACTGAGCTGATTCTTCTGATAAGTTTCCGACATGATTATGGTCGCACGACGAGAATTAGCAAACGTTGAATGCGGAATTTTAGTTGGAGCTAGGCACACGGGACTTCCAGTTCGGAAATTGTTAGGGAATTCAGTATTCCGAAACCTGAAGTGTCAGAGTGTACCGAGAATACCAAATTTCAGTCATTACCTCTCACCACGGATAACGCGCTGCCACTCTGCCTTCACTGAACGACCGATAGCAACAGCGTCCGCGTGGAGCTGTCAGTGCTAACAGAGAAGCAACACTGCATTAAATAACCGCAGAAGTCAGTGAGACGTACGACGAACGTATGTGGTAGGACAGTGTAGTGAAATTTGGCTTTAGTGGGCTATGGCAGCAGACGCCCGACGCGTGTGCCTTTGCCAGGAGCATGACATAGCCTGCACCGCCGCTCCTTGGCTCTTCACCGTATCCGTTGGACCCTAGACGACTGGAAAAAAGTTGCCTAGTCAGATGAGTGCTGATTTCAGTGGTAGGAGCTGATGGTAGAGTTAGAATGTGGTGCAGACCCATATCCCCATGGATCTAGGTTGTCAAGAAGGCACTGTAACAGCTAATACTGGATACATAGTGGTGTGGGCTGTATTTACATTGAATGGACTGTGTCCTCTGGTCCAACTGAAGTAGCCATTAACTAGAAATGGCTATGTTCGTCTACATGGAGACCATTCTGAAATGCCTGGGCTAGCAGGACAGAGCGGGTAAGGTTGTGGAAACGAGCCAAAATAAGTTGCTGTCAGTTGCACTCAACATACAAACTTTATTTATCAACACCCTGTATTACAACAAGGATGCAAGACACTCAAAATTTTTATCGACCTCTTTTGATTAACTTTAGATTGGCTGAAGGCCACACTCTAAATACAAGACACAATAGAAATTGAAATACAAGGTTCTTCTGGAGGTTTCACCCAAAAATATTTTCTAAATCTTCAATCTAAAGAGACTGAAGGCCTTAGCAACTTAATTTTAATGGAACTTGGCTGGAGGCCGCATATTAAGTAATAAGAAGAGTTCCAGTCAAAAGGTAGAAGACGTTGTCTTAAAATATTTCACGCAAAATTCGGCTGAAGACCCCATACAAAAAATAACAATCGTATGCTTTAAGGGCAAGACAAGAACATTAATTTAAGAGATATTAAAACTCGGCTGAAGGACACACATCAGCCAAATAACTAAAATCCATACAGGGAAATTACTATGTAACGGCGCTCAGAAGTTTCCAAGGGTCGGCCTGAGACTGTAACACTAACGCCCGTTTAGGTGAGACAGGCAGCCTGTCCAACGACTTTTAAATCTGAAGGCAATACAACTGACAGTCAGCCGACCGACCAATCAACAAGATCAGTTCCGCTCCGTGCAACCAGCAAAACGACAACAAGATTTCAATACAACGACACACAGAATATTGGTGCCCACAACGATCAACAGCACCTCAGCTGGAACAACTGACGAGGAAAATACACTGCCGAAAATTACGTCAACGACCAGGGCAGGTAACCGGAACGTCAGCGTCCACAAGGCAGAAGATACCGCTGGTCAACTTCAATAACAAGGAATAAATTAAGTTAAACTCCACAGGAAGACGGCTCGAATCTTGTTGTTGCTCGCGGGAATGTCCCAAAAGCGACAGCCGGGATGAAACGAGGAAATGTAAACAGTTGAGGCTCGATAGTAGGTTAAGTGAGGACTCAACTTCCATGTCCAAGATCGGTGAGCGACGAACTTGGTAGCACCCGCAAGCAGCACCTCACACTCCAACCGCGAGTGCACACCGCCAGCGGCCCCGGCCAGAGCGCGTGCGATGGAGACTTCTTGCTGCTCCACGCCAACCGACCAACTAGTCACACACCGCCCGGCCGGAAACTATATCCGCTACGCCAACGATCACCAAAGAGAGTACAGCAATACTAGTATCGATATACGCTGCTGCTGCCACTCATGGAGAGGACAGCAACATTATCGCGACAACCGCAGAAGAAATAAAAGCACAGGACTGCTACCGTGGTTTAACCCAAGACAAGCATGACTGGAGCCAGCCCGGTTTTTTCCAACGAGAAATGGAATTTTAATGAATGACAATGCACCATGTGACTGGGCCACAGCTGTCCACGATCGGTTTGAAGAACATTGTGGACAGTTCGAGTGAATGGTTTGGCAACACAGATCGCCCGACATGAATCCTATGAAACATTTATGGGACATAGTCAAGGGATCAGTTCGTTCACAAACTGCTGCACTGGTAACACTTTCATTGTTACAGATGGCTACAGACGCGGTAGGGCTCAATATTTGTACAGGGGACTTCTAACTACTTCTTGAGCCCATAGCAGTTCGAGTTGTAGAACTATGTAGGGCAATGGCGGCCAGACACGAACTCAGAGTTATCCCATGAGTCTCGTCACTTCAGTTTAAATGGCCTGATAATACGTATCAGCAGTCGAGACTGAGAGAAAACATACAAGAGCTGCAGTGCAGATTAACTTGTGTGACATTGGTGGATGCAAGTGGATCAAAGTAAGCGTTTAGAGTACGTAATATACCACTGATAAAGGGACAATATGTGCAGGCTATAACGAAACAAACAGACGTAGACTGTTGTGCATTAATGTAGAGTGCGGCTGTAAGTGCTTTGTGTAGGCTAATTGTTCGCAAATTACGGAGGAGGACTTCTGTGAAGTTAGGAAGATAAGAGGGGAAGAAAACCTATGAGGGTGGGTCGTGAGTCGTGCTTGGGTATTTCAGTTGCTGTAACGGCGTGTGGCATAATGGATGCCGACATGAGAGCTCAGTGTGTACGGTCTGGGGATGGCCCGCATATTTAATAAGAAGTAAAAGTCCGGAGATGTGCGAGTAGGGTTCGCGCATCGACGGGTCTGTACAAACATAGTTATGTATATATGTAGATCATTCACCCAGTCCCTATATCGAATTCCCGGCGGGGTCAGGGATTTTCTCTGCCTCGTGATGACTGGGTGTTGTGTGATGTCCTTAGGTTAGTTAGGTTTAAGTAGTTCTAAGTTCTAGGGGGACTAATGACCATAGATGTTAAGTCCCATAGTGCTCAGAGCCATTTGAACCAAGCCTATATCGAAAACCTCGAAGCTTTTGCCTCTTCAAGACTTTTGTAAGACTTTCGTAAATGTTTTAATTTTGAGTTTCGCCTTTAAATTTTTTTTGTAATTACTCATTCTCTACCCTTCGTCTGATCTCGTTCCTTATGCGGTTACTAGTAAGATTTAATGGAAATCTCCAGATAAGAAAGCAGTACAACAGGCCATAGTGTTATTGTTGTTTCGCTGATTTCGAAGTGTTCTGTGAAACACTTCAATGGATATTTTATGGGATACGGGAACCTCATGTCAAAGCATGGAAATGCAACCCTGCATCAGTTACCAATATTACAACACGGGTGGTGTACGTGTCTTAGGCATAGTGTGAAAGCGCGTTAGTCGGGCGGCCTTACGGCTACCACAGCTAGATGTCAAAGCCATCGTTTTCTCAGCGACAGGAGACTTCATTTCATCGTAGCTCAGGCAATTAGTACGAAATTTTTGTAGGCTATATACATAAAACTTCCTCGTGAATCACCGTATCCATTACTGAAAACGCTTACAGTAGTTCCTGAGATTTTTGACACATTACGAATGCACTCTAATTTTATGAAGGAAAAAATATACTTTTTATGTGTTATACCGGCAAATTTACAATTTCAACAGTTTCTCCTTTACCTGTGTTGTGAAACCTAGCTTCCTGCCAAATTTCATGACTGTAGGTCAACGGTCTTCATGAGTGAATTTGACTTAGAAGCTTCACTTTTGAATACCACCAAGGCACTGTAGGTGTCTGTATATGATACAGATTCCAACTTGATATATCTATCCGTTCCTTAGAAACAGGGGTCGTAACAATCAGACAGACAGAGCGACGAACAACAAAGTAATCCTTTGGGCTCCGTTTTTACCTACGCCCTACGGTGTATGGAATCCTCAAGACTGAGTGAAGTTAACATCGATACTATTTGAGAGCTATCATTCGACATCCGCACAGAACTGCCGATGAAAAATAACTAGAATACCGACAGATCCAAATAAAAAGCTTTCCCAAGCGTATGCACGCGAGAGGCAAAGTTCCGGCACACACGTTTAAGGTACCAAGAAGTTTCGTATCAGCGCACACTTTAAAGTGGAGCGTCATTTTCATTCATATCCATAAAATTCTCAAGATTATTCATTAATTTACTTACGTAGTCAAAGCACAGCACGCGAAAACGTGGAATACTTACTTAGAGACAACATGTCGTGGTAAGGTGAGGCAATACTACTGAGACTTGACAAGAAGAAAAATGGGTTCAAATGGCTCTGAGCACTAGGCGACTTATCTTCTGAGGTCATCAGTCGCCTAGAACTTAGAACTAATTAAACCTAACCAACCTGAGGACATCACACACATCCATGCCCGAGGCAGGATTCGAACCTGCGACCGTAGCGGTCGCTCGGCTCCAGACTGCAGCGCCTAGAACCGCACGGCCACTCCGGCCAGCGACAAGAAAAATTTCGGTGATAATGTCTGTAAATCCTGCTGATAAATATCTCAGTGTTATTGTAGTAAGTGAGAAATGTATGGGTGACACTGGTACTTAGTCGTTACGGAACGCCAGTGCAATACTTCAACATTCGGTACATTTAAAAAAAGCCCTGTATCAGAACGAGCGCCACTGGCAATGCGCAAACTGTCTTACTGACTGATACTCTGCGAAGTTGACGTCGCTGTATGTAATGAGCGAGGCGATGAAGTGAAACGGAAAGTTCATTATAATGCGGTTTCTTTGAGAAGAAACTTCCGGTCGAACTTTCTCTCCTCAACTCATTACGGAAGTCTTACAGTCGTACTTTCTGAAAAGGAACACCGCTGCCGGAGTGTGCCAACATTTCCTGCCCATGATCTCCAGGTGAAAAGCCGAAAAGGTTGCCTACTGCTGTTAAGCTTCAAGCGATTACCCGTTGACCAAATGACATACTCTCTGGCGTACTTTAATTAATATAACAGCTTCCTTTTTGCCTAAGTTTCTCAATCCTGTACGTACGTTTAAAAATATACAAATTTTAGAACCGTGTGATGAAGCTTCAAACAGGTAACACTGTACTGCCTCACATTTTTTACAATAAAATATGTTGCCACTGATGTTAGTGTCAAACAGAGAGAGAATACTTTTCTCGCCTTTTTACTTTGTAGGATACAAGCAGATAAATAACAGGAATGAAATGTTTCGGTTGTGAATGAAATAGAACGAGGAAATATAGTAATGGTGACCGCTCGGGGAATTTACATTAAGCTTTTGATACAATCAACATATTGTGTAAGACTATGGGTTGCGGTTAATGTACCAAAATAAAAACGTTATTCTCGGTCGACAAATAAAATAACAACGAGCTGAATATAAAGATTTACCAGATATTTCAGAAGCAGTTACAGAACACACCAATATGACAAAGAATCGCTAAAGCACAGCGTGTCTGCGCAGACGAAAATATGAATTTATTCCACACAAGAAAACTTCGCTATCAAAACTTTCGGCTGCAAAAGAACAAGAAGTTCCTGAAACTGGAAGTTCTGAGGAAGTGTTGTAGGTATATTCTGCAATACCTAAATTAACCAAAATCAGGTGCACAGATCAAGTTATAAAAATATGACTTCTAACAACCCATTTGGGATCAAACCAATCCAGACGTAAAGCATAAAATTCCCTACGAGCTGGATCGACTTCCCATATATTTTGTACTGCCGCAGTACCAGTTTTACGGCCTGCGGTATTAACGAAACCTCTAATGTGAAGCGTTAAATCGCGCCGTATCTGACCTCTGCAGGCTGGAGCTTCGTTCAGGAATGTTTGGGTTGCCGGAAGGGATATTGCTTGGCAACCCAACACTCGTTCACCGTATCGTGAAAGCTCATGTCTTATTGTGTCCTTAATGGGACTTTAGCTTCCACTGATTAACAGTTTTCAGTTTGTTCTTCACGTATTAACCCACTGATTCGGAGACGTAAGCAGATGCTGCTTTTCGCGAACGCTTCATCAGGTAAAATAGTCGAACAGAAATCTCACATAGTGTTTATCTTCCTCAGGCTCAATTAGTGCATTTTTTTGATAGTTTCTTAATTCTATGAGATCGTATATTTCGCTATCCCCGTCGTGCGACTAACCATATCGATGGCAGATTATAGTAGACTACCAGTTTTCTTTCAAGTTTTCTTTGGTCAGTATTAATCTAGAAAATAAAAGAGTTCGGTATTAACATTCACTTTGATTAAGTAGCAGTCCCTGTAGGTATTACATACTTGATGACGTTGCGAACATACATTTATCGCTCTGCTAATAATGTAAGTATCTATTGATTCTAAACTGATATCTCAGATTTATTTACGAGTGTTGCTACTGAATCTGCCCTTATTAATGTAGTCCTTATAAGGGTTAAATACCAGTAAGCAATGGAAAAGTGCCATGGCTGCTAGTAGATGACTTCCGATGCTTACAAGCAGCGACTGAATCCTTCGAATCATCCGTCACGTTTGATAGTTCCTTTAGCGTCTATAGACGGAGGAACAAGGTAACACACAGAAGTATGTCTCATGCCAGCGCTACATACGGCAGTAGTACTTAGAAGTGAAAAGTGGACAAGGTGAGTAACTTACAAGTCGATATCCTCAGAGTAGCAGGCAACTTAAATCACTTAATAAAAGTAAGTCTTCCGGTTCAGATTGTACACCAGTTAGGTTCCTTTCAGAGTATGCTGATGCAATAGCTCCACGCATAACAATAATAAACAACCGTTCACTCGACAAAAGTTGATGAGCTGATGAGTTATAGAGGATACTGAAATGCAAATGGACAGATTAAATATGATACCAAAAGACGAAGTGTGGTAGTGAAGTGGACGTAAAGAAATCCGTCATATTTTAACTTCAAATAAGCAAGGAGAAACATGGACGGGTTTGCAGGTGAGCAGCCTGCTTAGATATATGAGATACTACAGCAGCCAAAGTTCCTTAAAAACCGACACAGAATAATGAATACATAATGTAGGACCAGCGAAGTGGTGCAGTGGCTATCACACTGCACTCGCATTCGGGAGGACGACGATTCAATCCCGCATCCGGCCATCCTGATTTAGGTTTTCCGTGATTTCCCTCAATCGCTCCAGGCAAATGCCAGAATGGTTCCTTTGAAAGGACACGGACGACTTCCTTCCCCGTCCTTCCCTAATCCAATGAGACCGATGATGTCACTGTCTGGTCTCCTCCCCCCAAACAACCCAACTGAACAATTTGGGGTGGGGAAGGGAAGAAGAGGAATGAAGAAAGTAAAGTAGTTTAATGTTACATCGACAGAAGAGTCATTAAAGAAGAACACTAAACCATTTGGATGAAGACGAGGAATCACGATAATGCTAATTCAAGAATTTGACACGGCTACTTCAAAACATCCTTAACGCTGCACCGTATCACCCTCAGATCGCTGCGTGCAGTGTGAATTCGTATTGTACATGTGTAACCAGTTACTAAAATCGATAGTGCACGTTAATTTACTGCCACTGGACTCATCTGAAGTAGGTTCGAGTTTTGGTTGTCGAATAAAGATTCATTAACAACTTTTGCCTAACCTATTGAGTGGAGGAGATGATGTTAAGTTACTGATCCTCAAAACGTCCGTAAGAATCTTTGATCAAATACGTAATCTATCTCCAGGATGTATTGGATCTTACTTATTACATTTTGAGGTCTGTTCCGTACAATGGATGGCGGCGTTAAATTCGGTTACTCGTTTGGTACTAAAATGGAGTGGGAAACCGACATAGGAATTCTCCTTCACCTCGTTCCATCCTACCTCATATTACCTCCAAGGAAACAGTGCACTGAAGTCCAAAAATGTGATGTACACCTCCAAATTTATTACTTCTTAACGTGTGTGAGGAAACCAACTCCAGTGGGTTCTTAATCACGAAAAAAAAAAAAAAAAGAAACAGAATTCTACAGTTCCAGTCTGTCTCCAAGTGTAACATTTAATCTGATGTGACACATATGAAAGCTTTCTATCACAATCACACCTTTCGATATTGATGTACATCATCATCAGGTATCAGTTTCTGACGTTGTTCCTAGTTAGGCATACGTGCCAAAGGCTGGAACGTGTTTTATTTTATGTTTGACTTGAGCATGGCTGTTCTGAACTCTGACCATTGCTTTCTCTCAGTGTAGTTTTACAGTGTCTCAAAATTTCATTCTGATGAAGACACACTTAGATGTGTAGATCTTGGTCAATGTACAGAACAGTTATTTGCAACCGATTGGCTGTGTAGTTCTTTGTTTGAAAAACAAATACGAGGGTCGTTCAATATGTAATACCTCACATTTTTTAAATGCCATTAGTATACATAGACGAAACATCCTTTTTGGTGCTTCACATTTGATGTTTGTTCTGTACGCCGGTGAAGTTTTGAACCATTCTGGCAGATGGCATATTCGTAGTACAGCGTCAAAATGGCGTCTACATACGACTCACATTACAAGCAATGTGCTGTTATTGAAGTATTCTGTGAGAAAAAGAATCGTGGTGAACATTCCATAGCCGGCCGAAGTGGCCGTGCGGTTAAAGGCGCTGCAGTCTGGAACCCTAAGACCGCTCCGGTCGCAGGTTCGAATCCTGCCTCGGGCATGGATGTTTGTGATGTCCTAAGGTTAGTTAGGTTTAACTACTTCTAAGTTCTAGGGGACTAATGACCTCAGCAGTTGAGTCCCATAGTGCTCAGAGCCATTTGAACCATTTTTTTTGAACATTCCATAGCCGGCCGCTGGTGGCCGAGCGGTTCTGGCGCTACAGTCTGGAACCGCGCGACCGCTACGGTCGCAGGTTCGAATCCTGCCTCGGGCATGGATGTGTGTGTTGTCCTTAGGTTAGTTAGGTTTAAGTAGTTCTAAGTTCTAGGGGACTTATGACCTCAGCAGTTGAGTCCCATAGTGCTCAGAGCCATTTGAACCATTTTTTTGAACATTCCATAAACGTTTGTGTGCAGTGTATGGCGATCCTGCAGTTGATAGGGGTACAGTTAGGCGAGGGGTAAAGGAAGTTACAGAAATAGAGCTCCATGATCAGCCACGCTAGGGACTCCTGTCACAGCCACTGCTTCAGACATGCTGACTCGTGCGGCTGCCATTACTCTTGCCGACCGGCACTTCACAACTCGACATTTGGCTCCACAGTTGTCGGTCAGTATTGGAAATGCGTCTGCAATGATCGAGACTCTCGGATATTCAAAGAGGTGCTCACGACGAGTCCCACGAGTGCTTACAGGTGACAATAAGATTTAAAGAATTGCCATTTCATCTTAACTGTTGGAGCGCTTTGAGGCCGACGGAGAGGCCTTTGTGTCACGGATCGTTACAGTGGACGAAAGCTGGCTGGACCACTTTGCGCCGGAAACAAAAAGGCAGTCCATGGAGTGGCATCATCCTCATTCACCACAAAAGAAGAAATTCAAGACAACCCCCCTGGGATGGCGTCATTCTCGTGAATGTGATGCCAATAGGGTCAACCATCAATTCAGAAGCATACGTGAAGACTCTGAATAAACTCAAGAACCGTTTCCGACGTGTTCGGTCGGACAAGAATACAGCAGAAATCTTGCTCCAACACGATAATGCACGCCCACACACAGGTCTGAGAATCCGGGAACACATCGCCAAATTGATTCGGACATCATTGCCTCATCCACCCTACAGTCTAGACCTGGCACCCTCGGACTTCCATCCCTTTGGGCCGGTTAAAGATGCTCTATGGCGAACACTCTTTGAAGATGACGAGAGTGTCAGTGAAAACATGGCTACGCCTACAGGTCAAGAGCTTTTACCAGCAGTGAATACATGCTGTTCCACAATGTTAACGTACGCCCATAGGACGTGGTGGAGACTACGGAGAAAAACAGGACATGGACAAGACATGTTGATGTATATTGTGACCAAATTTTGGCTATTAACAATAAATAGGCTTTGAGAAAAAAATGTAGGGCATTACTTATTGAACGGCCCTCGTATAATTTGTAGACAATAATAAATAGTTCAGAAAAAAATGTTTCTCAAAGAGCTCGCAGTAGACGAACTTTCTTCCGTCCCCGTAAAATGAATGATCTGCATAGACTTTGGTTCCACTGCACTTGAATCAAATTCTCCGAAGAGCAATACAAAATTGATGAAGTGTCTGCTCCATTCTCGAAGCATTTCTATCCACCAGAGAGCTACAAACTTACAACTAATGCCCGATTTTAATCTCTTATTTCCTCTCATAACTAATGAACTGCGACATCACTGAATATCACCCTCGAAAATTGCTGAAAATGATGTTCCGGAGTTAATAAACCGTATAATTTCATTTTAAGAAACAGATTTGTCCTCCTCAGTAGCTGTGGGATCAGTGCGGCAGATTGATAACCGAAGGGTCCGGGTTCGATTCTCGGCCAGACCGGATGTTTTCTCCGCTCGGGGACAGAGTGTTGTGTTTTCCTTATCTTCGTATCGTCATTACTTACACAAAAATCGGGTGTATGGTAGTACATCACAAGTATAAGCCTATGTAACTTTGTACTGGCGTACGGCTTGATCCTAATTAATCTTCTGAACTGTCGTAACACAGTGTCATTGTCGTATTGTCTCTTCACTGTTGAGATGGTTGTATGGGCACGTCCAGAAAGCCAAGAAGAAGAAGAAAAGAATCAAAGTCCCCAGTCTTGATGTCAATTGCTAAACAGTTGATTGCAACATACTCAAGTTTATGGGAACCTACTGACTGACCTTCTCGCGTAGAACAAATTACTAACACTTTTAAAGTATTAAGCGGTATTGGACATCAGAACGTTAGCAGCCGTGAGTGGGTACTTGAGTGAGGAACTAGAACACACATCAGTTGCCCATCACCAGTCCGCGGCTCGTCTATTTGCTTGATCCCACTTTGTTGTAATCCGTAGCTGTGTAGCTCCACGATTCTCGACTGATCCACGTGTTCTCATCTCGGAAGTCATCGCGCTGCCGCAGCGGGGACCGACTGGCCGCTGGCTTTGCGCGAGTCTCCAATGCTACTGGGCTGAGTTGCGGTAAAGGCCAGCGAAAGCGGATTACGGCGTCCGCAAACGGCGCGATCGCCGTCCGCGCCGCACCACCAATTGGACGCTCTGGCGGTTCTATTGACAGCCATGTTGCAGTTTACACGCCCAGAGGATGTCTCCCTTCGTTCTCAACTTCGCAACGCCTCTTGGTATACATTCAGACCTTTTGAACAGTAAATGAGGCAACCAGTGGTCGACGTCTCGTCTGTTGTAATTTCACACGCTATGATTGAAAGGAAGAATCGGCTATTAATTTCTTTTCCAGTAGTCAAGAAACGCATTTGTTCAAATGTTATGAAGAGCGCCGGTTTGTGTGAGCCTAATTTCAGCGTATATACGGATCAACAGGGTGCTGTGGCACGGCAGTATGTAGTTCATGTGGCTTCGTAAACTTTCTCAGCGTAATAATTGGTTGTACTCATGCCGGGTCTCCAGCTGGAATATATCGTCATGTGGACTCGATATTTCGGCGGTCCACCTGGCCGCCATCTTCAGGTGAGTAGCCCGTAGCACTAACTTGTCGGAACTGAAATCAAACAAGCCACGGCGGCTCCTTTACGCACCGACCAGGGCCCGCCGAGTGTGCGCGAACGTAACTGCCCTCTAGCGCAAGGCATAGCACCGCACCAGTGGTGAAAGCTTGCAGAAACGATAAAACGATATCAAACACTATTGAGAGCTTTTGATGACCGAAACAAGGACGGTTGTTTCTTAATATCAAATAGAACACTGTTCTAACTCTTACTTAAACTATACTCTTTATCTCTGTTTATAATATCGGGAGATAGCCGGATTTGAATGGCTTCTTTTACTACACAGTCCCAAAACCCCTCGCAGGAGCACACACTTGTGTCTCATCGTACAACATTTTATGTCCAGTAGGACAATGTTCCGCCACTGCAGATTTTTCTGGTTGAAATAAACGCGTGTGGCGATAATACTCCACGCAACCATCCTGGACCGTACGAATCGTTTGTGCAATATAGGCTTTCCCGCAATGGCAGTGTATCTTGTAGAGCCCGAGCTTCCTCAAAGCCAAATCATCCTTTACTGAGGCCGGCAAGGTTCTGGTTTTAGCTGGCAGACGGAATACAACTTTAATATCAATTTTTTTTTAGTATGGAAAACTTCCGTTTCTAGATGTCTTGGTTTACAGGAGCGATGACGGGAAATTAGTGTTTATCGTAAGCCCACGCATAAGGACTGATATCTTCATGCATCAAGTTGTCATCCATCATACTAATGCAATGGGATCGTACGTACATTCATCAAAAGAGCTTACGCCATCTAGGATGCAGATAGTTTGACACAAGAACTGGATCATCTTAAAGCTGTGTGTCAAGCAGAATGTTTATAGTTATTGGCAGATCCGTCGTGCTCCACGGTCTGGACCTTCGCGGGAACCTACAGAAGATATATGCAAATCGGCGGGATTCCTACCTTTTTCGGGGAGCATATCTTAAAAAACAGGAAGAATTTTAAAGAAATTCGATATTAAAAATGTATTCCGTCTGCCAGAAAATACCAGATCCCTGCTGGGCTCAGTGAAGGATGATTTGGGTTTGAAAAAGCCCGGGTTCTACAATATTCCCTGCCATTGCAGGAAAGCATATATTGGACAAACGTTTCGTACGGACCAGGATCGTTACGTGGAGCATCATCCCTACACGCCTTCATTTTGGCCTGAAAAATCTGCAGTGGCGGAACATTGTCTTACTGAAGGACGTAAAATGTTGTAGAACGTGTGACGAGTGTTTGCCCCTGGGTTTGACATTAAGAAAGAACCGTCCTTGTTCCGGTCATCAAAAGCTGTCAGTAGTGTTTGACATCGATTTATCGTTTCCGCGAGCTTTCACCACCGATGCGCTGCTGTGCCTTGCCCTAGAGGATTGTTGCGTTCGCGCACGCGGGGTGGACGCACGGTCGGTGTATAAAGGAGCCACAGAGGCGTTTTAGATTCCAGCTCCAGCAAGTTAGTGCGACGGCCTACTCGCCTAAAGATGGCAGTCATGTGGACCGCCGAAATGTTGTGTCCATATGACGATATGTTCCGGCTGGAGACCCGGCATGAATACAACCAATGTGTATTTCAGTTTTACAAGGAACTCCTCGAGTGCGAGTTCGCAAGTTGATGGTTTACTAACAATCATTTGAAAGTGATGTGTTGACAATTATGACAAGAGAAACATTAGTTACTAATTAAAATTTGGAAATTTTTGGTAAGGTCTTATGGGACTAAACTGCTGAGGTCATCGGTCCCTAAGCTTACACACTATTTTTTTAAAAAATAATCTTTATTTCCAAAATCTTAATAATTATACAATTTTAACCCACTACCTTATATGATTAGTGAGTCCAGATAATGATACAATGATTACAATTGCAGCTAAATCCTAAGTTATATTTAAGTAACTAATTAGTAAAGTAAGCTGCAGGATAATTGCAATGAGCAAAACTAGTTGATTTTAATTTTATCGGAATTACTTAATAAACCTATCTATTAACTAGTTACTACTGCCTACAGCGTTACATGTGTGTCAGTCAAAATTTGAACCTACTTGTAGAGCCTTGCTCATTGCGCTAAACCCAATGAGAGTGCCCCTGACACTGGGCAGGTCAAGATGTTGGTCAAAAATGGCTCTGAGCACTATGGGACTCAACATCTTAGGTCATAAGTCCCCTAGAACTTAGAACTACTTAAACCTAACTAACCTAAGGACATCAAACACACCCATGCCCGAGGCAGGATTCGAACCTGCGACCGTAGCAGTCCCGCAGTTCCGGACTGCAGCGCCAGAACCGCTAGACCACCGCGGCCGGCAAGATGTTAGTCGCTGCAGGTTTCTAGAAGTGAAGTACCTAAAATCTAACTCCTACAACTAATTCTATCCTAAAGTCAAGTTCGGTCCATGTCCTTGATCGGTAGTGTTGCATTCCACTCCCCCTAGTCCCGAACGCGGCGGATTCCAGACTGTAGAAGTCGGCCTGTCTACGCTCAGGCGGTATGCGAATAGGGTACTGGACTCTGTAGGTATTTCTCAAGTTCTTGCTAGTTTAGATCTCTCAGATATTCACTTGAAACTTTTTGTGATACGACGTGTGCCTATTTGTTGATAGTCTGAAAAGTGTTGTGTTGTCTGAGTAAGCAGTATGTGTTATGGTGTGGCAGTTGGTCACGTAACGTTGAAGCTACATCATTGAAAAGGGGGCACTCGTAAACAGCAAGGTCAGGAGCACCCTCCGGAACGCCACAGTCACACGCGGGTGTAGCCTTCTTCCCGAATCGACATAAATATGCCAGGTAGGGTCCATGACCAGTGAGAAAGTGGAATAGTCCCCGCATTGTTTCGAAGTATTTAATTCCCATCAGTTCCCTAATATCCGGAAGAAGATCAAAAGTTCTACGTCCGGTTTCTTCAGCTTCCTAGGATTCTTTCCATAACTGGTCTCATATTAGTCTCATCTCAACACTGTTCCCAGCCCTGATTCCTAAAATCTCTTCTGTTTTTCTCTATGTTCCCTTTCTTGGCCCAGTACCATGAGGCCTGTTCACGAATTTTGACGTCCAGGGGGCAGAGCCCCATTATGACTAATAGGGTTCCTTCCGGCGTTGTCCTTGTATGCCCCCACTGATCTCAGTATCATGTTCCTCTGGACTCTTTTCACTGTCATGGCAGGCACCACCTTCGTGAGTCTGTGTGCCCAGACTCCCGAGCCGTAACCCACTATTGATGTAAGTATGCTATTGTGGTATAATTTGATGAGATGTGGTGGGAGATGAAATCTTTTATGTCCAGTGGAAATGAGGTTATTGAGTACTTGAAGGGCTCTCTGGGTTACGGTGTCAATGTGCTTCCCGAAGGGCCACCTTTCATCAATGATGATTCCAAGGTAGCGAGTCTCTAGTCGCCGGAGAACTGGTGAGCTCTCAATCCTTGTCGGGCTACGAATTAACTGTCCTTTCAGAGGAAGGTAGGTAGACTTGCCTGATGAAATTTTCATCTTTGTACTTCGGTACCATAGTTGTAGTATCTCTATAGCTCTTTCTATCTTGGGCTCTATATCTTCTCGGCTACGGCCGCCGACCAGTAGGAGGAGGTCATCTGCGTAGGCTATCACCTCTAGCACTACATCGCTTTGCTGTAATTTGTCCAGTAATGGCTCCATATGGATGTCCTAAAACAGGGGACCCAGGACTGAGCCCTGGGGACATACTTTAGTAATAGATTTGCCCACTCTTCCGCCAGGGGATGATAGCCAGACCTCCCGATCCTTGCAATATCTCCTGAGACACCCATATAGCGGCCCTGGACACTTTTTCTCCCGTAAACAGGAGAAGAGGGAAGGCCACCACAGGTTGTCAAAGGCGCCACTTGTATCCACCATGATGCTGGAACATACTTGTACGGGGTAGAGCCACAGACCTCGGCCGCCAGGGCGATTGCATCAGATGCCGACCGCCCAGGCCTGAAGCCGAACTGCCTGCTGCTCATCCCGCACAGCATTCGGTGTGCAGCCAGTCTGTCAGCCAGTAGTCTTTCTAAAATCTTCCCAAGCAGATCGAGCAAGCAGATTGGTCTGTAACACTTCGTATCTGCTGGGTCTTTATCGGGTCCGTTCTTGATAATCACCACAATAGCAGTTTTCCAAATCCGTGGGAACTTTGTCCGCCTAAGGCATTCATTAAAGAGGTGAGTTAGTGGCGCAACTATTTGGGCGGCCAGGAATTGCACCACGTCCGCCACAATGCCGTCCAGCCACCTCCTCTTCAGAGAAGGGGTAGACTGCCGTTGCATTGTCGTATCCATTGTTATCGTCATTACGCAGCTGTTGTTGTTCTACGGTTTCCCCATCCGCAGTGTCATCAGGCAGCAGGGACTGGAGAAGGACCTCAGCAGTCTCCTGCCAAGACTCCGTCATCCCGCCCCCGTGCCTGACGGTCGACAGCTCCATGGGAGAGCGGATTTTTTCTCGGACTAACTTGTAGGGTACACCCCATGGGTCCAAGGCCAGTTGATTTAAGACACACTACTTAATCTAATGTAAACTAAATTGCGCTAAGGACGACACACACACCCATGCCAGAGGGGGGACTCGTGCCTCCGACGGGAGAAGCCGCGCGGACCGTAACGTGGCGCCCAAGACGGCGCGAGTACGCCGCGCGTTGTGGCCAGCGAGGGATCACTTTGCAGAGCAAGCGTTGTCGTCCGTGGTGACCACATACCCCATTAAAAACCAATTCTCACCTTGCATAACGTCCAAGGGACCACTGTGAATAGTGATAACTTCCATGCAATTTTTGTCTTTGAATAAAAGTGTCATTTCTGTTAGTCTCAATGCGACTTTTTACAGTTGCCTTTTGT
This sequence comes from Schistocerca serialis cubense, assembly GCF_023864345.2. NCBI lineage: Eukaryota > Metazoa > Arthropoda > Insecta > Orthoptera > Acrididae > Schistocerca > Schistocerca serialis. The sequence continues at coordinate 697,703,027 of NC_064639.1, forward strand.
ACTATTCCGTAGCAGTTCTTTCTACGAATGGACCAAGTTTCATCGAGCTTTATTTCTTCGCATTGACACGTCCTGCGAAATTTACTTTCATTCTGTAGTTCTGCACACCATTGTATTTCGGTTTTCCACATTTCTGAGTAACATGATCTGTTACATACGGTTGCTTCAAGATATAAAAAGCCAAGAAAATTTTCTCTCAAATGTGTGTTACATTTATACATTTCAAAAAACGGTAAAAAGGTAAGTGTATTTAAAGAAATCAAATGAGCGTGTGGTTACCTCTCTGCATCTCTGTGCTGTGGCTGACCACAATTCTGTGACTGTCCTTTTAAATTGCTGTTGTTTAACGCTGCTTTATATTTGAATACGACATATGCCACATGTCGTAACAGCCGCTGGCAGTCGCCGGGAAAGTAAAGTAGTATTGAAATATTGACACTATAATTCACCCTATACTTTCAGTTCTCCTCTGAAATTAAATACGATCCCTGTCCATCTCTTCGCAATGTTCAGCGCTTGCAACAAAATCGGATCACTGGGCTGATGTATGTGCAGTATTGTATGTGAATTGTTTCTGCGGTTGAGTAACATTCACCTTTCTTCTGACGACAGTGCTATAGTTAATAGAACTGTAATAGCCATGAGGATGCTATAATAGAGTGTTTTTTTGTGTGTTTCCCTTTAGAGATTTTGTTAGCATCAAATTGCAAATGGTTATTACACTGAACAGCCAAGGAAACTGGTACACCTACCCAATATCATGTAGGGCGCCCGGAGCACGCTGAAGTGCCGCAACACGACGTGGCATGGACTCAACAATGTCTGAAGTAGTACTGGAGGAAACTGACACCATGAATCCTGCAGATTCAAATGGCTCTGAGCACTATGGGACTTAACTTCTAAGGTCATCAGTCCCCTAGAACTTAGAACTAATTAAACCTAACTAACCTAAGGACATCACACACATCCATGCCCGAGGCAGGATTCGAACCTGCGACCGTAGCGGTCGCGCGGTTCCAGACTGTAGCGCCTAGAACCGCACGGCCACTCTGGCCGGCAATCCTGCAGGGCTGTAACAGAAAGAGGAGGTGGAGACCTCTTCTGAACAGTGCGTTGCAAGGCATCCCAGATATGATCTATAATGTTCATGTCTGGGGAGTTTGGTGGCCAGTGGAAGTGTTTAAACTCAGAAGAGTGTTCCCGGATCCACTCTGTAGGAATTCTGGACGTTTAGGGTGTAACTTTCTCCTACTGGAGTTGCCCAAGTCCGTCCGGATGCACAATGGACATGAATGGAAGCAGGTGATCAGACAGGATTCTTACGTACGTGTCACCTGTCAAAGTCGTATCTAGACGTAGCAGGGGTAGCATATCACTCCAACTGCACACGCCCCACACCATTACAGAGACTCCACCAGCTTGAACAGTCACCTTCTGACACGCAGGGTTCATGGATTCATGAGCTTGTGTCCATACCCGTACAAGTCATCCGCTAGATACAAATTGAAACGAGACTCGTCCGACCAGTCATCAACAGTCTAATGTCGGTGTTGCCGGGCTCAGGCGAGGCGTAAAGCTTTGTGTCGTGCAGTCAACAACGGTACACGAGTGGGCCTTCGGCTCCGAAAGCCGATGATGTTTCTTTCAAAGGTTCACACGCTGACACTTTTTGATGGCCCAGCATTGAAATTTGCAGAAATTTGCGGAAGGGTTGAATTTCTGTCACGCTCAACGGTTCTTTTCAGACGTCATTGGTGCCGTTCTTGCAGGATCTTTCTCCGGCAGGAGCAATGTAAGAGATTTGATGTTTTACCGGATTCCTGATATTCACGGTACACTCGCAAAATGGTCGTATGGGAAAATCGTTACTTCATCGCTACCTCGGAGTTGCTGTGCCCCGTCAGTTGTGCGCCGACTATAGCATCACATTCAAACTCACTTAAATCTTGATTATCTGCCGTTGTAGCAGCCGTAACCAATCTAAAAACTGCGCCAGACATTTGTTGTCTTACATAGGCGTTGTCGACCGCAGCGCCGTATTCTGCTTGTTTAAATATATCTGTATTTGAATACACATCACTATACCAATTTCTTTGGCGCTTCAGTGTATACTAAATTTTAAGACAGTCCAAATATTAAATGATACATAAGTAAATAAAAGATGAAGAATGGTCAGTAGCAAGATTTGCTTGTGGTTTATAGCAGACTCGGATAATAAGTTATAACAAGATAGACTACTAACAGGACTATCCAACTTGGTGAAATCGGGTTAGCTACAGTACTTGTTCATTATTTAGTTATGCATCGTAGCGTACCCTTAGTAACCCTCGGTTTGTTGACCGAGTGAGGTGGCGCAGTGTTTAGCACACTGGACTCGCACTCAGGAGGCCATCCTGATTCAGGTTTCCCGTGATTTTCCTAAATCGCTCCTGGCAAATGCCTGAATGGTTTCTTTGAAAGGGCACGACCGACTTTCTTCCCCGTCCTTCCCCAATACAATGAGACTCATGACCTCGCTGTTTGTTCTCTTCCCCCAAACAACAGCCCCCCCCCCCCTTAGTTTGTTGTAGTTCTATTTAGGTTGGGAACGTAAAACAAATTTGTTTAGCCGGCCGAAGTGGCCGTGCGGTTAAAGGCGCTGCAGTCTGGAACCTCAAGACCGCTACGGTCGCAGGTTCGAATCCTGCCTCGGGTATGGATGTTTGTGATGTCCTTAGGTTAGATAGGTTTAACTAGTTCTAAGTTCTAGGGGACTAATGACCTCAGCAGTTGAGTCCCATAGTGCTCAGAGCCATTTGAACCAAATTTGTTTTTGCTACAAATATTCAGTTTTGACTATTCTTTTATACAGTATCAATACTACCCCATGTTTACATTTGAAATTCTGATGTTGAATTCGTTTTCTTTATTTTCCACCAGTTTTGCGACAGTGTAATGTCTGTCTAAAGCCCACTTAACCGAAGAAAATTGGACAAACATTTTGAAAGAAAAAGTACCTGTACTATAGCTAGGAAACATGCTGATATCCATTCAGTTATTGACACTTACGAAACTATAAAAATTTAAGTAACTGTAAAAAATATCCATGTTAACAATATGCATACTATGTTGAGTTTTCTGACTACTTCTCAGGTCGGTTGGAACTACTCTAAGCTGTTACTTGACAGCGTAAATAATAACGAACTGAGTTCGAATTTAACCATTTTAGAGAACTGAGTGACCAAAATGCACCGGATTTTTAAATATGCTGCTGAATGTTGTCAACATGTTACCGAGGCAATTGCTATACAAATAAAAAAACTGAAACCGTATTTAAGTCCCAGATGTTTACGTTGGTGTGCGTGTATCATAGTTTGGCTTCAAATGGTTCAACTGTCTCTGAGCACTATAGGACTTAACATCTATGGTCATCAGTCCTCTAGAACTTAGAACTACTTAAACCTAACTAACCTAAGGACATCACACAACACCCAGTCATCACGAGGCAGAGAAAATCCCTGACCCAGGAACCCGGACGCGGGAAGCGAGAACGCTACCGCACGACCACTATCATAGTTTCAGAAAATCACTGTTAGCGAATGCTTCAGTCGGTATCTCTTTACGACAGCTAGTGGTTTATTCTATTGGTACCCAGATCATCTGCTGTCTTGAATGCCAATGATATCGACGGAACATCTCTCATCCTTCGTCCACAGGAAGATTGCAGTCGACCGGGATGGCCGAGCGGTTCTAGGCACTACAGTCTGGAACCGCGAGACCGCAGCGGGCGCAGGTTTGAATCCTGCCTCGGGCATGGATGTCCTTAGGTTAGTTAGGTTACGTAGTTCTCAGTTCTAGGGGAGTGATGACCTCAGAAGTTGAGTCCCATAGTCCTCAGAGCCATTTGAACCATTTTTTTGAAGATTGTATATTACTAAAAGCGCGTCACTGCTCCCTCGTTATGTTTTATACTATAACGTGCGTGTTTTCAGACACAGATCCCATCAACAGACAAACGATGTAAGGAAAGGACTTCACTACGATTCACATAAAAAGATGCAGTAAACTCCCACTTGTGCGTATTTCTGTAATGCTGATAACAGAATGGTGGTTATACAATAATAAAATGAAACAATGAAGCTAAACTTGCGCTTCACTAAGGAAATATATTGCAGTGCTGCTAACTTGGCGTCATTAACTGTAGGGCATGCTAAAACGTAGGCCTCCGAATTTTTTTTATTAATGCGGTTTTCACTGCAGAGTACGTTGCACTGAACGTTTCAGTGAGTCAAATGCGAGGGCGCTCCCTAGCAAATTATCTTTTGTTAACGCTAGTTAGTTGCCTGCCGTGCGCGATTAGCCGAGCGGTCTAAGGCGCTGCAATCATGGACTGTGCAGCTGGTTCCGGCGGAGGTCCGAGTCCTTCCTCAGGCATGGGTGTGAATGTTGTCCTTAGGATAATTTAGGTCAAGTAGTGTGTAAGCTTAGGGACTGAGGACCTTAGCAGTTACGACCCATAAGAATTCACACACTTTTTTTTGTTAGTTGCCTCCACCCCTCCCCCCACCACAGCCCCACCCCCCACCCCCCACCCGTCCCTCCTCTCCACTCGCAGATGTCATAGACCCGCGGAGTCTGATCAGTTCACCTTCGGCGCACTTTGTGTACAACTAAGCGACAAAAACTGTCAACAACGTCCCTATGAGTAAATTTAGGGCCAAATTACATGAATAGGCGGGGTCAACGACGGAGAATTTGCGAGGCTAAAAAAAAAAAAAAAAAAAAAAAAAAAAAAAAAAAAAAAAAAAAAAAAAAAAAAAAGAGCTCTGAGCGCTATGGGACTTAACATCTGAGGTCATCAGTCGCCTAGAACTTAGAACTACTGAAACGTAACTAACCTAAGGACATCACACACATCCATGCCCGAGGCAGGATTCAAACATGCGACCGTAGCAGTCGCGCGGTTCCAGACTGAAGCGCCTTGAACCGCTCGGCCACACTAGCCAGCTGCGAAGCACATATTGTCTATATAGTCGTGATTAGGTTCTTGAGAAAATTCTTCACTGATGGTCACGTTTGCAGTTAAGTTGCTCAGTTATGTGGCTGCACTGCTGAAACTACACTTGTGCTGTAACCATTTCATTTGGCAAATATCGATATTAACGAAAACTTGGTTGTGGTTGGTGAAACTGATTTACAGCGTACTAGAGGGCTTTCAAGAATAACTACCTATCTACCACTTTGTGACTTACTTCACAGCAAACGACGATATATCTCGGCTCTGAAACTCGCGTTCAAAAATCGTGAACTTTCAGAATGACTCAAAGTGATCAGTGTCTCAAAGTCGATGTCAGTAATCCTTGATGGTTCTGTTCTGGTAGACAGATCTGAGGAAATGGTGGTGTCGACACGTTTAGCCAACGATGATGTCCACAAAATTTATAACTTACAGGTCACGGATATATAGAACAACCGCTCTGAGAGTTCAGTGACCAACAACTATTCATGGAATTCAATAATAACAAAGGTGGTAACTGACCTGCATGATATTCTCCAAGTCTGTTCCTTGGCATATATAAAGACTTGAGTTAATCATCAGGACAACATAGTTTCGTGTTGATATTCGCGAAGCGTACTCAGTAATAACAAAATTTAAACGTAATACAGTGAGGGCTTTAGAAAATTTGGACCTGGGATTTGTGTCACTACTATGTCAAAGAGTCCGTTTAAAAACACAATATAAAATATAGGTCACTTTGGTTATTTGAATCTGCTGCATTTTAATGTTTTGTCAGCTCTCTTTTACCCATTGATATCAATACAAACTGTATAAAATACTAGATGAGAAGCCCCGCATTGCTCGAGTATTCATTTTGCCAATGTTTTATTGAAAACGAAAACAAAAAATTAACTGTGTTTGTAATGTGATATCCCGGACCGTTTTTGTGCGCTGCGCCCAGCTGCTTCGCGTGTCTATAATGCGATTTTGAAACGTCTCCCTGGCAATGCCTCTTTGCAGCCCTATAGAAGGTGATTGTTTCCGTCTACTGCCATTTGTGCTTCGCACTTTAAAGCTGTCAAAAGCATTGCCAGTTGTCAGGAATTTCCTTACGTTCACTTGAATTTAGGATTTACGTAGTAAAGAATACGTGTATTAGAACTTCATGCATGATGTTGAGTTTTTTTACTCATTTCGAAGTTTATGACGTCATATCTGTTGAACTGTGCGTACAATGATACATTTGTGTAGGGACATTCAGAGGCATATGTGGACAATGTCAGCGAAATAAGTTGCGAATAGAGTTAGAAGCAAGGATGTAATAAAAGCCATGCATGCTGCTGCATTTTTTTACGCATCTCTTTGTTTTTGACATCATATCTCATGAATTATGATAGGAAGGTGATTCTTACCCAAACATCTATTGTTGTCTGACGGAAAGACATATGTGTACCAAGTCTGGTTGAAATCGGTACAGCTGTTTTGGAGGAGATGTGAGATGTGGAACACACACACACACACGCACGCACACACACACACACACACACACACACACACACACACACACACACACACACACACACCGGCATCCATTTTTGTAATGCGTTTGATGGGAGAGCGTAGGCACGTTTATCCAGAGACTAAGATGCTGACTGGCTTATCAAACAGAGAGAATGACGACAGTGTCTAACTGCTTAGATGCCTGTTTGCTGTCACTACGTAGTGCAGCGAAATTAACACGTCGCAGAGTTAAACGACTCGTTTATGTAATTGCTGGACTCATCTCGCAGCCTGTCCTACTGGCCGCCTGGCCGTGAACTGTGTGAGGACAAGGGGAGGTCGCGCTGTGTTAGACAAATTTCACTCGTATAGTGATACAGAATTCGTGTTCTTTCACTCAATCACTTCAAGCGTATGTTGGGTCGGATAGTGAAAAGGCTGCAGCCGAACCGCAGTCCTATTACTCCCCTGCCCAATATTCTTCGCCGGCTCTAGTATTCGAGACCGGACTTTTAATCCCTAATTTTCCCCTTCTTTGAATGGTGTACACAAGTATTGCTAGATCTCATGCAGAAGATGTGTCACTCACATGACAGACGAACGTTTAAAATTTAAAACTGATGCAGGTTAAGATTACTTTCTTGTATTCGTAATTTCTTGGCTCTGATATCGAAAATACATTCACAAAATGACACGCTTATTTCGTAAGCTTGTCAGATCAAGCAGACTGGCGCATCGCTAATTATGAATGAAATCTTCGTTAAGAATGTGTTTGAGCCCGTTTAAATCCTAGTAATATAAATGTGTAGTGGCTCGTAGATATGTATCTGTTTTGTGAAATATAAAGCAGCCATCGGTCTCCCTTTGACGGTTTATGATCCAGTTTATCAAATCACTGTACATGAACAGCATTTAAAATACAGCAGTTGTCAGTCAATGAATTTTAAATTGCCTCTACGACCACAAATTGCACTCACCCTCATTCAGATAAAGGTATCTCAAAAAATCTGTACGCATTAAGTGTAATGTATAAATAGAGACAGCGTTAGTTTTGGCTTTCCGTATGATCACTTGTTACACCACTGATCCATGAGGAAAATCTACACGCTGCACAGACAGTGGATAAAAACTACATTTCATTCGGAGTTGGGAGAGTAGCTGCTGAATATGAACATTTACGTCCACTGGGATGCAGGAAGGATGTAAAGATAGAGGACGTGAACACAGTGTTAATTCCAGGCTACGCTGACTGTTGACAGTCGTTCGCCAGTGACCTAGGCATTTCACTACTCGGTTTTCGGATGATCATCCTATTACCACAGGCATTAGCTACGATGATGGAGGAGATTCTTGAGTACCATCTGCATGTAAAGCGTGCAAGCGTTTCCATAACGTATTCATTTTTTAAACTCCTTTGTCAAGTTAACTGGTTCTTTCGTTTCTTCTGTATTGAATAGCTTCATAGCTACAAATGAAACGCACAGTACTGCATATGTGCTACAGAAATTCTATATAATATAAACCATATTCAGATTTTTATTTATAGTCAACGCATAGTATGTTACCCTTCTGAGACGGGAAACAAAAGTTTTGCGTATCTTGCTCTAGCGACGAATGAAATTTCGTAAGAATTCTAACGAGGATAATGATGCCAAATGTCATAAACAAATGACAAAACTGACCACACTTCAGATGTCTGACACTCATGTACTTTGGCTACGCATACCAACTGAGGACAACGACCCAATGACATTTCTCGAGGCATACCGTCAGCAGCTAATGACGATAGCGCAGTATATCATGCAAATGACGATGGACTGCATAATTAATCTGACAGATCATGCGTAACATACACAAGCCCCTGTGTTAACAACGGAGAACTTGTTCGCGTCATTTGCAGCAGCTGATAGTATTTCAAACAATAAATCACAGAAGCCCTAAGGATTTACTAAATTTCCCTTCAGGTCCTTCTTTGTCACTTCCTTCTTTGCACAAACTTAAAAGATGGGACTGCCATCTTCGAAACTGACGGGAGAAACCAATGTTTCCAATTCGAGCAACAGATTGCTAAATTTATATTTTGGTTCAATCAAGACAAAAAATTGATACAATTGCGAACAAACATCAGGCAATAACACCTGTTAAGCGGTAGACCAGCCAGGAAAGTATTTCGGCACCAAAAATAAATCTTTTAATCGTCCTGCGACGTAACACTCCAGTCAGCTACGTGAAAATAGATTTCTGTCGAACAGCAGCGAAACCACGCTTTCAACTATTACGAAAAAGAAGGATAATGTTCCAACTGCAGAATGTTGGTACCGAGTGCGACCTGGTTATAAACCGGGTTTAATTATTTACGCAAAGTAATCAAACTACAGAGAATTCGTCTTGAGGTCTCTTCTAGAGAGAGGTTAAACGAATTAAGCTGATTTCTGCCCAGTATGCTACTGAAGTGCCGACAGGATTCGATTTGGGTCGCTTTTCCACTGAGCCAGCAGGCGCAAAGTGTTGCGATTTAAAGCCGCGTCCAGCTCTCCAGATGTAATGTTTTCCATACCTTTCCTAAATCGATTAACGACAATGTCGGGTTGATTTTTTTTGCTAATGTCGTTGTCCGATTCCTTCCAAGCGTTTTCTTATCGGAGCTTGTGCTCCATATTACTGACCACGTCGGCATCTAAAACCATTATTTTCTTTCTTCATTCCTGTACTTTCGTCGAGTGTACATTCGAAGTCACGAGAAAATTCGTAACTTTATTTCATGAGACTTATTTTTACCACAGACTAATACTACAATCCCCTGAGATCGTACAGATATTCGTTCTGGTTGTTATGAGGATACTGAACAGTCTTTAAAAATTAAGTTCTTGACTAGACATGTAGGGTCACCGTGAGTTCCAGTGAATGAATGTGTGGGATCAGTAATCGAACTCATATCCTCTCCTAATACGTCAATGTTCTCACCGACACATATACCGAGGCACGAGTCATTACTCAATTCTATGCTTCATACCGTCAACTTTACTCTTGCATTTTGCTTGCTCCACACATCTCGGAAGATCAATATATCGGAAAAAAGTGTAGCCGACACAACCACAAGTGTCTGGTTTCTAGTCACCAACATGAATACAGCTTTATCACGAATGTGTGTCAGACCAGCGTATGCTTTCCTATACGACGAAAGATCCATTGCATTTCACCTGTGTTTTGTAAGACATCGCGACACAGTCTGTATTACACATGCTGCTGGTAACACAAATTAGCGTATGATTCATCAGTTTATGAAATGTAAAAATCAATGAATATTTGTCCACTTTATAGGCGCAATGCCCAACTATTTTTCTATTGCAGTAATCACTCATGCACACTGAGCTGAATTCGTATCATTCTTGAGCTGAAGAGCGTAATATTTATGACTATGCCACATTCACTCCTACTGTGTGTGTCTTACAAATAAGGAGTTACTCCGAGATATGATACTGTTTTGTCTTCTGCAGTTCCCTGAAATGATGACTGCAGCTGCCAGTAATGTCAGTTTGTAGCCGATGGAACTGTCGTTGTAACCGAACGTGCCATACACTCATTAGTAGCATTGAAAACTTATTGAAATAAATATGGCGTATCGCATAAATGCTCCAGTCATTATCATTTCATAGTTTTTCTTACGCGCTTTGTTGAACTGAAACTTTTTGTTAGCATAAAGTTATGTTACGAAGATTAATAGCCTAGTGTTTTTACGCAGGCACTCATTTACCAAATACGAATACACAACTACATCCTACAGTTTGAGAGAGTCAGACCAGTTGTGGTTATAGACTTAAGTACACGCTTTCTAGATTCAGTAATATTTCTCAGTAAGGTAGGTGTGAGATGGTAACGACAGCTTTTGCTGTGATTTCATGCGAGGTGCATCGCAGGTCGCTCGTTGGTACCTTTACACGACATAACGGAAGGGATAGAAAATTAAAATTACAAGAGCTTTTAAATAAAGAAGATAACGTTTAAGGAAGTAAATGCATTATTACAAAGTTATAACTACAGTAATACATTTAAAAAAAGAACAAAACGAGCTGGTAATAGGAAATATTTGGAAAGAGACATGTAGCATGGCCTCCTATAGCAAAATGTTATACTTTTAATAATGGTAAGACAGAGCCCCACCATAGTGAAACAAAATTTTTAAGGGATACGATTGATTTGGCCCACATGTTGAAACAAAATGATTAATTGTAAAAGGAAATATTTCTACTACTTCAAAATTACCTTTAATTTCGCGCTGATTTTTAAAAATATTTTTTGCTGATCAATTAGTACGCCCCGTAGCAAATTCAGGTATACACTGAAGGAGAAGCTAGTTGCTGTTACCATAGCAGAACATGTATCATAACATAGCCTTTTACAGTGAGTTTCAGGTCACAGTTCCTTACAAATTGAGTATAGTAACAATGTGTAACCAATTATTTTCAACAATGAAGAAAATTACAATTAATGAAAGCTATTGATTAATCTAATTAATTAATATCTTGCTTTGTATTATAAGAAGAATGAAATTTGCTGACACTTCAGTACACCGTCATAACTCTATCAGTGCACCGCAACTGCGATATCACTCCACTTTACATCCGTATCCGTACTAGCAAAGTACCTACGGGACGAAAAAAAGACACCTATCTTATTTCCAGTATGACTTCTTAAAGTGCAGTTCGGAATTTATCTTCTACTTACAATAAACTTAATTCTCTATCACAATGAGTTCATCTCTTAGCAGCTGGAAACAATGCTCTTCAGCAAGTTTAGATGCATAACAGTGCAACCGTAAACACGAAATATCCATTTTCGTATATTTGGTGCCAGAGAACTGATCAAATTTAACTTACGCTGACTTTCTCTTCCATGGTAACTTCTTCATCCCAAAGCAGAGCTTACGTCCAACATTAACAATTATATGTGACATACGTATATTCGAGGCTCAGTCTTCTCCTACGGCTCCCTGCAGTACCGCAGAAGTAACTGGCTGAAGTCTTAACACGTGTCCTCTCATCCTGTCCCTTCCTCAAGAAAATCATGTCCAGGTACTCCTAAACTCACTTATTCTGCTGAGAATGTTCTTACTTGTTATATTTTCAGTCAGCTTAATTTTCTTCTATAGCAGCACCTGCTAAACGCTTGACTTAGTCTCCCGTTTTTTCATAGTCCATTGTTCACTTCCATACAATACTGTGCTGCAAACATACAATCACAGGAATGTTTCCCTCCGATTAATACCTACGTCGTATACCTGCCGACCTGTTTTAGAGAGGAAGTCCCTCATTGTCTATGCTTTTGCTCCTTCTTACTTCTTCCGTCATGGGTTATTTTGCTTGCAAGTGAGTAGTATTCATTCACTTACTATGTATGAGCGTATGTCAGCAATTTGCCATTTCCACGAAAAGGGGTCAAGAACACGCTCGTTAGAAGTACTTCAACTTTCTTTATGGGCAGCCCCATTTCGTACTTCAAACCAGTTTAAGGTTTCAAGAAGAAATATGTTGACCACGCTAATGGAAAACGGTACTGCTTTATCTGCAGAAAAAGTCTCCTATTTCTTGGTGAGACTTTTGTTCTTATACTGGTTCATTAGTTGAGAATTACCTTTTAATGTGTATTCAATTATAAAGGCCAATTTTAACTGCCGAGAGATCTCGAGAGTAGTATTAGCAGAAGTGTTGCTTAGTGTCGACTATATAATTTATGCATCTTCTCCTCACCTCAGGTGTTCCCCACTGTCATTAGCCATTCGTAACATCGTTAAGGACGAGACTGTCATAACCTATTTAAAATAAAGCAAACTGGTATCCAACTGGAATTCATTAAAAACACATAACAGTTTTAGATGAAGAAGTTGCTAGTTTCAGCAGTGGCATCATTCAATGAATGCTCTCACACTCTACTTGAGACTTGTAAATTTGTACAATTTGAACTCTGTGTTGGCATAAAGCACTAGTGAAAATAACAGTCTTCCAAGAAGAATTAATTTTATTGCTGCATTTATAGGTGACGCACGTTTCGCCTAATACACGGCTTCAGATTGACCAGTATAATGTTGGTGAGTTTTGGGTGCCACCATTAGGATATCGTCAAAATAGACTGCGCTAATCGTGGCACCCAAAATTCATTTAACGACACTATAGTTGTCAATCGGAAGTTGCCTTGTATTAGGCGAAATGCCGTCATGAGTAAGTAGAACATAAAATCAGTCCTGCACCAAGACTGCTCGCATTCTGGATAATGGTTGCTGTACCAACAAGCCATGAAGTGAAAAGCCTTTAATAGCATTTATTTTTTTATTTAATAAATTTTCCGCCACAGCTGCACTTAGTCTTTAATGGTGACTAGGTTGGGGCGCTTGCGCTCATTTCCAACCCATTGCCTACGGCAGGAGGTAGAATGTTAACAAAAATATAAAATATGGAATTTAAAATATATAAATAATATGCCAGTATTCTATATCCACAGATTACATTAGTACAATAAATCATTTAAGACACACGTGAATCTCAAACATTTGATCGTAATATAAATCCAGTGGAAAATTCGAAAGACGTGTTCTTATACCAGGTCAACATCACAGATCTGGTTCGGAGCTCTTGATAGTCGCCTTTAGTTGTTTACTACATGCTCAATCGTGCTGTTTCCGTTTACAGGCAATGCAGCCTCAGTTTTCATGTTTACGTTCCCAAATAAAGGTTACAAATTTTTTTCTTACCGATTTTCAAAATGGTTCATATGACTCTAAGCACTGTGGGTCTTAACATCTGAGGTCATCAGTACCCTAGACTTAGTACTACATAAACCTAACAAACCTAAGGACATCACACACAACCGTGACCGAGGCGGGATTCGAACCTGCGACCGTAGCAGCAGCGCGGTGCCGGACTGAAGCGCCTAGAACAGCTCGGCCACACTATTTTAACTTACATCACTTGTGGCTGTGACATTACATATTTAATTAAAAATTAAACATTAAGATCGTATCGATGACGTTACATTGTATCAGCACCAGCTACTGTTGCTGTCTATTTGAATGTATTACAACCACTATTTTCTCAACTATACACTAGTTGTAAATTTCGTGAACAGTGTCCTAATACATATGTGGTAAAATAGTAAAATGGTAGTCGTAAGTTTAACGTATCTTCACGACGCCAGCAGACACTACTGCATCTACACCGCGAAACAATTAAAGGATTACTTTTCCGAAACGCCGTAATTCAGACCCGTCTAACAAGTTCTAAATCTGTCTCAAAGGTGCGTATAATCTTCCTCTGAAACGGCGGAAAATCTTGGCGCCCGCGCTCGACGATGCATCAGCCAGCAAGGTGTCGACACATGCCAAAGAAAGGCCACAGCTCAGGAGCTCACGTGACATCTACAGTGATGTCGCATTGGCACTGAAGTTCACCACAATTCTGCCAAACACCACCGTGAAAGTGTCTCACGATGAGAAGGTCGTCACAGCCTCTCTTAGATTTCACACCATCTTTTCACGGGGTGACGTAGAGAACCTCAATGAAACCACCCCTGGCGTTGTTTCTCACACGTTTCATGGTCCAGGAAGCTAGTTTCAACGTTTCTCTAAGGACACTGTGGAGCTGCATCCATATTGAAAGTGATTTGACCACTTTGGAGCACAGTGCGTCCACAATTTTTGCTCTCATGTACAGTGTGATAAAGGGTCGAACCTCTAGGGATCGTTCAGTATCATTCGACGAAATTTAAACGTGATCTCAAGCAACACATGGTGCTTATTGTTCTTCATCCCTCCTATTTTCCATCGTTTTCTGGGAGTGATTAGAGTGGTGGTGGTGGAGGGGGGGGGGAGGGGGGAATATCACATTGACACGTGCGTGAATAAAACAGAAGAGGGGCCTTCTAAGACCTGCACTTTGGTAAAACCGTCAGTGCCACACATCCGCCTTTGCTGAGCGCCTTAAAAATGTGCCTTTACAGACGGAACGTGTGACGAGAGTCCCAGGAGCCTACAGGCGGGCTACGATGCTGCTCTCTCGCTGCTACACTGCTGCTCTTGCGCCTGATAGACCATTGCAATCTGAAAGCGTCGAAGCGGTTCCCGGTCTGCAAGCGCCTAGAACTTCATCAGAGGTTCTCTCTGAACAGGTACAATTTTAAAAGTCTCAAAAAAGGTGTGCTACCGAGGGTTTTATCTGACTGTTTTATTTACGCAAGTGTTAATGTTGCATCACCCCATGATCAGGCCACAGGAGGATACGAACTAGGATCGCTGAAAAAGTATAATAGCCCTTTGCTGCTTCAGATCACGTTGAAATTTCATCGAATGATGTCGTTGGGTCGCTAGCGGCTGCACCTGGTACACGTCAACAAGAATTGTGTCGCTCTGTACTCCAAATGGGCGCTATCACGTTAGATGAGGATGCAGCCTCTTAATGCCCTTAGTGAACGGTTGAAACGTCCGAGTTTGTCAGTAGTGTCAGAGGTTGTGAAGAAAGTCTTCCTGTTGCCCATCAAACTGCGAACTGGCGTTTTCGACCACGAAATGTATGGAAATCAAGGCCACATGTAAATGGGTGGTTCTATTGACGCCTTTTGAACCATCCAATGCGGCCTTTTCTGGCTGATTCTGAGTGGCCATGTATCTGAAATATTTTCCTCTGTGATTCGTAAGAAACCAGCGTGATTTGCACGTTGGGCGTCGCTGTTCTGAACTACACCGCAAAGGCGCCAAAGATGGGGTGAGATATAGATAATAGTTGGTGTGACGACCTTCTGGTCTTGTGACACGACCACGATAGCACTGGGCTGAATTACGGAGCCAATGTGACGATATTAAGCCGCATTACACGTCACAAGAACTTACCTGTAGCGTTCCTTTCACATGTGTCGACACGTCGCCGTTACTTTATCACCGATGTCATTTCTACTGCTTCTGAATACTTACGGCCTCCTTTGTTACTATAATTCCATTTTCTATGCTCAGTGGTTTGTCATTCCGTTCAGCCTGTCCTGCAATTCTTCACTTTCACAGAGAGTGGGAATGTCATCAGCAAATCTCCTGCATGATATCCTTTCACCTTGAATCTTAAACTTATCTCTGAAGCATTCTTTTATATCCTACTTTGCATCTTCGATACGCAGACTGAGTAGTAGAGGTGAAACGCTGCGTTACTGCCTTACGGCATATATAATAACATGCCTATCCCTTTGTGTTTCGGTTTTATTTTTCCCTCTTGGTTCTTCTCCAGTTCGTATATTATTCGTCTTCTCCTATAGTGTGCACATATTTTTTAGGATTTTAAACAGCTTGCCCCACCTTAAACTGTTTAACATTTTTTCAGCGGTGACACAACATCCGGTGTCAGGCGATATCTTCGAAACTGACTTTCGCTACAGGGCAACACGTATCACGGCAACATGTTTACATAACTACATATTTTGTTATTTTTATATTCTCTTGCTGACGCTTCTAACCACGGTAAGGTTGTTTGCTATTGGTAAATTTATAACGCTAGACGAGAAAAAGTCGTCAACATCTCTGAGGACACCAGAGAACGCGAGACGACTCCCTGATGCTCACAGCTGCAAAAGAAAAGGGCTAAGAAGAATACACCTGGTTTCTGCATAACGTGGACTTCTAGCACAGCACCAGACAAAATGCTATTTAGCATCATTTCAATAGAACACGAACGCTACTGTGCTCTGCACTCGCTTATTACCGTACCACGAACGGAAACAAAAATAAAAGACATCCACTAATGGCCTTTTCATACTCCAGTCAACAGCCGGACGTGTTGTTTGTCTTCCTTTAGTGTGCTTGAAACCCTTATTTTAAAAGAAAATTCAAGAGAGATAATTTATGGTCATCCGCAGGAATGCATTATTCGAACTGATCTGAGTGTACACACTTTCGTTGTTAATTCGTGCAGTAGATAAATGCAAAAAGAGTATTCGAAATTAGGTGAATCATGAGGGGTCCAGAAATCTTTCCAGATGGCCATCTAGCTATCCATCGGGGATTTTATAGGCCCTTCTTAGGGAATTTCTGCAGATCTGAGTTGCTGTACCTCACTGGACAAATATACGGTAAAGACACCTTACAGGCAGGACCTTACATGGGTGGATTTCCTATCCGATAATTAGTTGCAGTCTGACGTGGGAAGTTCCCCATCGGTAGCGAAGGTATCAAGTTTTGTACAGGAAACGTTGGTTGAATCATATTTTATTATTCAGTCGCTATGCCAGCGATACATTTTCGGTATGTGGTAAAGAGAGGCTGGAGTAGAACCAAAGGGTGGCGATGATAAAACGGATGGGGAGGGGGGGGGACACAACACGGTGTTGGGATTCTTGCTCTATCTTAATCCGTGATGTGACGTTCTTAGATCACCTAGCAAATCAATTTGCCACCATACGTAATGTGGCAAATTTCTATCCAATGCATCCACTGTGGTATAGCACGAAGCCTTATTACAGACAGTGGAGTTATAAGGTAGTAAAATCTTTTCGCTTGTCTCAGTGTTCAAGTCCACTGAAATTCCGTTTTGCTATGAAACTCGTAGCATATAGCATACAATCCACTCAACTGCGGTCTTGTTGACAGAATTATCCTAAACGGCAACATTACCTATCTAGCGTCTCCGGAGCCTACTACGTTGCTGTCATGTGTTTTATCTTTTTATTATTCACGGGAGAATGTCACAGATATCATTAGATAGATTCACATACTGTGAATGCATCTTAGTGTCAGTGGGAAATGATAATTTGTGCCGGAACAGGACTCGAAGCCGGATTTCCCGT
This sequence comes from Schistocerca serialis cubense, assembly GCF_023864345.2. Classification (NCBI taxonomy): domain Eukaryota; kingdom Metazoa; phylum Arthropoda; class Insecta; order Orthoptera; family Acrididae; genus Schistocerca; species Schistocerca serialis. The sequence goes on from NC_064639.1 coordinate 697,720,317, forward strand.
TGGTCATGAGCGGTCACCTTAACCTCTTCGGCTGTCCGAGCACTTCCTGAGTGCCGGTGCAAACTTTAATACGTCACGCAGTCACAGTCCAAATGCTCGCACATCATTCGTGAAACTAAACAGGGTAAGACTTGTGTTATTATGTTGCCTCGTCCTTTTAGCCTCACCAGGCGTGATTATATCATTTACGACGCCAGGGTCAGTGTTGATGCGGTAACAGTTTTTTTTACAGTACATTGTCCTTCAGAGAGAGTTCTGCATCAACTGTCGCCATTCATGGCAAGTTACAGAAATGCTGTAACACTGGAAATGGACAAACGGCGCTGTTGTTTTCACCCGCCTCCAGAGATTAATTTTAAACGTAGTGTCGCGCTGGAGCCGTCAGAGGGCTGATGGTGGGGGCACGTGATTGCTTCGAACGCAGCCATGGCAGAGCTGATGACAGGACGGGCGGTGGTTTGGTGCGCCAGCTGCAGCAAGTGTGACCGGCAACATCTTCTATAAATGAGCATCTTTCCCGTGATGGACGCTGCGGGATGGCTTGTGGCGTGTCGCAGCGGTCAGTATGTCCGTAACGGCGGGCTGCGCATGAACGGACTGGAGTCAGTCGCTGCACAGAGACGAACGAGCGAGATCTGGACAGAGCTGATAGCGAGGACCTCCACATACAGGTGTCCTGCAATACTGTCAGCAAGGCGTGAGTACGGTGAGCGCGGGGCGAGGCCGCTGTGTGGACGCAACAGCCTGGTGGAGTGGTTGGTGTCCTTTCATAGTCAGAAGGTCAGCGATACTCCGCAAGCCACCCAACGGTATGTGGCGGAGGGCACTTTACGTGCCACTGTCATTATCTCCCTTTCCTGTTCCAGTCGCGTATGGTTCGCGGGAAGAACGACTGTCTGAAAGCCTCCGTGCGCGCTCTAATCTCTCTAATTTTACATTCGTGATCTCCTCGGGAGGTATAAGTAGGGGGAAGCAATATATTCGATACCTCATCCAGAAACGCACCCTCTCGAAACCTGGCGAGCAAGCTACACCGCGATGCAGAGCGCCTCTCTTGCAGAGTCTACCACTTGAGTTTGTTAAACATCTCCGTAACGCTATCACGGTTACTAAATAACCCTGTGACGAAACGCGCCGCTCTTCTTTGGATCTTCTATATCTCCTCCGTCAACCCGATCTGGTATGGATCCCACACTGATGAGCAATACTCAAGTATAGGTCCAACGAGTGTTTTGTAAGCTACCTCCTTTGTTGATGCACTACATTTTCTAAGGACTCTCCCAATGAATCTCAACCTGGTATCCGCCTTACCAACAATTAATTTTATATGATCATTCCACTTCAAATCTTTCCGCACGCATACTCCCAGATATTTTACAGAAGTAACTGCTACCAGTATTTGTTCCGCTATCATATAATCATACAATAAGGGATCCTTCTTTCTATGTATTCGCAATACATTACATTTGTCTATGTTAAGGGTCAGTTGCCACTCCCTGCACCAAGTGCCTATCCGCTGCAGATCTTCCTGCATTTCGCAACAATTTTCTAATGCTGCAACTTCTCTGTATACTACAGCTTCATCCATGAAAAGCCGCATGGAACTTTCAACACTATCTACTAGGTCATTTATATATATTGTGAAAAGCAATGGTCCCATAACACTCCCCTGTGGCACGCCAGAGGTTATTTTAACGTCTGTAGACGTCTCTCCATTGATAACAACATGCTGTGTTCTGTTTGCTAAAAACACTTCAATCCAGCCACACAGCTGGTCTGATATTCCGTAGGCTCTTACTTTGTTTATCAGGCGACAGTGCGGAACTGTATCGAACGCCTTCCGGAAGTCAAGAAAAATAGCATCTACCTGGGAGCCTGTATCTAATATATTCTGGGTCTCATGAACAAATAAAGCGGGTTGGGTCTCACACGATCGCTGTTTCCGGAATCCATGTTGATTCCTACATAGTAGATTCTGGGTTTCCAAAATCGACATGATACTCGAGCAAAAAACATGTTCTAAAATTCTACAACAGATCGACGTCAGAGATATAGGTCTATAGTTTTGCGCATCTGCTCGACGACCCTTCTTGAAGACTGGAACTACCTGTGCTCTTTTCCAATCATTTGGAACCTTCCGTTCCTCTAGAGACTTGCGATACACGGCTGTTAGAAGGCGGGCAAGTTCTTTCGCGTACTCTGTGTAGAATCGAATTGGTATCCCGTCAGGTCCAGTGGACTTTCCTCTGTTGAGTGATTCCAGTTGCTTTTCTATTCCTTGGACACTTACTTCGATGTCAGCCATTTTTTCGTTTGTGCGAGGATTTAGAGATGGAACTGCAGAGCGGTCTTCCTCTGTGAAGCAGCTTTGGAAAAAGGTGTTTAGTATTTCAGCTTTACGCGTGTCATCCTCTGTTTCAATGCCATCATCATCCTGGAGTGTCTGGATATGCTGTTTCTAACTTTGACATCGTTTAGCTTCTGTTTGTCCGAGAGGTTTTGGCTGCGTTTAAACTTGGAGTGAAGCTCTCTTTGCTTTCGCAGTAGTTTCCTAATTTTGTTGTTGTACCACGGTGGGTTTTTCCCGTCCTCCACAGTTTTACTCGGCACGTACCTGTCTAAAACGCATTTTACGATTGCCTTGAACTTTTTCCATTAACACTCAACATTCTCAGTGTCGGAACAGAAATTTTCGTTTTGATCTGTTAGGTAGTCTGAAATCTGCCTTCTATTACTCTTGCTAAACAGATAAACCTTCCTCCCTTTTTTTATATTCCTATTTACTTTCATATTCAGGGACGCTGCAGCGGCCTTATGATCACTGATTCCCTGTTCTGCGGTTACAGAGTCGAAAAGTTGGGGGTCTGTTTGTTATCAGTAGGTCCAAGATGTTATCTCCACGAGTCGGTTCTCTGTTTAATTGCTCGAGGTAATTTTCGGATGTGCACTCAGTATAATGTCACTCGATTTTCTGTCCCTACCACCCGTCCTAAACATCTGAGTGTCCCAGTCTATATCTGGTAAATAGAAATCTCCACCTAAGACTATAACATGCTGAGAAAATTTATGTGAAATGTATTCCAAATTTTCTCTCAGTTGTTCTGCCACTAATGCTGCTGAGTCGGGAGGTCGGTAAAAGCAGCCAATTATTGACCTAGCTCGGTTGTTGAGTGTAACCTCCACCCATAATAATTCACAGGAACTATCCACTTCTACTTCACTACAGGAAAAACTACTACTAACAGCGACGAACACTCCACCACCGGTTGCATGCAATCTATCCTTTCTAAACACCATCTGTACCTTTGTAAAAATTTCGGCAGAATTTATCTCTGGCTTCAGCCAGCTTTCTGTACCTATAACGATTTCAGCTTCGGTGCTTTCTATCAGCGTTTGAAGTTCCGGTACTTTACCAACGCAGCTTCGACAGTTTACAATTACAATACCGATTGCTGCTTGGTGCCCGCATGTCCTGACTTTTCCCCGCGCCCGTTGAGTCTGTTGCCATTTCTGTACTTGCACAAGGTCATCTAACCTAAAAAAAACAGCCCAGCCCACGCCACACAACCCCTGCTACCCATGTAGCCGCTTGTTGCTTGTAGTTGACTCCTGACCTATCCAGCGGAACCCGAAACCCCACCACCCTATGGCGTAAGTCGAGGAATCTGCAGCCCACACGGTCGCAGAACCGTCTCAGCCTCTGATTCAGACCCTCCACTCGGCTCTGTACCTAAGGTCCCCAGTCAGTCCTGTCGACGATGCTGCAGATGGTGAGCTCTGCTTTCATCCCACTAGCGAGACTGGTAGTCTTCACCAAATCAGATAGCCGCCGGAAGCCAGAGAGGATTTCCTCCGATCCATAGCGACATACATCAATGGTGCCGACATGAGCTACCACCTGCAGATGGGTGCACCCTGTACGCTTCATGGCATCCGGAAGGACCCTTTCCACATCTGGAATGACTCCCCCCGGTATGCACACGGAGTGCACATTGGTTTTCTTCCCCTCTCTTGCTGCCATATCCCTAAGGGGCCCCATTACGCGCCTGACGTTGAAGCTCCCAACTACCAGTAAGCCCACCCTCTGCGACCGCCCGGATCTTGCAGACTGAGGGGCAACCTCTGGAACAGGACAAGCAGCCATGTCAGGCCGAAGATCAGTATCAGCCTGAGCCTGAAACCGGTTCGTCAGACAAACTGGAGAGGCCTTCCGTTCAGCCCTCCGGAATGTCTTTCGCACCCTGCCACACCTTGTGACGACCTCCCACTCTACCACAGGTGAGGGATCTGCCTCAATGTGGGCAGTATCCCGGACAACTACAGTCGTAGTCCGATCGGGGGATGCGTGGGACGAGCTGGCCGTCCCCGACAAACCCCCATCCGGACCCCCACAGTGATGCCCATTGGCAACAGCCTCAAGCTGTGTGACCGAAGCCAACACTGCCTGAAGCTGGGAGCGAAAGGATGCCAACTCAGCCTTCATCCGAACACAACAGTTGCAGTCCCTATCCATGCTAAAAACTGTTGTGCAAAGAACGTCTGAACTAATCTACAGAGAGCGCAAACAAATCGACACAAAATTTAAACGGTTATTAGAATACAAGATTGCCTAGTAAATGCAGTAATGCTGCTACTTGCGCACTACTGACACACTGCTCGGCGGCAGAAGGAGACTACGCGATTTTACACTATTCAGGTACTAAAACGCGATGCTACAACTCTCAAATACTATAACACGCCCGAAATTTATGAGTTAAACAATACAAGTACCAAAATCACGCAAAGAAATTAAGAATTAAAGTATGTAACAAATGAGTGAGTTGGGAGTGATCCTAGTGGAGGAGGACAAAGGGGCTTCTGCATGTCAAGAGGAGCACTAGATGAGTGCTTTGCGGAGCTGACGGTTTCACACTAGTGGCCTTACAGCTGGTATATGGTGCTGTGTCGTATGCGGGAGGTGCCTTGGCTGCGCTTACTATCCATAAATCCTGCATGGAAGTCCGTGGCCTTATGTGACAAAGAGTTTTTGCGTGTTCATGCCACACTCGAGTGCAGGTTAGCGGCTTTGATCGGAAGCTGTTCCAGTTGTTAATCGTATGCTGTGACAGTGATTTTTTATTTATTTATTCGTATGGCTAGGGTCCTCGTCAGGCAGTCCCTGGACGGAGAAAATTCCTCAACCCAGCCGGGAATCGAACTCGAGCCCAGAGGATTGACAACCCGTCACGCTGACCATTCAGCTATCGGGCGCGGACGTCACAGTCATGAACTGTGTTAACACCGAAATGTTTTTTTTTTTTTTTAACTACATCGTGAGCGTGACTGCTGAGAATTTATTAATATATCAGGCGTCTCTTCTAAAAGTCGTGTAGCTTTCTGTGGTTGCTGATTCTTGATGGTGGTACTAGTAGACCAATGCGTAGTTGTGTCTTATGATCCTAGTTGCGAAAAGCTGTCTTGCCCTTTTTTGTTTTACTGTATAATAGGCGTCACTCCTGAAAGTAGCCAGGCTCATTTACTCTGGTATTTCAGAAGAAATCCGCAGTTTCGTTTTTGTACTACGTTGCTGCAGTCAGCGAAAACAAATACCGCGCATTATGTCTTTCATGCAAGTGACGATGGAAAGTGTCGATTTGGTGTCCGTTAGAAGGAAAAGAATTTTTGAAGGCCAATTTTACGTGCCCATTCGATAGAGCGGTCTGAAATTACCCTAGAGCGATATTTGTGTTTATAGATATTTATTAACGGTGACAGTAAAACACGAAGAACAGCCAGTCCTCCAGCACCACCCTGACCAGCGCTGACTGCTACGACCACACAAAAGCGCTGCTCAGTCGCTGCTGCAGTACTGGCTGTTCTTCGTGTTTTACTGTCACCGTTAATAAATACCTATAAAAACAAATATCGCTCTATGGTAATTTCGGACCGCTCTACCGAATGTGCACGTAAAACTGCGCTTCAAAAATCATTTTTGTCGTATCAGAAAACAAAACCAGGCTTTCTGTCGACACTGGGCGTCGCACAGAAGACGTGATGAGCCGTATTTATTTTCGCTGACTCTAGCTACATAAAGCAAAAACGAAACTGCAAATATCTGCCTGACGACTCTTTGGACTGATACCCTGTATAAGCGTAGTTAGTTTGCTAGAGCTGTGTGTAACTTTCTGTAGTAGCTATTTTGTGATGGTGGTTCTGGTAGACCAATGTATAATTGGTGTTGCGATTCCAGTTATCTAAAAGTTGTTCTGCCATCTTATGTTTTACTATTTATGCTTGACACTGTCAAGTTAGGGAGCGATCTAGAGTAATTTAGAAACAGAAGTACAAGTTCAGACTGCCAAATCGCTATTGTGCATCATGTATTGTATGACTGGCCTCAGCGAACTACTTTGCTATCATAAGATCTTCTGCAGTAAATTTCGATGAGATTTAACCAAATGCATGTTGTATCGTATCATATCTAATGATGGCAACGTACTATGCTGAAACCGGTTATCACAATAAATGCTGGACATTAGCGATGTTGTCTCAAGTCGTACTTCTGTTTCTGCATTATGTTTTATTGCTCAAGTTGTCTGAGATACGATGACTCGTTATGGACTGGAGCCAGGCATTGTAAACTGTTAATGGTATTGCCTAGCTATGCATATTAGGGCAAAGATTGTATTTTATTTTGCTTAATGGAAGACATTTTTCTATTGATTGTCTACAGCCCCACTTAAGGATTGTAGGGAGCTGCGGAATATTTTGCTATGATGAAAGCGTATTCTTGTTCCTTTGATGTTGCATAAAATAGCTGTTTACTTGAGCCCCACGTACTCACAACCCACAAGCTGAACTCCAGTCCACTTGAATAAAAAAAAAAAAAAATGGTTCAAATGGCTCTGAGCGCTATGGGACTTAACATCTATGGCCACTTGAATCCCTAGCTACAAGAACAAATGTGCCAGTCATAGTGGATCCTCACCGGGACTGACGAGGATGTGGATATCTGAAGGGAGGTTTTGTTAAATAAACGAGTTAATTTGAAACCAAGTCAATACATTTTCTGATACGGAATACACCTGGGCGCGCCCTAGCCTGCCTGCGAGACCGTCTGCCGGTCAAAGTGGTCATACAAACATATCGTTTTGGTGTCGGCAGCAAGTCCGAAGAATAAGGAGGGATTTCGCCTCTTAGCTAGCGGAAATCCAGTGGCAGATAGAACGTAGTCTTGACCTGACGCCTCGCCAACGACCGACAGCCTACACGTGATTCTTTAATCATTTGGATTTGCACGTCCTTATGTTTACCGTATTTGGAGTTAAAATTGTAGGATGTGAAGTCCGCCAGTTATGCAAAACATCATTTTTATCGAGTACCGAAACATGTTCCAGGACCACTCTGCCATCAGCAGTAATGTGAACATTTTTACTAAATGATTATAAAATTATGTAGATATTTAGTTCAAACAATAGTTCGTTTCTTTTTGTTAATACTTTTATACTTGGTGTGAATCATATTTCAGGACCACTTGTGTATTATTTATTACAGGTAGCTTGTTATAAGTAACCAAATGATGTTGATGAGAAAGTTTGTTGGGTGTTAATCTATCGTCTAAACGTAATTTACTTTGTCGCGATATTTCACGCCTATATTCGTTTTTACTTACGTTTTCGTGTGGCAAGCCCTTTGATTCTCAACATCATGGTGACGTGTCGTGATGTACATCGACACAAGGTCGTAAAAGCAGTTTGCACTTCTCTAAAAGACAGTGTAATTGTGGTTGCTGTACGGCCCAGCCCCATCAGTGTTCATTTGTTAACCAGAGAGTTCGGCGCCAAATTTGAATTTTGTTTACATTTTATCTTTGTGTGTGTGTGTGTGTGTGTGTGTGTGTGTGTGTGTGTGTGTGTATGTGTGTTTTATATGCGCTTCTTAGTTGTTTATGTTGTCTTTTTACATGGTGTTCTTTTTGTGACTAAATGGTGAGTCTTTGCAGGGTGTATATCCATTTTCAGCTCGACCGCGCGCGCGAGCGCGCGCGCTCGCGCGCGCGTGTGTGTGTGTGTGTGTGTGTGTGTGTGTGTGTGATTGTGTGTGTGCAGACTTTATCTGTTTGTGTTGTCTTTTTGTGAAGTTCCTTTAATTTGTTAAATAGTGTGCACTTGCAGATTGTTGTGTATTCATTTATGACCTGTTTTTCTTCTGTTATTACCTTCTATATGTGGAAGCTTTTCTCAGTCGTTACTTTGTTGTATAGGCTGTGGCTGGGTTTTAGTATTGTTAAGTCTGTTTCTATTGAAGTTGGGTGGTGATTGTGGGCTATAAGGTGGTCAGCAAGTATGCTATAGGAGCTGTTTCTTTTTAAAGCTCTGACATGTTCTCAATATCTGGTTTTGAAGCTTCTGCTTGTTTGTCCTATGTACACTGACTGGAAAGTGTTGTATGTGAGTTCATATATTCCTGATCTATTAAATTTACCCATGGGTGTTTCTTATGTTCTGATATTTCTCTGTGTTGTGCTCTCTGTCCTGTATACTATTTGGAATCCCTGTTTCTTTAACATGTTGCCTATTCTGTGAACAACCTTGTTATTGTAGGTGAGTATGTGCCATTTCGTTTTGTAAGTGTGTTGCTGCTCTGTTGTGTCTTGTGTGTGGTCATTGTTCGTGTTTTGTGGCGTTCTGTGTTGGATGAGGGTTTGTGTGTGTGCAGTACGTTCATTTTTGTACGGTTTACTTATTTTTTTATTTAACTTCTCTACCATATGGGTATCATAACCATTTTCTCCTGCTGTTTGTTTTATTGTGTTGAGTTCTTGTGTGTAGTTCTGTTTGTTCATGGGTGTTCTGTTTAATCTGTTGTTGTTGTTGTTGTGGTCTTCAGTCCTGAGACTGGTTTGATGCAGCTCTCCATGCTACTCTATCCTGTGCAAGCTTCTTCATCTCCCAGTACCTACTGCAACCTACATCCTTCTGAATCTGCTTAGTGTATTCATCTCTTGGTCTCCCCCTATGATTTTTACCCTCCACGCTGCCCTCCAATACTAAATTGGTGATCCCTTTATGCCTCAGAACATGTCCTACCAACCGATCCCTTCTTCTGGTCAAGTTATGCCACAAACTTCTCTTCTCCCCAATCCTATTCAATACTTCATCATTAGTTATGTGAGCTACCCATCTAATCTTCAGCATTCTTCTGTAGCACCACATTTCAAAAGCTTCTATTCTCTTCTTGTCCAAACTATTTACCGTCCATGTTTCACTTCCATACATGGCTACACTCCATACAAATACTTTCAGAAATAACTTCCTGACACTTAAATCTATACTCGATGTTAACAAATTTCTCTTCTTCAGAAACGCTTTCCTTGCCATTGCCAGTCTACATTTTATATCCTCTCTACTTCGTCCATCATCAGTTATTTTGCTCCCCAAATAGCAAAACTCCTTTACTACTTTAAGTGTCTCATTTCCTAATCTAATACCGTCAGCATCACCCGACTTAACTCGACTACATTCCATTATTCTCGTTTTGCTTTTGTTGATGTTCATCTTATATCCTCCCTTCAAGACACCATCCATTCCGTTCAACTGCTCTTCCAAGTCCTTTGCTGTCTCTGACAGAATTACAATGTCATCGGCGAACCTCAAAGTTTTTATTTCTTCTCCATGGATTTTAATACCTACTCCAAATTTTTCTTTTGTTTCCTTTACTGCTTGCTCAATATAGAGATTGAATAACATCGGAGAGAGGCTACAACCCTGTCTTACTCCCTTCCCAACCACTGCTTCCCTTTCATGTCCCTCAACTCTTATAACTGCCATCTGGTTTCTGTACAAGTTGTAAATAGCCTTTCGCTCCCTGTATTTTACCCCTGCCACCTTTAGAATTTGAAAGAGAGTATTCCAGTCAACATTGTCAAAAGCTTTCTCTAAGTCTACAAATGCTACAAACGTAGGTTTGCCTTTCCTTAATCTTTCTTCTAAGATAAGTCGTAAGGTCAGTATTGCCTCACGTGTTCCAGTATTTCTACGGAATCCAAACTGATCTTCCCCGAGGTAGGCTTCTACTAGTTTTTCCATTCGTCTGTAAAGAATTCGTGTTAGTACTTTGCAGCTGTGGCTTATTAAACTGATGGTTCGGTAATTTTCACATCTGTCAACACCTGCTTTCTTTGGGATCGGAATTATTATATTCTTCTTGAAGTTTGAGGGTATTTCGCCTGTTTCGTACATCTTGCTCACCAGATGGTAGAGTTTTGTCAGGACTGGCTCTCCCAAGGCCGTCAGTAGTTCCAATGGAATTTTGTCTACTCCGGGGGCCTTGTTTCGACTCAGGTCCTTCAGTGCTCTGTCAAACTCTTCACGCAGTATCGTATCTCCCATTTCATCTTCATCTACATCCTCTTCCATTTCCATAATATTGTCCTCAAGTGCATCGCCCTTGTAGAGACCCTCTATATACTCCTTCCACCTTTCTGCTTTCCCTTCTTTGCTTAGAACTGGGTTTCCATCTGAGCTCTTGATGTTCATACATGTGGTTCTCTTATCTCCAAAGGTCTCTTTAATTTTCCTGTAGGCAGTATCTATCTTACCCCTAGTGAGATAAGCCTCTACATCCTTACATTTGTCCTCTAGCCATCCCTGCTTAACCATTTTGCACTTCCTGTCGATCTCATTTTTGAGACGTTTGTATTCCTTTTTGTCTGCTTCATTTACTGCATTTTTATATTTTCTCCTTTCATCAATTAAATTCAATATTTCTTCTGTTACCCAAGGATTTCTACTAACCCTCTTCTTTTTACCTACTTGATCGTCTGCTGCCTTCACTACTTCATCCCTCAGAGCTACCCATTCTTCTTCTACTGTATTTCTTTCCCCCATTCCTTTCAATTGTTCCCTTATGCTCTCCCTGAAACTCTGTACAACCTCTGGTTCTTTCAGTTTATCCAGGTCCCATCTCCTTAAATTCCCACCTTTTTGCAGTTTCTTCAGTTTTAATCTACAGGTCATAACCAACAGATTGTGGTCAGAGTCCACACCTGCCCCTGGAAATGTCTTACAATTTAAAACCTGGTTCCTAAATCTCTGTCTTACCATTATATAATCTATCTGATACCTTTTAGTATCTCCAGGGTTCTTCCATGTATACAACCTTCTATCATGATTCTTAAACCAAGTGTTAGCTATGATTAAGTTATGCTCTGTGCAAAATTCTTTCATTTCTTAGCCCCAATCCATATTCACCTACTACGTTTCCTTCTCTCCCTTTTCCTACACTCGAATTCCAGTCACCCATGTGTGTTTAATCTATGGAACATGAAACTGAAGTTCGCTTGCTTATGTATCAATGGGTGGTTCCATAGGTTGTGAATGGTGGTGCTTATGGTTCTCGGTTTCCTGAATATTGTGAAGTTGTGTGTGTTGTTTGTTTTATGTATGGTGGGATCTAGAAAATGTAGTGTGCTGCTGGTTTCGGTTTCTAATGTGAAGTTAATTTTTGGGCGTAAGTTGTTTATTTCATTGTGTAGCTGTTCTATGTATGTATGTGGTTCATCAATCAGACATATAATCTCATCGACATAGTGGTACCAGTATATAACTTTGTAGTCCTTTGGTTTTATTATGTGTGTGAAGATCATATTCTCCAGTTTTTTCATAAATATTCTAGCTAGGAGGCTACTAATTGGTGATCCCATTGGCAGTCCTTCATGTTGAGGATAAAATTCTTTGTTGAACAGAAAATAATTTTGTGATGTTATGGTCTTGAGTACGGTTGTTATTTCATTTATGTGTGTGTCTGGTGTGTTTTCTTGTTGTTTTAATCTTTGTGTGACGATGTTGATTGTTTTATTTATTGAAATACAAGTGTACATTAATGTGACGTCAAATGATATGACGGTTGATGTGTCTGGTATGTGTATGTTGTTGATTCTGTCGATTAATTCCTTTGAGTTTTCCAGGTTCTTGTTGTTATCAAAAGTGTACAATATTTTTAGTAGTGTCTGTCTCTGTTGGGCTAGGTGGTAGGATGGAGCATTTCGGAAGCTAATGATGCGCCTTAATGGCATAAGCGGTGCATATTGGCTTGTTGGTTAGCACGTTTCATGGCAACCAACAGTCTCTATTATGGCAACGATCCTACTAGGCATACAGTCCACAATTAATTACGACCGAATACGGCAGAAGAAAATTTACGTGGAAGAAATTTATAATTAAGAATAAACATTCGTATGACCCCAGGACTGGCTGCGCTGCCTACACACAAGTATTAAGCGACGAATATATATACTTCAGCCTCCCACGATTTACTCTCGTAGTGCTCATCATTACAAGTTTAGACTAAGCTGTACTATACAACACAGCATTTCGCGGATCCACTTCATACTTCACAATGATTTCTACACTACAGGTGTAGATATAAATGTAGTTGTAGATGTAGAACGTTTTCATTCTGTGGCTACTGCTGCAGTTAAAACCTCACGATTGCTAGGTTCGGTTTGATTTTATGTTGTATATTCAGTTTTGAGGGGTTTCCTCTGAGAGTAACAGCACCTATTGTCTCTTTGAATTAACTGCGAGTTATCACCCGCTTTATAATTCCGTTTTCCGTTCTCGTTTTCAGAGTGCGCTGGATTGGGCCGCCAAGTTCCGTGCTAATCAGAGTTGTCTCGCCTTTTGTACAGAAATGTAAAGGGGGAACAGTAAAAGGAGGAGGAAGGGGCAGAGACGACCATTCAGCAGATGAACAGAGCAGCGTAGTTCTAAAATCTGTTTCCTGCAGCCGGTTGTCTCCGCAATCAAAAGCAATACTTGTGTCATCTCCGGTGTCTGCACCAGTCAGGAGATTCCCTGCCTGTTCTGGCGGAAATGACGGAGGATTTTAGGGAGCATCCTGACCTTTCCGCAGCCGTGAACGCTTTGCAGCCTTCCACGAACTGATAACGGAGGTTGCCGGTTTTGTAGAGCCACGTCTTCTGTAACTACTGTAACATCAGCCCGACTCAGGATGTTAGATCAACTCTTGTCTTGCTCACATATTTTCTAACACATCAGGTACGTTCAGTGCATATGTCCATACCAGTCACATTACAAAGCGTGTACGATATTTTGAAATGGAACTTGTACGGCAGAATGAGAGATGCGACTTCCTTCTGGGACGTATTTTATTTGTCAAGATAAACCTTTATAACAAAGATGAACTATTTGTGGGAGCAGCTAATCTAATGCGCAGGCCAGAAGCTCCGTCAGATTCAATCCTCTTTGCATTTAGCAAACGAGGTCGTCGTACCAGGTGGATCCCCTCCGCTGAAGTGATGCATGGAACTTGGGAGGCGAGATATTTGTTTGTCATCTGAACGGTCTCTGTAATGTGGGCCATGAAAGCCGTGTTATTTCGGGACACAGCTTAGCTCTGGCCACCACGGAACGCCTTAGAGACACTAACAACAGGGAAACACATCGATGAAGCCGAGCTAAAAGTGACACACTGTGTGATCAAAAGTATCCGGACACCCCCAAAAGGAAACGTTCTTCATATTAGGTGCATTGTACTGCGATATATTGCCAGGTGCTCCATATCAGCGACCTAAGTAGTCATTTGACATCGTGAGAGAGCAGAATAGGGCGCTCCGCGGAACTCTCATATTTCGAACGTCGTCAGGTGGTTGGGTGTCACTTGTGTCATACGTGTGTACGCGAGATTTCCACGCTCCTAAACAGTAAAATTCGGAGGGGGTGGTATTATGGTGTGATCGTATTTTTCATGGAGGTGGCTTGCACTCCTTGCTGTTTTGCGTGGCACTATCAGAGCACAGGCCTATAGTGATGTTTTAAGCACCTTCTCGCTTCCCACTGTTGAAGAGCAATTCGAGGATGGTGATTGCATCTTTCAACACGATCGAGCGTCTGTTCATAATGCACGGCTTATGGAGAAGTGGTTACACGACGATAACATCTCTGTAATGGACTGGCCTGCGCAGAGTCGTGACCTGAATCCTACAGAAGACCTTTAGGATGTTTTGGAACGCCGACTTCGTGTCAGCCCTGACCGATCAGCCCTCACCGACCGACATCGATACCTCCCCTCAGTGCAGCACAGCGTGAAGAATGGGATGCCATATCCCAAGAAACAATCCAGCACCTGATTGAACGTATGTCTGCGAGACTGGAAGCTGTCATCAAGGCTAAAGGTGGGCCAACGCCATACTGAATTCCAGCATGGAGGGCACCACGAACTTGTAAGTCATTTTCAGCCAGGTGTCCGGATACTTTGGATCACATAGAGTATGTCCAGCCCCGTGTCATACGACAACAGGCTTTTAGCACTCCTGCCTCACTCGATTAATAGCTTCATTGCTGCTCTCTTTCTGGAATGCACCTCCTCAAGTTGTTGTTATCGATTTTTTCATTATTTAAACATTAGCCTGCTACTGTTGAGTTTATTTGAATTTAAAAGCAAGATGTCGCTTAAGAGATTATGGTACTGTCTCCTCGATATACAGATAGAACTGGATGAAATAGTCTTGAAACAAAGTGCCAGCTTTCTGCAGATATCTACATAATATGTAGGAAGGTAGTGGCAATAATCTGTTTATTTAGCTGAAGCTCTCTCTTACCTCTCACAGTTAGTCATAATTTTAACCAACGTAGGAAGGAGGTAGCAACTATCTGTTGTTGATATCAATTAGTAAATCACTCAAGTTCACACAATATCTCATTTATTAATTTGACTGGTTTCAAAACTTTTAATCATCCATCTTCAGATTATGAGAACTGTAAAAATGTGAACGTGTCTGTCAATTAGGGAGGTTAGCTTTTTCATAACGTACTCTTATACAAAAGAACAGAAATACTATAGCATGATATTTGGCTGGAGCTCCTCTTAACGTATACAATAGATCAGAAACACTATACCGTGGTGTTCACCCAGCTGGCCGGAGCTGGCAGAATAGTAAACAACCGCGTGTAGTCACAATGGTAACTACTGCTAGTGGCTATTCTGCCTCGGGTTAAGTAATGTACAAAGGCGCGCGCATTTGTGGCATTACGTCATCTGCAGCCAATGGGAACTTAAGTAAAAAGCATTATAACTTGTGAACAAAAAAATATGAAAAATAGGACAATAATATGTAACCTACTATAGAAATATAATTGTTCAAACAAATAGTACAATTTTAATAATCTTGCTAAAAATGTATGAAAGACTTAAAATACAAATGCCAATAGAAACAACTGTAGGATCGGTGAACGCCAGTTGGTGATGGTTCTTGGTACTTCCATGGGAATACGAACCGGTTTGCTAGCGGTAGTGTCATAATTAGAACAGAAAAACCAACGTTTTACAAAATCTACACGCATATTTTCATGGAACAGTTAAAGTTAATTTGTGAGATATGTAATATGACGCAATTCATACAGGCTGCTCAAAATACATCCTGTCCAAGTAGATATATAGAGGAACGGTTTCGCTAAGTTTTAGTGGACAATGTGGCAAATTGTTTGGCATAAGTAAGTAATTTTATCGTTTGTAGATGTGGAAGTTCCGTATCATATTTGGTTCATTTTTTAAATAGAAGTGTACGGGACGTTCACCATCATCATCTATATCTATGTAAATGAAGCAAATATTCCAGAATTCGAATCTAGAATAACTGTCAGCTTGAGTATCTAAGAATCAGATATCCTCGGTGTAGCGAAGCAGCGTTAAATCAATTAATACAGGCAACGCCACTGGTCCAGAGCGTTTATCAGTCAGGTTCCTTTCAGAGTATGCTGATACAAAAGCCCAGTACTTAGCAACCATATACAACCGCCCGCTCTCCGAAACATTCGTATACAAAGACTGGAAACTTGCTCAAGTCACACCAATACCCAAGAAAGTAGGAGTGATGCACTGAATTACAGACCCACACAACTAACATCGATTTGCGGCAAGTTTTAAGAACATACTCTGTGTTTGAACATTGTGAATTATCTCGAAGAAAAAGATTTATTGACAGACAGTCAGCACGGATTCAGAAAATATCATTCTTCCGAAACCCAACTAGTTCTTTATTCTCGTAAAGTAATGAGTGCTATCAACAGGGGAAGCCAAATTGATTCCATATTTTTAGATTTCGAAACTGTTTTCGACACTGTTCTTCACAAGCGTCTTCTAATGAAATTGCGTGTTTATGGAGTATCGCCTCAATGTTTTCTGGATTATTGATTTCCTGTCAAAATGGTCACAGTTCGTAGTAAATGACGGAAAATCGTCAACTAAACTAGAAGTAATATTTCCCGCAAAAAGAGTTATATGCCCTATGCTGTTCCTGATCTACATAAACGACGTAGGAGACAATCTCGTCAGACCTCTTAGATTGTTTGCAAATTATGTTCTATAGTCTTGTAACGTCATCAGATGATCGAAACCAATTGAAAAATTAAACAGACAAGATGTCTGTTTTCTGCGAAAAGTTGCAATTGACTCTTCGAATGGTTCAAATGGCTCTGAGCACTATGGGACTTAACATTTCAGGTCATCTGTCCCCTAAACTTAGAACTACATAAACCTAACTAACCTAAAGACATCACACACATCCATGCCTGAGGCAGAATTCAAACCTGCGACCGTAGCATCAGTGCGGTTCCGGACTGTAGCGCCTAGAACCGCTCGGCCACAGCGGCCGGCTGCAACTGACTCTAAAGTACGAGTATGGAAAGCGTAAAGTCATCTTCATGAGTACTAAAATAAATTCACTAAATTCCGGTTGCACGATAAACCACGCAAATCTAAAGGCTGGAGTGTAGCGATGTATGGAAGTGAAACATGGACGATAACTAGTTTGGACAAGAAGAGAATAGAAGCTTTTGAAATGTGGTGCTACAGAAGAATGCTAAAGATAAGGTGGGTAGATCACCTAACTAATGAAGAGGTACTGAATAGGATTGGGGAGAAGAGAAGTTTGTGGCCCAACTTGACTAGAAGAAGGGATCGGTTGGTAGGACATGTTTTGAGGCATCAAGGGATCACAAATTTAGCATTGGAGGGCAGCGTGGAGGGTAAAAATCATAGAGGGAGACCAAGAGATGAATACACTAAGCAGATTCAGAAGGATGTAGGTTGCAGTAGGTACTGGGAGATGAAGAAGCTTGCACAGGATAAAGTAGCATGGAGAGCTGCATCAAACCAGTCTCAGGACTGAAGACCACAACAACAACAACTTAGGTATCAGAATTGCGAATAACTTAAGTCGGAACAGTATCATAGATATCGTTTAGGGTAAATTCAATAAATCAAACCGAAGACTGAGATTCATTAGCACAAGACTTAGGAAGTGCAACAGGTCTGCTATTGACACTGCTTACGCTACATTTGTCCGCCTTCTTCTGGAGTACTGCTATGAGATGTGAGATCTGCATCAGATGAGACTGACGGAGGTTATCGAAAAAGTTCTAAGGAACTGGCAAGGAGTAAGAAGATGCAGTTAAGAGAAGGCGCCACAGATTGTTAAAAATAAAAGCCTTTCATATTCTGAGAGTTGACAGTACGGACCCAAAAAAGAAGAAAGAATATCCACTACACATGGTCTCTAAAATGCATGCGTTAAGAGCTACGAACGCTACTTTAACTTTACTACTGTGAAACAAAGATCTTCTATTACAAGCTATTTACTAGTACGTAGTACGTACGTGTCACAGAATGCAGTAAACAAATCAGAACACATTATTCTGTTACTGTGAATCTGCTGCAGTTTCATACGATATTTTAGCTTCCATTAGCCAGACCATTGAGGAAGCTTATGTCTGCCATTTATCTTGTGGAATAATAGACTTCCGTTATGTTGGTAAATGTGTAGATAAAGCTACAAAGTACAGGCATTTTACAAACTTATAAACCACAAATAAGTTCCATTAGAACTCATTTATGCGCTGTACAAATCCAGTTTTGTAACTACGGTCTACAGTAACAACGCTAGCAGATATTTACTGATGCAACATTAATAGACGCATAAATAAAACGGCAAAGGGTGGCTCTAAGATGTACCAGTTAGAAAAAACCCACGGTAGCCCATCTTTTTTGAGACTTTTAGAAATATACCTGCACAGACAGAACTTGTGACGAAGATCAAGGCGCTTGCACACCGGCAACACTTTCGACACTCTCAGATTCCACTGGTCTACTATCAGACGCCCATATGCTATAAATTTAAAGACAGAAGAAATGATGAACGATGTTCTAGAAAGTTTCATCGAATGTTTTATTGCGAATGTTCCCACCCTCAAATTTAAAAATGCACAACATATTCAGTTCGGCACGTGTAGGGTTACTTCAGCAATGATAAATGTAGCAAATGGTTAGGAAATAATTAATAGGGTTTACGCTTAAAAATTCTTAGGTGTCCATATCGATGAGAATTTAAACTCGAAATACACATTTTTAACTTCGAAAACAAATTAGTTGAGCCACATTTAAAATCATTACAAATATAGAGGAGAGATAAATCAGTAATTTGACATATTTTGCATGTTCTCATTCAATAATGTCATATGGAATAATGTTCTATGGTCGCTCATCATTAAGGAAAAAAAATCGTTGCTCAAAAATGTGTTGCAAATGTGTATACAGAGCACACCAACGACCATGTTGTAGACGTCCTGTTGAAGGAGTTAAGTGTTCTGACTACTGCTTCGCTGTATATTTATTCCGTCATGACGTTTGTTGTAGATAATCCACTACAGATAAAAAGGTATAATAATATACATAATTGCAATACTACAAGTAAAAATGACTTTCATTAACTGACATTAAGTTTGTCTTTAGCACGAAAAGGGGTTCACAATGCTGGAACAAAAATTTTTAATCATTTATCCAATGACATAAAATGTCTGACAGGGAAAATTCGCTTTCATTAATCCACAGTAAGGGTGTCTTCAACACAAAAAAATATTCCCAAAACTGGAACAGAAATTTTTTATCATTTATCCAACGATTTAAAATAACCGACAAATAGCAAATTAACATTTGAAAACAACCTGAAAAAGTTTCTGCTTGACAGCTCCTATTCCGTAGCAGAGTTATATGTGAAAGGTGGCGGGTAGGAATTACTAATTCACTTTCTTTACTTTAAACGAAGATTACCTTAGAAATGCTTGCAATGTAACCGTAATTACAAATTAATTTGAAATGTGAATGAGAAATAAATCGTTCCACATCATTATGATTTATCGTGCAAAATGATCCATGGAACTCGAAGCTAACAAACCTTCGGATAGTGCGGCACGTGGTGGCTTGATAAAGAGATGGCAGAGCTACCATTATTTCGAAATACAAGCAATTAGTCTATCATAGAAAATGTGGAAACGGGAAGGGCTGTTCAACGTATGGGAACCCTGATACGTCTAGATACGACTCTGACAGGTGACAAGTACGCAAGCATCATGTCTAATGACCTGCATCCATTCATGGCCATTGTGCATTTCGACCGACGTGGGCAGTTTCAGCAGGACAATACGATACCCCACACGTCCAGTATTGCTATAGAGGGGCTGCAGGGACACTCTACTGAGGTTAAACGCTTCCACTGTGAGGCCTGAGTTTCTCCTGGCGTATACAACTTTCAAATAACTTCCGGGAATTCAGCCAGGTAATACTTTCAGCGACCGCCGATATTTCGGCGGGAGAACACCCCGCCAATTTCAAGGCGAACTGCAACGGACAGGCGGCGTACATGCAAATTTAATACCTCGGTTCTCGGACAGAAGCAGGATAGATAACACACACACACACACACACACACACACACACACACACACACACACACACACACTGAGCACTAGTGCCACCAAAGATGACTAAAGTCAGAGCTATCGATAGTGAGACTATGAATTCGCAGGTGAGGCAGCATTGACTCTGTTCCTCTGTTTTTTGAAAAGGGAGAGAGCCGGATTCCAAACAGAGTTTAAACAGAAACCTCCGTTCCTGGTAACGAGGTTGCTCGCTAATTTAATCTCAACTGCCTCCCTAACGACACTGTCCCAATAGCTGGACGTGCATGCCAATATCTCGGTGTTATTATATAACATGGGGTGACCAGTATCCAAGCAATGTTCTGCAATAGCAAATCTATTTGGCTGCTGTAATCGTGTG
The DNA here is from genome assembly GCF_023864345.2 of Schistocerca serialis cubense. Classification (NCBI taxonomy): domain Eukaryota; kingdom Metazoa; phylum Arthropoda; class Insecta; order Orthoptera; family Acrididae; genus Schistocerca; species Schistocerca serialis. Next base: position 697,740,432 of record NC_064639.1, read on the forward strand.
TGCCGTTTATGCTCAGTACATCTGTCCTCCACGGTCCTGATAGTTTGACAATATATGCCATGCCGCAGCTACAAGGAATACGATATACACCAGCCTTACGCAGTCCAAGATCATCCTTAACGGAACTCAAAAGTGCTCTAATTTTCGATGGAGGTCGGAAAACACATTTCACGTCGTATTTCCGTAAAATACGACCGATCTCATTGGACGTGTTTCCTACGTAAGGCAAAAAGGCAGTAGACTTAGGTGTTGACTCAGATTTATCATCAATCACCCGATGTACAGTTGGTCGATAGCGCAACGCACGTTCAATCTGTCTATCACTATGACCATTTTGATGAAATGTAACTTCAAGATGGGACAGCTCAGCTGGCAAAGTCTCAGCGTCAGAAACGACATGTACCCTGTGTACCAAGGTCCACTGGCCACCAAACGCTCCAGAAATGAAAATTATTGAGCATATCTGGGATGGCTCGCAACGAGAGCTGTTCAGATTTCCACCCCTGGTAGTCTTACGGATTAATGGACAGCCCTACAGGATTCATGGTGTCAGTTCCCTCCAGCATTAGTTCAGACGTCAGCTCAGTCCATACGATGTCGTGTTGCGGCACCTCTGTGTGCTTGCGTGGGCCCTACACGATATTAGGCAGGTCTGCCAGTTTGTTTGGCTCTTTAGTGTACAGACACATAGTGTAACACAGATTAAAATCTATTAAACCCGAACAGTGGCAGGACTTCCTTAATTTCACTGTTAAAGAAAGCCGTTTGCACACAAACGTTGAACCAAACATTGAAATGACTTTAGCGACTTGTCTGTGCAGTGGAGTGTATTGCGCTGGGGCGACATTCTAAATCATTTTGAAAATTCCTGGACTGGAACAACGTCTCACTGAGCCAGGACTTACGCTGTACGTCAATCAGCACAATTTGGAGGTAATGTAGAGTTCATCAGCAGCCAAACTGAAAGCGATCTGACAAATAAATCGAAACGTCTTCAACGTGCAAGCTCTTTGAGAACTCATGACGAAATGCTGCATTTTCTGGAACGTAGTCATTAATCTCTGTTCCACAAATGACTACCTTGATTTGCGGAAAATGTTCCATGTCACGAGCCTGAAGCTGATTTTTGCACAAGATTAATTTTTCTTTGGTGGCATCAATCTTGTCTTCCATATCTATTACCAAATGATTCTTCTCTTGCTTTTAAGTCACTTATTTAATTCAAATCATTACTGACGTCGAGCATAAAAGATTTTGTCTCTGCTCTATTTACCCTTAATGCAATTTTTCCCCAATGCCGCCTTAAGTTGAGCCAGCATTCATTCCTGTTCGTCAGAAGTAGAGGTTTGCGAACAGAACGTGTCCTCCAGCTCATGGAACTACTCTCAGATCAGTCAATTTACGCTGTAGATATATACTTGTGGCGTATTTACAATGAATCGACTCGTTTCCGATGAAGTTTGCTTCGTCTGCCAGAGCTAACATTCCAAACTGCAATTACGCGGCAATTTTCATTTGGTGACACGCAACAAATCTACAGTAATTTAAACGTATGCACCTTTGTATCTTCAGGTTTTATGTTACAATGACTTTTTCAGTTTGTGCACTAATAACCAAACAAACTGAACTGTTGGAAACTTCTCGTCTTCCAGCATTCCTGTTGCATCTTTGAATGGCTCTCAAAGTTTCGCGATATCTTTTTGCAGTGTTGTTATCGTAATCAGTAAGTTTTTCAGAGACACCTCTCTCCGGAAACAAGTCCATGACTTTGTCGTTCTTAGTTAGTACATACTGTAGCATTCTACGTTTCTTGCTTCAAGGCTGTCTATATCGAATTCAGGTCACCAGTTTTCTGTGTGAAACGGTCACAATCTTTAGCAGTATAAGTCGTGGAATATCTAATAATCGTCATGTAATACGTGTTTCAGGAATGCGTTCAAAACATGTGTAATTCATGCTCAATCCTGAGAGGATTGCAGTGCCTTGCATATATTAGCGCCTTCGTCGGTGGAACATGAAATATTGTTGAAATCCTGGGTATTTACTCCTAACAATTTGAATAATGGTTCCTCGATGTAGTTCTTAATAAATTCTCCATAAATTGTTTTCTTCTCAGAAGAGCGACTTGTCACCAATGCCATATTTCGCTGGGCCTAAACTAGATAAGCAAAGTGCGCAGTACTAGTAGATATGTAACACATTTTCCGAGATCTGTACATTCACATGCTTCCACGCTTAGGGTCTGAATAATGCTGGGCATCATACTCGTCCGTATTTCATCGACTTGTCTTTCAGTGTTTCGTACTGCTGTCATAGGATGGGGCTAAATGTTGGAAACTTCATTTCTCAATTCTGAATCGAGATTTAAAAGCTTCTGATGTAAAATTTTCTCCTAAATAACCACCGTCTTTGGCATGAAGTCTTTGGGGTAGGTTGTTTAAAGTCTCCTCCTTACATGAACTTATTTTCAGTATTTCTATTAAGGAAAAAAGCCACTCCAACTGATGAAGAACAGTGCGACTACGTGATGGCTATTAGGTGTGTCTGACACTAATTGAACGTTTCAGTTAGAGATATAAATCACATCATGCCCAAAGGCCATTAACTTGAAACTTATGTCCATCTTTCGGGTTTTCTGAAAGGTCGTACATTGGCGTTCGGACGCTGGACCATCGCACGGACTGACAGAACTGTTTGGCTGTAGTGGAAAAAATGCTGAGTTTGTGTCAGGACAAGAGTATGACAAGAAGAGCAGGCACAGGCACTTCCAGAAGGACTACACCACGAGAAAGTCGTAGGATTACTGAACTGACTGCTATGAATAGACGGATGACAGCGACTGTCATCTTGTTGAGATGTTGCAGGCAGCGTGTCTTCATGAAGACTCGGGAACAGATTACTGGAACTCGTACTTAGATCTGCTGTTGTCATGTTTCGATTACAGCTGAAACCACACCACATACCACATTTAACTAGTATGGCGTGGAGCTAGAGTCGACTAGGATGTTAATTAGCGTTCTATGATGGCCAGCAATGAGTCTCACCTTTCTTTGTGTAGGTCAGACTGGACCAAACATGTCCATAGAAAAGTGGTGAGAAGTCACAGGGATCAGTGTTTCTCGAGATCAGTTACTTTCCAACTGTTTAAATCACTGTGGCGAGCTGTATGATATGACAACTAGACTTATTCGGCAATTTTTGAGACGAAGCTGAATGCTCCCCAGTAGTCCGTATATGGTAGATTCTGCTGTCATAGCCTTCACGACAAGGATACCCATATGCATATTCCAACAGGATACTACAAGATCGTACATTACAGTTAGTATCAGAAACATTTTGAGGAATGTACGGATCAATTACTCGCCTGCCAGCTACCCTGACTCCTTACCCATAGAGTATGTCTGAGATGCGAAGAAAAGATGTATACTTCGATAACGGCCTCCAGCCAGCAAGCTTCACGAACTGACTGAGCATGCAAAGAAATTGCTTTAGATGAAGTTTAGGGGGGGGGGGGGGGGGGGTTAGGGGGGGATTTGCTTCGATCCTGCAACCAATCAACCAATGTAAGACAATATACGTGTCTATGACGAACTCACCTCTAACTGATCATGATTGTGTTGATGCTGATTCAACGCTGATATGTGCTGAACATCTCTACAAAATGAGGTAAATATCGGAATGGTGATTCATGGTCTAGTAATTACTCTTTCTGTCAGAGTATTTTAAATGTAGCGATGGCATAAGTTCTATAATAGGTATACCAAATGGAAAACGAAGATAGGTTACAGAATTCAGGCAAAGAGCTTGTGTTAAGAAAACAGCACGCAATTCTGTAATGCGAATGTTTCGAGAGCAGTGCTGTAATAATACTGTAATGTGAATGTTTGAAGAGTATTGCCGTAACAATACTGAAATGCAAAAGTTTCAAGAGGATAGCTGTAATGCTTGAGGTATATATCAAGTCAGTGTGATCGAGCCTTCTAAAGAATTAAATAACCTGTCGCTGAGGTTGCCGTTCCGTTCAGTCAAGGCGAAACCAACGGAACTGAAATGGGAATCACTGGTACAAGTTCTGTGAATTCAGAGTAACGTTACTGAAGGCAGACTGTGCATTAGTCCGTGTGCCATTGCGTATGTACGATTAAAAGTAGATGAGTGATATTCGAACGTTTACGTAGGCATTGTGATATTCACTTTTCTGTAGTGGAATGAAATACGAAAGAGACTAGCTGTTACTGGTACCACGTACACAGGCCGACTCAATGGGTAGGGGTTACAGGTTGATGGGCAGGTACATTTTTGTCAAAAGTTGCACGTCTCTCAACCTCAGTTCGGAGATTTTGGCTCTTTCGTATTGTACTAGTTCATAAAGTCGTACAAAGCGATTGTGACTCGAAGCTCTCTAGCTCATCCTGACATTAAGTAATGGAAGTGGTATGGTTGCTTATTAATCATTCCAGAGTCGTTTATTTAATTCATCCTAGAGACACAATACGGTTTGGACGACATTCTTTGTGTGCAACCTTGTCACAGAAAATGTCAGCGTAGAATTAGGTAAGTGATTTGCAACAATTTTGATCCTTTAAACAGTACTGTACAGCTCCGGTTTTTGTGGCCGATTGCTTGTTGCGATTGTCCTGATTATATGTAATAGCTGACTTTGCGAACTAGCCCCCGCCTCCCCTCCCCCCCAAATTACGATGGACGGAACATCTGCTGAAGGAACAGCCCATTTGGGGGATTTCCTATGTTTTAATTTGAAAATGTTTCAGAATACATCAGCTGAGTGAGCTACACTGCCTTCGATACGACCGGTGGATGACAGCATGCGGTCAATGGCAGCGAGCAACTGGCAGCACGGTAATAATGTGGTGGGAGCAAAAAATCCCCGTCGAGGCCAGCTGCAGATTAAAAAACATATATTTATATATATGTTATTGTCAGAGCTGTTATGCTCTGTATGACCTGTTGTACTGAAAAATACTCAGCGCCTAGCCACGTTTAACCCGATATTGCCTTTGAATACTTTTCGTTATTCAGTGATAGGTACACAATAAGCAACTTAGATTTACGGCATTTGAAGGAACTATGTCATTGTTTTATAGTTATATTTTATATTTCGCGATTGGTCATTTGTACATGGCATTTACTGAAGTGACTTTATTACCGTACAGGCTGTGTGGAAGTTCAAATTGAGCAATTTTCGTTCAGTTAATGATTTAAAATCATTACTCGGAAGTGACATTTATTTACTCTTAGAAAATGATTGCTACTCTGTGGATGTTGCGGCTTTAGAAATCTTGTGACGTGTATCTCTCTTGACTTTTTCCTAATTATTCAGACTGATCATTATTTCAGGGCTTCACTCTTACATACTCTGGGAACCACTTACGTATTTAACAATACCACAATCAGTATTCTGTTGTGCATCTAAACTTGCTTGTAGTTTGTCTTCTGTTTCATTTCTTCGCTGTTCTTCCTGTTTCTTTCTTTCCATTTCACCACTGACAAGATCTGCTGCTCTTTTACTTTTTGGCATCGTTTTAAAGTGTACCGATGGTCGCTCCGTCTTAATTGCTCAGAGAGCATTACTAATGCACATACTTTGCTAGTAATGTCATCTAAGTAAAACCATCCAGCCAGTGAACTACAAGAATGTGTCTCAAGTACATTTCTGCCAGTGACGAGCTGCTGAGGCTTAGACGCCGGTAGCTAATGAGCTAAACTTACTGTGTGTGTGAAACATCACTTCGATGTCTGCAGATTGGTTGAGCGTAGCACATTGGCAAGCGCTTAACTATCCAAAAGTTGCAGCATTGTCGGCGCCGATGACCTTCTTCTCGGGACTAGCAATTTGTGGGCTTCCTTGACTTAGAGAATATCAGATATTTTACTTATGGCTTTCGTGATTGTCTTGACGATGTGTGAGAAATCCTACGTGGTAAAGAGCATTAATGACATCTTCTGAAAATAGATTAGCTGTGTTGTGGTATTTATAAAACATGAAACATTACGCGAATTAAATTTCGTGTGTGGTCTTGGTCCCGCAAGAGGATATCAGAAAAGTTACCTATTGTTGGAAAACTCAAAGAGCATTGATTTGATATACGAATATTATGATGATAACTTTCTTATTGTATGCTGCAACCACTGTCGAGCTGCAGTTTGTTAATTAATCGATTTCGAACCCCTTGCAAGTATGGATGAATCTGTCTTACCAGACAGAGATCTGAAATGATGATTTTTCCACGGACAGGGCACAAGCAGGAGACTTTCACCTCCCCATATTAAAACGGAGTAACACTCTGTCGAACACTGTTACTCGATCCCTGATTTTAGCACGTGGTCGGTTTTTGGTAGCCTAGTCACCAACGGTGCCTTTATTTGTTCTTCCGTCACTAATCAATTCAGGCATCCCACGTTAAGCTACAATTTGCCTTCAGCTGGAAGCCTGTTCACGATGAGGACAAAGGAACCTGAGCTACTCAAAGTACACAGCTGGGAGTGAGTTACTGATCACAATGGCTGTAACAGCCAGGAACATCACATCTTGTTCTATAAAACTGTTCCCGCCGATTACTCGTTCCCTGAAGTGACTTTTTTCTTTTCCTGCCAGAACTGTGTACCACGTCGGCTGGTTGCTCGTATAAAAGAATCTTGTGTTACTGGGGACACATTTCAAGTGGAGGGCAGACCGCTGGAGGCTTTTGCCTTTTAAGAAATGCAGAGGTTGTGCGCTTTTTGCGGCTGGTGCGTGCTCGGTGCAGCCATTAAGTGAGCGCGACAAGGCTTAACGAGCGGCAGCGATGTCTGCTGCAGATTGTGCGGCGTCATTACCCGCGCACACAGCACGCACACCGCTCGCCCTTTAACGATTGCGGCCGCCGGCAGGTCGCCGCAGCCCCTGACGATAGGCAAGCCCGCAGTGCACGGTGCGCTCCGCTCGGAAATTCAAAAAAACGAAAGCCGACACGGCGCCCACTAGCCGCCTCCAGCTTGCTGCAGACCGTTGTTTCTTGTATAGCTGAATAATACAGCCTACTCGCACCGATAAATATGTGCACTGCGTCACAAAGAAAGTGTAGCAAAAGGGAACGAGGAAAAGAAATAAAACATCGATGGTTCAGCGGAAAAGTGGTGTCATTCCAGTGATGATTACAAAATCGAGTCAAATTTGCGAATAACTTTACAGTATCAGCCTAGTTATAAGTGTGACGTAGCACTCACTCTCGCTTGGATGCATACACTAATCTGGTATGCGAAGGGTGTCATAAAGATGTTGTATCATCTAATGAGACAAGATGGCCCAGACCTTTTGTAACTGATACTTGGCGTAGTCGATAATGACAGTGCGACAAAGTTGACGTCCGAACAGGTTCCACTCGTGTTTCATCAAGGGCATCTTGCCGACCTCAGTGGTACCTCAATATAGCTCGGAGAGTTCATACGTGCTACCTGTGCCATGAGTGGAGTATTGTGCTATTGAAAATGATGTCGCTTCGCGATGAAAGGTAGTATGGTGGCGCAGAATGCACAAACCGTGCCGCTGTACCATCAGATTTCCCGCAGTCACTACCAGCCGTAATCAGAGGTCAAACCCGATGGCTAACAGTACCATGCCACCAGGACTAACATCACTGTTGGAAGAATGGGGCCTCTTCCACGTTGCTGTCATATTCGCCGACTATGGCCATCAGAGACTGTGCAGAACCGAGTTTAATCACTGATCACGATGCGGCGCCATTAGTCAGCAGTCCATTCTTCCGACTCACGGCACTATTCCAGATGCAGCCGTTTATGTTGTGGCGTTAACAGTGGCCTAAGCATGGGATGGTAATTCCTCAGTCCGCCTACTGCTGGTCTCTGACCATTGGTACATCTACATCTACATCTACATACATACTCCGCAATCCACCATACGGTGCGTGGCGGAGGGTACCGCGTACCACAATTAGCATCTTCTCTCCCTGTTCCACTCCCAATCAGAACGAGGGAAAAACGACTGCTTATATGCCTCTGTACGAAGCCTATTCTCTCTTATCTTATCTTTGTGGTCTTTCCGCGAAATTTAAGTTGGCGGCAATAAAATTGTACTGCAGTCAGCCTCAAATGCTGGTTCTCTAAATTTCCTCAGTATCGATTCACGAAAAGAACGCCTCCTTTCCTCCAGAGACTCCCACCCGTGTTCCTGAAGCATTTCCGTAACACTCACGTATGATCAATCCTACCAGTAACAAATCTAGCAGCCCGCCTCTGAATTGCTTCTATTTCCTTCCTCAATCCGACCTGATAGGGATCCCAAACGCTCGAACAGTACTCAAGAATAGGTCGTATTAGTGTTTTATAAGTGGTCTCCTTTAAAGATGAACCACATCTTCCCAAATTTCTACTAATGAACCGAAGACGACTATCCGCCTTCCCCACAACTGACATTACATGCTTGTCCCACTTCATATCGCTCTGCAATGTTACGCCCAAATATTTAATCGGCGTGACTGTGTCAAGCGCTACACTACTAATGGAGTATTCAAACATTACGGGATTCTTTTTCCTATTCATCTGAATTAATTTACATTTATCTATATTTAGAGTTAGCTGCCATTCTTTATACCAATCACAAGTCCTGTCCAAGTATCCTCCTACAGTCACTCAACGACGACACCTTCCCGTACACCACAGCATCATCAGCAAACAGCCGCACATTGCTATCCACCCTATCCAAAAGATCATTTATGTAGATAGGAAACAACAGCGGACCTACCGCACATCCCTGGGGCACTTCAGATGATACCCTCACCTCCGATGAACACTCACCATCGAGGACAACGTACTGGGTTCTATTACTTAAGAAGTCTTCGAGACACTCACATATTTGGGAACCAATCCCAAATGCTCCTACCTTAGTTAGGAGTCTGGAGTGGGGCACCGAGTCAAACGCTTTCCGGAAGTCAAGGAATATGGCATCCGTCTGATACCCTTCATCCATGGTTCGCAATATATCATGTGAAAAAAGGGCGAGTTGCGTTTCGCAGGAGCGATGCTTTCTAAAGTCGTGCTGATGCATGGACAGCAACTTCTCTGTCTCGAGGAAATTCATTATATTCGAACTGAGAATATGTTCGAGAATCCTGAAATCGAATGTTGCAGTAAGTCTGTTACCTGTTGTCGCATGACCGGCCAAGATATCAAGGGGTTATGATGTGCTCGGTGCACAATACGGCTGTATTCCCTCGGATTGGTCAGACGACGTCGGCCGGACGCCTGCCGACGAGTAGGTCTGCGCTTACGTTTTCATGTAGCCCACATCTGTCCACTGTCACATCCGTATGCACTACAATTCCGCGTATTGCACATTTTAATTATCCATCGAAATAAATACCCTTTCAAACTCTGTCAAGTGGTTATAACGCTGCCTCACATGAGTATGCAGCATCTCCGTGCCCTTCACAGTGATCCTTATATACCCTTATATTCCCTACTAGACCTGTTAAAGACACTAAACACTAACATCGTCACTGGACTCTGGTGATCGTTCTACCTGACGAGAGAAGTGTAACTCTAATCATTTACATGCCTGCCAATGGTGCCAACTTGTACGATGCCACATTGTCATTCAGACATGTCTTCAAGAGCTATTTCTACACTACTTTCTGTGCCTGCTGTAGCTTCCATAGCGAAAACGCCAGCAACTAAGTACTTCATGGAGGAAAGCAAGAAATTAATATTCCATTCTTTTCATTTTCTCACCTACTCTTCATTTTTTGGGGATTCATACAGCAGTCGGTAAGAACGGAACCATTATGAGATCACTTTTTTGTCTATCTGTCTGTCGGTCTATTACAAGTCATTTTTCTTAGGAACCGGTAGGCGTATCAAGTTGAAATTTCTCCTACGTACTACTGTCTGCGATCCATGGGCAGTGTAAAAACTTTAAACATCTGAGTCAATGCAATCAAAAGATACGGCTGTTTATGTCCATATTTTGATATTCGCTAATTCACTCACCAAAACTTACAGCATATTTGGGCAAGAAGCAAGGTGTCATAGCGCAGGTAAGGGAAAGAATCCGAAAATTGTGAATTTGTCAATATATCACGGATAAATTTTTTTGTCGTTTTTCATCCAAGAGTCTGTCTCTCAGTCCATCTGTTGAGATCCCTTTCTCGTACGAATGGGTAAACGTTCAAGTTAAGTGCCATATCTTCAACCCCGTGGATGCAAGAATCAACATACATCCACAAATTAAGTTCATCAGACAAAATATTAGTCAGCCGATTAAAAGAGCGTACTGGTGGAGTAGTACTGGTACCAAGGGTCATTAGAGTATCTACGATGTTTCGATGCTATATGATAAATACTGCCCACTCTGGACCTCTGTGAATAGCTATACTTTAATTATATGCGCCTAGTACTTCTTAACACTAGGCTAGATGTGAAGTGTCATCGTGCTGTCTATGGAATAATATAAAATACGTGGAAAAATAATAGTCGCATCAAGGCACATCACTCTAATATCGTGTATCACTGTCTGTGGCCTTCATAATAGCCTCAGTTCAGCGAGAAAGAGAATCAGCAAGTGTCTTCAGGTAGGCCGACCCAGATGAAACGACTGGTTGACCTCTGGATCCCTCAGACATACCAGATTTTTGTTACCCTTCGCTCATTGTTCTCAAAAATCACAGGCGTTTTACATAGGATTACGTTCGGGTTATTTAGCAGGGCATTCGGTGAGAGATAAGGTGCTTGAGTGTTCGACAAACAAGAAACGTATGTGTGGAGCCCTGTGAACCAACTGGTGTCTCCATGGAAGAGCCGGCTTGAGTGGTCAAGCGGTTCTAGGCGCTACATTCTGGAACCGCGCGACCGCTACGGTCGCAGCTTCGAATCCTGCCTCGGGCATGGATTTATGTGATGTCCTTAGGTTAGTTAGGTTTAATTAGTTCTAAGTTCTAGGGCTCAGAGCCATTTTTTCCTTGGAAGAGGGGCGTGTCCACAGCATACACAACATGAAGATGTAGGATAAATATTTAAAGAAAATCCAAGTGACTGCTAACAAGTACCAGATGGTCATAAATAAAGTATAGCTAATCACAGAGGTCCAGAGTCGGCCGTATTTATAATATAACAGTGAAAATTCGTACATATTCTAATGTGTTAATGCGGAACCGACTTTCGGTGAAAAGAAAAAAATAGTTCTAATTATGACCCCAGATCCAAAGAAATGTTTCGATATGTAATTAAGAATGGGATGTAGGCGGGAAAGGTCAAACAAGTGAGAAAGGCGCTGTCTTGATTATATTATTAACCACCTCTAACACAACTTGTTCAATATTAGCACCGGAGGTGTTGAAGAGATGCTGCATCCGTAAAACGACATGATCAACAGGTGCTCGCACATGTGGTAAGTTTACGCTGTTCATTTTTTCCACTATTTCAGACATATTTTCCGCGTTTAACTTACGAAATCGTAAACTAACATCAAACCTTTTCATGAGAGGCGTGTGGATTTCATCTCATTCAAGAGAAAAAAATAAATCATGTATTAAGACAAATTGCATCTGATGATGGAAATGACTGAAATGTATCACGTATTTAATAAGACACGAAAATTTGTGACTGAAGGCATTTTTTAATTCATACTTCGAGTGTGCTGAATACGGTCTAGTTCGAAGCTGCAAAATACAGATAAAAATAAGTTATTACTATAATGTTTCTATTGGGCTTTGTTCTGGATCTTAGTTAACACAATAATCACCGTTCGAGCTACAATTCATTGCATCGTCAGAGTGATTTCCTGTTTTTTTTTTTATATAGTTTTTCCATAGTTTTTAACGAATGTCGACATCATGCGAATGAATTTCCAAGAAATGAATTACTAAATAATGCTGACGAAGGTCTTCAAGAGAAGCAGGTGGTTTCGATAGTATACCACGTTCTTCATATTTCAACATTGCAAGGTCGAAAACATTAAATGGATTCCAGATTTCTGCGAAACTGTGGAACCGGCACAAAGACAGATGCTATAGCAAGCATATACGAAAAAAATACAAATAAAATTCAGTTTTGTCTCCATTGATTATTTATCAGCGGAAAAGGAAATTCACTTTACAAATTAGGGTCGCATCGTGCCGTGTTATCTTAGCCGACGTGCCGTCAACCAGGGTATGCAGCTGCCGTGTTGCGGGTGCACTGTCTGCTACAGCTATGGTAAGGGTGCATTTCTCCATCCGCCTGGCGAGCTACGAATTTGGCAATTATCAACATTAAAAATAAATACTTCCAGTGTTTCTTAGCAGCTAACATTTTCACATAGTGCTTCTTTTGCTGTATTCCTCTAGCATAAAAAAAATTCAGGGCAGATATCGACATGTCAAATTGAACGGTTCGCTTGTGAGTCTAAATAATCAGGAATTTCAATAAAATATCGACTGTTTATTTTCCTTCTCCAGTCACTTAAAGAAACCCATCTAAAAATTTGATTGCCAAATATTCGTGTATTCACTCCCGAATCTTTATTTAATTTGATCATGAAATATAGTGTGCACGCTGCCTCCAGCGGAAATATTAGGCACTGAGAAGTCAAACTACAATCAGTAATACCCATTTGTAATTTCTTTGCATGCCTCTACAGCTCAAAAGGTAAGTAGCGTTGCAGAGATTTCAAGATTACTTACTGTTTGCCTGATTATGTTCGACGTGATTATTATATTTCTTGTTCTTTTGCAGGGAGCTGTCAGGTTAGCCGGCCTGGGTGGACGAGCGGTTCTAGGCGCTACAGTCTGGAACCGCGCGACCGCTACGGTCGCAGGTTCGAATCCTGCCTCGGGCATGGATATGTTCAATGTCCTTAGGTTAGTTAGGTTTAAGTAGTTCTAAGTTCTAGGGGACTGATGACCTCAGAAGTTAAGTCCCATCGTGCTCAGAGACATTTGTACCATTATCTGTCAGGTTATCCGAATGAGGTACACGTCTTCATAGAACTTTAGCTGCCGACAAGGAAGAACTATTATACGTTCACCGAATCAGGTTATGAAACGTCTAAATTTATACCCTTAAATTCATTCAAATGTTCATATAGGCCCCCATTTCTTTGTTGTGCAATGTAAGAATCTACTACTCGTCAACATATTTATGAAATCGTTATCAGATAGCGTTATTAATTATTCCTTGGGAAAAATTTTTGTGTCACATGCTGTCATATACTTCGTTTGGTTGAGAAAATAAGTAGGAGGTATTCAAGTTTCTGTATAGGATTTCATGTCTACAAAGAATTTTCTGACGCCATCGCTAGTGAAATTGTTACAGTGGTGTCTCTTCCGTGCACTTGCGCGACGTGATGTTAGAGTGCGCGGGGTATTTCTTTAGTGGATGTTGTTTCTTATCTTTGCCGTCACTTTAAGTAATTTCTTCGTGCTGTTAATTCTTCTTCTCATTGAGTAATTTTTGCAGGAATTGAGCCAATAGTGAGTTTCGGTCATTCATTAGAGGCTACGCGTTTTTCCTTGCATCGTGTTGGCCCATGCCTACAAATTCATTCAAATATATAACCGACGCAATGCGTTTCGAATGGAATCACTTCTCGTATTTCATATGCGGATGATATGTTACGAACCTTGCACTACCATATTGTTTTCATAATGGACGTGGACTGTGTCTATGGCTTCGTCATTAGGTTGTATACTTAATTTTTCTTTACTTGTATTATTGGGACTATGATTTTTGATCTTCTCGTCTTACGTGACAGTTTTTATTTATTTTTATTTAACTATTATGCGTGATTTGAAAGATAAGTGATAGCTGTTCAGAACCAGTCTATCTTTGCTACACAGATGTCACCTTGCCTCAATTTGTGTGCACTCAACTAGTTACCATTTCTCGCTCATGTCATTTCTATGTTCATTAAGACAAAAGTAAAAATACACACTACTTTCGTTAGGTTTACAAAAAATTTAAAGTGACGTCGTATATTGCTATCCCGATGAAACTTTCATATACACAAAAGTCAAGGAAGAAACGAATGTTTCATATTGTTATTTAACGAAGTCTTTCCCAGTTACTGAGACAGCTGCCCACACAGGAATGTTTGTAATGTGTCATAATTGCTTAAACTGAATACACTGATAAATTCCATATTATCTTTCGGAATATGTTACTATTTATATTCTGCTACAAACACGCTGCTTATCTAAAACAATAACAACTCATATTAAAGATCATTTAAGTAAACAGAAATCTTCTCTGAAGCTTTATACTAATGAAGACTGAATTTTCTTATTTTGAGAAGGCTGAAGGAGCGATCCGTTTTTACTTGCTAAAAACATTCCAAAGCCAAGATCGCATAAATATTTCTTTACCTAAAGGAACCGGTTTCGACAGACTTTGCTGTCATCTTTAGGTCCTAAAAAATCTTTTTCTTGTCAATCTTCTTTATTTTACGTGGGAACTTACGCCAAGTTGTTATGTGGATAAATGTCACAACATTATAAAATATTTGACATAGTTAAAATACTTAAAAAATATTTAAAAACAAAGCACCTGGTGCAAATGGCCACGTCCATATATATATATATATATATATATATATATATATATATATATATATATATATATATATATATATATATATATATATACATCACAGATGTTTGTTACGCCACAAAACACAGTACAAAGCAGCACATCTGTTTATACAGGGTGTTGCAAAAAGGTACGGCCAAACTTTCAGGAAACATTCCTCACACACAAAGAAGGAAAATATGTCATGTGGACATGTGTCCGGAAACGCTTACTTTCCATGTTAGAGCTCATTTTATTACTTCTTTTCAAATCACACTAATCATGGAATGGAAACACACAGCAACAGAACGTACCAGCGTGACTTCAAACACTTTGTTACAGGAAATGTTCAAAATGTCCTCCGTTAGCGAGGATACATGCATCCACCCTCCGTCGCATGGAATCCCTAATGTGCTGATGCAGCTCTGGGGAATGGCGTATTGTATCACAGCCGTCCACAATACGAGCACGAAGAGTCTCTACATTTGGTACCGGGGTTGCGTAGACAAGAGCTTTCAAATGCCCCCATAAATGAAAGCCAAGAGGGTTGAGGTAACGAGAGCGTTGAGGCCATGGAATTGGTCCGCCTCTACCAATCCATCGGTCACCGAATCTGTTCTTGACAAGCGTACGAACACTTCGACTGAAATGTGCAGGAGCTCCATCGTGCATGAACCACATGTTGTGTCGTACTTATAAAGGCACATGTTCTAGCAGCACAGGTAGAGTATTCCGTATGAAATCATGATAACGTATTCCATTGAGCGCAGGTGGAACGAAACTAAAATGAGCTCTAACATGGAAATTAAGAGTTTCCGGACACATGTCCACATAACATCTTTTCTTTATTTGTGTGTAAGGAATGTTTCCTGAAAGTTTGGCCGTACCTTTTTGTAACACCCTGTATAAGTTGGACATATTCTAAATATTGAAAATCCGTTTTAAATGGCGTGTAAGGTACAACTGACAGGTAGTATTGCAATACTTCTGTGTACTGTATTACTGTGTTTTTGTGATGTAACAAACACCAGCGAGCGATAGGATACTAATGAAGCGTTCACTACAAGTAGCACATTAGGCGCCGTAGACCAGCACACAAAATACGGGTTGCGGACTATATGCAAGTAAATGCACGTAGACCGAAGGCATCTTTACTAAAAGAACTCAGCACGCCGTTCTTAATTGGGTGACGAAAAAGGGAAACTAGCGTTTGGTATACCATACGGAAGCGTGAAGTGTCACTATAATTATTACGAAACGCACTAAATCGTAAAGTGCAAAGAAACGGCTTGCCCCACACACGTACCTATGAAAATGTGTGGCTGTAGATTCATTGGGATCGTAGTATGGAGGAAGAAGCATGATGAAATTAAAGTAGAAGATCGTCCTGAAATTAGAGCAAAACAATAACCGGAATAAAGGCACATCTCTGCACAACTATAAAATCAAAATCAGTTGCTGCTATCATTAAATGACTTGATACCTCATCAGATGCATTGACCTTGGAATGCTCTTCACAAGACTGTCGATGCATTACTGCTCAAGAGGTGTTCCGAGTCTCGAACCTAGAACTCTCTTCGGCGAAGGTCCTCCTGAGGTCATCCATTGTTTGCGAGGAGGCTTCCTGCGGCGATGTTCACCAATTTGTCAAAGCAAACAGAACTATTTGTAGATGCCGCAGGTGATTCATATTCGCTGATTCCTGCTTGCTGGGAAAACGTGTTCAAGAAGAGGGCGTGGGGTTATCGTGTGTATCTCCTTCAACCATGAACCAACCACCGAAATGCCTTCCATTTTTCTGGGCAATACACTGAGTGGTCCTATTCCGATACTGTACACGCCTATATAGTGATGAGAGGTGTCTAGTCTCCACACGTAAGTAATCTAAAACATTAGTGACCCATCTGCCTGCTCAGTCAATGGAATACGTGCAACAGTACATCGCCGCCTCCACTCTTCTAAGACGATCGTCAGATGTGAGAAAAATCTTGCTACTGTAGTCGAAGAGAGTTTGATCCTACAGATTTAATTTCCGTTCCAGCTGTCCTTCACGCAACAGCTGTCTGAGTGTTTCCTTCGATCTTCACAATGGAAACCTAGAGGAAAAATGTAAAATGTACAGGCGGTTACTGTTTGGGCCGACACATCCCTCCGATTTGCTTTTCAATTGGCAGCACCAACCCGCCACAACTTGTAGTCAGCGGTCATTAGCCGGTGGTGTTCACCGCGAGCATCTACTACAAGGCTGCTCTCTAACGTTTTGTCTGTCGTCATAGCTGCAGACTGTTCGAATGACCTCTACAGGAAAATTCCAAGGCTGATAAATTACGTAAAGTTATCACACGCAAAAGGTCTAAGCTTAAAACTACACGTCGGACAGTGTTCAAAGACTGTTTAGTTCATTATAAATAGATATATGAAGAATAAAATAAATAATCAGTTGCAGCTATTTAATAACGACCATCACACCACTCTAGGCGATGGCCTTTGCTTTTATTATGATGAAATTCGCGTTCTGGTGTGTAGATCCTGTTACTAGTGTATGACTCTTCCCAGTATATTTCATAGGAACATATTCCAGGAAAGTGTACGGATTTCTTTTCTGTTTTGCTTCTTTTTATCGAGTGCAGCGTCAGAACTGACTCTCTCTTGTTTTCAATATTACTAAGCAAAAGTCTTCCTCATCTAACATCTTCAGTTTTGTTTCCATACTTCTGTACACCTTTCTGGTCAGCGGTTCGGTCTTCGAACAGTTGTGCTGATTAAACGATAGTTTTCGCATTTATCAGTAGTTCCTATGTTCACAGTTGTGTATATAATGTTCTCTCGAAAATATACGTGAATTCTTACACGTTGCATTTACTAAACTGAATAGCCATTTTCTTGTATGGTTCCACAATCATCTCACGAATTTCGAAGTAATGTGACATATTCTGTGTGGTAAGCTCGAACTTACTTGTCGGTTTTTCAGAATGCTGAATCTGGTATTTTGATATTATTTTCTTGTTTCTACACGTTCTTCCATATCTAGTTCTGTACAGTGAGGACCGTAAAATGCACAAAATATTTAGAATTTTAAATTATTTGCAGACAACATCAACCAGGAAATGGATGTAGTACACATCAAGAAGAATTTGCGCTATACTGGGAAGATCGAAAGAGGTTTATTTGGGTGGAACTGTGACACCCAAATTTTGATTCCCTTCAGAGTATATTTGAATTTTTTAGAAGAAGGAAAAGTGAATTTAATAACCATTGATGCTGAGATCATTAAGAGATGGACACGTTTGATAAAGACAAGAATTTGTGCCATAGCGGAAGGAAAATGCTATTGTTTCGACGTACTCCACAGAAACCGCCTAGGATAGTGAGACTACAGCCTGCTTCATTTCGTGCAACAGGTAAGTGGTCCAAATGCTGCACAAAATAATGAATTTTAACGGATCAAGTAGCGACTCATCACTATTTGCATCTTCCATCCGCAAACCTCTCACACAGCTTGGATTGCATAATTACATACAAATTGTATAGGAAGTTGTATCTCCATAGTTACATCGTTCATGTCGTACAATGACAAGCTTACATTCACATAATCCATACCTTCTCTAACAAAAGCTAGCACTAAATGGCTGATATGAGGTCGAGCTACCCAGGTAACAGTGAGAAAAATTTAGGGACTTCATAATGAGCAATGTATCCGGGTACTGAGAATGACCACTCATTAGACTGAAATTCCTCTACGTTTGAAGTACGAGGGTTTGCTACGCCTGTCCAACGTATCCAGAAACGCATCTGAGGACTTCGCTGTAGATAGGACATTAAACCCACACAGTGAAAGATGGATATATCTGCTACGGATTGGCCGATAGGGACTGCTTTTCGTAGGAACCAACTGTTCTCCTATAAAGAGAGTTTTATGTTTTATCGCCGGAGCCATTTAGAGGGGAGAAAGACGACCATTTCTCGCGATATACGGTTCGGTAAGGTTATAGGGCGAAGTTCTGAGAGATACTGTAAAAATGTTTTACTGGCTCTATCGTATATTACCTCTAGCACCGTCGAGAAGAAGATAAAATAGATTAGAATGCGACGGAGGCGTAAACACGGTCACGTTTCTTTTGTTCCATTGACGACTGACGTAGGAAGACCAACAGCCTGTGTACTGTAAGATGATTTGTGGGTTATATACAATATGTGGCAAACGTATACAAATGTCACCTACTGTTCAATCAAAAGACGGCAATCGAATAGCCAAAAAGCTACCAATACAGCCTTCAGTCACTGAGCAGTCCGCCCACTAAATTTATACACACTCAAGACAGAAGTCGCTCGTACTCTTCGAAGTGCATGGGCTGTAGTTATTGACACACGTAGAATTATTGCCCAGTCACTCCCATATGAGAGTCCTAACACGTACGGTGAGTCTTCACTTCATATAACGTACTTCCATTCCTCCACAGATTAAGAAAGCCGCTTTTCGTAACACTCCTAGTGTCTAAAATATTTTCAATATTTCGCGGCTCTGTCAAGCAACTGTATAAATATTAATTTTAATTTTAATAGCCAACAGCCTCAGTTGCAGTGTTCCAGTACAGCAGTCGTGGCTGCCGCATCGCGGTCGTGAAGTGGAGCCGAGGCAGTTTCAGGTAAGTTTTTACAGTCCGACGATAATTTATGGATTTGTAGTTTTAGCTTGACGATGTCCACTATGGACAAACGGTAGTTACTTTTATTCTGAATAAGATTGGGTTATCCCGACTGAAACCTAGGTAAATTCTAGGTTAACGTTGCAACTGAGGGTGTTGGTTACTAAAATTAAAATTAATACTCCTAATGTCGTTGCCTTTGGGTTCTGGGTAGAAACAAAGGGATAAATCGGGTCCCGTTTGTCTCTGACCTTTCTTGGACTACGTAGGATTATTCAAAGTCTGAGAACATCTGGAAACTTCACTCTTCAAATCATCAAGAGCAAATGGTAAATAACTGTTTCCTTACAACCGCATTTCATCTTCAAACAATCTTCAGAGACAAATATTTAAAAAACTCAAATATTTCAATTTCTTTTTATTATTTTAATCGGTATATTAACCTTTTTTGTGACAGTATAGTACCCATGGTCTCGGAGTAGCGTCTGTGATTAAATACACTCCTGGAAATGGAAAAAAGAACACATTGACACCGGTGTGTCAGACCCACCATACTTGCTCCGGACACTGCGAGAGGGCTGTACAAGCAATGATCACACGCACGGCACAGCGGACACACCAGGAACCGCGGTGTTGGCCGTCGAATGGCGCTAGCTGCGCAGCATTTGTGCACCGCCGCCGTCTGTGTCAGCCAGTTTGCCGTGGCATACGGAGCTCCATCGCAGTCTTTAACACTGGTAGCATGCCGCGACAGCGTGGACGTGAACCGTATGTGCAGTTGACGGACTTTGAGCGAGGGCGTATAGTGGGCATGCGGGAGGCCGGGTGGACGTACCGCCGAATTGCTCAACACGTGGGGCGTGAGGTCTCCACAGTACATCGATGTTGTCGCCAGTGGTCGGCGGAAGGTGCACATGCCCGTCGACCTGGGACCGGACCGCAGCGACGCACGGATGCACGCCAAGACCGTAGGATCCTACGCAGTGCCGTAGGGGACCGCACCGCCACTTCCCAGCAAATTAGGGACACTGTTGCTCCTGGGGTATCGGCGAGGACCATTCGCAACCGTCTCCATGAAGCTGGGCTACGGTCCTGCACACCGTTAGGCCGTCTTCCGCTCACGCCCCAACATCGTGCAGCCCGCCTCCAGTGGTGTCGCGACAGGCGTGAATGGAGGGACGAATGGAGACGTGTCGTCTTCAGCGATGAGAGTCGCTTCTGCCTTGGTGCCAATGATGGTCGTATGCGTGTTTGGCGCCGTGCAGGTGAGCGCCACAATCAGGACTGCATACGACCGAGGCACACAGGGCCAACACCCGGCATCATGATGTGGGGAGCGATCTCCTACACTGGCCGTACACCACTGGTAATCGTCGAGGGGACACTGAATAGTGCACGGTACATCCAAACCGTCATCGAACCCATCGTTCTACCATTCCTAGACCGGCAAGGGAACTTGCTGTTCCAACAGGACAATGCACGTCCACATGTATCCCGTGCCACCCAACGTGCTCTAGAAGGTGTAAGTCAACTACCCTGGCCAGCAAGATCTCCGGATCTGTCCCCCATTGAGCATGTTTGGGACTGGATGAAGCGTCGTCTCACGCGGTCTGCACGTCCAGCACGAACGCTGGTCCAACTGAGGCGCCAGGTGGAAATGGCATGGCAAGCCGTTCCACAGGACTACATCCAGCATCTCTACGATCGTCTCCATGGGAGAATAGCAGCCTGCATTGCTGCGAAAGGTGGATATACACTGTACTAGTGCCGACATTGTGCATGCTCTGTTGCTTGTGTCTATGTGCCTGTGGTTCTGTCAGTGTGATCATGTGATGTATCTGACCCCAGGAATGTGTCAATAAATTTTCCCCTTCCTGGGACAATGAATTCACGGTGTTCTTATTTCAATTTCCAGGAGTGTATCAGTACGTCCTGCCGGCCGGGGTGGCCGAACAGTCCTAGGTGCTACAGTCTGGAACCGTGCGACCGCTACGGTCGCAGGTTCGAATCCTGCCTTGGGCATGGATGTGTGTGATGTCCTTAGGTTAGTTAGGTTTAAGTAGTTCTAAGCTCTAGGGGACTTATGACCTCAGCAGTTGAGACCCATAGTGCTCAGAGCCATTTGAACCAGTACGTCCTCTGTCCCAGTTTCGAACCTAGCCACTGTTTAAGTTTTGAATAAAAATCATCTTCAACTGCGGTTATGGAATTTCGGCACAAGAAGCCACTGTTATCCAGCCAACGGCCTCGTCAAAGAGCTCTTCAGAGCAATCCCTTGCCCTTGAGGTGGGAAACTGCCTCTGAAAGGTGGAAGAATCAGTAGTGATTAATGGCATGAGGATGCAGAAAGGGAAATCACTGCATTAAAAACTCATAACGTGCATCCACAGTTCATTGGACTGTAATTGAAAACGTGTCATGATGATCTCTTCAGTAGCAGAAGATTCCGGACTAGTCCTCCATTCGGATCTCCGGGAGGGGCCTGCCAAAGAGGAGGTGACCATCACAAAAAATGTTTAAGAACCAACGAAAGGGTAATGTTCTACGAGTCGGAGCGTGGAATGTCAGAAGTTTGGACGTGATGGGGAAACTTCAAAATCTGTAAAAGGAAATGCTAATCTAGAAATGCTGAATCTAGATGCACATACTGCACTCATTGACGTTATATTCACATTCAACATTAGTGTCAGGAAAAGAGGTATCCCACATACTGCCGACAGCACATCTGATTACTGTTTACGAAATCAACCAGTGATGAGCTAGATGTTTGCATACATGATAGTTCAGTACGACTTCCGTGACTAGTATCCTACGATTATACACATTGTGTATGGTATGTTGCAGTGAGTATAAGTGACAGTCACGACAGTTTGATGCTCTTTTGTTTTACAGAAGGTGCTAGATTTTAGCGAAAAGGCGCAGTGGACGTCGGGAATCAAACTCGGCTACAAATAGCGGCGAGACACCAACAACAGCTCACTTTTCGGTTGGCGTTCAGGCAGCGAGAACACGTAACAGCAAAACTCGCAGCACCTGAAGAAGACGGCTGGGTCGGCCGTCGAAATATTGTGCAGAACATGGAAACAACAACTCGGCTGCACTCCCAGAAGCTCACTATTAATCAGTCATGCCGAGAAAACCTGAGAGATTGCAGACTATATCAACCTTGGCTCATCAATTACTTTTCGCATTTTACTCACAGGCAGTTTACTAACTACAACAATGTGAACTTCCAGATCTTTTGCTGGCATTATTCTACACGATACTAAGGGACACATCTTTCCCCTTGTGCTACTCAGCTACGGAACATGGATATCTTGTGCGGTATAACTGTAGCCACGTCAAGCAAGTTTACATATCACTCAGTGAATCATGCAGCATTATCACAGGCTGTTCGAGACCAACACCGACTGATAAGCTATACTGACTAGCCGGTACCGCTCCCCCCAAGCGTCATGAACGAAGTGACAGGCAAAGAGGAAAAATACGTAACAGCTTACAAGCTCATCTCTGCCCGTTTTTAACTCCCGACACAAACAGGGTGTGTTATAAGTTTAACGTGTGTGTCTGTGCATCTGTCTGTGGCTTGTTAGCTCCCAAACGAAAGGACCGATTTTAATACAGTGTCATTTTTTTGATAGCGTGTTTAATCAGAATGATTCTTATCTATGTACGCCTGAAGATTGTTCAGCCGTTTGAATTCCACCAGCTAAATTAAGTAAAAATGTTTTCTGCCAGCGTGCTCTCTTGATATACACTACGTAATACATACTATAGACATCAAGTTACGTAGTACCACACCGTAGAGCTCAAAAAAATCTAAATAAAAGTATATGTGCACATTTATTTTTATCTTTTACGGTGGACCAACAATGATGATTTCTGTCTTTTGAAGTCCTCCGTTCCCAGCACCTACAAAGTAGAAAAAAGGTGATTATAGCTGAACTGTAAAAGATAAAAATATGCTCTCGCGGAATTTATTGTGGGTTCTTTTTGAGGTCTACACTCCAGAAGTAAATCAAATGATTTTGCTGTCATAGTTAAGTTAGCCAATCGCAAGAGAGCGCAATGGCAGTCCACTTTTTCCGACTTTATTTATTGTTACCGTCACTGCTTATAACTTATGATGCCTAAATTAGCTAAATACATATATTAAAACACAGTGGATGATTATATCTGTGCATTTAAAAAAAATAAACACGTAAATCGCATAAGTGAAAAGAAATCTCATGTAACAGTTTCGATTTCGTGCCGCAAATTCGGGGATAGAGTAACGCCGACCGGAGTGGCCGAGCGGTTCTGGGCGCCACACATTGGAACCGCGCGATCGCTGCGGTCGCAGGTTCGAATCCTGCCACCGACATGGATGTGTGTGGTGTCCTTGAGTTAGTTAGCTTTAAGTAGTTCTAAGTTCTAGGGGCTGATGACCTCAGAAGTTAAGTCCCATAGTGTTCAGAGCCATTTGAACCATTTTTGAAAGAGTACCTGTTGAATAGCGCCTACATGTAAAATGTGAAGTTTGAAAAGCATGATACAAAATTTAAATTAACAGTTGAGAAAAATCCTGAACACCAAAACCTGTAAAAAGTAAAAGAGAGAAAATGTGTTGCCCTTTTAAGTTTAATATAAATAGTAATATTTCGATCAAACCGTCATCGCATCGCGAGATCGCTAAGCACTTACAGAAAGTAAATTAACAGCAGATATACTTTATAAACCAGCATACTTTCATTATTTCTGGGTATAAGCTTCTTCTATTTGGTGTAAACTCTTTCAGGCCTGTGCGTCCCGCATCTACACCTCAAAGTAGGTAGGGACGCCTAAATTAGTTGTTACATAAATTTTGGAAATCAAGCCGTCTTTAATTAACCTAACATTGTTAAAGAATAGAGTTACCTGTTTACATTCATCCACTGTCCGTTGTTATGTACTGCGATTCATGTTTCTGACGCGATTAAGTAAATAAAGAGTGTGATATGGTTCTGTTGCATACCAGCGTTGTACAAGACAGCAAACCGTTAAAATTTTCCAAGTCTCAGAACGAAGCTATCTCGTTGATATTGCAGCAGTGTCGACACAAGAAGGGCGCGAAGAGTAACATTTCACCACCTAGTGTGGGTCAGGGGAAAACACAACATCGGCGCTTCTGGCGAGGCAGATAACGGACCTCGGCACAAATGTAGTGGGGCAGAGCATCTGGACAGGATGAGGTCAGCGTCGCTACATGTTGCAAGGAACGCCACTGGTAATGCAACAAAGAGTACCAAGAGTTCTTAAGAATGAGTCATACACTGTAACAAACTCGTTAAGCAAGCGCAGCTCAGTTACAACCGCTGATGTCTTCGTAATAGCAAGAACTATGCGATCATGACAAGTAACATCGGGTAAACATCAGCCACTACTTCGCTCCATAAATACCCCAGCATCTTAGCTCGTAAAGCCGGATCGATGGTGTACACGAAGTTCACACTTGACTCCCTGACTACGGTGAAGTGACGTCTGGCACAACTCTGTTGTAGACGTCCTGGACGCTAATGAACAAGAACAGGTGCTAATCGGGAAGATACCTACCCCGCCATAATCACCAGCATCGAGTTCAACAGCACAGTCCGCCGCTGTCGCAAGTGGGTAGATCCGCGGGTCTTCCATATGATTCCTTTTCAGGACACGAGCGTTCCTGATACGTCGGTGGTCTGATCAGGGCCTATCTGACGGCAGGCCAAGATCGTCGTATTAAACGGCTACACGGCAACCGTCATAGCGGTTCAACAGATGAAGAAGAACGGCGGTGAGCGGGAATGGACAGAACACTTCCCAGATTGGCGAGTGTTGAAAGCCCAACACACTCGCCACCGTACGGCAAGCGCCGGAATCACCGAGGGCGGCAGCAGCCATAGCAGAAGCCGGCCAGCAACGGTGCGTGCAGTGTCAGCTACCCTGAGACAACTGAAGATCGCTTACTATGCGAATCCTCGAAGGTTCAGAATGGTTCAAATGGCTCTGAGCACTATGGGACCTAACATCTGAGATCACCAGTCCCCTAGACTTAGAACTACTTAAACCTATTGTATGTTAACCGGAGACCTAGAAACGACGGAGAGGCTCCGTCCCCGCCGCCGCCGCAGAGGTCCACAACCCCACGACGACTACCGCAGTCCATTTTACCCCTCCGTCGCCCCACACCGAACCCAGGGTTAGCGGTTCGGCCCCCGGTGGACCCCCCAGGGAATGTCTCACACCAAACGAGTGTAACCCTTACGTTTGCGTGGTAGAGTAATGGTGGTGTACGCGTACGTGGAGAACTTGTTTGCGCAGCAATCGCCGACATAGTGTAACTGAGGCAGAATAAGGGGAATCAACCCACATTCGCCGAGGCAGATGGAAAACCGCCTAAAAACCATCCACTGACTAGCCTGTTCACCGGACCTCGACACAAATCCGCCGGGCGGATTCGCGCCGGGGACCAGGCGCTCCTTCCCTCCCGGAAAGTCCTGCGTTAGAGCGCACGGCCAACCGGGCGGGCACTACTTAAACCTACCTAACCTAAGGACATCACACACATCCATGCCCGAGGCAGGATTGGAACCTGCAACCGTAGCAGCAGCGCGGTTCCGGACTGAAGCGCCTAGAACCGCTCGGCCACAACAGCCGGCGAATCCTCGACGAGCATCGACAGCTCTTGTCAACAGCGAATCAAGACACTGATTGTAGCTTATGGAAATAAATAATTGATTCTGAAGCTTCTTTCACTCCCTATACCGACGGCAACAGATCAGCACCATTCTTGAGGCAACCTGGGTAGGAGCGAACTGGGAGAGTGCCTCCTGACAAAGAATCAACTCTACTTCCGCCCTCCCAAGAGACCCCTCTTGCAGTTCTGCACGCACGGACGGTAGTAATTCCTGTCGGATTTGGAACTGTTTGACATAGTGCGACACTTGTTCCAGTCCCTGCCTCTAACGATCACTGTTTTCACGCCTTGTTACATGGCCGAACCATTCCTTGCATACGCATATGACAGTTCACGTTCATACTGCAACCAATCAGGCAAGATCATTCACGGATAGATCACGAGTATCTCCAAACACAGTGGCTTCCTTCCGCCCTTCTGTCCAAATTTACTGCGCTGATTGCACACAAGCGACGGTTACCCACATTACTTCACAGGAGTGACTTACATCGGCAGTTGATGGTCACGTGACCTCCTGCCAACATTTTTGCACCGTCTGCAGCTCTGCAGAGCGATCAGTGTGCTCTTTTAAGGGGGCGACTATTGTTTTGCCCAGTGTGCTTACGAAGATCCTCGTTTGATAATCCGAACGGCTCAACCGACAGACGGGAACTTTAGTGATTGCGCAATGCTTAGTAGTGAAGATTATACACCATTAGCATCAGTGTACATAATCGTAATGACATTCCTGCAGATCTACTGCGTGTCTGGCGTCCTTGATATCACGAAAAGTGTAACACGTATAGTGTCAGGTGTTTATAATTAATAAAGTATAGATGCTTAAGAAGGCCCAGTGTGCGCTGTAGTTATCGTACGTCAGAAAAACGTGGCTGATATGCTAATGTGTCATGTGGAACTGACATTACTGGGAAAAAAAATTATTTCCAGTTTTAGTCATCAGGTGCAAATCTGGCGCTGTACAGCCTCTCGTCGATGTCTCTGGGGCTTATACTGAATAAATTGCGTAAGCAGCAGTTGATAATAATAAAATCAACATTATGCCTTCCTCACCTGTCTGACCTTTTCTGCCTACATCGGATTCCTAATCCTTTATGTATGGAAACATTTCTATATGTCTTTCTTACTTTCACAGAGACAGATCAGCACCTAATGGCCAAACCTGGATATAATTTTTTCCCAGCGTAAAACTGTTCTGTATTAATGCATCAGAATATCAACCAATTTTCGCTGCCATACAATAATTCAGCACACACAGAACCTCTTTGAGTAGCTGCACTTTACTTATAATCACCTGGTAGCAGTGGTGGTGACAGAGCCAGCGGTGCTGTGGCAAAAGAGGAACAGGAGAGGTGTTGTCGTGCCAAGCAAGGTCCAGAGGCCGTGCCAGTAGTCACCAAAGAACTGCCTACTACTAATTGAGCGGCTCGTTCGGGCCATTCGTTACTTTTCTACGCCGAACTTACAAAATATTATAGTTCTATTCAGTCAGTTGTCCATACAAAAATAATTTTCATAAACTGATTTCCCAGGCGTCGTGCGATGGCGATGTTACACGCACCTACCATGAACACTGCTAATCGTCACGGTATTTCATATATGCTAGGCTTTGTAATGTCTCTTGCAGCGGTCTCTCCACGATATTTTCAGAAATTTTATAAATTATATAACTCAGTACATATCTCGAAATATCTCTTCTTGTCTTACCGATTATCAATGCAGTTTCAAGCCCAATTATTCCTTGGAGCGTCCATCTACTCCATGGAATAGCTTCTCTTCTATCTATGTTTTCTCTTATGAAAAGAATAGGAACTTCTTGCCGATTAGTTGTGAAAGAAGAAAATATATGTACGTATTGTTGAGCGAGTCGCCATCTTGATGAGATTCTGTATGGGAAGGAGTTTAATACATGAACTAAACAAAAGTAAGTGTTTTTGAGTATTATTTAACGAATTATTATTATTGACAGTGTCTGCTTACTACGGTGTGTTGCACGGGATCAGTGGGGAATGTCTGATTTACACTCGACGAACCTGCCGTTTTGAATGCTCGAGATATCCAGTTACTTCAAATAAATAGGCTAACACGGTCTTACCAGCAGATCTCCGGTCTTCCCCATGTGATCACCGAAAGTTAATAATTATTACAAATGTTTCCAGGAGATCGACTCACAATTTTCGTCGCACCGAGACTTCGAAATTGCTTCACTGCCTTATGGAATTTAAGTTAAGCTTAATTTAATCAGGACAGAACAGTATTGAACTGTGTGAATGTGATAAGCCTGCTTTGTCAATGAAAATTCCCTTAATATACGCATGTTTTTACTATCCTGATCAGTGAAGCTAAATCAGGCCGGTGTGAGAGAGGTTCTTTAAATTTTAGAAATATTAAATTTGGATTCACTGTGACAGGACTCATTTTTGAGCATTACTTAAACATTGTGTGAATTTTATGTTGCATGTGCACGAGAGCAAAGAAGACGAGGCCTGTTCCAGAAGTCACAATTTCGCCACAACCTACGAGAACGTCGTTCAGGCCAGACAATATACAATTAAATTTTTTTAGATAGAAATTTATAATAACTATTTAAATGTCTATCGGGTTGAACTTTAGATAGGAAGTGTTTAATAGAAGTGAGTATTATGCAAAGTTTAGGTCAGTGACATTATTAACTCAGATGCGAGTGACTTTATATGTTTGTTGTTCTGTGTAGTAATGGTTCTTACTAGGGCGGCTTATAAAATGGCAATGCAACAGCAGAGCGAATCACAACAGCCCTCAGCTGTTTCTGAGGTTAGTGAAACATTAGACGCTAGCTTAACTGAAGTAGTGCCTAGCGGCAGCATTAGTCACGCCCCACAACAAAGCTTAAGTGTTTCAATGTCATCTGAGCAGGACGAAATAAACCCATTGACTGTAATCATGCAGCAGTTAACACTGTTAGCCAAAAATGTAACAGACTTAACTAAAGCGCAAATAGAGACTAAAAGGGAATTAACTAAAGCGCAAATAGAGACTAAAAGGGAAGTAAATGAACAATTAGCAGTCAATCAAGTGAAAGTCCAAGAGCAATTAGAAGCTAATCAAGCGGAATTAAATAATAAATTAGTATAGAGTTTTCAGAAACTTGATGATAAATTAAATAAAACTGCGGAAGAATTGAAAATTCAGAATGAAAAGACAGAATTAAAATTAGCTGCTCAAATTGAGCAAATCACTCAGCAGTGTAATGAAAATGCGAAGAAGTTACGCCTAGAGCTAACTGAGTATGTTGCTACTAAGCTTGGTACTATTAAAGAGCAGGTCGAGTCAATCCCACAGATAGTTCAAGCACAAGAACAGATGCAATGTTCTATCGCGGTAATTCCGGTATTAGTTGAAGTTCAAGATGAGTTAAAGCAACAAGTAAACGAGATGTCAGCAGATATGCAGGATTTGAGACAATCACAAGACAAGATCCCGAAGGACATCCAAAATTTGGATAAATCCATAAATAACATAAAGGAGAGACAAGACGAGGTTGATCATAAGGCAAACATTCTCTTGGGAAAATTCTCGCAGTTAAGTTTAGAAAGGAAAAGCATTTCTCCAGACAATACTGAATATACGGTCAGAGCAGCTGTACAATCTATGCCCGAAAGTTCTGAAGAAACCTTATTAATAAAGGTTTTAGAGAAGCCAAAGAACAACTAGGCGAAGAACTTGAACAATGGAAAGAAAACATTGAGATATCCTTAAATCTATCTCGATAAGATTTGTGTTCCACGCAAGGAAATGAACCCATGACAAGATCCATCAATGAAGCTACATCATTTACCCGATCAAGTACAGACAGGGACATCAATGCACACGCCCGCCCTTGCAATCAACATCAATCACAACACTATGAGGGTAGTCATAATGCCTGTAATTGTAAAAGCAATACTCAGGAGAAAATGCTGAAACAACGTCAATTCCAGATCCACAACCCAGACAAGAAAAATGTTCATCCCGTAGTGTTTATAAGAAGTTTTAGGGGAGTATTGCCAAAAATTTGGAGTGAGTGGCAAAAGGTTGGTTTCGTGACCGGTTATATTCAGGGGCCAGGAGCTATGTGGGCATCTGATATGATATCAACTTGGGACACATATGAAGATTTTGAACGAGCATTTTTATCCAAATACTGGTCTGAAGGAGTACAAGAACGTTTAAGGCAGGAGGTATTATACCCGGAACCTTTTTCTTTTTCACGTGGGTCTTTAAAGAAATACTTTGAGAAATATATAAACAAATCGCGGTATTGGGATAAGCCTATGCCTCTACAAGACGTGATTGGTATATTAAAATCTCGACTTCCGGCCAGCATCAGAAATAGAATGCTGTATATTAATGAGCATGACTCTTTCATGACTACGCTTGACACTATAGATATGATCGAGGAAGATGAACATCGGCCAAGACAACCGGTTATGCAGAGGAGAGTGATTGAGGCGCAAAATGCAAACCGGAATGGAAACGGATTTAATCATTATTATACTAAGAGTAGTCAGAGATTCAACGGAAACAATTGCAACGGAAATGGAAATTTCAATAACAGTGCTGCGAGGGGCAGATTCAGAGACAATCGAACAGGTCGCAGATACAACCCAATGTTTGGAAATGCAAGAGATTATCAGAACCAGCAGTTTTCAAATAACAATAATGCGTACAGAAATTCTGACACTCGATTTGAAGCAAATAACACAACCAGTCATCAACAACAACCAGTCATAACAGAAGTAGTAGATGATTCAAGAGGAAATAATAATCGACATTTAAACTGAAGAGGGCCGCTTTATGCTCCGTAAAGTCGGCCGGGGAATACAAAAGGGGCAAACCTGTTTTAAACGAAATTAATTCCGTGGCAATGTTGAGATATAATGAAGGCGAATTAATGACGGATGAATTGACAAGAGACTTAGAGGCCTGTGTAGTCGAAGATAAAAGGGTTCCTGTGTCTGAGATCATCACAGAAGTGGGAGGAATTTTAACCAATGTTGTATTGGACACAGCTTCATCTACATTAGATTAGATTAGATTAGATTTACTTTCATTCCAATTGATCCGTAGTGAGGAGGTCCTCCAGGATGTGGAACATGTCAGAAAAACAACAATACATGACAAATATTTAAACTAAAACAAATAAGCTAATGTACCATTCCACAGGTCCCAAGTGGAATGATCGTCATTTTTTAATGAACACTAAGAGTCATTTTACAAATACTATTGCACTGAATTTAAGATAAAAAAGTTTTATATTTATTTATAAGGTAAGAAACATGTAATACAACTACTGTAATACTTATTTACAATGAACACATTACTGCACTGAAATGGTGCAGAAGTTAGATTATACTTACACACACACACACACACACACACACACACACACACACACACACACACACACACAAATTTTCAGTGAACACATTACTGCACTGAAATTGTGCAGAAGTTATGTTGTACTTATATACAAATCAGTTGGTTTTCCTCAGAAATTCATCAATGGAGTAGAAGGAGTTGGCCACCAATAAATCCTTTAGGCTTCTCTTAAACTGAATTTCATTGGTTGTTAAGCTTTTTATGGCTGCTGGCAAGTTATTGAAAATGTGTGTTCCTGAATAATGCACACCTTTTTGTACAAGACTAAGTGACTTTAAATCCTTGCGAAGATTATTCTTATTTCTAGTATTGATTCCATGAATTGAGCTGTTGGTTTGAAAAAGTGATATATTTTTAATGACAAATTTCATTAAGGAATAAATATATTGGGAAGCTGTAGTTAGTATCCCTAGTTCCCTAAACAGGCTTCTGCAGGATGTTCTTGAGTTCACACCACATATAATTCTTACTGCACGTTTTTGTGCCCGGAAAACTTTAGCTTGGCTTGATGAATTACCCCAGAAAATAATCCCATATGACATTATGGAATGAAAGTAAGCATAGTATGCCAGCTTTTTCATTTTTATATCCCCTATGTCTGACAAAATTCGCATTGCAAACAGAGATTTGTTAAGACGCTTCAGCAGTTCTGTGGTGTGCTCCTCCCAGTTGAATTTATTATCAAGCTGTAATCCCAAGAATTTAACACCGTCCACTTCTTCTATCTTCTTGTCATCATATGTTAGACATATACTCTTGGGACACCCCTTACAAGTTCTGAACTGCATGTAGTGTGTTTTTTCAAAGTTTAGTGACAAAGAATTGGCTAGGAACCAGTGATTAATGTCTACAAATATTTTATTGGCTGATCTTTCTAAGACTACACTTGATTTGCTATTTATTGCAATGTTTGTATCATCAGCAAACAAAACAAACTTGGCATCTGGTAATGTTACTGATGAAAGGTCATTGATATACACAAGAAAAAGTAAGGGCCCCAAAATGGAACCTTGTGGGACCCCACATGTAATTAGTTCCCAGTTGGATGATGCCTGATAGCTTGATACATGTCTCTTTCCTAATAACACCCTTTGTTTCCTGCCAGAGATATAAGATTTGAACCATTTTGCAGCATTTCCTGTTACACTATAATATTCTAGTTTACTTAAAAGGATATTGTGATTTACACAGTCAAATGCCTTTGACAGATCACAAAATATACCAGTTGCCTGCAATTTTTTGTCTAATGAATTAAGTACATTTTCACTGTAAGTGTAGATAGCCTTCTCAGTATCAGAACCTTTTAGAAATCCAAACTGTGACTTTGACAGTATGTTATTTGAGATAAGATGGTTATAAAGACGACTGTACATTACTTTTTCGAAAATTTTTGAGAATGCTGGCAACAGTGAAATTGGACGGAAATTTGATGCTATTTCTTTATCTCCCTTCTTAAACAGTGGCTTAACTTCAGCATATTTCAGCCATTCGGGAAATATTCCACTGATAAACGACTGGTTACACAGATAGCTTAATATGTTACTTAGCTCAGAATCACATTCTTTAATTAACTTTGTTGATATTTCATCATACCCACTAGATGTTTTTGATTTTAAAGATTTTATGATGGACAGACGTAGTATCTGGAACTTTGTTTCGCAGAATTAGTAAAATTAAGAAAATCCCTGTCCTACCAGTACAAAATTGCCGAGTTATAGGTGCAGTGGGAGCAAAATCCAGGAACGTCAAGATACAAACGCTTATAG
Organism: Schistocerca serialis cubense; assembly: GCF_023864345.2. Taxonomy (NCBI): domain Eukaryota; kingdom Metazoa; phylum Arthropoda; class Insecta; order Orthoptera; family Acrididae; genus Schistocerca; species Schistocerca serialis. The sequence continues at coordinate 697,773,488 of NC_064639.1, forward strand.
AGATAAAATTGGGAAATGTAGCTAAACAATGCACATTCCTTGTAGTGGAAAAGTTGTTAGTAGATTGTATTCTTGGCATTGGAACTTTGCAAGCCTGCAATTGCAAGGTGGACTTGGTAGAAGGAAAGGTGCATTTTAAAATCGAAGATCAATTTGTTACACTGATCTTACTGAGAAAGGAGGCAGTGTATGAGCCATATTTCCGTGGTGCTGCTGTGCAGTTGATTTGTGCTGAAAATAATAATATGTGCCGACTACCGATCAAGTCAATTCAAGAAGAGGATTTCAGACAAACAGTCGAACAGAAGATTGCTGAGTCAGATTGCCGAACGGATAGTCAGAGGGAACAATTATTCAATATATTAACAGAATATGAGTCAGTTTTCGATGAAAGGCTCGGAATTATTAGAGGATATGTTTGTACATTACAGATTAAGCCCCATAAGACATTTTGCCGCACACACTATCCCATTCCCTGGCGATTAAAACAACCAGTTCAGGAAGAGATACAGAAAATGTTAAACTGGAATCTTATTGAACCGTCGAACAGCCCATATTGTTCTCCGTTGCTTGTTGTACCAAAGCCAGGAGGAAAAGTTCGATTGGTATTAGATGCAAGGGAAATTAACAAAATTATAGTACCTGTGCGCACACATCCGGAGAACATCGATGAGTTAATACAGAAATTTCAAGATGTATCCTATTTAACCAGTATTGATTTGAGAAGTTCGTTCTGGCAAGTCCAGTTAGACAAGGACTCAAGAAAATATACTGCTTTTATACATGGAGGGATAAGCTATCAGTTCAAGGTCGTTCCGTTTGGTCTAAATATCAGCTCTGGAGTTTTTATTTCTGCGTTGGACTATGCCCTAGGACCAGAACTACGTAGTCGAATAACGATTTTTGTGGACGATCTATTAAATGCCTCTAAATCTTGGGAGGAACATGTACAACTCATTAGGAGGATTTTTGCTGTGTTCAAACAAACTGGTATAACTGCAAATCTAAAAAAAACCCAATTTTCTCTACAGAGAATTAAATTCTTAGGACATATGATTAATGCAAAAGGCAATCTTCCAACAGAAGCGAATATTAGTGCGATAAAAAATTTTCCAACTCCAAGAAACAGAAGACAACTGAAAGGCTTTATAGGCTTGGCTTCATTTTTTCGTCGATTTATTAAAACTCAAGCAATGAACTCTGAAGCACTAAACCGGCTCCTGAGGAAAGATGTACCATGGCAATGGTCAATTGATTGTGAAAAGGCTTTCTGTGAAATTAAGGATCAACTGATAAATGCTCCGTTATTATACCACCCTGATATGAATGTCGGATTCTGTTTAGGCACTGATTCATCAGATGTGGGATTAGGATCTTGTTTATTTCAAATTAGGTACATCGATGGTGTAAAAACCTTTTGTCCAATTGCATTTGCTAGCGGAGTATTATCCACCTGTGAAAGAGCATATACCACTACGGAATTGGAAGCTTTAGCAGTTATCTGGTCTTTGAAAAGGTTTAATTATTATGTATATGGCTCAAGGATAGCCGTTTATTGTGACCGCCGATCACTAACCTTTTTACAAACTTGTAAGTTGCTGCATCCTCGCTTGTCAATGTGGACGCTGGCGCTGCAAGAATATCAGTTTCAAATTATTCGTGTAGCCGGAAAAGAAAATATTATAGCTGACGCGTTGTCAAGATCTCCAGAAGGAATAACACCTGAACTGGATGTAAATAATAAGGCACAATTTCTAGTGCTTCTTCTTCAAGAAAATAATTACAAGTTATATTATATTCATTGATGTAAGACAATGGCTCAGCTTCAGAAGAAGGATCGACAATGGAATGCTATAATACGACAATTCAATCAACAAAATCCTATGGTCAATTTGGAATACTACCGGCTGGTGAATAATATTTTATTTTTTAAATCTGGGAAGGCTGAGAATCCAAAGTGGTGTGTCTGCATACCCGAAGAATATGAAGAACGATTAATTTGGTTCACACATTTGACCTGGGGTCATGTTGGTGTTGTTAAGTGTGCTAATATGATTAGATATTATTGTTACTTCCCAAATATAAGGCGAAAAGTGCACAAAGTCATCCAGAAATGTATTCTCTGTCAAAAGGCTAAGCCGGACAACAAGGGAAATAAAATTGCGGTTCACTCAATAATACCTGAAGCACCAAGATCACTTATATCATGTGATATTTGTGGACCACTTCCTAGAGCCAGAGGTGGTGTTAAGTACATTATTGGATTCTGTGATGTGTTTACAAAATATGTTAAACTATATCCTATAAAATCAGCAACTGCAAGAGCTGCCGCAGTAAAGTTTGTAAATGACTACATTCCTCATGCAGGGATTCCAAAATCTATAATCTCCGACAATGCGAAGATATTTACTGGATATTTACGGAGAAAATTAGTATCACAACTAGGAATAAAACAGATATTTACATCTTGCTATCATCCACAAGGGAATTTAATTGAACGGGTTTTTCGAGAACTAAACAGATTCATGAGAACGTACTGTCATGATAAACAAACTACCTGGATAAACTATTTGAACCTGGATAAACTATTTGACCGAGTTTGAGCACATTTATAATAATTTACCTCATAGTTCTACAAACTTTACCCCGAATGAACTGATGTTCAGGGATAACGAAAGAAACTTTTGGGTAGATAACTTGCCTAAACTCAAGGACACCAAATTGTCATGGGAAGAAAAAATTCGCAATGCTCTCATTAATATTACGGAGAAAGCTAGACAGCGAAAGGAAATCCATGACAGAAACATCAAACGGATTCAGACTTTCAATATCGGACAAAAAATTCTTTTAAGAAGACACATCAAGTCATCAAGGTTGAAGAAGACCATCAGAAAATGGAAACTAATTTATACAGGTCCATATATAATAGTTGATATACCGAATCCTGGTGCGTATTTATTAGCATACCCGGATTCTGGAAGAATAAAAGGATTATTTCCCCATGTAGACCTAAAGAGGTACTTTTAAGAAAAGTGTTTCAAATTAAATGAAAAGTCTGAATAAAGTATTTGGGTGTTAAAAATGAAGTGCGAAGGACAGTATGCCTCAGCTACTGTGATAGGTTAAATGACAGCATGCCAAGCATCTGTGATAGTTCAATGAACAGTAAGCGATTGCTTCTGTGATAGTATAGGAATATTTAGAAAAGTAAGTGGAACTGTAGCTATTGCTGCTGCGAAGACTTACAGTTTATCTGTCTACATGATGGTCACCAAAGAAGCTTGTGCGTGTGAAATAATATACATTCAGGGAGTGTTAATCTCCAGTGAGAATAAGTTTACTGAAACTATATGATCGAATACGGTGCTTGCGTGTGAAGTTAGTGTTTGTAAACTGACAGTTCACAGGAGAACAAATGAACCGCGTTAGGAAATTGGAATCGAATGCTACTGTCCACAGATATAAAGACTCGCTGGTTTTTTTTTTTTTTCTTTTTTTGGAGCGAGCTAAATTCTATTCAAGAGAATTTAATTAACCAGCTTAGTGTGTGTTTATAAAATTAGAGTTAATAAGAAAGTTCTTCATTGAATTTATAATAATGTGTCATTTTCCAGTTGGATTTGTTTATTGTTATATTGCATTCATATATGTTCATGAGAAAATGCGGCATTTGGAGTATAAAAGTGAAAAATTAATTTCAGCGGGAGAGGTCATGCAGCAAGACTTAATCAAACGTTCTCTTTCAGCAAAATTTCATTTTAATCATGTATGAGTAAGATATATTTTCTTTCGAAATTGTCTCCAATAATAAAGTTTTTAACACTCTGACATGCTATCCACATTTGTACTTGAAACCAAATTAGGAAAGATTCAGATCTACTTCCACCTGGAAAAGCCAACGAAAATTAAATAAATAAATAAATAATAAAAACCAGGATTAGAACCTTTCGGCTTACTCAAGAAGATGGATGAAATTATCGATGTTTTCAAAATTGTTTTCCTATCTGGAGTTGTGATATTGTGCAACTACAGTATCAATTAAGACACCTATGTGTGGAAAGTATAAGACGAATGGATTTTCCCATTCCTCAGATGGAAGATTGGATGGATCAGGTCCATATTTGAGTTCAAAATGAATCTGGAAAATTTCGACTAACCATTGTCTTCCAGGAATCTTTAATAGTTGACCATTCCTTAGACGAATTTCGATCGTTTCATGCCACAATCCTGAGTACCTGTTCCTGAGGTTCCTTGTGGTCTCTCACATCCGTTACGTCTCCTGTCCGGTCCGCCAATGCGACGCCTGTCCTCCGTGCCGTGTCCCATGTTCCTGTTCGATCAGTTTCACCGCAGTTCAGCAAGACATCGATGAAGAAATTTTTCAGAAGATTGTAAAAAAAATTTGTTTGTGTAAAGATTTTTTTTTGGCTATGAGGCAGATTTTATCTTTCCTATGAATTCTAGAATATCTCTCAAATTTCTAAATTATTCTGTCTTTCCTATCATCTGTGATACCTAGTTGGGGTCTAAGCCTCCAGGTTTTCTGGGGTTTTCCTGTGAAGGCCAACTATATAAGTCCATCTTCCCTGGTTGTGTACGTGGGATGCGGGTATGCCCCAGTACACGTGAAAGCAACAACTAGGTATCTAGGTAACGAAGATACCAAATCTCTTTCAATTCTTGTAATCAAAAAGAAAAATTCTTACTAACTTCTTAAAATTTATAGGAACGTATGTTCCACAAAATTCTAACGAGTTAGCTAAGCCAACATTTAGCTCGCAAAGTTGATACATATCAACTTTGCTCGCTGCGAGGGGCGATGTAATGTCTCTTGCAGCGGTCTCTCCACGATATTTTCAGAAATTTTATAAATTATATAACTCAGTACATATCTCGAAATATCTCTTCTTATCTTACCGATTATCAGTGCAAAGTAGTTTCAAGCCCAATTATTCCTTGGATCGTCCATTTACTCCATGGAATAGCTTCTCTGCAATGTATGTTTTCTCTTATGAAAAGAATAGGAACTTCTTGCCGATTAGTTGTGAAAGAAGAAAATATATGTACGTATTGTTGAGCGAGTCGCCATCTTGATGAGATTCTGTATGGGAAGGAGTTTAATACATGAACTATACTAAAGTAAGTGTGTTTGAGTATTATTTAACGGATTATTATTATTGACAGTGTCTGCTTACTATGCTGTGTTGCACGGGATCAGTGGGGAACGTCTGATTTACACTGGACGAACCTGCCATTTTGAATGCTCGAGATATCCAGTTACTTCAAATAAATAGGTTAACACGGTCTTACCAGCAGATCTCCGGTCTTCCCCATGTGATCACCGAAAGTTAATAATTATTACAAATGTTTCCAGGAGATCGACTCACAATTTTCGTCGCACCGAGACTTCGAAATTGCTTCACTGCCTTATGGAATTTAAGTTAAGCTTAATTTAATCAGGACAGAACAGTATTGAACTGTGTGAATGTGATAAGCCTGCTTTGTCAATGAAAATTCCCTTAATATACGCATGTTTTTACCATCCTGATCAGTGAAGCTAAATCAGCCCGGTGTGAGAGAGGTTCTTTAAATTTTAGAAATATTAAAGCTTCCAAGTCCCAAATGATCTTTGACAGAGCCGAGTAGTCCTCCAGTCTCGGAAGGAGGACGAAACACATTCTTAAAGTTACAACTTCTCAAAAGTCTTATAATCTTGAATGATATGGCCCTAACATAAGGAATAAAGGCCACAGATCTATGCTCCTCTTCATACACATCCGGTGAATATCCGTTCAGCTTCCAAGATTAGGGCACCACTCAGCTTTGTGAAAGATGATTTGTTGCTTAGGAAACCTGGCAAATGAAAGTATCGTGTCAATGTTCGATTTGCACACTTCAGGAAACGCACATGGAACATCGCCGTTACACGAACCTGCAACAGCTTTAAAAACCGGCTGTAACAGAATATTACTTAATTGAGGGCCATGGGATGAAGACTGACGACACTGTGGTAGTTGCCAGTACTTCCGGATTTTGGAATAGTTTTTATAAAGAGGCAAGTGAAATTGAGTGAGCAGGCAATTTTATTAATAAAGGCAATAGTTTTCCTCTTAGCAGGACGTGAAACACTGTACACTCCCGTATCAAAGCACAACGTTCTTCGGTGGGGCCAGCCTGACTGTTTGTAAATGTTCTTCGAATGCGATGTATCTTTGCCGCCGGTGTTCTACTAAGGGCAGCGGCACCAGTCCAGTCTCCGAGATCAGCAACAGTGTTGGGCGGCGCAGGACTATACAGGACGACAATCTGCAGCCTCGGCAACATTTTACAGCGGCACTCAGCAGCAGCAGAAGCAGCAACAGCGTTCTCTTGAAGATGGCGGACTGGTGACTGATTGATTGTTTAGCAGATGACACAAAGCGTTGGGGACTGAATTTAGCCATCACAAACATGAAGTTTTCAGAATTCAGAGAATTCTGGTCGATACAGAAGTAGGGCAAATTGTGGCTAGAGTCTCTTGCTACAAAGATGGCAAGATTATTTAGAGACGTGGTTTTGGCGAGTATCTCACGGGTAGGACATCTGAGTTAGAGACACAAAGAAAGGTATGAAAAAAATTGCCTGGCGATTCGTAGCGAAGTGTCGGGAATAACTATAAGAAGGATGATATCGTCTTGTAGGTGTAGGTGTAGGAAATACGCAGCAGTCATCAGAATTTAGAAGGCCTAAGTCAGTTCAAACAGAAAGAAGAAGTTGTTAACCTTTCGTGGCCACCTGTTGACAAGCTACCTATTGGCTTCTGTCACTGGTTCTTCGGTCGACGTTCATCTAGTGATTTTACTGACGCTTCACCAGCACGAGTGGCTGGCATTGTCAAAGCTTCACCCTCCATTGCCGGTGGTGGGAATTGAGTACCAGGTCATCAGCATTGTGAACTCTATTGGAGGGTTGGCTCAGGTGACTGACAGCATAGGGGAGTTACGCAAGAATCTTACAAAAGAGGATCAGATACTGATAGTGGGTGGAGCAGAGAATAGTCTTGATTTGGACTGTTTCAGCGTCATGATCGGCCCCATCTTAATGCAGCTGTAAGGCGTGTTAACATGGGGCTGGAGAGGGCACTGACCACATAGGGCATGGGTCAAATTGCAGTGGTGCTAGCTGAGTCTATCAGTAGATCAAGGCCTGCGCCTCAATAGGTATGGGAAGGGGAGGCTGGCAAAGCTTATAGGTGAAAGTGTAGTGGGTGGTGGTGGGATCACTCATGAAAACATTCCTATAGTAGTTGGTGTTAGAGCTAAACCATTTTAGATTGAAGTCAGCTAATAGGGGTACCTGCTTAAAGGAAGTCCCTCTAACTAAGGAATCGTGGTCAGGGAACGTGAATTTTCCAAGTAGAGAGAGAATTGGCATATTTCGTCAAAAAATAAGAGGTATTAGAGATAAAGTTGGTGAATCGCTTATGGATGTTCACTCTGAGGTTAATGATATATCGAAACACCAGTTAAATAATTTGACAATTTAGAGGCTTTCTTCACCAGGATACAGATTAGCTGGCTGTTTTTCAAGGAGTTCCTTGCGGAGTGGGGAAGTGGCCATGTACGTAAACAGCAGTATTCCGTTTGAGTCCATAGACGTATCACGGCACAACACTGAACAGATATTTGAATGTCGTGCAGTAGCAGTTGCATTTAGTGAAACTAAACTTATAATTGTTGTTTATAGGTTCCCTAATTCTGACTTCAGAGAATTTCTGCTCAAGTTAGAAACGGTTCTTCGTTCAATCTCTATGAAGTACCAAAATTTAGTTATACTTGGTTACTCCAATATTAATTTTGTATATGACTGTGCAAGAAAAAGGATGTTGGTAGATCACCTAAACTCATATGATCTGATGCAGACTGTGTTTCTCCCAACTGGGGTGCAGGGGAACAGCAGCACCGCAACAGACACTATTTTTATTCATTACTAGATGGGCGTTCTGTTCGTAAAAGGGTGAATGGCCTTCCAGACCATGATACACAAATGTTAACACTAAAAGATTTTTTTACTCAAACAAATATCACATATAATTACAAACTAAGTAGGAAAAACAATCCAACGGCAATAGAGAGTTTTTTAAACCTCGTTAAGGAACAAGAGTGCCTGGATGTTTATAGTGCCGATAACATAGATAACAAATGTAATGCTTTCCTTAACACATTTCTAATGCTCTTTGAAAGTTGCTCTCCCGTTCTAAACGGGGTACTATCTGTAAAATGCAGCCTGGGTGGCTGACTAGTGTGATAAGGATATCATGTAGAACAAAGCTGGAACTACATCAAAATGTTAGAAGTAATCACAACCAAGCTACAGTAGCCCATAACAAACAGTATTGTAAGGTACTTAAAAATGTTATTAGGAAGCAAAGAGTATGTGGTACACAAATAGAATAGCTAGTTCACAGCATAAAATTAAAACGATATGGCCTGTTGTGAAGTGTCTGGTCAGCAGCACAACCTCTACAGTATAAAGTCAATTCGTAGTGAAATAAATTCTCTTACTGACAACTCAGTCATATGTACAGTATTTAACAATCATTTTCTCAGCATTGCTGGTGAATTAAATATAAATTTAGTTTCTACAGGGAATCATATAACGCTCTTGGCAAATGCGTTTCTGAGACTGATGTCTGAAATACTCTTGTGTGATACAGACAAGAGGGAGATTGAGTAAATAATTAAATCACTGAAGACTAAGGACTCTCATTGGTAAGATGGAGTGCCTAGCAGAATTTTAAAGTACTGTGCTGCACATGTTAGCCCTGTACTTAGCCATATTTGTAATTTTCCCTTTCAGAAAGGTCAGTTTCCTGAACGGTTAAAGTACTCAGTAGTAAAGCCTCTTTATAAAAAGGGAGAAAGGGATAATGTAGACAATTTTAGACCTATCCCTAAGCCATCGGTGATTGCTAAAGTTATTGAAAAGGCTGTGTATATAAGGATAATTGATACTTTCATATCAAAAATGGTTCAAATGGCTCTGAGCACTATGGGACTCAACTGCTGAGGTCATTAGTCCCCTAGAACTTAGAACTAGTTAAACCTAACTAACCTAAGGACATCACAAACATCCATGCCCGAGGCAGGATTCGAACCTGCGACCGGAGCAGTCTTGCGGTTCCAGACTGCAGCGCCTTTAACCGCACGGCCACTTCGGCCGGCTAATACTTTCATATCACATAATTTGCTATCAAATGTACAGTTCGGCTTTAGAAGTCGTTTAACAACTGAAAATGCTATATTCACTTTTCTGTGTGAGGTACTAGATGGATTAAACAAAAGGTTTCGAACGCTAGGCATGTTTTTTGATTTAACTAAGGCGTTTGATTGTCCTGATTACGAAATATTGCTTCAGACGTTGGACCACTGCGGAATATGGCGAGCAGCTCACAATTGGTTCACCTTTTACTTTAACAATAGGCGGTAAAAGGTATTTATTCACAGTGTTGAAAATGGCTGTGATGAGGGGCCTGAGTGCGCTACGGTCAAAGAGGTGTGTGTGGGGGAAATGTGCCATGGTTCAGTGTTGGTACCACTCCTGTTCCTTATTTATATAAATGATATGCCCTCTAGTATTAGGGGTAATTCTAAAATATTTCTGTTTGCTGATGACACTAGCTTGGAAGGAAAGAATGTTGTGTGCAACAATGGCTCGGTTTCAAATAGTGCAGTTCAAGACATACATTCATGGCTTGTAGGAAATAAACTATAGCTAAATCGCAGTGAGACTCAATTTTTAGTTTCTAACACATAATTCAGAAAAAAAACCAACGCATATGTTTAGTGAAAGTGAACGGTTCAAATTTCTACGTGTTCAGATAGATAGTAAGCTGTCGTGGAAAGCTCACGTTCAAGATCTTTTTCAAAGACTTAATGCTACCATTCTAACTATTCCAGTTGTATCTAAAGTAAGTGATTAAGTGATCGTTCGACACGAAAATTAGTCTAGTTTGCTTATTTTCATTCGCTTATGTCGTATGGTATTATGTTTTGGGTAACTCTTCCCATTCTAAAAGGATATTTTTGGCTTGTAATCTGGCCGTCCGTGCAATAAGTGGTGTCCGTTCGCGAACCTTTTGTCGATCCCTATCCACTAGTCTGGGTAATTTGACATTGGCCTCTCAATATATATATATTTTACTTTCTTTTCTTGTTACAAATATCAGCTTATTGCAAAGAATTAGCAGCTTTCACTCAGTTAATACCCGGAAGAAATTCAATCTGCATTTGGATCGGACTTCCTTAACTCTTGTGAAGAAAGCTGTGCAGTATACTGCTATATCCATTTTCACTAAGCTACCACAACAATTCAAAAATCTTAGCAGTAATCTACACCGTTTCCAATCTAAACTGAAGAGTTTCCTCATGGACCACTCCTGCTATTCTGTTGAGAAGTTCCTTGAAAAATTAAGCTGATTCGTTTGCTGATGCGTTTACTTAAGCTTATGACTTGACTTTCTTAGGATTCATAAACATTTTATTTTTATCTGTTATTAATTTTGTGTTGTAATTTCTTGTACTGACACGTTCCAAGACCTCGGAGATTTACTCCTCAATTTGGCCCTGCGGAACTCGAAGTGTAAATAAAATAAATAAAGTCGAGATTGAGGATAGCTAGCTTGAAACACGTGATCAGACGGATTTCGGGAACGAAAATCTATTTGAATAAGTAAATATGAAGCGAGAACGCTTTAAAGGAAGTTATTCCCTCTTAGAAAGAGGTAACTTTAACAACCGTGAAGTACAACAAGAGGCGGGAAGCCATTTCCCGCTGAGGTCGATAGTCCAGCGAGGATGGAAGGAAATAAATAGTTCAGTACTAGGCATAGACAAAAGCACTGGGAGTAAGAAGGCAGAGGCGGGAACATGAGACGTTGTCATGCTGAAGATAATCAACCGAAGCTGTGACAAGATCAGCAATAATGGGTTCAATAATGGGATACAGATATTAAGAGAAGTGGTACAATCAGTCATGTGCGAAGAAAATCAACTGACGTGTAATCAAGTGAAATTGACTGCTCAAAGTATGGGAAATGTGAGTATTCGAGATCAACAGGAAGTATTAGAGGTGGAAGTGAAAGTGGAGGTGCCTGTTGTAATAATGAAATTATTAGCTCGAAATGGTTAGAACGCTGTATCTTGGTTGAAGGAATTCCCCAAGTGTATGGCAGACTGCGAAAGTGGGAAATACTATGAGGAGTTCCTACCTGATATCACGAATAGAGAGGAAGGAAGATAGCATTGTTCATCGAAGCATGGTAAATTGAAAGAGATTATCTGATTTGCAGAATATGCACATCGTCTCGATAATCATACTGCAACAAGAAGGCAGCTTTCAATGAAAATATAAACGTATCAGAAGATGAGAAAAACCGTAAATACATTAATACGTAGTAGCAGCTGAAGTGCATAGCAATGGCAGCGATTCAACACAGAGCCACGTGGGAAATGTATCCAACGTAGTGAGACAGTGTGAGCTGGAGTTGTAAAGGATTTCGATCATCAGAGATTAACACAGAAAAATGAGAAGGAAGAGGAAATATAGGATTCTGAAGGAAATGTATTAGATGGCCCAGAAGGTGTCAAAGAGATTTGTAGGTTGACAGAGCAATTTCTTGCATAAAGTCGAGCAAAAGGAAATAAGATAGAGCTCAATGCCGAAGAGGATTCAGGTGCGATTGGTATTGGCGGTGAATTTATTTGCTTGATAAAGGAATGGAGGGAATCATAACTAACCTGCATGTATCAGAAGAAAATGAGATAGCGTCCAGCTTTTTACCGGAGCACTACAGGCAGGTTCCATTAGCTACAGAGTGATGAAAGTATAAGTCGTTCCTTTTTGTGGGAAAATGTTACCACTAAACAGTATTCCTTTTTCTATTAAATACCTTCGTCTCTGCATTTATTATACCGTTAGATATAATAAATAGTAGGCAGAAAAGTAAATTTGCAAATATCGGCTTATGTTGGTGATATTATGGTCGCAACAACAATGAGTAAGGGACCTTTATTATTACTAGATATGGTGTTCAAAGCTATTATTGCAGGAGAGAAAACTGAAGAAATGTGACTTTTTAGAAATGACATTAAATTCGAGGAAACACAGTTACCTCAGCATACACTGAAAAATATCCTGTGGAAATAAACGCAATAAAAAGTTTTGCAAGACGAAAAATGTGTAAACAAGTAACAGTCCTTTTGGGCACGTGTTCATTCAACCGCAAGTATGTGAATGACTAGTCGTTCAATGATCTGAACCTGAATAATTTACACAAGAAGAACAGCACAATCGTGTAGAACAGGGAATGCGAAGCAGTGTCTAAACAGCTGAAAGATAATTTATCTAGCAACATAAAAGGTTTTCATTTGAATTTAAGGCAACGATATCACATAGCGCTGACTATGGATTAGGATTTTCAGTATTCCAGAAGACAGCAAGAGATTGAAGGATCTTGAGAAGGCCACTCTGTTTTGCTAGTCGAATCATAAGTACGTTCGAGAAGAACAGCACGGTGACATAAAAGGAGGCACTAGCCATAGTCTGAAAGTTTCTGCAAGTTCAGAAAAAAAATTATGGTGCAATGAAAGAATTATCCATACAGACCACAGAGCGCTGACATTCCTCCAAGACTGTTGGTTGCTGCATAATAGAATGAATCACTGGGCGCTATATTTCTAGCAATTTGCTACCGACATCAGCTATATCAAAGGTACTGAAAACCTTGTACCAGAAACTTTATCAAAATTCAAAGAAAGTGTGGAAGTTCCTAATAAAATAAAATGGAGGGATATTATGAGTGAGGTACTTCCTAACAGTTTAAGGAAAAGACAGAATTTAAAAAATCTGTCGTAATATGAGACGACATCAAAATGATGACGAGGACCCCAAATCAGTAAACGATATGCTGAGACTGATGCTGTTAATTGAAGATCATCTTATATTATTTACAAAGGAGGAGGACAAGTACTGAAGGTAAATGGAGATTGTGTTGGCCTTTTGAGTGCATTAATGAAGTACTAAACTATTTCCATTTAGCATACGGCCATTGTGGAGCAAAGAACCGTGCTGAGAAAATCTTTGATTGTACCATTTATAATAACTTGATTTGGAGGATAGCGCAGAGGGCTAAATCCGGCGATATTTGTAAGAAAGAAAAAGTGTGAAATGCTATTAGTAGGGGGCCAATGCAATCCATAAAACCTGAGGATGTAATAAATGTAGTCACGTTGCATGTTTCTGGTCCATTATCAAAGACCTGGGAAATTTCACATATATTGGTGGAGCCTTCCTACAAGTTCATAAAATTATAACCATTGAGAAAAGCTACAGACAAGGCGTGTGTAACCAGACGGTTCTAGATGATTTCGTAAATCAGGGCAAGCCGAACCGAGTACTGCCAGGTAATGGTACTCAGTCTTAATCGAAGAGATGGAAAGATTGAATGGCTAAAAACCAAGTACTGAGTAACCGAGCAGATAGCTTTCTGCGCGAAATACGATATTTATGTTGTACCTATTGTCCTGATAGGTCTTTGGGTTATACGTGGAAGTGTTTGAAAAGACAATGGATGCATTCAATCACGACAGTATTGTTTTTTTTTCAGAAGAAATCTTAGAAGAGAACAAAATATTGACTAGAAGAACTATCAGAATTTCCTCTGAAGAATGAAAGTAGTATTAATGACAAAAAGAAACAGCTTAAAAGCAAGATGCAGAGACAAGGGCTGAAGCTATGATTCGTTATCTTAAAAAATATACACACTAATATACTTTCCTAAAACTACAGGAAAGAATATTACATTTAATGATACGTGAAAAGTCAAGAGCCTAAGCTTCTAAGGAAATCTTAACCAAAAGTAAAAAGTTTGTGTCCATGTTTACAGACTACCATTAACATGAAAGATGAGGAATAAGTTAGCAGAGACTCACATCACATATAATGATCAAATGTATGTGAAGGAAAGATAATGAGCAATGGACGCCGTAAGTTACATCGTTCACCTGGACAATCGCATCAGCTGCTTAAAATTCTCTTGTACAGTCTAAATGAGGATGGAAAAGTAAAGTAGTTGTTGTTACGTTTAAAGGTGTTACAATGTTTATTTATTATAAAGTGACTGTCATGCACATCTGACTGTTCTTATAATCCAAGGTGTGGAAAAACAGAGTGATGAATTTGTGTCTATGACGCTAATATTTGGTGTGGACATTTCACCTGGAAGGTAAATCGTCTTGTAAAATTATGAGGCAAGGCACGCAAGGTTTCCCATACTTTATATATTGATGGAAATATTGGACATAAGCAAAATAGTGGCAGCGACCAGAATGGCTCGTTGCATTCGTATCCATAAATACTGAGATGTGAAAAACCAACCATAAACCACAAAATTACGTCTACAACATTACAAATCGTCTTGCACACAAGTCAAGAGGATTTATGTAAACGCAAGCAAATTAAAATTGTGGAGATCACAGTCAGAGATTTTGATTCAAATAGTGTATTTGTTTTCAGATCCGCCAGATAAGCCAAGGGGGCTAATGCGCTGCTTCCTGGACGCGGGTTGGCGACGCGGCCCTGGATCGAATCCACCTGACGGATTAACGACGAGGGTCGGATGTGTTTTTTAGGCGTTTTTCCACATCCCACCAGGTGAATATCTGGCTGGTCCCCACGTCCCGATCAGTTAGATGACTCGCAGACAACTGAATATGTTCACACTATTCCATGGATTACACTAGACAAAGACAGCTGGGGTACACAAATTCCGTCCCGGGGGGAAGGGGTGGCGGCAGGTAGGGCATCCGGCCATCCCTTAACATTAACCTTCACAAAATCCGATTCTAATAATGCCGACCCTGGGAAACCGCGGGATAAAGGCACAAGCGAAAGAAGAAGAAAAGGAGAAGTATAATCGTTTCCAGAATAGATGTACTTTACGAAAATTAGTTTTAACGCCTTTCTTTCACAATTCATTTCACGTTCTCTTTCCTGGTCACGATATTTTTATAAACGTTATGTAAGAGTTTACAGAGTGATAATTGTTATGACAACGGGTATCAGTCATAACTTAAATGCTTAGTCAGAAACATTTGCTCCTTCAAAGCTGACTCTGTTTTAATTGCATATAACGGTCGCATTCCAATTGGTTGATTTATTTTTAAGGGATTTCATTCGAAAATTAGAATCAGCCACTTCTAAATAACTGAAAACTGTACTCGTAATTTAAAATGCAAAAGGGTACCCACAGTGTTACTTGATGCAGTAAGCAGCAAGTTAATCAGACTTAAAACAATTGTTATTGAATTCAAAATAAATTCAAGATTCCTTCACAAACATTTAAATTTATTATCTCCTTCAGAGCTGGCGACCGAATCTTCATACAAATAATATTCATTTTCAGATGGACAGTCATAAGGTGAACTAAAACCAGGTCTTTTCGAGACTACGATACTGCTAGACACTAAAGCACTCAGTGATAAAACAATGACCTTTGTTGTTGTATCTATTGCGATTGTAAATCTAACGCTTCGTTCCATTTTCCTGGCTTGATTAGACGTTCAAGTTTTTTTTATTATCGCCTAAAGAAAAAATTAAATCCACGAGAGCACACCCGTCAAAACTTATTTAAAAAATTAATTCAACGGTGAAACTTCCTCGCAGATTAAAACTGTGTGCCGGACCGAGACTCGAACTCGGGACCTTTGCCTTTCGCGGGCAGGTGCTCTACCACTTGCCCGCGAAAGGCAAAGGTCCCGAGTTCGAGTCTCGGTCCGGCACACAGTTTTAATCTGCCAGGAAGTTTCATATCAGCGCACACTCCGCTACAGAGTGAAAATCTCATTCTGGAATTCAAATGTCGTTAGAAATTATTGTTGTAAACGTTAATGTTTGGTTTTTATTTTGCAGAATATTACGCCAATACTCCCGAATTGTGGTTTCCATTTCAATTTTCTACTGTGTTCAAACATACTTAAAAGCAAAATCAATCTTTCGTCGTTAAATTTAGATTCCGAACTAGGAAATAATCAATGGCTCGTTTCATTACTACGTAAGCAAAATTTAGATTTTCTTCAGCTCGATTTTTGGTTAAAAGGAACGACGAGTTCAGTTCAAAACCCTTTTAGAAGCTAATCTAACTTTCTCGATCTATTACCTCCTTTTATGGGAATTGGCCCACAGAGGTATCTGTTTAGGAGAAGCTCCAAGGACAGGAAAAGAAGTGCATTTTACGGCGTCATTGCTGAGTCCTAATTTTCTCTATACGAGTGCTATCTAAACTTCTCACGTTGATCGAGATGAGTAACACCGCCATTCAAACTTTTGTAATTCCACTTCTCAAGTGTAATGGCGAAAGTTAGAAGATGTTTACAAGCTGTTCCAGAGAATTTCGTATCATCTGATAGGCCCTAAAGGAGACTAGGGCTATGAAGCTGATCTGGCTACGGCTTTTCACTGTCAGTCACGGTAAGCACACGAAAGTGTGTTGTCTGACACTTTTAATGATCAGAAAATCTTCTTTGGTTGTTGCTTTCAGTAGGTCCTGTGCTCTCTGAGTAGTCAGCGGCTTGATAAACGGTTTCGATTGCTGCCTTGAGCTAAGTTGTGGGTTTAAAAGTCCTGTCACTGTGTGGCAACACTACAGTTGTGGAAACAGACAACATAAATGTGTACACACGAATATATATTTGGACGGATAACAATGGAACGAATGTTACCCATTTGAACTGATGAAATAGGTCTGTGGCTTGCTAGCCAGTCGACGACTATTTATGAAGTTAAAGGGAAAAAAATGGTTAGCTTATCATGTGTTTAATCAGGTTCTTACCTGCAGTGTTGCTAAAAGTTATGATTATACAATTACAAACGCATCTAGGCAAGGGAGCATAATGAAAAGCCCTGTTGTTGTTGTTGTCGTTGTCTTCAGTCCTGAGGCTGGTTTGATGCAGCTCTCCATGCTACTCTATCCTGTGCAAGCTTCTTCATCTCCCAGTACTTACTGCAACCTACATCCTTCTGAATCTGCTTAGTGCATTCATCTCTTGGTCTCCCTCTACGATTTTTACCCTCCACGCTGCCCTCCAATGCTAAACTTGTGATCACTTGATGCCTCAGAACATGTCCTACCAACCGATCCCTTCTTCTTGTCAAGTTGTGCCACAAACTCCTCTTCTCCCCAATTCTATTAAATATCTCCTCATTAGTTACGTGATCTACCCATCTAATTTTCAGCATTCTTCTGTAGCACCACATTTCAAAAGCTTCTATTCTCTTTTTGTCCAAACTATTTATCGTCCATGTTTCACTTCCATACATGACTACACTCCATACAAATACTTTCAGAAACGATTTCCTGACACTTAAATCTACACTCGATGTTAACAAATTTCTTTTCTTCAGAAACGCTTTCCTTGTCATTGCCAGTCTACATTTTATATCCTCTCTACTTCGACCATCATCAGTTATTTTGCTCCCCAAATAGCAAAACTCGTTTACTACTTTAAGTGTCTCATTTTCCAATCTAATTCCCTCAGCATCACCCGACTTAATTCGACTACATTCCATTATCCTCGTTTTGTTTTTGTTGATGTTCATCTTATATCCTCCTTTCAAGACACTGTCCATGGATTTTAATACCTACTCCGAATTTTTCTTTTGTTTCCTTTACTGCTTGCTCAATATACAGATTGAATAACATCGGGGAGAGGCTACAACCCTGTCTCACTCCCTTCCCAACGGTTGCTTCCGTTTCATACCCCTCGACTCTTATAACTGCCATCTGGTTTCTGTCGAAATTGTACATAGCCTTTCTCTCCCTGTATTTTACCCCTGCCATCTTTAGAATTTGAAAGAGAGTATTCCAGTCAACATTGTCGAAAGCCATACTTATGTTAATACGCAAGGATTAGAGATTAAATAAATATCCAGTATTAACATAGAATAAGTGAATCACGGCCATTCAAAAACAAGCTCAGGTTAACCGTTACAATAAAATACCGCTGTGTAACAAAGATCACTAAAACGCATTGTGCATTTTGGACTGCACAATACGTCCCCGTTCCAGTTGTAGAAGTGTAAGTAATTTCTTCAAATAAAAATGCGATCGGAAATGGAAAAGAGCAGTTAATGCACAAGTTCATACCACCAGACATATGTTATTTACGCACTGTGGTGTCTCATCGAGTGAGGTCATGTTACACTGTTGACCAATCAAATGCTCCTTCTGAAGCTAGTAGAGAACAACAGATTACGAGGCGCGATCTGGCATAGTGCCTACCGTCTTTCTTTTCTACAATACAAGAAAACTGATGAACAGCAGGACATGGACATTACATTACATATTCCACAGGGTACGATTCCCCACTCTTCTTTAGTGAGTTTTTCTACCAGCCACAGCCCACATATTTTCAGTGCTCCTGACTGAAATGCTAATTTCAGATCTACTGGTACAAATCGTCATGGTCGCTACATGGTGGTGCAGCTGGCAGAATGAAAGTGATGCCAGACTGCGTTCCAATAGGACCTCGCAATAAGAGCAGTGTGATGGATCGAAGGTTTTCATTACCTTCAAACAGTGAAACACTTGAGAAATACGTAATGTGGCCGTGTGGCATTTCTCGTTATACTGGTTACTTCATATTTCGGATTTTTAAAGCCCGTGGTCAAAATGAAACTGACCTGCAAAATATTTCAGCCACCTTGGAAGGCAACACAGTTTACTCACACACAACTGGGGCATATGATGTGAGACGGGTGTTCATCAGAGAGTAAGCAGCACGTGACATTAATATGTCATTGCAGGTATTCTAAAGTATTTCATGGTAGAATGATACAGGGTGACTTAGAGAGAATGCCACCTTGTTCTAACTGCAGAAAAATGTGAGCTTATGCAGATGGGAACGAAAAACAATGTTATATACAGTATTAGTGGTGAGTTGCTTAAATAGTATCGTAGATCAAATATGTAGGCCCAACACTGCAAAGCGATATGAAATGGAACGAACACGTAATGCCGAGTGTAGGTAAGGCGAATGGATGAATAAGGTTAACGGGGAGAATTCTAGGTAGTGTAGTTCATATACAAAGGAGACCGCATACAGAACACTTGTGCGGTCCTTTACGGATTACTGCTCCAGTGTTTGAAATCTCCACCAGGTCGGAAAAGGGAAGACATCGAAGTGACGGGCTGCTGTGGTTGTTACCAGTAGGTACGATCAGCACGAAATTATCACACAAATCCTCCGAGAACTCAAATAAGAATTCCTGTAGGAAAAAGACATTTTTTCACGAAATGATACTGAGAGAGCTGAGAGAACCGACATTTGAAACTGACAACAAAGCGATTCTACTGCCACCAACGCACATACCGCCTAAGGACCGTGAAGAAAAGATAAGAGAAATTACGGCTTGTAGGGTAGCTTATAGATAGACGTTTCCCTCTCTACATCTCCGTGTAAAATAGAAAAAGGATTTCTCTAATGGTACAAAATACCATCCACCATGTAACGTGTAGCGGCTTGCACAGCATGCATGTATATGTATATTTACCGTAAACACGAACATCGTATCCGCACAGAAGCCTGTCTCTGGTGGAATAGAGGCTGTTACAGCACCCATTGTAGGGTGATTGGTGGTCGGAGGTCAGGCCCATGGGGAAAATACACTCATGCTCATAAATTAAGGATAATGCTGATCCAAGGTGAAACAACGCTCCGGTGGGCTGTTTGCGGGCATATATCACCTCGGGGTATGACCATGCGGTGCGTTTGATCTGCGGTCCTCGCACGGTGGCGCTGGCAGCAGTCCATATAGGCAGAGGTGTGTTGGTGCATGTCAGAGAACGGTGCAGCGAGTAAGTGAGCAGACGTTTTCAGACGTGCTAATCGTGACTGTGGTGTTGAAAATGGCTCGAAGAACACATATTGTTGACGTTATTAGGGGTATAATACGAGAGCGACTGAAGGCTCGTCAAACACAGCAGGTCGTAGCAAGGGCCCTCCGTGTGCCACAATGTGTGATCTCAAGATTATGGCAATGATTCTGGCAGACGGGAAACGTGTCTAGGCGCTACAGTAAGGGACGTCCACAGTGTACAACACCACAAGAAGACCGATATCTCACCACCAGTGCCCGCAGACGGCCACAGAGGAATGCACGTAGCCTTGCTAGGGATTTTACCGCAGCTACTGGAGCAGTTGTCCACAGACACAGTATACATAGAACTGAACAGACATGGTGTATTCGCCCGGAGACCTGCAAGGCGCATTCCACTGACCCCTGGTCACAGGAGAGCCCGTAAAGCCTGGTGTCAAGAACACAGCACATGGTCATTGGAACAGTGGTCCCAAGTTATGCTCACGGACGAGTCCAGGTATAGTCTGAACAGTGATTCTCGCCGAGTTTTCATCCGGCGTGAACCAGGAACCAGATACGAACCTCTTTAATGTCCTTGAATGGGACATGTATGGTGGTTGTGGTTTGATGGTGTGGAGTGGGATTATGATTGGTACACGTACTCCCCAGCATGTCTTTCACAGAGGAACTGTACTAGGTCAAGTATATCGGGACGTCATTTTGCACCAGTATGTCCGCCGTTTTAGGGGTGCAGTAGGTCCCACCTTCCTCCTGATGGATGATAACGCACGGCCCCACCGAGCTGCCATTGTGGAGGAGTATCTTGAAACAAAGGTATCAGGCGAATGATGGAATGGGCTGCCAATTCTCCAGACGTAAACCCCATCGAGCACGTGCGGGATGCTCTCGGTCGACGTATCGCTGCACGTCTTCAAACCCCTACGACACTACAGGGGCTCCGACAGGCACTGGTGCAAGAACAGGAGGTCATAGCCCAGCAGCTGCTCGACCACCTGACCCGGAGTATGCCAACCCGTTGTGCGGCCTGTGTACGTGTGCATGGTGAACATATCCCATACTGATGTCGGGGTACACGCGCAGGAAACAGTGACGTTTTGCAGCACATGTGTTTCTGGACGGCTTTCTCAACTTATCAACAACACCGTGGACTTACAGATATGTGTCATGTGTGTTTCCTATGTGCCTATGCTATTAGCACTAGTTTTGTGTAGTCCCACATTGTGCGGCACCACATTCTGCAGTTATCCTTAATTTATGAGCATGAGAGTAGATCAAACTGTAGCGTACCAGCAAGAAGATGGCTCTAGGCTGTATGCTAAGCGTGGTTCTGTATGCAGCTGAATATTGCCAGTATAGCACGTGCATTAGAAAATTAGCGACGAAGGCTTTTATCCGTTGCGCAGTAAACAGAACTGAACAGTGGATTAGTAATTCTTGCACAGAAGGAAGTAGATAACACAACAGTAGCAAAATATGACAGATGAAACGCTGCTTAATAGAGGTTGGTGGAAGTTTTTTCAGTATTATTTTTCAGATACAGTATTCAAACTGCCGTTTGATGAATATTATTTCACAGATGTTGCTGAAAATGTCGTCTGTTTATATTAATGCATAACTGTCACCTGCGTCGTAATGATTGTCTAACCCTCACGAAACAGTCAAATGTTTTCACGAATAAATGGCTACAGGCTTAGTCAAAAGGGTAACCAGCGCCTCTGCAGTCCGTTAGTGTCTCGTACACCTGCGACAAAAGTTAAGCTACGAGAGTGTAGTCGGGTGGAGGTGGTGGCCACAGTACTGGCCCATCCCTACTAGCCCTATAGTTGGTGAAAACACTGTGTTATTGTTCTCTGACATCAATGGCGAAGCATGTTGGGGGGCAAACCACGCCGGTATCATTATTATTGCCCGACAGCTAGGGGGACATTGTCGAACACTTCCTGTAGTACTTCACTGGATACGTTAAGTTCCCCGAAAAGCAAGATAAGCAGGAGATACGGCCCAAAGAAGTGAACAACATCAGCCACATTTCTCGTAAATATTAATGCTGGAACAAAGGAGTTGCCTTATCCTTTTTCTGATCTCAGACTTGGGTGTTGTGACTGCTGAACTGTGAACGTCCGTTTGAGAGTAGTCCAGCGTCAAACCCTCCTAAATCCATAGCGGGGAATCGGTACACCTGTGAAATTTGTGTCACGTACCGGTAGAAACAGTGTTATTATGTAACTCCTGTAACAACTGGAAGAATTTCTGTAGCTAGGATTTACACCCAGAATTTCTGATTCAGATTCTCTGAGTGTATTGTTATTGTCTTTTTGTAGCAAGATGTATCGTGTAGTCCAGCGACAGCTGGTCAACCGTCGCAGTTTGTGTTTTAGGGACCTGTTCTTTATTATCTACCCGTTTGTGTCAACCAGTGCGCCTTCCAACGCCTTGTTAATGCAAGTAGTGTATCGGTGCAGAATCACTTATCACATATATACAGGATGTTTAAATAATAGTGTCCCACATTGTCACAGCTTGCAATCCTAGTGAATGTTGGAAAACGAAACACAACTCCGGAAACAAATACTTGTTGAGATGCAGACCATACTGTTCCGTAATAGCCGTCAGTCTCTGATCATACTGGAGGTGCTCAGCGTTGTCGGCACTCATTCTTACTCAGACTTCCGTCCTCCTCTTGGAAATATCACGAGTTACTGCCAACTCACACTGCTGCCTTCTTATTTCGTCACATGCATGGGATAAACGCTCCTGCAACGTATGAGCATTCTCGATGACTGGCTTACACAAACAGGATTTAAGCGTCCCTCTAATCAGCATTCTGGGGGGATTGAGGTCAAATGAACGTGAGGGACATGCTTTGCGGCTTCATTCGACCAATGCATCTCTTGCCAAACGTTTCATTTAGAATTTTCGTTCGAGTCCTACAATATCCGGAGATGCTATGTCGAGCATAAAACACACAGTTGTCTTCCTGCAACTGTAACGACCTCCAGAAGGGATCCAT
Source organism: Schistocerca serialis cubense (assembly GCF_023864345.2). Lineage (NCBI taxonomy): Eukaryota > Metazoa > Arthropoda > Insecta > Orthoptera > Acrididae > Schistocerca > Schistocerca serialis. The sequence goes on from NC_064639.1 coordinate 697,796,412, forward strand.
GCTACTGTTCGCGATGTTCATTAATCCTATTCTGATGCCAGCAGAACCCCAAAACTATAGAGACGAAATTTCAGATATATGACACAGTTCAAAGCAGTACGAAGTCTGACAACAGCATAACAGTCAGAGGTCTACGTACAAACATAGCCATTAAGAAATGATTAATAAAGTGCTAACCGTTTTAGAGACAAGTAAAATGGTTAGTACTTAAGAAGTTTCAGTTTTCGTGCATATGTATATTTTTAAAATCTTTTCTCGTTTTAACCGATAGGGATTTCTGTAATAATATGGAACACGTTTTTAGACGTCGTATGTTATGGGCAGATTAACTCTTGGTGGGGATGTTAGAGCTAAGGCCTCGAGAATGTCAGACCTTAGCCGTGGCGAAGTATTGAAGGTTTCGCAAGCGTTTACTTTGTGTTAACACCTCAGCAAGCCTTTGACTAAAAGACAGAGGTGTACCAAAGTTTTCTAGTGAACAGCATGTGACCAACACGCTTCCCTTTTATCTTCTACAGCCACCTGTCCTCTGGTAATAAAGTGACGAAGCGGAGTGAGGCGAATGGAAATGTCGATAGCGCACAGCGCACCGAGTCCTTGGAAAATGTTCCATCAAAGAAGCACGTAGGGGGAGGGGTACAACAATTTAACACTTCATCGACGATGAGGTCATTCTACCGGAAAACGAGCACGTAGCACATGTCGAGCGCTCACGGAAGACGCAGCAGCAGAAAGAACAGTCGTGACAGCAATGGTGTTAGTAAGTGACCTCCATAATTATAAGTCGTTGGGTGTTTGCTGCAGAATATAGATATCTCGTCGCAATACAGTATATTTTGCCAGAAGAAAGGAGGCCTGGACACAAGCAGTTGCACAGAGATTGTGCTTCATAGCATAAAGCCGGAATCCATAACAGCAAGTGGAACTCCGGAAGAGCTATTAATCAATACCATAGAGGTGAAATTCCTAGTGAACACAGGGACTGTAATGTCAACAGTAAACTCTGACAGATACCGGCGTGTTTACTCACCCAATCGGTGGTGAGTGGCCTACTGGTGTCAACTGAAGCCACTAAAAAACTATAAAAATGACTTTTTTATTTCTGTCAGGGACTGAAAAACCCATGAAAATCGCACAGGAGGTCTTCTATATTTGACAGATTACAAGTTTCGGCTAACCATTTAGCCGCCTTCATGTCTATAATACACAACAGATTTTTCTCTTGGTGGTAACATACAACAGCTTACAGATATGCACATACTGTGTAGCAGAGTTCAAGAGTCTGTGCGCGAATTAATCACAGATTACATACCATGAAATATTCTTCATAAATGTTGGCGCCATTATGGCTTCATACATCATTAAAATCTTTCTTAAAGCGATAACATCCATCAATGGCATAGATAAAAACAACTTTTCATTGTTAGTGTTCATTGTAATTGAACGATGGTCATAAAACTGAAAATATACATTAATATAGCCAAGAGGAAGTTGAAATAAGAGAAAAGAGGAACTGTATGCTAATACGACAAAACGTAAAGTGTATCGACTCACCAAGTCCCCGTAGTTCCTTACGACTTCATTCGTTGTGTAGATATGTATTAAAGTATTTTGAGACAGTGACTAAGACTCGAAATTCATTGTAAAGTATCAGTACGATAAGGTATTATATAACATTATACTGCTTGATTTATATAATGTAAACATATTGCTTTCATGTTAGTAATTATCGTTAAAGTTTTGTTAGTGTAAGACGACTTATTGATGTTACTTTTTAAATACATTTACACCTTGTTCCTTAAAATGTTATCAGTATATGTATATTTTAAGAAGATATAAACCCACCCGCTAACTCCACCTAGCGGTCTTCGCCTCAAGCAATGCGTTAAAACCTAGTTGCCGTTAATATCCATTTCGCTACAGTACCTTTGTGTATACTATGTATATGCTGAATGTTGCGTTTCTTGAGCGTTGTAATAGTCATCAGCTGCCATAATATTCACGGCACTACGTTACAGCAACATACATAGGGATTTTTTCCACCGTGTACGAACTCTAGGGATTGATGGATGAGAGGATACGAAACAATGAAGGTCTAAGAAACTTTTGTCCGGAAACGCATGGTTTCTCTGCTGGAGACCATTTGTTCAACCATACTTTGTTACAGAGACTGCGATCTAATATGCGTGGTCACATGCAGCCGCAGTTACACTATGCTTGGTTTCCTCCTAGAGGGTGGCACTGTTCCTCATACGTCATGCCCTAGTGCCGTCTCCTGCAATAGTGATTGGTAATGTTGTGTCCAATTCACTTGTCTTGCTGACTCAGCTTGTAGTGGATGTGATACAGTGTTGTACGCAATGGTTCAGTACTCAAATCCAGAGCTAGCCGACACGGTGTTGACTTACGGAAAGACAAATGGTAACGGGAGGCGGCCAGCAAGATCGTATCGGGAGATCTGTTCCCGCCAACAACAACCATAGCGTTCAATGTCTGCAACAGTGTTTCGCAGTTTGTCTGAGACAGGATTGTGTCAGGAAGCAGGAAATCATGAAGAACATACCAGAAATGTTCGGACACTAGACATGGAGGGAAATTTCATTGACACTGTGGAAGGCGACGGCCGTGTCAGTACCAGGCAGTTGGCCCGCCAGTACAGGGTAAGCCGGACGACGGTGTCGAATATTCTCCACGACAATTGTTACTAGGCTTATCTCTTACAGCATGTGCAGGACTTACTAGCGACAGACTTCCCATATCGGGTACAGTTTTGTCTCTGGTTTCTTCACCAGACAACCACCATTCCAGGATTAGTATCATACATCCAATTGACAGATGAGTTCACCTTTACGCGGAGGGGTATATTCAACTTCCATAACAGTCATTGTAAAATAGTATGCAGAACCTCCATAGTATGGTGACAGCGAATCATCAGCATCGGTGTGGGCCGGTGTAGCTAGCGACCGTATTTTGGGACCAGTCATCCTTCCACATCGCTTAACAGGCCGGAATTACCGGCGTTTCTTGCGGCTGACTTTGCCTCCGCTGCTGGAAGAAGTGCAATTGATGATTCGAAGGGTTACATGGCTGTTACATGATGGCGCTCCAGCCCCACTTTGTCCGGACGCATCTCAATCGTGTCTTCGCTGGTCGATGGATCGGATGATGGGGTCCAGTTGTATGGCCTGCTCGTTCACCGGATCTCAACCCGTGCCATTTCTGGTTGTGGGGTCATCTCAAACGTATCGTGTATGTAGAGTCCATTCAAGATGTGGAGACACTGGAGCAGCGTATTCATGCTGACAGTGTTCGGATGCAGCCTGGCCGATGTGAACATGTGGGACGGAACACGCTATGCCACGTACACGTGTGTGTTGGAGGCACGTGGAAACCATTTTCATCTCACTGTCACTGTGGCTGCATGGTACAGTTCATATTATGCAGCAGTCTCTGTAGCAAAGTATGATTAAGTAAATGATCTCTAGCACGAAAACCATGCATTTCCGTACATATTTTCAATAGACCTTTTTTTGTTCCGTATCCCCTCATCGATCAATCCATAGAGGTTGTACACGGTGGAAAAAATCACCCTGTATATAAATGATAATCTCTGTTAAAAGATGATGTAATACCAATTGTGTCATTTACTATCTTTTAACACACAGAGCCTTTGGTAAGGTGACACCTTTTGCATTTAGCCATTTTAGTGGATAGTTCGTTACGCAATCATTGTTCTTCTCTTTCCCGTTACGCAATCATTGTTCTTTTCTTTCCACTGCCTCTTCTCTGTATTGATGTATCTCTTTTATGACCATCGTTCCGTTACACTGGCCAAGTACAATGAAAAGCTGTTTTTGCCTTTGTCATGTGTGGATGTTGTCATTTTAAGGAAGATGTTAATGTTGTGTGAAGCCGTAATGACACCAACATTAATCAAGGTTGTTTTATGGTGTGTAGTTCAAAATCAAATGTGTGTGAAGTCTTATGGGACTCAACTGCTGAGGTCATTTGTCCCTAAGCTTACACACTACTTAACCTAAATTATCCTAACTACAAACACGCACACCCATGCCCGAGGGAGGACTCGAACCTCCGCGGGGACCAGCCGGGAGTGTAGTCCGCAAGGAATTCAACTACGTGCTCTTGAACTCTGCTACATTATTATGTGTAGTTCTGCAAACTTTTGTGTGTTGCTAATAAGAGAAAAATTTGTTTCACATCTTAGCTCTGAATATGGCTAGCGTGTTAGGCGTAGCTAGTGATCCGTTCAAGTAAAAAAGATTTCATGTGCGATGCTGACCTCGTTGGTTTTCAATCCCCAACAAAAGTAAAAAGAATTAGAACAGATTGCAGATCTCCTAGTTGACATCGCAAAAAAATTTTTAAACATGAAGTTAGATATGTAAGATTTTCAGAACTCAAATCACGTATTTGAACTTGACGCGGCTCCCTTATTTGGAATTCACGAAAAAGATCAAGTGAAACTAACGTAAAACAAATACATTTAAAGATCTAAATAAACTTTATGGAAACTACTACGAATTATTTGAACAGAGTCGTGTGAGCAAAGAGTCTTGTGTCTTATTTGTATCTCCAGCTACTGAGAACCCCTTTTCAGTGAAGCACACATGGCCCCGTTCGCACTGCGGAGTGAAGTTAACAGGCATCACAAAGGCGTCAGCTACATTGCCTCGTCGTTGGGGAAGACCCGAAAATCGTCAGAAAAAAGCCGTTCGCTGCACATTGGTTATGACCTCAAGTCCGCGATTGTGCTCAGTCAAATATAGACGTGTCTCGAATTCTGCGTCCGAGAGAACTGTGAAAGGTGCCTGTTTCTTTTCTTATACTTACTTAATGTCCATGTGCAAGCTGCAGGCGTACACTCAGATTTCTCTGCCTCGTGATGACTGGGTGTTGTGTGATGTCCTTAGGTTAGTTGGGTTTAAGTAGTTCAATGTTCTAGGGGACTGATGACCATAGATGTTAAGTCCCATAATGCTCAGAGCCATTTACCTAAGTGTACACTCAGAACCATGCGCACTGTAAAGTGCAATGTACGTATGTATACACAAACATTAATACTGACTCACGAAGACAAATCTAATATGAAAAACGCTCTTCAACTGAAGCAAGTGGACCTCAGTGTCTTAAGGTCCAAGCCCGTACTAAATTGCATAAAGTCAAATATGTATGTGTTTCAATAAAAGAACTGACTGGATCCAGCATCTCCGTACCAACATGAGATATTCTCACACAAACGTGAAAGCGAGTTCAGTTCAGCTTTGACCAATAAGAATATGTATTCCGTCTAAAACCTAGATAGGAAAACTCATATGTACGCATTTTGCTTGGGTTGGTTTAAATCAAACAGTTGCGTAACGGGTCCATATGCGATTCTGTACTGCGATAGCTTCAGGACAATGCTCATCTCTTATTTGAAATACCAACTTCTATGTACCAAAAATATGGTTTTAAATAAAAGAAGCTGAGTTAATCCAAATAGAAATAGTGGACGTCTTTAAAGACAACGGTCTATTGCGAAAGTTATACAGAAAACTATCCACTCCTTTTCATAAGCGTATATTCGAAATAGCACTGTTATATAAAGTACTCACATAAAATAGGACTAAAAAAACAAACACGTGACGTCAGTAGATGACAACTTACATCGATGTAACACATGCGTATCGCAGACCTATTTTGACAAATACGTGAGCTAGAGATTCAACATATAATATCACAAAGCATTATAAATTTTGTAGAACACATGCAAAAATTCTAATAAGTCTCTTAACAAAACAGGCGAAGCTCTCTGCGTCACATTGGGTTTCACGCAAGCTCACAATAGGGCAAACACAGTGGGTATCTGAACAGGCTTACGCGGTTAGCAATAACTAAGTAAGAAAACATACAAGAAACTGGAAGAGCTGTTAAGTTCATACTCGACTATCAGTGAAACACTACGCCGACAGGTACACCTTGTTAGAGAAACCAACACCATGAGTTGGCGTCGGTACGTGAAACGCAAATTGTAATCAATCTGAAAAAAATTAAATCACTTCTACTCAAATGCAAAATGAGTGCAACTGTTTTGATAAATTTTCAAAGTTTAATATTATTAGTGGCAATTTCACACCAACTGACTCTAACTAGCGTGTTGAATATATCGTATTTAACTCTGCATGAAGGGACAAAGTTTTTGACGACGCATCTTGAGATCCGTAGTAAAGCAAATAAATTCTGCCGACATGTTTTCTGTTACTAACCTCCCCTTTGTAGCGACGAAGGATGCAGTAAGCCTCGGAAAAGTAGAGAGAGACAAAGGTGTGAATATAGGTGCAACAACAGTCGACAGTAGCAAGGTAGCGAAACCGAGGTATGCCTAAATATGCAGCAAGCATTGTCTACTGCAAAGCAGTCGTACTTATACATCTGAAGCTAACTGGTGGTGAAATGTTGCGGAATATACAGCCACTCTCGAACTGTTACGAAATTCAGCAGGAGGAAAGCGTACTTAACAATTTCCATTGCATATGGAAATGCAGCGATCTTCGCTCTGGACACACCATTCAGTTTGTTCAAGTACAACACGCTTTAGTTCTGGGTGCTAACTCTTCCGCTACTGTTCAGTGAGTAACTGTAACAGGGGCTATGAGGGAACAGCTTGTAACAAAACTACAAGTACTATTCGAGATCCTTTATTACAACAGACTGCGCCCGCTGCTGCATTATTACAGCCTCATCTTACTTATCATTAAGTATTTTATCATATATACGGAATAAAATGTTTTCACTACGCGGTGGAAAAAGAACACACAGTAAATTAGCTTCCAGTCCTAAGGAACCACTTACTTTTACATTCAAGTTGGTTCTATCAACAATTTGTGGTTCCAAGAAGTTCAAGTTCAGCATTTTTATGTGTAGCACCAAATTTCATCTGTTAACGGACCACAAGCCACAGAAAACCTAGTGTATTCCTCTTTCAAATCTACCTGATAAAATGGTGCAAAGGTGAACCTTATTCCAGAGCAATTACAATTCTGTCATTCATTACATGCCAACCTCGCAGCATGCCAAACCTGATGTTCTATATCACCTGACGCTGGGTCTTGATAATGATTTTAATAGGCAAGAACGTATACATTTCGCTACAGAAGATAGTGTGTGACTGACATAACAGGAATTTCAATATAGAGTCATCGATGTAGCGCAAACTGTGAGGCGTGATCCCCTACCTCACAGAGCCCTGTGGTAGACACGGACTCACCTAACGACACGGACCCGGTTCTCGAAACGTAATTTTCCATCATCACTGTCTTCAGGTTTAGTAGGCTTAGACGTTGTGCTTACATGTAATTACAATGAATAAAAACACTACTTGCGTCACTTGATACGCTATTTGCATAACCGGTTTCGAATCCTATTACAAATCATCTTCAGGTCCACATATCTGATAAAAGAAGAAACATGAGGGTACACTAATATAAATGTGCTCATAATGTGACATTAAAACGTAGCACGGAATAGCAATATAAAAATAAAATGACGCGAACTATTTAACGCCTTTAACTGTTGTTATACTACAGTCCCCAGTTTAGTGGAATATTGTGTTGATAAATATCGCTTTAGGTCCATCTAACTGCAAGTGAATAGAACAAATTTTTCATGGCGTGCCAGTTTTGCCTTTATTATTTAAAGGGCATCGTAAGTGGCTGAAATATCTTAAATGAACTTCCCACCATTAGAGTATGCGTCCTAACACAGTAAATTATGTACAGCGTGTTGCATCGACCCCTAAAACTTAGAACATTTCTGGCTCTCTAACTAAAATAATATAAATTTGATTTAGATTGACACATATCAAACCAACTCTCTGCAAAACCTAATAAAATAATAAGGTATTAAAAAAACCACCCATGTATAAAACGAACTATCTGAGTTCCTGTCATTGCCTGGGAACGTATTTGTTCCCACGTTTTATTAGTACATCTTATCTTTCCCCTATCTCTGACTATCTCTTCCTCCCTCTGTCTCTGTGGATCTTGCATCTCTTCCTCTTACCTCTGCCTGTTCATCTCCTCCTCTCCCGTCTCTCTGTCCGTTTCCTCCTCTAGGCGCGCGGAGTGTCCGAGGCGCGCGGAGTGTTCGCGCGGTTAGAGGCTCCATATCACGGATTACGCGGCCACTCCTGCCGGAGGTTGGAGTCATCCCTCGGGCATGGGTGTGTGTGTGTCTTTCTTGGCGTAACTTAGTTTAAGTAGTGTGTAAGTCTAGGGACCGATGACCTCAGCGGTTTGGTCCCTTAGGCATTCACACACACACACGCACACACACACACACACACACACACACACACACACACACACACATACTTCCTTCTCCCCTCTCTCTGTCCATTTTCGCCTCCCATCTGTCTGTTATCTCCTCCTTCCCCCTCGCTATCTGCCCATCTTCTCCTACCCCTCTCTCCATGTTGACACGTTTCTACCCCCACAATATTTCTTTCCAGATCGTAATTAATTCGAATATCAAATTTGATTTAAATCGTTGCAGGTTTTTAGGATGACCCATTCACCCGTGACATTGCGTGCTTATGCACGTACCATATGTACTTCACATAAACCTAACGTATTTCATCTAGTATTTTTACGCATATTTCATCTGTATCTCTAGGGAATTTCAACTTGCAGTTTCATTTTGACGCAGCTCAATGTTTATGACGTTGTCTGTTCTGAACCATATGCTGTACAATGATATATTTTAGTAGGTACATTGAGCGACAGATGTGGATTCTGTCTGCGAGGAATTTTGCGAATATAGTACCATCGAAGTACTTGGAAACATTTAAGTGCATATGTTGTCGTAGTTCCTAAACTGAGCCAAGTACATTGATATAATTTTTGCAGTACTTCATGTGGTGTACGTGCATACTGTCTTCTAAATGTGTCGTGAATACAGTCTGTAACAATAAATAAGAAATTAAAACGTGCATCATGCAGCTGTGCGGCTGGTCCCACCGGAGGTTCGAGTACTCCCTCGGGTATGAGTATGTGTATTTGTCCTTAGGATAATTTAGGTTAAGTAGTGTGTAAGCTTAGGGACTGATGACCTTAGCAGTTAAGTCCCATAAGATTTCACACACATTTGAACATTTTTGCATCATGCAGCAGTTTTACTACATGAACAGCTAAATGTAGTAGACGATAAACTTGTTTTATTTCACGATTTTATAGGGATTGTCACCGACAAAAAGTTTCGCAAAGGTTTGAGACTATGCGTAAAGTTTGCTGTAAATCACTAAGTGTTGCCGTTTTCAAACACTGGATTACTAAAGTATGCGTATTCGTGCGTAGTAAGCTACACCACATTTTCATCCTCACCCCCTTGATAGATAGGTGAATATTACCTCCACAGCGATTCTTTCCGGACTATAAGTGATGTTTGTGCCAAGTTACACACACACACACACACACACACACACACACATACACATAGAGAGAGAGAGAGAGAGAGAGAGAGAGAGAGAGAGAGAGAGAGAGAGAGAGAAGAGAGAGAGAGATAGAGAGGGGTGGGGGGGAGATCACAAACACACATTTGATAGTTGGTAGCTATAATGAATAGTTGGCAACAACAAACATTATACGAAATAAATTACTGTTCATTTCCTAGTGCCGTGTAAATGAAATTTCAAACAGCAGTAAGAGGAAGAACAGCCCTGAAACCGGAACAACAACATATGCAGAGTAGAAACTTGTAAACAGAAATGTAAGCTATTATTAAGTTACGGAAAATACAGACATTGCCGGAACGATTTATATGCTCAATGTACAATGGCCATTGTATCAAACAAAATACTGTAAATACATTATGTATTTGAACCACAACTGATACTTTTCAAATAACAAAGGCAAAACGCGTATGCCATAAAATATTCGTCTAATTCAGTTACAATTAGACGAAAATAAACTATAATCATCAAAATAATAGTGGATCATCAAAATAATAATGGACAGCTAATTAATGCGAAGCGCAGCTTTTCAGCAATATGAAAATTCAATGGAAATTATGTAAGTTATGGAATTCAGGCTACAAGGAAAGTTGTGCAGATACTGTCATGTAGTTTACAATATAATGCAGCGAATACACATGAATAAAAGCCGCCTTCCTAAGAAGTTAAAATTTGTAATCTTAAGCTAAATAGGATGTCCGATGTCTTCCTGATTGCAAAATCCTGAAAATGCGCTGTTTCTTGGGTCGTCTGACACGGTGGCGGTCTGTGCAGCCAAATGGCTGCAGCGCGTATAAACACACAAATGCCACGTCCTACGCTGAACATTCTGCATGTTTTACGCTCTTGTGGCTACCTTCTTTTGACCTTCCTTTACCCGTAAATTGTAGTGTCACGATTCATGTGTAATTTTAGTAGCATAGTTACTGTCTAGCTGGCACACTTCTGAGGGGACTAGCACCTAGAGCAGCTACGTCCACTGTGACGTGAGTGCCATATCACTATGCTTCACGCGTCCTATTCCCTATCACTCTAGTTACTCCGCAATGCTTCCTGGCAGATGAGTAGAATGAAACTGACGGCATGGAGCTACCTATATGCGACCAAAATCGATGGCAAGATAGACGAAGTTGTTCGAGCCTCCCACTAACGTACACGCACACAGCTGGCACACGTAGAACGTCTTTCTTAACGACTCAGGAACTAGAGACCTCGCAAGTGCGTGTACTTATATATCCTCGAACAGGTGAATGGGCAATGTAGCTCCTAATAACATGAATACTCTATAGTATTCCATACGTAGCCAGAATGCAAACAACTTCTGCTAAAATCTGAATCCTGTCGACAAAGATGGTATTGAGCGTGCGCCCCATTTCTTGACATTAAACAAGTTTGCCTTATTTACTTTCTTAAAGATATCGGGAGCATAAAGGGATCACTCAGCTGATCGCCGAGCTTTTCTAACTTATATCAAATTCAGCTGATCGCCGAGCTTTTCTAACTTATATCAAATTCAGCTGCGCAGGTGGTCAAAATAGCTTTTACTAGCCTCCCCTCTCACCCCCACCCCCTCCCGCCAAATCATGCCCTGTAAACGGTAGTAGCGACTCACATTGTGCCACCCTGCTGTTCTCGGCCATACCACCTTGTAACACCCCCCCCCTCTTCCCTTCTCCCCCCCCCCCCCCCTGCCTGGAAGGAGTTCTTAGTGCCGATGCACGTCTCACGTCTGGGCCTGCAACTCAGGCCGGAATTCGAAAGGACTGATGTTGTCGTCATAAAACACACGGCGTGCACTTTGCATCTAGTCACATGATCTTAACCTGCTCAAGCAGTGCCGCCTTACTGTCGACGCGACCCAACAAATGCTAACGAGAGAAGGGAGTGACAGACTCATGCAGCCTCATCGGTGGATGTCACTAAGCAACACACCTGTACTTGGCCTGGTGATGAAGGTGGAGCCACTGCCACACGGTGTATCACTGCCTACATGGGCAGTGGCGGGGCGAATCACAGCAGCGGACGTCGAGGGGTTGCCATCACTATCAGCGGAACCAACCGATCAGTCGGGACGGGGAGATGACCGTAGATGATCTAGTTCGTTTCTACACAATCCCAACCCGACAAAGACCTAGACAAGAAAAAGCTATGTCCAGTGAGGTTGAATAGTCTTTGGTTAGGTACCCAATATTGCCAGAAGCATTTTTCACATGCCATCAACCATTCACTACCAGAGATGTCAAATATTTAACCGAACTATTTGCGTGTGTGTTTGTGTTTGTGTGTGTGTGTGTATGTGTGTGTGTGTGTGTGTGTGTGTGTGTGTGTGTGTTGTATCCCACTAGACGCAGAAAAGGATACAAATGCTGTACTACTGGGGGATCATCTGGTCTCTGGCTTTGAATAGAACTGTCATGGCAGTAGACAGAACGCAGTTCGATCGTTTCTGCATGAAGCTTCAAGTCTCGCATTACATCAGTACCAGGATTAAAACCCGCTTTTTCTTTGATGTTTGGGTGGATTATGTTTGAATTCTTACTTCATATCACGTTGATTTACTGTTTCGACACCTGGTACTCGCCTACCGCGCATACTTCACCAGCTGATTCTTCATGGATCATTGTGCACGGTAACGATACTTATTACGGCTCTCATGTGGTCACACATCTTGCAAACGCAATTGCAGGCCATTCTGCATGATAGGAATTTACTTGAAACAACCTGAAATCCATCAGAAAGTAGTGTGTAACATCGGGGCTACTAAATATACATGTATTTTACGTCCGAAAAGGATAAATGACCAGGTAGATATACTGTAGAAGAAATTGAATAAGTTTCCATGAAAATTATAAAGCCATAAAGAGACATACCTTCGCTGGACCAAGGAACGAGCAAGAGATGAAAGATACGAAGACAGCTTCACCAGTTTACCGTACCTGAAATAGATTTAGAGACAATTAGAATCAGTATAAATAATTAACGATGCTAATTTTTCAAGAAAAATTTCAATAACGACGGATTAATTATGTGTTTCTGGCAAGTATGTATGGTAATATCGAGTATTTGCGTCGGAAGAAAAATTAGTGAAATTAAAGAATAACAGAGATGAGGCTACAATAGCTAAGAAAAGAACACTGAATTTCCTAATACATGAAAACCTATAGCATCAGAGAAATATTCTCTACAGGCTGAACTTGCGATGAAATTAAATATGTCACAAGGTATGCAGCAGCGCTGGCACGTTTGCGCTGGAATGTTTTCAACAAAAGAGGACGCTAAATAAATGAGAATCTGTTATGACATCGCATCCTGGGTACAGAATTTCTCTGAAAGGACGAAATAACTGAACTAGAAAAATGTCTGCGTGGAGCTAGCACTTGTTCCAAATGAGTGAACCTCAGTGAAAAATGAAGGGGAAGCGGAAGAAACAAAAGGCTCCCTAGAGCATCCGTGGATTCTTTCTCCTCTGCTCCTTTCAGAGTGACAGATAAACCGTCCCTACTTGAGAAACGAAGGAAGAAAATAGTTCCCGAGACGTCTGCCTCGTTCGGCCTCTAAAGAGTATTTCTCTCCACCTGATACGGTGAATGTATTAGTTATATTGCGTGTTTTCGTGCCAGAGATACGCCTCATTAACCCACACGCAACCTTATCTCTTTAGCAGAAGTCTTCTGAGGAAGCACGTCGATTTATCAAGTTAGACCTAGAGGACAAGATTCTTACACAAGATTCTGAGAAGGTAAAGGATCACACATCATGTTGTTTCATATTGCTTTTAATTACTTTCTTACTTCGTTAAGACATGTTACTCTGTTATTTTATTGGATGTCACAACAAATCAGATTACGCTGGCGTTTGAAAGTGCAATATTGTAGTCTTCACAGTGCAGAATAACGTTTATGAACTGATGTAACGTTGGAATTGAGTGTGAAAAGTGACTACGCCTGTGACTAAACGTATTTTAAATATAACACAGTGTGGACCCAGGACTGTAATGAGACTAAAATGTGGCTCAGACATGCGCCCCATGCACCACGGGTTTACTCTTTGTTTATTTTTTCTTATCAACTTTGTAGACAAGCATTAGTATGGTTGTGTTTTTGGTGGAGTATAGACGCGATATAACCGAGTATCTAGTACCGATAGATGATTAATGGACTGTTAATTGTCGAGAAGTATTATTTTCTGTCTTTATTAAGTTCTTTAACAAACGATGCTTGGAATATTGAGAAGATTAGAATAACAGACAGACACACGAAACTGACGGTGAGACAGCTTGAACTATCTGAATTTTTACTCTGTTATTCTTCTGTAAGAAAAAATGGCTCAAATGGCTCTGAGCACTATTGGACTTAACATCTGAGGTCATCAGTCCCCTAGAAGTACGTAAACCTAACTAACCTACTGACATCACACACAACCATGCCCGAGGCAGGATTCGAACCTGCGGCCGTAGCAGTCGCTACGGACTTAAGCTCCTAGAACCGCTCGGCCACCGCGGCCGGCTCTTCTGTAAGAGATTGCGGTACATCGAGACAAAGCGGTAAGGAGCTTAAACGCCGCGGACGAGCCTGCTGTACACGGTCAATGCATGAGTCTAGCCTCTGCAACGAGCTACAGTCTTCGATACCTGGTCCGCAGAGAACTATGCGAAGCCCGCCGACTGACTAACAATCATTTCATTTTTCAGGTGACTGCGGATAAATGCAGTTAATCCATTAATGTATTGCCTTACCATACCGATACGGACGTTGGTTAAAATAATTATAAGTAATGTTAGGGAGATAGCATAACAGATGTAACTCACACAAACATTGAAACACCAAGATGTGGATGGCGCTGGTTACACATAAAGATCGTCTCTGGTCCACATAGCTGGTAATCTGGACAGCAAGCATTATATTTATTACATACACTGCCTGATAGAAAGTATCGGGACACCTGGTCGAAAAATGACTTACAAGTTCGTCGCGCACTCCATCGGTAATGCTGGAATTCATTATGGTGTTGGCCCACCCTTAGGCTTGATGACACCTTCCACTCTCGCAGGCATATGTTCAATTAAGTGCTGGAAGGTTTCTGGGGGAATGGCAGCCCATTCTTTACGGAATGCTGGATTGAATGGATTCTCCATTCAGTACTGTATACGCACAGTAAATAAATGTTCTTTGTTTGCTCCGCTTCCTGGAGTACCGATTTTAATGGCCGCTTATGTGGGTAAGAATTTCAGTGCTTCATGGAGATAAGCGAATTACGTAGCAGGCACTTTGTGCGCTCTCACTAACATTGGACTCTTTCACGGGACCGTATCTCATCGAAAAGGTATCTTATTTCTCCCGACAAACATGACGCCCTGCAGACGCCATGATCAGCTGCGATAACAATTGGTGGAGGAGACAGAACGGACACTCAGGGGACGATGGTTCCTGAACAAGTCGCACAATGGATACCTAACCTTTGCTTGTGTGTTAACGCTTTTAGAGCGCTCTGTGCTGTTGTTTGTAGTCAGTACTGCGAATTTCTCACAGTCGCGAATCGCAGACCCGTTACTGAAGTCTCATTACAGGCTCCACCCGAGCGTACTTTTCAATATCCTGTTCTGATGTCAGAGCACAGCTATCCGCCCCCTTTCAGTAGTATGTGATTAAAAACACCTAATTGTGTTTGTATTGGCGGCATCGTGTGTTTGCTTTCATTGTACATCTGTGCACCAAGTCTACTACTGGAAAAGCAGACAGCGATAAGAGACTCACAAAGCATAGAGAAGGGATACGTTGCTCTCCAAGATCTCGGTGGGAAGTAAGGCGGAAGGCAGTTGTTTATAAAAGTTCATGGTAGAGTAGCTATATGAAAAATATATCTTTATAATGGCTTCGATCTCAGATAAACAGCATGATGTTCTGTACATACGAACTGGAGAGGAAAGCATATAACTGTAAATAGTAAAATTACGCTTATAAATCAATCATCATAACGAAACAAGAGGTTGCAGTACCTACATACTTCCAGTTTAACGAGCGCACCTGAGTTTCTTAATGTACAGTTTTAAAAGAAGAACGAGAGTAAAATATAACTGAAACAAAAGGAGACAATGGAAATATTGTGTTTCTCGTCACACTAATCTTAGAAGAACATTAATAACATTACTTACTATAACCTCTTGCTTCATGAGGATGATTCATCTCTAAGTGTAATTCCATTATGTTGATGTAGTGTTTTTGTGCTTCTTTAATGTGTAGCGGTCACGCGGTTCCAGACTGAAGTGCCTAGAACCGCTCGGCGACAACAGCCAGATCGAAGACAGTGGTGGAATCCATACACATTAAAAAAATGTATGTATGTATGTATCTATCTATCTATCTAAGTATCACATTTCCTCCTAAACCACTGGACCGATTACAACCAAACTTGGTACACGTGTCGCATACTGTCTAGAGCGATTCGCTGTTGGGACAAGAAACATACACCTATCAAAAGAACAAGGGTGGCGGTGAATATGTAGTGTAGCTCACTGCTGGCGAATTCGCAAACTTTTTTCATCCACTATTAGGGAATGAAAAACTTAGTGGCTTGTAAAAACCTCTCCATGTAATTTAAAAACTTTAGGAAACCTTTTCTTGCTGACAACCACCAGTTTATCGTTTATTATATTTTCGCTGCTCATACTGTAAAATAGCCTCATGAGGCATGACATTAGAACTTTTACTTCTTTACTAGTAACTGTATTCATGACAAATTTTGCAGACAATATTCACATATATCACTGCACTTACCTGCAAAACTATATCATTCTACAACACATAGTTCAACAGATACGACGTCATAAACACTGAGATGCGTGGAAAGCTGCCGCGTCATCCTTGATATTGTAATTTGTTATCTATTTACTGCAATCTGTATTAACGACACTTTTTCGGACTGGACGAAGGTAAACAATTATATGATTGTATGTCACACAGTTGACGAGAAACGACGTCATATACACTGAGATCCGTGGCAAATTCCCGCATCATCCACGACGTACTAATTTATTACGTCTTTACCACTAATTCTACCCGGAACATATTTCTTAGCACTATGCTAATATACCACAGAATGCACCTGCGAAATCTTACTATTGGATGACATTGGTCAGGAAGTATGAGATCATAAAAAGTGGACTGAATGAAAACGAAACTGCAGGACGAATTTCACTAGATGTGACGGCTGAAAAATATGTACAATTAAGTGTGAAATATGTTAAGTACTTGTGACATCAGCGTATGCTGACAAAGCTGCGCGTGATAAACTCCTTCTAAATCGCTAGTTTGATTTCAGCCAAACCCGGTACATGTGTTACTTACTACCTAGATGGAAATACTGTGGGAGTAAGAACCAGAAACCACCTACTGGGGTGGTATGATGAAATGGAGAGAGACTGTCACAAGGAAGACGTGGGCATGGAAGAAAGAGATGGACACAGATATGGAAACTGATTGGGAAAGGGTAAAGGAGGACATACACAGACAGCGGGGGAGGAAATGAACTAAGAGAGGAATGAGGAGGACATCGGGAGGAGGAAATGGATAGAGAAAGTGACAAGGAGATTGACACGAAAGAAGGAGATGGGCTGTGAGAGGGACAGGAGGAGATGAACATAGGGGGCGAGGAGATGTACACAGATTGGGCGAGCAAGAGATGGATAGAAGAAATGGGGGAAGAGATGATGGAAAGAGGAGATGGACAGTGAGGGAGTAAGAGGAGGTGGACAGAGAGCTGGGGGAGTAAAAAAAGTGTTGGAAAAATTTTAATATGCACTAACAGTAAACTCTACTAAACTCTGATGGTGATAAGATCCAGATACACATTTCAGGCCCCATATTGTCTTTGGTGGAAGGTAAGAGAGGCGAGAGAATTTGTTTCGCGTTAATTTGCAGCAGTTGATTGTTTACAATTTTGTGGATAACAAATATCCTATGGGGATTTGGATTTATCAGAATTGCTGTAGCTACTAGTTTTTCGTTGTGAGAGTCTGCAGCATCCATTACACTCACCATTCTCTCACTGTTCCGTTGCGATTACTTCCACGGCCCTCACCATTGTATCTTGGGTTACATTTTTGTACTACAGGCTTAAAGAGAGACCGATGGAAGAAAAGAAAAGCGTAACTCTAGTGTTGTGAATGGTGACGCGTGAAAAACACGTTATGCTGAGCAGCGGCAGTTTCATCCACTGACTGAGTAGTTATTCGAAGCATTAGAGAGATGTAGTTAGCACGCCGCCCCCAGCCTTAAACGTTGGCAAGTTAAGCCGTAAACGCTGCTACCGTGCATCTGGTTTCCATTTGACGCCATTAAGCTTCAGTGGTCCATTTCCCCACTTCATTTGACAATAGGAAGTCCTAAATGGTCAACCTGTATCAAACCAGAGACCTGTGCCTCATAGGACAGTGACGAAAACTAGTACAGTTGTGGCACTGGTTTGAGTTTGTTAAATGTAGCTGTCATGTAGTGCAACACGCGAATATGAGACTGCTGTAATCTGCATACGGTGCAGATGGATGATCAGTGATTGTGCACACCTGTTTTGTGAACCACCACAAAGGAAATAACTAGCATTAAAAATAGCATCCGTTACAAAAAATTGCGCGCTCTTATTCGACTATTAATTTCTGTCAGACATCACATCACTACACCATTGTCCGCTCCTGGTAGCTCAGTGGTCAGCCCGACGGAATGTCATACCTAACGGCCCGGGTTCGATTCCCGGCTCGGTCGGAGATTTTCTTCGATCAGGAACTGGGTGTTGTGTTGTACTTATCATCACCGTTTCATCCCCAACGACACGCAACTCGCCGAAGTGGCGTCAACTCGAAAGACTTGCACCAGGCCAACGGTCTACCCGACGGGAGGCCCTAGCCACACGGCACTTCCACTACACCGTTATAGAATTCATCCAGATCCTGAGTCCTGCGGTCCCACGACCTATGCTTCTACTGTGGAGAGGGGACATCATCATCCAAAAAACGCAGGTCAGTGTATTTCAGGGACCTACAGCGAGATACGATAAATTTGGGTGTTTCCACTAGCAACCTCGCAGAGTTCAGATATCTGTCACCAACAGGTTCTGTGTCCAGTCTTGCTAATGGAATGGGAATGTTTAACATGACATCCCTTGTGGGGTGGATGAATAAATAGGGATAGAATGGACACAAAGGACGCGGCGGGAAGTGTGTAGCTGGCGAGGGCGGCGGCGCAGCGGCGCTCAACACGCGGCAAATGGCAGCCTGTCCTCGCAGCAGAGGAGCGCGAAGGGGGGGGGGGGGGGTTGGCGAGGGGAGAGGGGAGGGGCAAAAGTCGTCCATCAGAACCCAGTGCAGCACTCGGCATGGATCTTCCAACAAAAAATTATAAGGCCGTCTGCTCTAGTGGTAAAATTACAGCCAAGCAACGCAGCGGAAAACGACAGCAGTACTGAAACAATATTCAAGCAGCGCCATAGCCCAAAAAGTTGCGCAAATTGCCAGTAAAAAAATCAATTACACATAGGTATTAAGATTAATTTACAGGTAAAACATAAAATGTCAGCAGAAAATGAGTGATTATGACAAAGTCGTACTCGTAAGTAATATGGAGGTACTTATTCTGCCAATGGGATAGGTTCAGACCAGGAGATTTCGAAAAACAATGTGGACGAAATGTCATTGGATCTACTGGTAAAAAGGTTCGCAGGAGAGCTTCTGTAAAGTTTGGTAGGTAAGAGACGAGGTACTGACAGAAGTAAAGCTGTAAGGACTGGGCATGAGTCGTGCTTGGGTAGCTCAGTTGGCAGAGCACTTGCCCGCGAAAGGTAAATGTCACGAGTTCGAGTCTCGGTCCGGTACACAGTTTTAATCTGCCAGGAAGTTTCATATCAGCGCACATTCCGCTAGACAGTGAAAATCTCATTCTGGAAACATCCTTCAGGCTCTGGCTAAACCATGTCTCCGCAATATCCTTTCTTTCAGGAGTGCTAGTTCTGCAAGGTTCGCAGGGGAGCTTCTGTAAAGTTTGGAAGGTAGGAGACGAGGTACTGGCAGAAGTGAAGCTGTGAGGACGGGGCCTGAGTCGTGCTTGGGTAGCTCAGTCGGCCGCCGGCACGGCAACTCCGCGTGTTCGGTCAGAGGGTTAGCTGCTCTCTGTAATAAAAGAACTGAGTTAATGGATCAACGGCGAACTGAAACGGGTGTTTCGCAACGGCCGCCCCGAGCAAATACAACGAACAAAAACGAACAAAATGAGATCAATTTTTAAAAAAGTCGGCAGAGCACTTGCCCGCGAAAGGCAAAGGTCCCGAGTTCGAGTCTCGGTCGTCCAGGAAGTTTTATATCAGCGCACACTCCGCTGCAGAGTGAAAATCTCATTCAAGAATTTATTGGTCTGATAACCATTGAAGGTGTAACCACTCGTGATGAAGCAGCTTATAGAAGAAACTTTTCCTATGAAAATTAAATGATGGAGGAACTGAGAAGTGCGAATGACGAAGTAGCTAGTAATGTGCAAAGCAGGTCAATAGGAATATGGACAAAATATGTCCTGTAGTAGGTAGTGATTACACTCATCGAGCACTGATGGTCGAACATTCTGCCATTATATTTCAACATTTCTCAACTTCAAAGAGTCTAATATTTGCATTCAAAATGGTAATTAAGTAAAATGGGCAATAAAAACGAAGTACAGACTTGCTAATACAGAAAGTAGCATCTTCCGAACTGAGTAAGAACGTGTGCACTTTATGTTAAAATTATTTCAGAGAAGAATAATGTATCGTTGCATGGTATGGCGCGAGGCCGAACAGAGCGAAAAATTGTTAGAAGCAAGCATACATCGAACGGCAGAGACAGTACGGCTGCCACGGAGGCACAGCCAGTCTGCCAGGTGCGCTGGTGACACTGGACTGTGCAAACCTGTCGCTAAGGGGGTCGCATCGAGAGGTGTGTCCTATCTCTCGTGGGCGAGGAAAGGCAAAAACCCGAGTCAGTGGCGTACAAGGAAGAGTAACGCAATGCAGGGTCAATCATACGAAATAACGAATGCACGAAAAGTATGTCAATAACAGTAATTGCTGAGCGATGTAAATTGTAAGTAGCTATATAAATTAAGTAACTAACTACATATATTCTCTTCTAGATTTAATGGATTATTGTTTGTCGCTAATTTATGAATTGTATATATGTTTCATGTTCACGAAATGTAACAAGAGAGGATGACAGATGCCTGATCTGGCTGTCAGCATTAACAATAATCAAAGTATTCATAAAAAGCTAAATATAGGCCTTCGGCTGCAAACGTTTGTTAGTTTCTTAAGTTTAATCAAGATTAAGTGCTGACACATGAACGGACAGAAACGACAGTGTGTCAATATAATTAATGAGGTGAAGTTAAATACTATGGGAACTATAGTGATGGTAGATACAAAAATGAATGGCAATGGGCCAAGTTCAATATATAAACTACCTAATATATCTTAATCAAACATAATAAAAATTTGAAAAGATTTTAAATACCTCGAAGATATGAGTAGGAAATACACTGCAAAAGTAGCTCGGACCAGCTAACAGCTACACTGGACACAGATTTTCAGAGCTGTTAATTTTTCAAAATTCACTATTTTCTAAACTATTAAGGGGCAATGTTTGATGAATATGTTAATAGGAGCTACTCCATGAGTGGTACCTAAAATTATGTAATGTTGGCAATGTGTTGCCACTGGATTATGAGAGGGAGAAAATAAATTGGAGAACAACGAGCCTCGTGTGTAGCATCACGGGGCGTTACATTAGTCACACAAGGAGACGGCCATTGGTCGACTCCAAATGGCAACATATATGTATAGAAAAGAGAAACGGGACCTCTGATCGGCCCAAAAGACAAGGAATCACTTTCGTACCCCAAGTGAAGCTAACAAAGCGGCAATCGGGAAGGTACGTGGAGGTGAGCAGTTGAGTACGAGGTAGATACCGCTGACCACGGTACAGTGCGTGCCTTATCAGTTAAATTATGGCACTGGCTAGAGTTTGCTAAATGTAACCGTCATTGTTTTGGCGCGATACATAAGTGTGAGAGTGTTGCAATCTGCATAAGTCGCAGATGGATGATCAGTGATTGTGTAAACGTGTTTCGTAAACCACCGAAAGGAAATTACTAAAAATGAAAATGGTATCCCTTCAAAAAACGTGTGTGCTATTACTCGACCACTAACTCTTGTCAGACTTCACATCACTCTACACTATTACAGCAATTCACCAAGATCCTCAGAACAGTGAAATCACGAACATCACCTTTAGTGTGCAGAGGAGACATCATCATCTGACAGACTCAGGTCAGTGTATTTCAGGTACCCACAGCGAGGAACGACGGACGTTTGTGTATCTGCCAGCAACCTCGTCGAGTTCAGACAGTCAATCACCAGTGAGTTCTGTGACTAGTCTTCCTAATGTAAGGAGATTTTTGGAATCTACAGTTACTCGGAGAAATCTGTCGTAATGTGCCACTGGGTTTAAATTGTGCATTAATCTGTGTTACGAAAGTAAGATGAAAACTGCACAGTCTATTAATAAAATCGGTGTTCTCAAGGCAAAAGAACATATTATGTCGACACGAGATCACCATTAAGTAAACTTTCCTAGTAATTAGTTGCCGTTTCTGAAGTGCAGCTCTTGAAGAACTGCAAAACATATGTCACTGGATGCCAGAGCATATTCAAGACAGTAGATATCTTCAGCTAAAAATATCTGTACATGGTGAAGTGCGTGGGAATGAGGGATAGCTAAATTTGGTAAACAAGGTCATTGTTCAACCATAGTGTACTGTCAGGTACGCGATCACAAATCACAACTGTACAAATTACATTTTTTGATGAATCACGATTATCTTTCTCTTAGAGAATCCAGGTCTCTATTCATATATTCACATACAGCTACTTTAGTAAACTTGCGTAGTATTCACCAGTTATGCCATTGCTTTTACATTGTTGAATGTAGTGTCATAACCTGACTGGTAAATGAAATCGACTTTATATTTCTTGGAGGCGAGACCCAGTTCCACACACTGCTTTTATTACAGTTTCGATCTGGCTTGAAGTTTTGGATCCACATCTCATTCATGGTTGCAAATTGGCGCTCAAAGACAGTTGGACTGTTTTTAAAACCATCCAATAACTACAAAGAAATGTCCTTAGACAAGCAACCAACAAATACAGCTTCCATCTAGAACAACGCTTTTTCATAATTCAGATGTGACGTCACTGTTACGTATTGTTATGCGATATCAATTCTTTTTGTACCGCTGTTTCGTGGTTATTTCAAAGAGAAGAGTGCAACAGTATGCCAGGAAATGTAGACTTCCGTCTTTCACATTGGGTGGTGTGCCACTGGAAACGTCTCCATGGTCTCTTTTGTCGGAGGAAGACAGTCTTTGAATCTCATTACTTGAAGTGCGCCTCGTTTGAGAACTCGAGCACTTTTTATGGAAGCGACTCACTCCACAGCTTTCGAAACCCGGGCTGACACCTGCACCCCCTGCAGTTTGTGAAAGCTGTGACCATCCCTCCTCTTCCTCCCCCCCTTCCCCCCCCCCCCTAACCCGCCTCTCAGTCCACGTACAATAGTGGCAGATGAGGTTTCCGCTTTTCTGTGCTGACATCAAAGAGCAAGACACGGAGGCATCAGTTGACTAGCGAAGGGAGAGTCAGCTGTGTCCACTCTAATAATTTGTTGCAGCTTCTAACAACCCTACCACAACAAAGTCAAAAATTAATTATGATTGTAGTGTTGCTCACGCTGCTAAATATCGCATTTTCGGGCAACAACAAAGTTATATTATGTAGCAGGTGACATTAGAGCACAGTTAACAAAGTCATTTCTTGAAATAATGGATAAACTAGGCACTCATCTTTTCGTATTTCCCACGCTGGTCTCGTTGTGAACTCATGGCTCAATCGTCGAAAATCTAGCTAGTGATGATTCCAAGCTCGGTGTTATTCTGCAATATTCAAAAGTTTTATAGATGTGTTTCATAAACAATTCTTGAAGATTAAACTTTTGCAAGTTAGGACAATGGTGATGTAAAAATGTAATCAGCACTCTGAATTTAAGTTACACTTCTTTTTTATTACTTTTGTTGCAATATCACGTAACTCATTCCAAAACATCACTTCACAATATAAAACATACTTGAGAATACTTCCTCACTGTTAAAGTTCACATTTTATAAACTGACTACAATTTGCGTCTTTTTAGCATGACGACCAAAGCTTGACTCTCCAATAACCGCTTACGCGCTCAAAAATCAGAGTTACAAGTACGTCAAAGATCATAGTGACAAAAGAAAGAATACACATAAGAATAATATTATTGCAATATATACATATCGATGTATCGAAGTACCTCTACATTAATGAAATCAAATCTGAATGTTGTCACAGAAATATGTTAACTATTTTACAGAAACACAGTAGAATATTGCTGGTATCGAGAGGTTGAGGTGAGGTGCCGTAATGGTTACGTAATTCAAGTACCATTACAAACTAATACAACTGCGTCGCTGTAGACATCGTTCTTTGCACATAAGTTGACCAATCGTGAAGACACTGCTTCGGCCCAGTACGAACTCATGTTTGGACATGTACATCTTGTGGGCAAAAGGAGGAAAGTTACGCGTGCTTTTTTATGAATTTAGCAACAGTTCTTGCCCTTCATATTGGCAACAGCAATTAGTTTTCAACTGCAATCAGAGCCTTTCGAAATGGGGACTCGGAAGGAGCTAGGAGGTTAGAGGTTAGAGGAAACTGGCATCCAGCTACCATCTGGACAGACGATTTTGGGGACTCGTGTCCTAGCATTCTCTGGTACTGTTCTGAAGATTTTGCTGTTCTTGAAAAAATTTAAGTTTGCAATCTGCGACAGCGCGATCCTCATTCTGAGCAGCTCACTTGCGGGTTTCTAATACGTAATTTGTGTTGCCTGTTTGATTTACTGCAAAAATTTAAGTTTGGGTTATTAAACTATGAATTCGCTAGCTGCAAAGATGAGTACGTTGGTTACCTTTTCCTCCAGGAAGTCTTCCAGGTAAATTCTGATACCTCCATCACGGTTACTGCCTCCCTTGGTCAAATTTTCCTGCATATTAAGATAACTTTGCTCTCTGTGAATTTTTTGTAAACTTCATGAAGCCTAACGGCAAAAAACTCCTTTTAACACAGTCTTGAGTCAAAATTTCTAGGTCCGTTAACTCATCTTACAACTTTCCCTGGTTAGGTGACCCATTACAAATAAATGTTACCTGTTTTGTAAGCAACTGCTCAACTCCACTTTGTTGGCGTTGTCCTTGGGTTCTGTGGCCCGAGGTATGTATAATTTACTGAATATTTTGTGATAGCAAGGAGCGTTGCACTCACTCGTCTTGTATTACTACGTTTTTGTGTTTTACTAACTTCCGCTAGCAGTATAAGTTGGTCACGGTCTCCCATCTTTTGACAATATATCAGGCTAGTAACTTTCTCAATGTAGCATACTGTACGCCTGTAGTATCGCTAATTCAAATACCGTTGACTGCTGATGATTAAATATTTTATTCTACACAATATAAATGGTTTCATCCACCATGGTTGCCCTCTTTATACGAGGCGCATTCAAGTTCTAAGGCCTCCGATTTCTTTTTCTAATTAACTACTCACCCGAAATCGATGAAACTGGCGTTACTTCTCGACGTAATCGCCCTGCAGAAGTACACATTTTTCACAACGCTGACGCCATGATTCCATGGCAGCGGCGAAGGCTTCTTTAGGAGTCTGTTTTGACCACTGGAAAATCGCTGAGGTGATAGCAGCACCACTGGTGAATGTGCGGCCACGGAGAGTGTCTTTCATTGTTGGAAAAAGCCAAAAGTCACTAGGAGCCAGGTTAGGTGAGTAGGGATCATGAGGAATCACTTCAAAGTTGTTATCACGAAGAAACTGTTGCGTAACGTTAGCTCGATCTGCGGGTGCGTTGCCTTGGTGAAACAGCACATGCACAGCCCTTCCCGGACGTTTTTGTTGCAGTGCAGGAAGGAATTTGTTTTTCAAAACATTTTCGTAGGATGCACCTGTTACCGTAGTGCCCTTTGGAACGCAATGGGTAAGGATTACGCCCTCGCTGTCCCAGAACATAGACATCATTTTTTCTGCACTGGCGGTTACCCGAAATTTTTTTGGTGGCGGTGAATCTGTGTGCTTCCATTGAGCTGACTGGCGCTTTGTTTCTGGATTGAAAAATGGCATCCACATCTCATCCATTGTCACAACCGATGAAAAGAAAGTCCCATTCATGCTGTCATTGCGCGTCAACATTGCTTGGCAACATGCCACACGGGCAGCCGTGTGGTCGTCCGTCAGTATTCGTGGCACCCACCTGGATGACACTTTTCGCATTTTCACGTCGTCATGCAGGACTGTGTGCACAGAACCCACAGAAATGCCAACTCTGGAGGCGATCTGTTCAACATTCATTCGGCGATCCCCCAAAACAATTCTCTCCACTTTCTCGATCATGTCGTCAGACCGGCTTGTGCGAGCCCGAGGTTGTTTCGGTTTGTTGTCACACGATGTTCTGCCTTCATTAAACTGTCGCACCCACGAACGCACTTTCAACACATCCATAACTCCATCACCACATGTCTCCTTCAACTGTCGATGAATATCAATTGGTTTCACACCACGCAAATTCAGAAAACGAATGATTGCACGCTGTTCAAGTAAGGAAAACGTCGCCATTTTAAGTATTTAAAACAGTTCTCATTCTCGCCGCTGGTGGTAAAATTCCATCTGCCATACGGTGCTGCCGTCTCTGGGACGTATTGACAATGAACGCGGCCTCATTTTAAAACAATGCGCATGTTTCTATCTCTTCCCAGTCCGGAGAAAAAAAATCGGAGGCCTTAGAACTTGAATGCACCTCGTACAAGCCTCGTGTGGATCACCTTAATGAGGTGTATGGTGACGTTGGATTAAAAGAATCTATTCCATTCCAACCGACCTTTTGGATTTCAACGACCCTGGAAAACCATACAATGTTTGTGAAGCTTTATAAGGAGTTTGCTTCACGTATTTTTACTTTATTGCCGTATCCAAGTTAATGTATCAATGAGACGCGCAACTGCGAATAAAAAAAGTCCGCATAACCAAACAGATTCCGCATATCGAGTTGACATTTGGTTTACGCTTATGTGCAACGTTCAGCGATGTAACAGAAACAAAATTAGCACCGCGATTGCGCGCTTGTCAGGTATGACTCGGCGTTGTTCACGGGAAAGAAACTGAATCCTAGAGACTTGATCGAACGCACACACACACACACACACACACACACACACACACACACACACACACACACACAGTATCACTTTAAAACCTGGAAGCCTAGCCGGAAGGCAGCAGCCTTATCTTTAGAGTAGCATTTGATTCCTTTTCGAAATCAGTTAGACAACTGTTGTTAATATCATTGGTCACCACTGCTGTATGCACGTGTTTAGCATCTATTCGTGTGGAAGTTAACATCGATATGGTTCTCAGTTGTCATCACTTCTCGTTTCGGCGACTATTCATTCCTAAAAATGTAGTCTATCCAACCTGATGTGTGTTGTGAAGACGCTAGCGATGTACAAAATCGGAAATGAACTGATGAGATAAGAAAGAAAGATGCTGTTGAGGCTAACTGATTTGGTAAATGTATGTCTGACATTAAATCAAATGTCACTGATATCCAGGGCATGGTTGTGCAAGGCAGAAAGTTTCTATCTTACCGGTAAAAAATCTTTTTAAGTTTATTTACATGATAAACTACACAAAGACAAAGATAGGTCAGTTCAGCTAAATGCCTGGGGATTACAGTAGTGAAAATCTTAAATTTGAACTATCACATCAAAAATCTTGTGGGGAGACGAATCAAAGACTGTATTCTATTGGCAGAACACTTAGGTGCAACATGTCTACTAAAGAGACTGCCTACACTACTATTGTCCGTCCTCTGCCACAGTGTTGTGATCCTTAGCAGAAAAGATTGACCGACGACATCGAAAGAGTCCACAGAAGGGCAGCTCGTTTTTAATTATCGCAAAATAACGGACATAGTGTCACGAATACGATAAGCGAGAAGGGGTGTCGATCGTTAAAGTAAACGTGAAATTTTCTACAGCGACATTATTACGAAATTAAAATCACCAACTTTCGTCCGAATGTCAAAATGTTTTGTTTACTTATACCCATCTAGGAAAAAAGCCATCACGATAAAGTAAGAGAAATCAGAAGTCGCACGGAAAAGCATAGGTGTCCATTTTTATCATGCAGTATTCGAGGGAAACGTATGTCAAGAACTTAAATATGAATTAGAGAGTAGTCGTGTAGGTGTAGACGCTTCGTGTTTAAAGACACCTTCATGGTGCGCAACTCATGCAGTTACTACCGGGTGGTTGTAATCGAACTGCAGCTACTCATGGAGATCCTTGTGGTTGAAGGTATCGTACGCCAGTGAAACTTGGTAAATATGCTATTCCGTAAATCTGAACCAATATCCACTGGAAAAAATTAGTTCCAGTCTTGGCCACCGCATGCAAATCTTGTGCTGTGACCCGTTTGTATCAGTTTATGACATCGACACTGTCACTTGACAAGCCACAACGTGACTGAACATTATGGCTTCCGAGAAGGGGGACTATGTGCTGCTCGCGAAACTGTTTTATATGAACGGCAGCAACTGCAGTGCTGCATTAAAAAATCACTGACTGAGAAATCTGAGGAGAGGCCCTATGTCATTAAATGATGTAAGAGGGATGATAGTAAAGTTACAAAAGGTGGGTGAGTTTGGTGTGGCACGTGGAAGAGAAAGGCGTCCAGTCCCTGTGGAAACTGCTGACGAGGTTGCTGTTACTGTAACTGACCACGCAGCACGGACCACGTGTAGCGGCAGTGCTTCCATGACCAGCAGTATGGGAAGTCTTGCAGTCTATTTCACACTGGTACCCGTACGAGATCGAGAGCGTGCAGCAACTGAAACCTGGTGAACAACAACAATCTGAACTTGCTGTTCGGTTACTGTGACGGATAGTAGTTGATGACATGTGGCCGGGGAATGTTCTATGGTTAGACGAGGCATGTTTTACACTACAGAGTGCAGTGAATACACCAAACTGCTGAGTTTGGGGTACTATGAAACTACGAGCTGTGCACGAAGAGCCACTGAACTCACCATACGTGACTGTGCGGTGTGGATTCACAAGTACATTTATTCTCGGTATGTTCTTCTATAAATAGCATACACCAAAGGTCCCTCAGGTGTACCGTGACTTCTGCAGGTTTTTGAGACCTCTTTGTACAGCATATGGACCCTGCTTTCGAAGAGCATAACCGTGTGGAAACCACTATTTTCATGTAAGATAGGGTAACCGTTCGCTCGACGAAACATTCGTACCCAAAGACTGGAAAGTTGCACAGGTCACACCAATATTCAAGAAAGGCAGTATGAGTAATCCACTAAATTACAGGCCCATATCGTTAACGTCGATATGTTGCAGGATTTTGGAACGTATTATTCTGTTCGAACATTATGAATTACCTCGATGAAAACTATTGACACACGGTTAACATGGGTTTAGAAAACATCGTTCCTGTGAAACATTCACAGCAAGTGCTGAGTGCTATTGACAAAAAATTTCA
The DNA here is from genome assembly GCF_023864345.2 of Schistocerca serialis cubense. Classification (NCBI taxonomy): domain Eukaryota; kingdom Metazoa; phylum Arthropoda; class Insecta; order Orthoptera; family Acrididae; genus Schistocerca; species Schistocerca serialis. Next base: position 697,825,627 of record NC_064639.1, read on the forward strand.
GATTGATTTCGTGTTCCTGGATTTCCGGAAGGCTTTTGACACTGTACCACACAAGCGGCTCGTATTGAGATTGCATGCTTATGGAATATCGTCTCAGTAATGTGACTGGATTTGTGATTTCCTGTCAGAGAAGTCACAGTTCGTAGAAATTGACGGGAAGTCATCGAGTAAAACAGAAACGATTTCAGGCGTTCCCCAAGGTAGTGTTATAGGCCCTTTGCTGTTCCTTATGTATTGAACGATTTGGGAGACAATCTGAGGAGCCGTCTTCGGTTGTTTGCAGATGACGCTGTCGTTTGTCGACTAATAAAGTCATCAGAAGATCAAAACAAACTGCAAAACGATTTAGAAAAAAATATCTGAATGGTGCGAAAATTGGCTGTTGACCCTGAATAACGAAAAGTGTGGGGTCATCCGCATGAGCGCTAGAAGTATACACGATAAATCAGTCTGATCTAAAAGCTATAAATTCAACTAAATACGTAGGTATTACAATTACGAACAATTTAAATTGGAAGGAACACATAGAAAATGTTGTTCGGAAGGGTAACCAAAGACTGCGTTTTATTGGCTGGACACTTAGAAAATGGAACAGACCTACTAAAGAGACTGCTTTCACTACACTTGTCCGTCCTCTTTTAGAATACTGTTGCTCGGTGTGGGATCCCTACCAGGTAGGACTGACAGAGTATATCAAAAAAGTTCAAAGAAAGACAGCACGTTTTGTATTATCGCGAAATATGGGAGAAAGTGTCAGAGAAATGATACAGGATCTGGTCTGGAAATCGTTAAAAGAAACGCGTTTTTCGTTGTGACAGAATCTTCTCACGAAATTCCAATCACCAAGTTTTTCCTCCGAATGCGAAAATATTTTATTGACACCGACCTACATAGGGAGGAACGATCAACACGATAAAATAACGGAAATCAGAGCTCGTACGGAAAGATATAGATGTTCATTCTTTCCGCACGCTATACGAGATTGGAATAATAGAGAATTGTGAAAGTGGTTCGATGAACCATCTGCCAGCACTTAAATGTGATTTGCAGGGTATCCATGTAGATGTAGATGAACAACTCATGTTGCTCGCCCATCGAAAGAGCTGCTTAATACAAATTTCCACGAACATGTTACCTCTGGAGGTTTTCCAGATATTTGCCCTGCAAGGTCACGTGATATGAATACATGTGAGTTTTAACTCAGAGGATACCTAAAAGAACGCAAATTTTCTGTCTGTATCTGATCTGAAGGCCAGTTGCTGAATTTCTACAGGAACTGCTGCGAGCGACTGTTCATCATGTCATTTTACGGATGCAGTATCTTGTCAACATCTCTGATACTCATACTGAACAAATTTTATAAGCGGCGGTTACAAAGAAAAGGTACCTTACGCCTTTCTCATTTGTTTGACATTTCGTGCCAATGTCCACCTCCTAATCAATGACGTAAGGAAACATTTCTGTGCGTCTTTCTCATTCACTGCACCACGTTTAGAACTAATTTCTTTCCAACATAAATCTGTTCCCATTGACATATTGGAGTATTTACACAAGTTTGTGTTTGGCTACCACACGATAATTACAGCCCACACTGGACATCTGTGAGTAACTGCACTTTAATTATGACCATCCAATATGTAGTGATTTCTAAAATCGTCTTCGCGGAGAGTGAACGCTACCATATGCAGTGGAGCTCGTTACACTCCAAAAGAACAAGGATGCCGGCGGTTATTTGCAAGGGTGTAGGTTAATGCAATTCTGATGGCGAAATCCGAATGGAACCACGCAACGAGCAAACAAGCTGCGCACCTGCTCAACGAGTCCGCAGAAGTCTGTGAGTTCCGCGCGGCGGGCGGATATTGGAAGCCGTGCGTGGCGGCGCAGACGGACTGGCGCCCCTCGGCGCGGTCCCCGGCCGCGTCGGCTTACATGCCGGTCACGCGCTGTTGCTGGCTGGCCGCTGCGTGGCCTGCCCGTCCTGAGGAGGTCGGCCGCGGTGGCAGGCGGACCACGTCTCTGGCGAGGGCTACAGGGCTCGACTGCGGCCGGCAGCACGACTTCTCACGTCCACACCGCTCTTCTTCAGGGCGGGGAAATCCACGGCTTGTAACGCGGACATGGGAACATCCAGCCACACGCAGGAGCGGGTCCCTATTTGTTCGTAACCATTGGCCCCTCCCGTAGGGCCGTATATTTTCGGTGGAGGTAATTTCTAGAAACGGGAAAAACTTGAACACGGAACGTAAATTCAGCTTTAAAGGCATCTCAGTGACTTTCTGCGGCTCTGCTGCATTTGTTGAATGTGAAGTAGCGCTGAAAATCACGTATACTGAAGAACCAAGCGAACTGGTACACCTGTCTAATATCGTGTAGGGCCACCGCGAGCACGCAGAAGTGCCGCAACATGATGTGTCATGGACTCGACTAATGTCTGAAGCAGTGCCGGAGGGAATTGACACCATTAATCCTGCAGGGCTGTCCATAAATCCGTAAATCCGTATATCAGATCTTTTCTGAACAGCACGTTCCAAAGCATCCCAGATATGATCAATAATATTCATGTCTGGGGAGTTTGGTGGCCAGCGGAAGTATCTAAACACATAAGATTGTTCGTGGAGCCATTCTGTAGCAATTCTGGACGTGTGGGGTACCGCATTGTCCTGCTGGAATTAATCAATTCCGTCGGAATGGCTGCAGGTGATCGGACAGGATGCTTTGTAACGTGTCGAAAAGGTATCTAAACGTATCAGGCGTCCCATATTAATCCAAATGCACATGCCCCACATCATTACAGAGCCTCCACCAGCTCTCATAATCCCCTGGTGACATGCAGAGTCCACGGATTCATGAGGTTGTCTCCATACCCATACAAGCCCATACTCGATACAATTCGAAACGAGACTCGTCCGACCAGGAAAATTTTTTCGAGTCATCAACAGTCCAATGTCGGTATTGATTGGCCCAAGTGAGGCGTAAAACTTTGTCTCGTGCGGTCATCAATGGTACACGAGTGGGTCTTCGGCACCGGAAACCCACGTCGATGATGTTTCGTTGAATGGTTCGCACGCTGACACTAGTTAATGCCCCGGCAGCGAAATCTGCAGCAATTTAGGGAAGGGTTGCACTTCCGCCACGTTGAACGATTCTCATCAGTCGTCATTTTTCCGGCAGCAACGATGTCGGAGATTTGATGTTTACCGGATTCTTGATATTCATGGCACACTCGTGAAATGGTCGTACAGGAAAATGCCCTCTTCATCGCTACCTCGCAGATGCCGTATCCCATCGCTCGAGCGCCGACTATAACACATCGCTCAAACTAACTTAAATCTTGATAACCGCCTATTGTAGCAGCAATAACCGATCTAACAACTGCGTGAGACACTTGTTGTGTCCTATAGGTGTTGCCGACCGCTACGCCGTATTTGGCCTGTTTACATATCTCTGTATTTCCATACGCATGTGTATACCAGTTTCTTTGGCGCTTCAGTGTATAATAGTACAGACTCCTTGGCCTTTCTGTCTCAACATTATAGGCCTGATACAGTTAAACTCTTTGAACGTGCCATGACGACCTCCTACTTCAAGTTCAATGACAGTTTTATGAACATATGGATGGAGTGGCCATGGGATCCCCACTGGTTCCAGGGATCGCAAACGTCTATATGAAACACATTGAGGAAGCGGCTCTTCAAATCGCTCACCAGAAACCTAAGTACTCCTTCCCCTATGTCTATGATGCTTTTGTGGTATGGGAGAGTGACGGACAGGCACTGGACAAGTTTATGCAACACCTTATCATAACATCCATCATAACATTGCTTTCACTATGGAAATAGAGGAAAACGGTTGTCTCCCTTTGCTGGACATCGTAATAGGGAAGAAGGTATATAAGAGGAAGACACACGCAGACCTGTACCTGCATGCAACGAGCTGCCACCACTCAGCGCAACAGCAGAGAGTTGTGACCACGCTGGACATAAAGTGCACGTGATTTGCGATGAAGAAAGCTTCCAGGACGATATGCCACACATGAAAGGAGTATTCTGCTAAAATAGGCATAGTAAAGCGCAGATTAGTAGGGCATTCAAGAAGGAACAAGATGTTGGGAATCTTGAAGAGGGAGAAACAGACAAGAGGCTCGCTTTCCATCCGTACTTGGGACCGTTCTGTGCCACAATTGTGAGCTTCTCGAAAACAAGACAAATGTAATAAGTACTTACAGACAAAATAACTTAACCATCCCCATCCCAGTGTTGTCGTGGAACTAATGATTCCGTGCCAAAATTATAAAAGAGACCGAGACAGGCAGGAGCTTCTATACGAGCGTTAAAGAACATACATACCTGGCCAGTTCCAGGTCAGCTGTGATAATACATTTGATTCGCAATCAGCAACAGCTGCATCAGTATAAGGCCGGATATTCGATGTCCTGAAAGAAACTGAAATCTTAAGGAGTCTTTATTCCCATCCTCTCGATACAATTGAGTAGTGAATAATATCCTGTGCTTAGCTGTATCGGTGGTTGACTTGCTAGTCAGCGCTGGGACATTCTTATGTGACATCGTAGCGTGCAACTGCGTTTTTCAAACAATGACATCTGCTTCCTGCGAATCTGGGAGAACCTATCCGGAATACTTTATTATGGAGATGGAACTCATTTATAATACTTTCTTGTTCCTTATACTGATGAAGAAGGTTTTTGAGAAATTTTAAAGGTATGTTCGTTGTTTCTCTATAATAAGAGTATTTTGTAATTGTTTGAGTCCCCTCTGTTCTTTTTTTTTTTGTCAATGAACAGAGTTTGATTTCTTAGAAACGATATTTTGAAAGTAAAACCCACCTCCTTGACTCATATTAAAACTTTAAATTTTTCTCTCTTGTGCACCTTAAACCACACGCAGCAACAGATTGCCTCCGAGAAACAAACAAATTTAGGGTACATTATTTATCTTTAGATACTGATCTGCTAATTTGTATTTACTTTCGAGAAAGTCAGTATATCAGACACAAAACAACATGCTGAGCGAGAGGTAAGTCACTTTTGTTTCAGGGAAGATCTCACCTTGCGTTCTTGTGCAAACAGCATTCTTGCGCAAGCAGCGTGCAGCCGAGATTGTCAGGTGTTGTGCTAGTAAGCAGATTGATTTCCACTGAACAGTGTTGGTAATTTTAAACAGTTATTTTCTTTCGAGCAGAGCTTCTTCCAATTACATCAGTGATTTATTTTTGTGGATATTCCAAATATAACACTACACTTCTTATCATGCAGGGTTCATAATGTACTTCAGTGCTGAATTTTAGTTATATAGTTATCACAGAGAATACATTTTCTTCATTTCAAGTTTTTCATTTCATAAAGTTTGTAAATTTGTTTCATGACACTGTTCACATGCGCAGCATGTTTTGCTCAGTAACTGAATGCGGTACCTAAAGTACACGTTATATGAGGAGAAAGTTTCTGAAATCAATATATTCAGCTTTCTCACTTACAGGTAATTTTTTATGGAAAGCTTAGACAATAAATCAACACAATGACCCGTATCACAAAAAAAGTTTCCTTGAATTTTGACATTATTCATGCACGTTAAGTTGTGCACGTAACAAAGATTTTCCTTTTTCTATGTACAGGCCGTCTTCTCCTTTAAAGTTGTGTAGGTTCAGTCCACTTTCTGCTGCTACTTCCTGCTTTTCCAGTTTAGACAGTTCACCAATCACATGTCTGTTTATTCCACGCTTGCGTTGTGGATCGTGTGCAGCCTCAGTACCCCACGGCTAGTATTTACTGTTACATAGTTCTCCGGTTTGTGTTCCCGGTCGTACAGCACGGTGGAAAGGCTTTTATGTATTTTATGAAAGTAATTCTACACAGCATGTGATTTCTCTCCGACCTGACCTCCTCCTCCTGTCTCTCTCCCCCCCCTCCCCCGCCCCCTCTTAGTATTGCATTTTACGTGTCTGAAGGTTCTGAGACTCTTATTGTCTCGTCTTGATGTCTGTTTTCTTCGGATTTTACTCGGTCTCTTTTATCCTTTTGATGACATGAAACCGTTGGTTCCGTGACAGCATTACAGAAATGACGGCCTCATATGGTTAACTGATTTTATTTGTAAGTAACTTCCTGTTCTCTCTTTTAAATTATTCGAGATGATTTTAGAAATTTTAGGTGCATAGTTCCTTATCTGACATTTCGGACTTGAGGATCCCCTCCCACTGACATGTAATACAATATTATAGTTTATAGCGGACGAAGTAGACCTCGATAGCTGAGTGATCCGCGCTGCTGAATGCCATGCAAGGGGCCCTGTTTGATTCCCGCCTGGGCCGGAGATTTTCTCCGCTCAGGGACTTTGTGTTGTGTTCTCTTCATCATCGTATCTTTCCCATCGATAAGCAAGTCGCCGGAGTGGCATCAACTAAAAAGAATTGCACAGGCAACCGCTCCACACGACGGGAGGCTCTAGCCACAACACATTTGATTCCACCGAAACAGGTCGTGTACACAATAAAATATTGTGGATTAGGCAACTGTTTTAAGGTTTCTTAATTTTACAAAATTTTGAGGGCTGTTCGGACGGAGTGTAAAAGCTGCATCATAAGCATACAAATGATTTCACGTTGTTGGTTTGTGTATCTTTCCGGGTATAAATGTTTTTCAGGGCTGTTTAGCAATGTGAGCAATGATGATGCCAGGTTTTAGCTCGACAACTTGGCTGACTACGAGGATGAGCCTTTGACAGTAGGGCTGCGAACTGGAAGGTAATTGGGAAGAAAAGAAACGTGAACAGATAATACACAAAGTGTAGGTGTGGAACATTTACTTACAGAGAAATGTTTTATCAGATGAGGATGCGGAAGTAGTAATCTTCTTCATAAATAGTGTAGAAGATCATGAATTAGTTAGAAGTCACTACAACACGAAGTCTGCTGTCAGCTGCTATCAGTCACCTAGCCGTGCCGTAGTCGGCCATCTCTGCCTGACGGGGCAGCGGCTGGAAGTGCCCAAGTTGAACATTCTGCTACGGGCCAGAGGCAGGCAGCGCCACGGCTCCCACGTAAATAAACAAGCGGCGCGCCGAGCGGCGGGCTAATGCGTCCCCAAGCAATCCGTTTGCAGCGGCGAAAATCTGCGCCGCGGCAATCCACTTTGCGCACTTGGCAGTTCTGGTGCCGTGTGGGGCACGCGCGCGCGCCGACTAGCTAGCTCCCATCCCAGCACTCTGCCTCCTGCCCAAAGCTGCTGCTCCTGCCACTGCACTCCAAGCTTCTTTCCGGCTTTGCTCTGGCTGGGTCACTCTCCTCTACCCGAGAGCCACAGAGATGAGACGAGACAACTGTTTACTTACTTTCAGGGTCTTAGCTCCCAGGAAAGCGAAACCGGAAGTCACCTTTGGGCACTGTACGCTACAAAGTGATAAAACGTTTCGTGTGTAGTACACTCTTCTCAATAAAGTATTTGCAAACATTGACGGCTGGATCTTACTGGAATAAGTTTTCTAAACTCAGTGGAAAAATCACTGTGTACGTCACACTACAGAGAAAAAGGGGGGGTGGGAGACGTACACACGGATAAATATAAGCTAACGCATATTTTGCTGTTTGAGAGATAACAGAACCAAATTCTGCACATGTTGTCGTATGTTACTGGCTGTAATATGGATTGTTTCAATTTCTTTGCCAAATAATTTGACCAGGATATTGTTGGATACTTCTAGAACACATTCTATCACATGAGGAACATTTTTTCTTTGGTTACTTCACTTATCACTTTCAAAATGTGATAGGTTATTCCTAGTTGTCAATTATCACTTTCAAAATGCGATAGGTTGTTCTTTGTAATTAGATAAACAAAACTCTACACCTAATATTCAATATCAGTCTTAGAACTCTCGAAACATACTTTATTTTCTTAGATGTATGGATATGATACATAGCTATTTTTATTTCACAAAAATTGAAATAAATTTTACAGTAACGCACTTTGAAAAATTTTGTACCACAGGAAGCTGTGCGGTAATATGTAGACAGTCTGCTCACCGTCTTATACGCAATGATTCATCTTACGTACTGAAAAGGAAAAAATGTGAGAAATGGAGAACTACATTTTACTAGCGCTTATACCGGAAACATATACCTTAATGTTGGCTCTAACCATCAATCAGTACATTAAGCCTTTTTGGTCTTCATGTAGCGCTTTTCTTTGAGCCTGATCCCACTGGTATGCCGTTTCGGCAATATCCTTCACTGACATTTCAGAACTACCGATACGCATATCATCCATCTTGTTCATTAGGTATGCAGTGAAGTAGCCTGCATCACATTGTAGTCTCATGAGTCCTGATACTTCCATTGTTAGCATAACACAACACTGGACAAACGCCATAAAAAGAAATTTTAACAGTAGTACGTGAACAAAATGCTCTCTTTGGGCTTCCCGTCTAAATGAGGTTTTTAAAACTTTCTTTCGGTATTTTTGTTCCACCATGTGTGCTTTTCTTTAATAAATCGTAATTGCGGACATCGTAAATCGGCTCACAGCCTCTTATACTCTATAAATGTCTTCTCTGAGGTCAGGAAATAATAAAATCTCGCCAACAAGGACAGAGTCGTGTAGAAAAGGGGCCATGTCACTGCGCGTTGGTTGAATTAAACATTGAAAATTGGAGACACAATATTTCTAACAATCTGATGGCAAAAGTGTGTCAATATTTTTACCAGTTTTAAGTACATCTCCGCTTAAACGTGGAAGATGGCTTTATCTGACATTCACCGTAGCTTCCCATAACTTGAAACAAGACACTTGCTACAGGATGTGTCGAGCCGCGATGCAGAAACTATGAGCATATTCGGATCTGTGAGACATAGCCCGTGAACAGAATGGTACATCTACAGCTATATGGCTACGTTGCGACGCACAGTTAAGTGGCTGACAGAGGGACCATCGATACGCCTTCACACTAACTCTCTGCGATGAACTTTCGAACTGTGCACGGGAAAAATGCAAACTTAAATCTTTTCGTCTGAGTTCTAATTTCTCGGATTTCTGTGACTATTTCGCGAGACGTACAGAGAGGAAGCAATACGTTGCTCAGCTCTGCTTGGAATGTAAGCTATCGGATTTTTATGAGTAAACCTCTCCGTGACGCAGAACGTCTCTCTTGTTACGAGCGGTTATGAAACAAACCCGTGACGAAACGCAGCTACACTGTTCTTTGGATCTTGTCTTTCTCCCCTGTTAATCCCGATCAGTAACCGCCGATACTGACGAACAACATTCAGTAATAATTCGAATCAGTGATTATCTAGACACTGTTTTCTCGGAGATTAGCCATACACGAGAGCTCGACAACACAGGCAGTGTTATAAGTGAGAGAGGCTGGGAACGCTATGTCCTCCTGTTATGTTATGCAGCACAAGAATGAAATGTGATTTATGTGAACAGATATACACATACACTACACATACACTACTGGCTACACCAAGAAGAAATGCACATGATAAACGGGTACTCATTGGGCAAAAATTTTATGCTAGAACTCACATGTGATTACATTTTCACTCAATTTGGGTGCATAGAACCTGAGAAATCTGTACCCAGAACAACCACCTCTGGCCGTAATAACGGCCTTGATACGCCTGGGCATTGAGTCAAACAGAACTTGGATGGCGTGTACAGGTACAGCTGCCCATGCAGCTTCAACACGATACCATAGTTCGTAGTGACTGGTGTATTGTGACGAGCCAGTTGCTCGGCCACCATTGACCAGACGTTTTCAGTTGGTGAGAGATCTGGAGAATGTGCTGGCCAGGGCAGCAGTCGAACATTTTCTGTATCCAGAAAGGCCCGTACAGGACCTACCACATGTAGTCGTGCATTATCCTGCTGAAATGTAGGGTTTCGCAGGGATCGAATGAAGGGTAGAGCCACGGGTCGTAACACATCTGAAATGTAACGTCCACTCGCTACGGTCGCAGGTTCGAGTACTGCCTCGGGCATGGATGTGTGTGATGTCCTTAGGTTAGTTAGGTTTAATTTGTTCTAAGTTCTAGGCGACTGATGACCTCAGAAGTTAAGTCGCATAGTGCTCAGAGCCATTTGAACCATTTTTTTTTAACGTCCACTGTTCAAAGTGCCTTCAACGATAACAAGAGGTGACCGAGACGTGTAACCAATGGCACCCCATACCATCATGCCGAGTGATGCGACAGTATGGCGATGATGAATACACGCTTCCAATGTGCGTTCACTGCGATGTCGTCAAACACGGTTGCGACCATCATGATGCTGTGAACAGAACCCGGATTCATCCGAAAAAATGACGTTTTGCCATTCGTGCACCCAGGTTCGTCTTTGAGTACACCATTGCATGGGCTCCTGTCTGTGATGCAGCGTCAAAGGCAACCGCAGCCATGGTCTCAAAGCTGATAGTCCATGCTGCTGCAAACGTCATCGAACTGTTCTTGCAGATGGTTGTTGTCTTGCAAACGTCCCCATCTGTTGACTCAGGGATCGAGACGTGGCTGCACGATCCGTTAGAGCCATGCGGATAAGATGCCTATCATCTCGACTGCTAGTGATATGAGGCCGTTGGGATCCAGCACGGCGTTCCGTATTACCCTCCTGAACTCACCGATTCCATATTCCGCTAACAGTCATTGGATCTCGATCAACGCGAGCAGCAATGTCGCGATACGATAAACCGCAATCGCGATAGGCTACAATCCGACCTTTATCAAAGTCGGGAACGTGATGGTACGCATTTCTCCTTCTTAGACGAGGCATCATGACAACGTTTCACCAGGCAACGCCGTTCAACTGCTGTCTGTGTATGAGAAATCGGTTGGAAACTTCCTCATGTCAGCACGTTGTAGGTGACGCCAATGCTCTGAAAAGCTAATCATTTGTATATCACAGGAATCTCTTCCTGTCGGTTAAATTTCGCGTCTGTAGCACGTCATCTTCGTGGTGTAGCAATTTTAATGGCCAGTAGTGTAGTATAAATCTGTGCAACACATTCCCAAAACACTTTAGCAAATGCGACACAATACCTGATCATTATGTGAGATGTCTGCAGAGGGTCGTAGTAATACCAGGCAGACGAACTGTGCTATAAATACATGAGACAAGATGTCAGAGATAGGATCCTTTGTTGCTCTGAGATTATACAGTTTATTCTAATGGCACACTAACTTGAACGACATCTACATCTACAGTCTGCTGACTACTGTGAAACGCGCGGCAGAGGGTTATTAGGGCTGTTTCGCGTTCCATTCATGTATGGAGCGCGAGAAGAACGAGTTTTTGAATGCCAATGTGTGTGCTGTAATTAATCTAATCTTGTTCTCAGGACACCTAAATGTCCGATTCGTAATTGATTTTAGTATATTCCTTAAATCATCATTTAATCCAGTTCCTGAAACTTCGTAAGGAAGCTTTTTCGGGGTCATTTACGCCTGTTACCAAGAGCCTGAGAGTTCAGTTTCTCTAAAATCTCTGTGACACCCTCCCAGGGACCTAACAAACCTGTGACCATTCGTTCTACCCTTCTCCGCATACATTGAATATCCCCTGCTAGTCCTATTTGCTACGGGTCCCACACAACTGGCCAATATTTTAGGATGTATCGCAAAAGTGATTTGTAAATAATCTGCCTCCTAGACTGGTTGCATTTCTGCAGTATTCTGCCAATAAACAGAAATCTTCCAATTGCTTCACCAACGACAGTCTATGTGATCATTCCATTTTATCTCCCTATAAAGACTTACACCCAGAAAGTGACTGGATTCACCGATCCTAACGCTGACTGATTGACATTATAATCGTAACATACTACGTTTTTCCGTTCTATAAAGTTCACGATTTTATATTTTTGGTCTTAAATCAAGCTGCCAATCTCCGCACCACTGTGAAATGTTATCAAAGTGTGAACGAATATTTTCGCAGCTTCTTTCATACTGTACATCATTACTGCATAGTCTGCAAAAAGGCTGAGGTTAATATTTATATTGTCCGCAAGGCCATTAATGTAAAACATGAACAGCGACGGTCTCAACACGCGACCCTGGGGCACTCCCAGAATTATTACTAGATCTGTTGATGACTCTCCATCCGAGATATCTCGCTGCGTCCTCCTACCGACAGTCCAGTCAAAAATTTCGCCTGATATCTCTTACGATCGTATTTTTGGTAATGAGTGTCGATGTAGTACTGAGTGGAATCCATTTCTGAAGCATGACTTCCAGAATGTCATGCGACAAAGGTACGGGTTGAGTTTCACAGGATCTATGTTTTCGTAGTGCAGGGTGGTGGGCATGAAGGTCATTCTGCTCAGAATATGTTCTAAGATTTTACAACAAATAGACGTGAAGGAAATCGAACGGCAGTTTTATGAATCACGTTTGGTACCCTTCATGTCGGCAGGTGTGGCCTGTGTTTCCTTCCAAATAGTGGGTACGGTTATTGTTCGACGGTTTATATGGGCTATAGTTAATACAGGCGCTAACTCATCAGCAATTCAATACAGAATCTGACAGGGATTCCGTCTGGCCATGGAGCTTTGCTCTATTTTCAGAGTTTCGGCTGCTTTTCAATGCCACCTTCACTAATCTCTATTCCTGTCGTTTGCTTTGTGAAGGAGCATTTGAAAACAGAATCAAGCATTTCTGGTTTTGTTTAGCTACATTCAATTTTAGTTCCTGTCTCAAACGTGAGCGACAGATTTTACATACGACTAAAATTTCTTTCGGTTTTGTGAAAGATCTTTCTACTATATTCTGCTATAGTAGCCATTTAAGGCGTCACACTTTCATATATTCATAGCCAAGCGCATTTTATTCAGAATCCCTCTACGTATAGCCCAGGATTTGTTTTAAATCTAATACTTAGTAGTATCTGATCTTTAGAAGTTTTTTTACAGTGTCTGGATAACATGGAAGGTCCCTCCATCATGTAGCCACAGTTCCTATAAATGCTGCAATTCTGTGCTAAAGTTTTCAAGTTCTTCATTGAGATATGACACTGCTGCAGCTCCTTTATCCAGTTTATTGAAAGTATAACACTTTCTTTATAGCTGAACCCGTGGTTTAGGGGGTAGCGTCTTCAATTAGTAATCAAAACGTCCTCGGTCCCACGCCGGAACGCTGCCACTGATTAATGTTTGAATAAAGACCTTCAGCATAAGAAGTCAATCTCGTTCTGCTAACGGTCTTCTGAAAGAGGGCGAAGCAGTGGACAGAGTTTCAGGTCATTCCCTTGCATTTGGGCTGGGAAACTGCCCCTAAAGGCGGAAAAAACAGCAATGAACAACGGCTTGAGGATGCAGAAGGCAATGAAAACCACTGCATTAATGACACATAGTGTGCGTCCACAGACTACTTAGACTGTAATTCAAAAAAGAGTCGTAATGATCACTCCACTGGCAAAAGACTCTGGACTATCCCCCATTTGGATCTCCAGGTGTGGACTGCAAAGGGGCAGGTGACCATGAGAAAAAGACTGGATTCCCAACGAAAGGCTAACGCTCTATGAGCCGGTGGTGGAACGTCAATACTTTGTACGTGGTAGTGAAGCGAGATAATCTGAAAAGAGAAATGCAGAGGCTCAATCAAGATATCGTCAGTGTCAGTAAAGTGAAATGGAAAGAAGACTAGGAATTCTGGTCAGATGAGTACAGGATAACAGCAGCACAGCAGAAAATGCTATAACCGGAGTAGGTTTCGTTGTAGATAAGATGGTGGGGTAAAGAGTGAGATGCTGTGAAGATGTGCAAGATTTCAGTTAAATAACATCATGGACAGACAGATATTCCGAAATCAGAATCTGTATCGTAAAGTGCACCCAGTAGCAAATAAAGACACAGCTTATAATTTAGTAGTGATGAAGAGTAGGTTGAAGTTTAACAGACTACTCAGGAAGAATCACTGCTCACAAAAATCGGATACGAAAGTAATAAGGAGTGAAGAAATGAGCTTGAAGCTCTCTGGGCTGTAGACCTGCAATAGAATAGCTCGGTAGGCAGTTCAGTTGACGAGGAATGGACATCTCTAAAAAGATTACTGACAGACGTTGCAAAGAAAAGTATACGTACAAAGAAGAACCTTCCTAGAAACTGAGTAACATAAGAAATACTTCAGTCGATCAATGAAAGAAGGAAGTACAAAATTCTGCAGGGAAATTCAGGAATACAGAAGCACAGGTAACTTAGGTGTGAAATAAATAGGAAGTGCAGGGAAGCTAAGGTGAAATGGCTGCAATAAAAATTTGAAGAAATCGAAAAAGAAGTGATTATCGGAAGTTCTAACTCACCACATAGGAAATTCAAGACAACCTTCGGAGAAATTAAAAGCAAGTACGTTAACATTAAGAGTGCGACAGGAATTCGACTATTAAATGCAGAGGAGAGAGCCGATAGGTGGAAAGAGGACATTGAAGGCCTCTATGAGAAGGAATACTTGTCTGCTAACGTGACAAAAGAAGAAGCAGGATTTGATATAAAAGAGTCAGGGGATCCAGTAATAGAATCAGAATTTGAAAGAGCTTCGGAAGACGTAAGGCCGAGTAAGGCAGAAGTGATAAATAATATTCCACCCGAATTTTTAAAACCATGGCGGGGTGTGGCTACAAAAAGACTATTCACAATGGTGTGTGGAATGTATGAGGCTGGCGACGTAATATAAAACTTTCGGAAAAAAATGTCATCCACACAATTCTGAAGATTGAAAGAGCTGACAAGTGCGAGAATTATCGCACAATCAGCTGAGCACCTCATACATCCAAGTTGTGCCAATAATAATACACAGAACAATGGAAAATAAAAATTTTTGTGTTTTGTATGAAGATTAGTGTGACTTTGCGAAAAGGTTAAGCCACCAGAGAGGCAATTATGAGGTTTCGGTTGATGATGGAAGGAAGACTAAAGAAAAGTCAAGACACATTCATACTATTCGTCGACCTGGAAAAAGCGTTCGACAATGCCAAATGGTGCAAGACATTCGTAATCCTGAGAAAAAATAGGGATAGGCTATAGAAAAAGACGGGTAATATACAGTAAAAAAAACCAAGACGGAACAGCAAGAGTGGAAGACCAAGAACGAAGTGCTCGGATTAAAAAGGGTATAGCAAAGGGATCTAGTCCTTCACCACTACTGTTCAATGTGTACATCGAAGCAGCAATGACGGAAATAAAAGAAAGGTTCAAGAGTGGGATTAAAAGTCAAGGTGAAAAAATACCAGTGATAAAACTTGTTCAAAAAATGTTCAAATGTGTGTGAATTCCGAAGGGACCAAACCGCTGAAGTCATCGCACCCTAGACTTACACACTACGTAAACTAACTTATGCTAAGAACAACACACAGGCCGAAGTGGCCGTGCGGTTAAAGGGGCTGCAGTCTGGAACCGCAAGACCGCTACGGTCGCAGGTTCGAATCCTGCCTCGGGCATGGATGTTTGTGATGTCCTGAGGCTAGTTAGGTTTAACTTGTTCTAAGTCCTAGGGGACTAATGACCTCAGCAGTTGAGTCCCATAGTGCTCAGAGCCAACAACAAACGCACACACACACACACACACACACACACACACACACACACACACACACACACACACCAATGCCCGAGGGATGACTCGAACCTCTGGAGGGAGGGGCCACGCAATCTGAAATATGGCATCTCAAACCATTATGACTGGGGTTCTGAACTACCTGTTCTAGATAGTTTCCAGAGAAGGTATTTAGTAATGTTTCACAGCATATCTTGTCACATCCAACACTAACAAAAGTGTAACTGTCACCGTCGGTAGTTCTACGATTAAAGTCTCATCTAATGATTACACAGTGATTGGATAATTTACGTACGAACGAACTCAATGTTTCTCCAAATTCTTCGGTTAATCAAGAGGTGATTTTGGTGGTCGATAGAACGATCCAATTATAATTTTACACCCATCCATGTTACTGCATCTTACTCAATGTCCTATGCAGCTTCAATTTCTATCTCGGTGGATTTGAATTTTTCTACTGCGAAAAGTACTCCACTTCGATTTCCAGTTAGCCTATCCTTTAGATATATGCGCAAATTTTCCTCAGAAATGTGACTGCGGCGTTCTTTAGGTTGTTTGGGATTGTGTGGGATTTAGTACACGCAACAAGTACTGCAATAACGCTGTATTATTGGTGTAGATATTGTTCAACTCAGTGAGTCGTCCCTGTCTATGAAACCACTTATCTGGGATAAAAACTTACCTACTGTTACTTTTGAATGCATTATGGGAGCAGCAGTGATCAATGTCTTGTAAATAATTACTATTAAAAACAGTCTTGATCACGACTTATTTTACAAGGTGACCGGTTTCGACCACTACTGTGGTCATCTTCAGACCATTGAGTAGGAACCCCTTTCTGTTGGAGAATCTCCAACAGAAAGGGGTTCCTACTCAGTGGTCTGAAGATGACCACAGTAGCGGTCGAAACCGGTCACCTTGTAAAATAAATCGTGATCAAGACTGTTTTTAATAGTAATTATTTACCTACTGTTAGTTCGAGTAACCTCCGCCTTGGTAGCTGTCCGGATTGCTAACTGAAGGGGACCGGACTCGATTCTCGGCCGGGTTGGAGATATTGTCCGCTCGGGGACCAGGTGCTGTGTTGTCCTCACTTTCCTATCGTCTTAATTGATGTGGTTGTATGGGCACTTCCTGAAAGCCAATAAACTAAAAAATTTAGAAATTTCCCACGCTCTCTTAGGCGAATGCAAGACTATTCCAGGAATTCCGCCTTAGAAAATACGGTATACAATCAGTTGAAACTCGGAAGACATGCCAGCGCGTTACTGATGAATCGATTTACGCTGCAAAAAGTAGTTCCAATTTTGTCCACCAGATGCAAATCTGGCACTGTACAGCATCTTATTGACGTCTCCGGTGCTCATACTGAACGAACTGTGTGGGCAGCGGTTAATAATACACTACTGGCCATTAAAATTGCTACACCACGAAGATGACGTGCTACAGACGCGAAATTTAAACGACAGGAAGAAGATGCTGTGATATGCAAATGATTAGCTGAAAGGTCTCTGTTGGATTCCTTTCATGTTTAATTTCTTAAATCTGTTGTCATTTATGGAGTAAATTTCTCTCCTAAATTTACTGTGGCGTTTCTGACTATCTGGGAGGAGACTGAGTAGTGGAACGTGTTACTTTTACACATAAACAAGAACGATCTGTCACACTACTACACTTTAAAACACAGTTTATATGTAATTCATGTCACACAGTCTCATACGGAACCTACATCCGCTTTCTTTTATATACTGTATATTATAAGATACTGTCATCCCCCATCCCTTCTGTGTGAGAGTATGAATGAGCAAATGTATTTGTAGTTGCATGCTTGAGGGTAGCAGACAAGCCTGTCTGCTAGAGAACAGTAGGACCAACGTCGGAACAGGTAGCTACGCTTCCTAAAAGCAAAGAGGTTTCTATCCTTAGTATGGTTCTGTCCGTCCGTTGTCATGTTGGTATAGGAAGCTGCCCCTCTGGCCACTTCCGTTTGTCTTTGTGAGCCACCCTCAGGAAGCACGCTCGGCAGTAAGTAGTTGCTGTGGGACCGTGGCGAGCGTCTGAAGTGGTAAGATCTCCGGCTAAGCGCGTGTCTGCTAAGTCCGTAGGACAATGGATTTCTTAAGTTCAGCCTAACTGAAAACTTAATACCTTGATTTCAGATTTAGCTCTAAAATATCTAATGCTATCTTAAATTGCAGCGGAGTGTAATTCTCGTGTGAAGTTCAGATTATTTTGCGGTAGATGCTTTGTCATTACTTTGTGAGTAAAGTGGAACCACGTGTTGATCAGTAACTCTAACTAAGTTTATCAATCTTAAATGTGAATGCTTGTGTGATTATAACGTCTCGTCTTGACAATATTTTACAATATAGCAACTTTTCTTTATGCTTTTCTTTATGTTCAACCCACGTGGAGTGTACTTTGCGAGACCAGTACCCCGTGCTTATATAACTGTTTGACCCATCAGGTTAATAGTAAGACGTTAGTAACCAGTTCAAGGTTTTTCTTTTGTCAATTGCTTTTCGATCGAATTTATTTTAATTATCAAAATTACTGTGGAGTTATACGCTTTCTGTAAACCAAGTTGACCACGTGGAGCATGTGGTGTAATCATCAAAGTAGCCTTCAGCTATTCTTTTTGGGAAGATTTCACAAAGAGTTAATATGAATTTAGTATACCAGTGTGTGGTAATTACATGACGGACAGGATTGTGTTACGAACGTAATTTCTTTGGGTGAAAACTGAATCTGTTGGTTGTGGTTAATTTCTTCTTGCTTATGTTTCAACGTTCTTTGGGTGTTGTTTTGTGAATGCAGGGTTGGATGCAGTCTCCCAATCTTGGCTCCATATTTGATGTGTTCCGTAAGATTAAAATCTCACATTTTTACAATCCTTAAACAAGGCACCAGCTCAGTTATAACTCACGTATAATATGCTGAAATTTCAATGAACAATCTTAAAATAAATTTCCAAATATAAACTGATTTCTTTCTTTTTATTTAAATTCTCCTTTTTATATATAGATATATTACCGGTTGTTGTATGACTGTAAAAGATTATAATCAATGTTAGTCTGATTGGTAATGTGGTAAACCTAGACTAGTTACCTGGTGAAACAGTTGCGCAGTAATGCACGGTTAACTTCTCCCCAGACAGCTCACAGCTTTTAACCCGCTTTTATTCTACTATTAGCACCCGATTTCAGCATAGCAAATTCACGTAGCTTTTCAGAGCATTCAAACAAGGTTGGCGCCGGTGGCGACACCTACAACGTGCTAACATGAGGAACGTTTCCAACCGATTTCTTATACACAAACAGCAGTTGGCCGGCGCTGCCTGATGAAACGTTGTTGTGATGCCTCGTGTAAGGAGGAGAAATGCGTACCATCACGTTTCCGACTTTGATAAAGGTCGGATTGTAGCCTATCGCATTGCGGTTTATCGTGTCGCGACATTGCTGCTCGCGTTGGTCGAGATCCAGTGACTGTCAGCAGAATATGGAATCGGTGGGCTCAGGAGGACAATACGGAACGCCGTGCTGGATCCCAATGGCCTCGTATCACTAGCAGACGAGATAACAGGCATCTTATCGGCGGGGCTGTGACGGATCGTGCAGCCACGTCTCGATCCCTGAGTCAACAGATGGGGACGTTTGCAAGACAACAACCATCTGCAGTTCGACGACGTTTGCAGCATCACGGACTATCAGCTCGGAGACCATGGCTGCGGTTACTCTTGACGCTGCATCACAGACAGGAGTGTCTACGATGGTGTACTCAACGACGAACTTGGGTGCACGAATGGCAAAACGTCATTTTTTCGGATGAATCCAGGTTCTCTTTACAGCATCATGATTGTCGCATCCGTGTTTGGCGACATCGCAGTGAACGCACATTGGGAGCGCGTATTCGTCATCGCCATACTGGCGTATCACCCGGCGTGATGGTATGGGGTGCCTTTGGTTACACGTCTCGGGCACCTCTTGTTCGCATTGACGGCACTTTGAACAGTGGACGTTACTTTTCAGATGTGCTACGACCCGTGGCTCTAGCCTTCATTCTATCCCTGCGAAACCCTACATTTCAGCAGGATAATGCACGACCGCGTGTTGCAGGTCTTGTACGGGCCTTTCTGGATACAGAAAATGTTCGACTGCTGCCCTGTCCAGCACATTCTTCAGATTTCTCACCAATTTAAAACGTATGGTCAATGTTGGCCGAGCAACTGGCTCGTCATAATACGCCAGTCACTACTCTTGATGAACTGTGGTATCGTGTTGAAGCTGCATGGGCAGCTGTACCTGTACACGCCATCCAAGCTCTGTTTGACTCAATGCCCAGGCGTACCAAGGCAGTTATTATGGCCATATGTGGTAGTTCTGGCTACTGATTTCTCAGGATCTATGCACCCAAATTGCGTTTAAATGTAATCACATGTCAGTTCTAGTATAATTTATTTGTCCAATGAAAACCCGTTTATCATGTGCATTTCTTCTTGGTGTAGCAATTTTAATGGCCAGTAGTGTAAAATCAAGGTCATGTCCACTTGTTTGATCTTTCTCGCCCACGTCCCGTTCCTAGTCCATTACATATGGAAACCTTTCTACAGTGGTTTCTTTCATTCACGGCACCAAATTGCACCTGGTGGCCAAAAGCGAAACATTTTTTATTTTTAATTTTTAGCACATATTGATTCCTCATTAACACCTTAGAATATCTACCAAGTTTCGCTGTCATACGATAATTAAGACCACACTGGACCTCTATAACTAGTTACGCTCTAATTGCAGACACCCAGTATAATTTTGCAGAACATTGGCCGATAGTATGCTTTTTGATCCTACGAACAATCTCTTCTTTGAAGAGGAAATGGAAGTCTTGATGATGTCAAAAATAAATGCTTTCTGTTGTTTGTTCACAATTTGTCGTCATACGTTCCGTAAGTTTTCCTTCCAAACGTATTTTAAGAGTATTTTCTTTGGACCTGAGAACCACTTTCGTCATAATGTACTTGCAATTGCTAAGCTACTCTTTAATGAGTTCGACAAACAAAGAGCAAAAAGGAAGTAAGGCTAATGTTTTACGTCCTGTTAAAATTCAGACGAGGCAGTAATTTGGAGAGTTTTGATGTTGGTATATCCTTAATTAAAGACGCCAGACATACGTTGCATACCTACAATATCCGGTATTCAAACTCATAAATCGTGCTACACTGCAAAATCTCCATATTTATTGCGTTATTTTAATTAAGAGGAAAACATGTACGTGACGTCGTTGTTCTTAGCTCAGTGCATCAACCGCAATATTATTCCTGCGTCGTTAAAGATTTTAGAGGTGCAGACTATTGCTTCTTTAACGGGATAACAATACATACAGGTGAAACGAGGAACTAGACTGTCTATGGAAACGGTCCTGAGTTAACAGTATAATACAGCTAGTTAATGGAATGATGCATAAATTGTTGTATTAAGCTGCATTTCCTGTGCGTGTGTCCTGTTCAAGTAGAAAGTAATATTTATGTTATCCACATGTAGTTTAAGAAATGTCATCAGACTGATTAGATTTATTCACTTAAAGATAACAGGTTTGGCAAACAATTTGAGTGTGGTCTATTCCTGTTCGTAAATACACTGACGTACACTGAACGTGTTACACCATGAACTCCTTAACCAAATGCCAAGAAACCTGTACTCCAGTATGTCATATATGTGGAATATATCACTTGCAGTCTCGTACTTATTCGTGTTTATTGGAGTAGAGAAAGAAATAATTCTTACGAACTAAGATCGGTTATGTTACAGTTATTGGCTGTGCCTAACGTTACTGGAATCCATCAGGCAGAGATCAGAGAACAGCGTTTACAGAGGGCGCAGACGTGTGGTTTTTTGCTGTTTTTCTGACTGTGAGGAAAGTTGAATAGTTGGCATGAGGGACACGGAGTATCATACCCACAGATCGCACAAGCAGATGACTGTAGTGAAATGGCTAGAGAATTGTGACGAGGTGGTCCGCAGCTCGTGGTCGTGCGGTAGCGTTCTCGCTTCCCGCGCCCGGGTTCCCGGGTTCGATTCCCGGCGGGGTCAGGGATCTTCTCTGCCTCGTGATGACTGGGTGTTGTGTGATGTCCTTAGGTTAGTTAGGTTTAAGTAGTTCTAAGTTCTAGGGGACTGATGACCATAGATGTTAAGTCCCATAGTGCTCAGAGCCATTTGAACCATTTTTTTGTGACGAGGTGGACTGAAGAGAAGAGTGTGTCAAGAGAGTAGATTTGAGTCCTTACGGAAAAACAGTATCGTAGGACTGTTCAACTGCCCCAGACGACAGTAGACATCCAGGCTGAGGCAATGAACTGTCGAGAAAAGATTACTCGAGCTGCCTTGTGTCATTTACTGCTGACTCGACACCACATACTATAGAGATTTGCTTGCTATAAAGTCAAATTCAACTCGCCCGCCCGGCTAGCCGCGCAGTCTAAGGAGCTGCGTCCCGAGCGAGAAGGCGTACCGGTACGGCGTGCCGGACAGCCTGTGGATGGGTGCTAAGGCGGTTTCCCATCTACCTCAGTTACACTTTGTCGGCGATTGCTGTTCAAACACTGTCTTCACATACGCGTACCCCATAATTACTCTACCATACAAACATTTGTGGTTACACTCGTTTGGTATGAGACGTTCCCAGGGGGGAGGGGATCCACTGGGGGCCGAACCGCACAATAACCCTGGGTTCGGTGTGGGGTGGGTGGACTGCTGTGGCCTGTTGTGTGGTTGTGAACCACTAAGGTCTGCCACGGGACGAAGTCTCTCTGTCGTTTCTAGGTCCCCAGATTAAATACACAATACACAATACAGATTAAACTACGACATTTAGTGACATTCTGTTTTATGTTCAGAACGAGTGTCGTTCCGGTTTATAGCGGTCAGATCGTTGCCAACGTATCCGTAGACGACGTGGTGAAACGACACAGGGAGTGGCGATTCTCGAGAACCATCACTCCCCAAATCCTGGGGTTACGTGTGGAGAGCTATTTGATGTGACAACAGGACAAATGGTTCAAATGGCTCTGAGCACTATGGGACTTAACATCTGAGGTCATCAGTCCCCTAGAACTTAGAACTACTTAAACCTAACTAACTTAAGGACATCACACACATCCATGCCCGAGGCAGGATTCGAACCTGCGACCGTAGCGGTCGCGCGATTCCATACTGTAACGCCTAGAACCGCTCAGTCACACCGGCCGGCACAACAGTACATGAACGATGAACAGTATCCAATATTTGGCATCGGTAGTTAATCAGGTTGTCAGAACCTCTACGTTCAGGATATCAAAAGCCACATTCCAGCAAGATAATGCAAGACCCCATACCGTAGATAATGTGCATTTTGAGAAATGAACGGATACTATACTGGTTCGTCTGGAACACTGATTCATCACTCACAGATCATGTCCGAGATGCGATGGGAAGACGTTTAGTTTCGTACCAGCTTCCACACGCCAATCTTCATGCATTAACAAAACGTGTATTTCAGGCTTGGAAGGAAATTCCTGAAGATGACATTCAGAGGATACTTACTTCCACACATAGTAAATACAGGAGTGTCTTTGTTCCCGTGCGGTGGTGGAGGGGGTGGAGTGACGATCATACTGATATTGATGGTCGACATCCGTTCCGGAAAGAATTATTATGTCCTTTATGTGGATATAGAACTGGTGCTTCGTGACTTGTGTTATGAAGATGTCTACAAAGTTTGATAAATGTGTAACTGGAGCTTCGTGGTCTGACTCTATACTTTTCCCTGCAAAACAAAATGTCTCTCCTGAACTGACCGATTATTGTTGTCCTTATACCTTGAAATTAATAATAGGTAGATAGTTGCGGCCGTTAAAGTTTAAAAAAGATTTGTTTCCTGGGTAGCTCTTCTCTTCTAAAAGCTATACCATGTTATTTTAAGCGAGGCAGTGGATAAGATAGTGCCTGAAATTTGGGAGAATCATATTTCAAATAACCAGGAATCTTAATAAAGGTTTTTTGTAGCTTCCATAAGTCACTCAAGAGGAGTACCTAGAGGTTTTCTCTAGAAGTAACAGTGAAAATTTGTTCCTGCTTCATGACAGTTCTGAGCCTGAGCTATCTCTCTAATGATGTCATTGTCGACGGAATGTTAAACCCTAATCTTCCTCCGCTCGTTTTAAGTGACCTAAACGTAATTTTCGTTTAAAGCCGTTTTTTACAGTAATATATTCCTTCATCAATTGACTTTCCGAAATGTGGCTAGCTTCTGTTAACTATCGACTTGTTTAAAAACTAATCTGTCATGCAATAAACTGTCGCAAAGCAGAGTGGTGAATCCACTTGGCACTGGTTTAAGATTACTTCACACTTCCTGCCTATGGATATCTTCAGCGTGGGTCTTGGCTTTTGCTTGGGAGAGCAGGACAATGCATGTGGTGAGCCAGAGAGTGCACTAGCCTCGCACTGTCGGGTTTGTCCCCAGTTGGTGGATAGGATACGGCCTGCTGCTTGTCGAAGGGTAGTACGTGATCTCTGGCACTGCCTCCATACTCTGACGTCCAGCAGGCAAACATTCTGTGCCGAGAATGGGTCTGCACCATCGGCATCCGACATTCAGAACTGTAGGACACCTTCTGCTTAAAAGACACGTAGCCACACGGATTAAGGTCCCAGGGTGAACAGATCTCTCTTAAGGGCAAGCTGATCTCAGCAGTGAGTCCGCTTGGACCCTACGTCCACACTCTATACGGATGATTCCTTGGCGGTATCGATTCCGTTCTATTCTCTGCTGGAACTGGTCACTTACTTTCTAGCTACTGCCCGATAATAACTGTTGATCTGTGCCCCATCAGAGACAATCGAAGTAAATTCGAAGTAATATCAGATGTAAGAAATAAATGAAAATTTACTGTGTTCTTAATCATGACTTGTACTACTCAGACAGTACACAGTCACAATTACGCAGTGGCATGTGCTTAGTTGCCGCTTCGGATGTCAAGCAGCTATTTTTCGTTTGTAATTAACAGTTAATCCAACCACTTCGGCGCTTTCTCAGGGCATCTCGGTTGTGCTTTTAAGGGAAATGGATTACCTCGCGGAAGGCAAGCTGAACTTATACATTATTCAAATACCAGAAGTATCGGACTGTGCGTCGGACTTCTTGAGCAAACTCTCGCTCCATTTCGACCACCGACAAATGAGAGTACAATCGACCGATCAAACGGGGTATACTCTATTTCATCACATTGTACGTCTAAAATCGTTAAACTTGAAACTACATAGTACAAATAGGAAGAAGAAATTCAATTTATTTCGACATCTATCTCACTTAAAATGAATATCTGTTGGTGAGAAATACACAAATACATTAATAACTGCGTCTGCAAACGTATTTGTTTATTTCGTGGTCATCGTCCTTACAGCAATTTATACCAGTGTTACCTGCATTTCCTACTCAAAACAAATGTAGGTTGAAAAATGATTTTGTACGCTTCGCATGTATTTTGCAAAGACTGCCCTTACGACCACGATTCCCACGGTCTTCTTCCGTACTCTCTAGGACACAACGGAAAGCGCTGCGAAGTAATCGCACAAAGCGATATCACGCAAGGGTCTCTGAATTCACTCCTACTGGGGTAAACAGAAGAGTTGCATCGATTGCCGATAATTACTGTTGCAATCAGCGAAGGGCAGAGTATTGGCATCAATAGTACTGGAGCTGTGAGAAAAGAATGAGAAGAAAAGTAGCCAGCCTTGGAGTTCCCGAAGGTATCGTCTCAAAGTGCAGCAGCATTGACTCACGGAAATTCGCTTCGCTGGAAGCCTAAATGAAGATGACTGAGCGGAAAACTGAATGGCATTTACAGGGGCGCAGGGAAAGCTCCGACAGGGCTATTTCTACTGCACTATCTCACGGGTTATTTGGAAGCCGCGAAATTTGGTTCTCAACTCTCAAAACTCTGAAGTCGTATTACTTTGACGTTCGATCTATCTGCGAAAGTAAATATAAACTAGTGCTGACGAATTACATGAGAAATGGGGTAATGGCGAGAACTGAAACTGAAATGGTATAATAATGTATGGGGGACAGAAACCTAGTAACTTTTGACACCTGTGTGTTATGGTAACATTTCACAACATCATACTTCCAACAGAAACACAGAGCTTCTCCAGGTGAATAAGCCATATCGACTAGTTCTCCGTTAAACTATTACGCTCTTTTCTTACGGAATAAAGGACGGCAGAGTGGCCTAAGTCAAACAACTAAAACTTCTTGATATCAATCGTATGAACTTATCCTATGCATAATGCGCTCGTCCTTGTTCCATGAATGACAACTTTTTACTTCCAATATGACAATTGCTCCAGTGCAAATTAGTCGTGGGCATCAAGTAGTCTGGAACCGCTCGATCGCTACGGTCGCAGGTTCGAATCCCGCCTCGGGCATGGATGTGTGTGATGTCCTTAGGTTAGTTAGGTTTAAGCAGTTCTAAGTTATAGGGGACTGATGACCTCAGATGTACCCCCCAAGGGTACAATAACTTATAAAGACTGCTTAATGCGAAGCCATTGCCTAACTTCTATTGTCAGTCTGAGATAAAGTTTGATAAAGGAAATGCTGTACTCGTCTCAGCAAAATATCGGACAGTAATTCCCAGAGTGCTTCAGACAATTTACTCTCTGAATTAACAGCTGACATACTGTAAAGCGTTAAATACGAACATTTAGGTTACAATTTTTCTTTACCATTCTGAATATCAATTAAAAATTCAAATTATTCTCACCAAGAACATCTACTATTCGTCTCGCTGTGCATTTAAGAGAATTACACATCCATCATCAGGTAGGTTTATTTCAGTTAACAGGCACAGGCGATGTAGGGTGCCCATAAATGAAGTTCCAGTTCCAAATGGCGCTGTAAGCGTCATAATGTGTACAGCAATAGACGTGTAAACACGGCTGTTACACAGTCTGTCTCCACGAACGATCGCGCGCTGCTGGAAAAGATCTTCTACGAGAACAGTGACTGTGCGCCAGTAACCATGGAGAAGTTCCAGACACTCAAGATACGTAAAAAAGGCACTGGTCCGATTTTTGCTGAGTGTCTGGAGAAAATATTTACAAAATTCGAAAAGACAGCTTCTTTTGAATGCAATGTGGTCGAAGGAGGAAAGCAGTTGATCCACGTCCATCGAAGATGAGGCCACGACATTCCAGGACAGATGCCAACGTGCAGCGCACGGGCAATTGCCAAAACGTTGGACGTGCCTGCGAGCCCGGTCCATAAAAACCTACGAAATATCCTGCGTTTCTATCCACACAAAACCAACAATGTTCAGGAGTTGGTCCCTGCTGACCTGTCAACAAGACAAACGTTCGCCATGGAATTTCTCGCTCGCGTGGAAGTGGACAATGAATGGTCATGGAACATTCTGTGGATAGACAGTCTATTTCTATCTCCAAGGACTTGTCAATACGCAGAAATTCAGAATAGGGACAACGGATAATCCGGACGCACATCAACTGGTACCACTTCATTCTGCAATGACGACTGTGTGCTGCGAGTTGTCGGCATGATTTATCTCACGCCCGTATTTTACGAGATCTGTCCTACAAGTCCTGTTACCTGTACCGTCACTGGTAAATACTATAACGGTCTTTGGCGTACCAACCTCATTCCAACCCTTCAAGAGCGTGGTTGTATGGGTAGGATCACTTTTGTGCTAGATAGCTCTACTCCGCATATTGCTCAGCCATTGAAGCGGGTACTGCAGAGGCATTTCGGAAATGCTAGATGTATCGGCGTCATTTCCCTACAGCCTGGCTGCCAAGATTACCTGATCTTAACCCTTGTGAATTCTGGCTGAGTGGTTACCTGGAAGCTGTTGTGTTCAGTTCTCCAGTTACGAACCTAGTGAACTGAAGGCAAGCATTGCGCAACGCCCACTGAACATGAATCCGAGACATACAGACCCGTTGTGGAACATGCTCTTTCTCAATCTGAGTTTGTGACAGAAAACGGTGCAATATTGAAAATGTCTTGCGCTGGTCTCATGGCAGTTGCAAAACAAACTAATTTTACTTTTTGTGCCGATTTTGGCCCCAGGACCACCAAAACGGATGTCATTTTTCTTCTTATGCGGTTTTTCACCTCAACACACTTAAGAATCGATTTTTCGAATCTGTTGTGGTAAGAAGTTGCGGTGTCGGATGAGCTTGCGTAGTAAATAGTGCTGCAACTGTTGACTGCCGAACTTGTACAGTCGTGCATATTGAACATCACAAACGGTGTAACGTGCAGTCAAACAATAGCCACCGTATTGCAATCCACGCGTCATTTGTAGCCAACTACATTCACGTTAAAACACTTACAGTGCCGTCTATTCATAATGTTTCCGTTAAATCCTTCCTGTTCCGACATTTACCCATGCATTTATAATATGATTTTCAAATTTGGCATCATTCTTAGCAGTGGTTCTCCTTCTACAGCGTTTTGAAACAGAAATTTTAGTTACGGACACCCTGTGTATCTAAGTGTTGCTGTGGAAAATTTTTTGCTACTGCCTGGCAGCAGAGAACAAATAATATTTCAGTATTTGGCTCTATGTTGAGTGGATTAATTTTTGTGCAGGGTGAGTCAGATTATACTGGCCAGCAACATATTACGCCACCATAAGATGGAGAATCCAGTTTACATCATTCATCCTGAGTGCGGATGGTGTGAGTTATGTTATCTTAAGCTGCATGAAGTATATTCCAGGCCAATTTTATTTTCCCAATACGTGAACTGATCATCAGTTACAACAAATTACCTACAAATGGTCAAAGAAAGCTTATCCAGTCGTTAAATCACATACCGATTATATAAACTGAAAATAATACGTTGATAGCTAACATCTACAAAGAATGTATGAAGTAACAATGCTGCCAAATGTAGCAGACATATTCAACGTATTTATTTATTATTAATATTTTTATCTTAAGTATTGTATTGTACTCTGTTGTAATGAACTGGGGAGCTAGAAGCGACGGAGAGGCTTCGTCCCCGACGTAGTCCACAGTGGTACACAACCCCACAACAGGCTATAGCGGTGGAGGCAGCAGGGTTTCGAGACAGCATGGCTCAATGTTTCTGCAGGCGACTTCCAACGACTTGTTGAGTCCATGATACGTCGAGACGCTGCACTGATCTGAGCAAAAGGATGTCCGACACAATATTACGAAGTATCCCCTGACTTTCGTCACCTCAGTGTACGTTTATCCTGGCGTGAGAAAAGGCGGTCAGCGCCTTTAGGGGAAGATTTTTGTGGTTGCCTACGGAACTGTGATTGAACGCCGATATGTACCTCTTCGCTCGAAGGAAATGGACGGCCACGAAAGTCTGTCCACCGGGCTTAAAAAATATGGAAATCGTATGGGGAGAGATCGGGGCTGTATGGAGGACGTGTTGGGGCTTCCCACCGAAACTTCTGCAACGTAGTCGAAACAATAGGCGCACCAGCTCCGAGAAAGTCATGATGAACTTTTTCTTTGATTGCAAGGGCCCGCTGCTCATTGACTTTCTGCGTGATGATTAATGTACAGCGGTGCGTGGACATTTTGCAGGAATTGAAGCGCGCCGTGAAGTCCAAACGGCCAGGAATGTAGACAGACAGTATCATTCTGTTACAGAGTTGTATCGACTAATTTGCAGAAGTTTCTCTTGCAAGCCATTATACATTCTCCATACAGTCGCGATCGCTGCCCATGCGATTTGATATTTTGGTGCTCCCAAGAAAGACATTCGTGGCTGTCGATTTGCTTCGGACGAAGAGAAGCACGCCTGGATACGATCATAGTTCCGTAGGTAACCACAGACATTTTTACATTGACGCAATGGCTATCTTGTCTCAGTGGGAATAAATATATTAGCAATTGTGGCGATCACTTTTGAAATAATAAACAGTTTACTACGTTTGTTCCACCTGTCTCCTTTTCATTTGACCGCCCCGTATATATGCTCCCTTTGTTGGAACATCTGTAATAAATTTGATTATATACATGCCTCGAAAACGATTACCGCTTCCGTCCACTAACCCGGAAGAATCAAATGAAACGTCCAATACTGATAAGAGATTGATCAAATTTCACTTAATTTGGTTGCCATAGGTTTCTGGTGCCTTAGTCTCATTCATGATGCTTAGGTCCGGAAGCAAGAAACTGGTGAATAAAGACTCTTCCTATGCTCTCTCGACCATTTCGTGGGAAGCTGTCGCTATCGATGAAAGAAACACCAATGATCAACAGCATAAGGATACAATGGCTGGTTTTTGTTAATACAGTCGCGCACAGACAAGCGACACTCAATACGTAATCGAAGACGATCAGTATAGTGATTGGCAGTATCTGCTATCTGAGACTGAAATTTAGCATTAAAAGTGTAAAAGTATCCAGTACCATCCAGGTAGATTATATTCACATAAAAATGGCCGTTCCACGTCCTTACCACAGTGCTTCTGAAAATGTTAACCCTTTGTTTCCTGACATTAGAAAAAATTTACTTTTTAACATTTTCTTTGCAGAATTTATGTTATTGTGGCCTCAAATGACGGTAGGATTTTTTAAAAATTTTATTTTATTTTTCACAACTTTTTTCTCTCCTGGTACTCATAAGTACCGTCAGACTCCATGGACAGAATCACAATATGCGCAGAAAAATGCTCCAATTTTTATAACTTGTCCTTTATTCCACATAAATATTAAATATTTTTACATTAGAAAACTAATTAATAGAAATATGATATTTCTCAATTTGTTTTTTAAATTTTGCATAAATTTATTCTAGAGCAACTTCACAATACATAGTAACTTAGCTATACATTTTTGACAGTATATACATATCACATATTTAGTGATACCTCATGAAATTGTAGGAAACAGTTCTTTTTCTCATTACAGCACAAATACACTTTACATGTACTACATTGTGAATGTGGTCTCGACTGAATTTTATTTTTCGCACACATTTCGCATCGTCCTCTTTTACAACTGAACACTACAAAATGGTTTCCTCGTTTGCCAAGACGTACATCCTTCGGAACAGAAAAGTTATCCTTCCTTCTCTTTGGGGGAGTTATTTCATCTTTACCAGAGTTTCTCTTTTTGAGATTTGGCACTTGCTGTTCATTCATTAGCCCTAGTGCCACAGCACTCCTGAATTCCAGCAGTGGCAGTGCCTCATGTAGATCACTGAAAATGACGTAAGCTTTGACAAAAGCAATTTCTATTGCTCCCCAGAAGAGACGGTGCCACCATTTCTTTGATCGCCTGTCAAGACCATAAGTTGAACGTAATCTGTCTGCATGATCCACACCACCCATGTTTTTATTGCAATCACATACAATAACTGGTCATCTTTCCGTTTTCTTGTCACTACGTTCTGTTCAGTGCCATGGAAGTTTGACGCAAAATACACTACTTTATTTTCCCTCCATTGAAATACTGTTAGGTCTAAAGATGACTCTCTGTGATTTGATTCCCCACGCTTTAGATATTTTTCTTTATGTAAATTCCCTGGCAAACCTTTCCTGTTTGTTCTAATTGTTCCACAGGCAATTGTATTTACGGATTTCTGTGTGAGAAAAAGTGGACAGAACAACTAGTGAGAGGTAACGCATTGTTTCTACAATAAAGTGTTCGCACAACCTGACGGTACTAATAAGACCGCCTTATATTTTCCACTTTATCTCATTCACTTGTAACGTAATGCTTCAAACTATTATAAAAAAACAAAGAAGGTAAGTACGTACAATGGAAAACTCAACGGAAGTTTCAATAAATTGCACACAAATTCAGGCAACACCATGGAAACAAGCACATACAATCTTCTGTTTTCACAGCAGCGCGCGAAAAACAATTTCAAGCTCTGGCCGCCAGAGAGGTCTACGTATTGCACAATAACATCTATGAAACAGTAGAGCAGAGTTACTGTTACGTAGCGACAGGCTTTCAGATCACGAAACTGCACCACAAGAAAATAATGAGAGTTAAAACTTACTGGTACTTTTAAGTACCGTCAGGCAACAAAGGGTTAATTTCATTTTGTGGTGTGGTGATGTACTTGTGGAGTGAACCCACAGAGAGATCAGTCATATCGTATATTATGTAATGACCAGATTCTCATTAATGCTAAATACCTATCAAAGGGAAATTGAATTATTTGTGGCCGTTATGGCCGTTAAATTAAAAAAACAAGTGTGGACAATTCTACATGACTACGGAAACACAAGCTCGAGATTAGTAAGACCAAAAATTTACAGCTGCCTTTCGCAAGAAACGGTTCCGGCATTCGTCACAGGTGGTTAGGGAAACCAGGAAAACCATAAATCTAGATGGCTGTTAGGAAATTATGATTATTCTTCATGTGTTCTGCGAAGGTCCTTCAATGGGATCTCGCGGCAGACAAATTTGAGAAACCTCTATCATCTCACCACAAAATAACTAGTCGAGTAGTGCTGTTGCAAGTAATGAAATCGTGTATGACATTTCTTTGTGATATTTGTCACTGTCGTTTGAGTGGGTTCAGGTGGCTTTATGAATGTCTTTTTTTCTCTCGACGAAATTTTTGATGTTGCCGATCTGAGTAATGAATAAAGTTCTACAGCAGTATTGCTATCGGAACGACATATTTAAGACAATGTTGGATAGAAGTCAAAAATATCGGTAATGCTGTTGGACTAATCACGTTCCATGTGGTCAGAATTGGCAGTGGTCACCACGGGGTATGTTCAGAATGTTAGAATGTATTAAATATTGGAAGAATTGTGCTGTCCAATGTATTGATTAAATGAACTACTGTTAACAAGTGCCATAGTTAGAGTACAACTGTTAAACACGGTCGCTTTTATACCAACAATTGAAACTTAAATATTGCAACGCAACTACGAGAGCGTGCTGGGAAGTAAATCCTCAGAATTTTTAATGTGAAAACTTTAAAAGCCTTTTAAATAAAACAAACGTTATTAGTCATTCTTCATGCCTAACATTCGTAGGCCTCTGCCGCTAGAGAGCTCCGAATTGTAGCGTAGAAATGGCGACGTGTAACACAACTATGTCTATGTGTCAGAAACCTCGTGCTGTAATCAAGTTTTGAATTCCAAAAGTTGGTCCACATATCGAGTACACCCTCACCTTCAGCATGATAATGCAGACCAGCGCTGCAACAATCCGACGCCTAGGATCATTGTCATCGTTCGTCATCCTCCATACAACCCCTACTGGATCCGATTGGATTTTCATCTATTTCCAAAACATAAAGACTTGGATGTCTTCACTTTGTTAGTGATGAAATGGTACAAGGAGAGGTGAGAGTGTGGCTCCGTCAACAAAGTCAGACATTTTTCAGTGGCGGTATCAGCAACGTGGCGTCTCCTTGGCAGAAATGTGCTCGTCGTCAGGATGACTCTGTTGAGAAATAAAAATGGTGACAAGAAGAATAAAGATGAAGAATGTTAATAAAGTTCCTTTTATTTAAGAGGTTTTAAGAGTTTTAACATAAAAATTGGGAGGCTTTATTTTCAGCACGTCCTCGTACTAGACAATTTTCGTTATTTTGGTTCTTGGCCACACCGTCTGGGTGAAGAAATGTTGAAGAACCACAACAGATTTCGAACAATATCGGAAACTTCCAGTTCCAGGCCTTAAACACAAAACAAGTTGCCTAATTTTTCGTCTCTCTTTGGGTAGCTAAATCCATCCCCGTCAGTCACGGACACATCGGCTAGGAGACAATGAAGCATTACCGCGCTACCTCAGTGGAATAAAACTGTCCTGGCTTCCAGTGCCCTCTGTTTTCAGTTTAGCACTGTGTGACATGCGCTCTCGTCGACTAACAACGTGATCCCTGTAGTGACGAAAAATAACTGACGACTTGATAATTGCTATTTAATCAAATTCGTAATAACAGCTGCATACGCTCTGTGTCTGAGCTGTGAAGAAAACTGGACAAATTAACAGACGAGGCTTCAGTTCCCATTCCTCACAGCACACTTCAACCTAGTTTGTCCCCACTGAGTACAGGCGTACGTCATTCAAGAGTGTTGAAAATTCCGATAATCCAGAAAATCAGAAAATATAGAATGACATGGGTTAAGTGACACAGAGAAACGCGTTATTTTTGTTTCACATAAATACACATACTGCACACTATTTTCATATATTGTGACCGGATATTGAAAAAATACTGACTTTTGTACACAAAAATAATCAATAAGATTATCTTGAGCCAGTTCTTGTGCAGGACCAGCACACAGGCGTTTCACCTGCAGTAAGTTGGCCGAGATAGTTTCTGCACGACGTTCCAAATAAACCACTACTGCGTTACCTCTGCGTTCGTCATAACGTATTTAGATTGAGCGTCGAATTCGTCAGCTAATCTCTCACTGTAGTAGCCATTGCTGCAGACGAACAACAGCTAAAATTTCCTCACGAGGAATAACACAGCCATTTACGTCATTAAAAATCCACTTTTGAGCGTCTTAAAATGTTTGAAAGTGCTTCAACGATTTCCGACGGGTGGACATTGTCACCCGTTTCTTTATTCAATGCGCAGACTGCGTTTGTGACCACATTTTGAGTATACACTCCCGGAAATGGAAAAAAGAACACATTGACACCGGTGTGTCAGACCCACCATACTTGCTCCGGACACTGCGAGAGGGCTGTACAAGCAATGATCACACGCACGGCACAGCGGACACACCAGGAACCGCGGTGTTCGCCGTCGAACGGCGCTAGCTGCGCAGCATTTGTGCACCGCCGCCGTCAGTGTCAGCCAGTTTGCCGTGGCATACGGAGCTCCATCGCAGTCTTTAACACTGGTAGCATGCCGCGACAG
This sequence comes from Schistocerca serialis cubense, assembly GCF_023864345.2. Lineage (NCBI taxonomy): Eukaryota > Metazoa > Arthropoda > Insecta > Orthoptera > Acrididae > Schistocerca > Schistocerca serialis. Next base: position 697,860,070 of record NC_064639.1, read on the forward strand.
CGTGGACGTGAACCGTATGTGCAGTTGACGGACTTTGAGCGAGGGCGTATAGTGGGCATGCGAGAGGCCGGGTGGACGTACCGCCGAATTGCTCAACACGTGGGGCGTGAGGTCTCCACAGTACATCGATGTTGTCGCCAGTGGTCGGCGGAAGGTGCACGTGCCCGTCGACCTGGGACCGGACCGCAGCGACGCACGGATGCACGCCAAGACCGTAGGGTCCTACGCAGTGCCGTAGGGGACCGCACCGCCACTTCCCAGCAAATTAGGGACACTGTTGCTCCTGGGGTATCGGCGAGGACCATTCGCAACCGTCTCCATGAAGCTGGGCTACGGTCCCGCACACCGTTAGGCCGTCTTCCGCTCACGCCCCAACATCGTGCAGCCCGCCTCCAGTGGCGTCGCGACAGGCGTGAATGGAGGGACGAATGGAGACGTGTCGTCTTCAGCGATGAGAGTCGCTTCTGCCTTGGTGCCAATGATGGTCGTATGCGTGTTTGGCGCCGTGCAGGTGAGCGCCACAATCAGGACTGCATACGACCGAGGCACACAGGGCCAACACCCGGCATCATGGTGTGGGGAGCGATCTCCTACACTGGCCGTACACCACTGGTGATCGTCGAGGGGACACTGAATAGTGCACGGTACATCCAAACCGTCATCGAACCCATCGTTCTACCATTCCTAGACCGGCAAGGGAACTTGCTGTTCCAACAGGACAATGCACGTCCGCATGTATCCCGTGCCACGCAACGTGCTCTAGAAGGTGTAAGTCAACTACCCTGGCCAGCAAGATCTCCGGATCTGTCCCCCATTGAGCATGTTTGGGACTGGATGAAGCGTCGTCTCACGCGGTCTGCACGTCCAGCACGAACGCTGGTCCAACTGAGGCGCCAGGTGGAAATGGCATGGCAAGCCGTTCCACAGGACTACATCCAGCATCTCTACGATCGTCTCCATGGGAGAATAGCAGCCTGCATTGCTGCGAAAGGTGGATATACACTGTACTAGTGCCGACATCGTGCATGCTCTGTTGCCTGTGTCTATGTGCCTGTGGTTCTGTCAGTGTGATCATGTGATGTATCTGACCGCAGGAATGTGTCAATAAAGTTTCCCCTTCCTGGGACAATGAATTCACGGTGTTCTTATTTCAATTTCCAGGAGTGTATTTAGAGAACCAGTATTTCAGAAAGCAGTGCGACGATTATTTTCCTGCTTTAAAGACGTGCCTTGCTTATTGATCTTAGGATCAATAGAAGACATGGTAGCGTTACACGGAGATCTGAAGGGTCATTTATATCAATTCAGAAGAACCAAGGACGCCGTGTGTCCATACACTGGAGGCAATAAATGTATTGAGCAGTTGTCACTGAAATGTATCAACTTACAAACGATGAAAGACAATCTACTGAAAACTGTAATTATGAAAAACGGAAACTGACCAGCTAGCAATAGTGAACATACCCGGGAACGTCTCACATCAGTGTAACCCCAATGTTCTCGTGGTAGAGTAATTATGGTGTACGCGTACGTGGAGAAAGTGTTTGCGCAGCAATCGCCGATATACTGTAACTGAGGCGGAGTAAGGGGAACCAGCTCGCATTCGCCGAGGCTGATGGAAAACCGCCTAAAAACCATCCACAGGCTGGCCGGCACACCGGACCTCGACAATAATCAGCCGGGCGGATTCGTGCTGAGGACCGGCAACTAGGGGATGTAATTTGCTATGGAAATAACAGCACAAGAACGCAAAAGGCGTGATTATCAAAAACTTTCGACTCCAGCTACCAGAAACGATTTTTGGTCACAATTGCATTTTGAAGAGACCATGCTTACATGGCCTTTATTATCGTGAAAAGCTTAGGAGGTGTCGCAATTTTTGAACAATATAAAAATTCGATTAAATAAAAGCAAAAAAATCTCTGCAGGCCGTACAGTCATGCAAGCGAAGCAAGGTATATATAAATCTAACTCAGCATCACATTTAAGAGCAAAAAATAATTTGAAGGAGGCTCAAATCGTGTATGTGAAAGTGCCCCTGCATGGAGCAAGTTTACACACCTTCCATGGTACACAATAATGAGTAAACAAAACAAAATACTAAAATATTTAAATTATGATTTACTGGCAGTAAAAAAATTGCAGGCTTACTTAAACCAATTAAAGTGGTACAATGTTACTGGCAGTAAAGAAATATATTGGTGAACTGGCGCCTATTGGCATAACAAGGCCTACATAGAACTTTAAACGTTAATTAAAGGCCTATTAATCACCACTGTCCGAGTGGAAATTTATGCACATAAAATATGATTTGTTTCCTGTTGCACAATCGTCTAAGTCCACCTTTTGTATCTAAGGTACTGCACCCACACTTGACATCTGTTTCATTGGTTGTACCGTTTCACATACTGAATACAAAGGTAGTTTTCATTGTCTTCATCAGGGTGCTGCAGGCTTCAAGAATAAGGAAGAAGAATTAGAGGGGACATTCGTCGAGGCGGGAATGCTTGCTAACAAACGCATCGCAAGGACTACTTGTGAGAGTAGTCTGACAGGAAGGAGGAGAAGACATCAAATGAAAAACAGCCTTTGGATGGGGGACTAACGATATTAGAAGTAGGCCTACCAACAATTTTCCTTGTTCTTGTTTTTAGTAATTTATTGTCGTTATCAGTACTTGCTCTCACAGAACTAATTCTTTCTGCGTGAGATTCATTCGGTTCCAATAACTTTTTTTAGCAAATACTACGTTTTATTGTCCTGTGCCTTAAGTTTTTTATTTGAACTGTGTTTTCAACTGTCGATGTCTTAAAGTTTTTGCGACTGGAGAAATCAGGATGGCAATGCAAAGTCGCGCGTAAACTTGCCCCATCATAACTGTTTGGATTAGTTTTGAAAGTACACTAGGAACTTTGAGTCTTCTTAATCATGCAGATGTATTCTGTAAAGTAGAATAATTTTCTGTGAACGAACATAGATTTATCCCTTCTCAATTCTAAAATGTATGACTCCTAAAATCATAGGTTGTTGAGTAACAAAATTTACTGACCTTGCACAAAAACACAAATATGTGCTTAGCGATAAGGCTTTCACTCAACTGGTGCCATTAAATTTGTGAGAACCCTTAGCAGATGAAAGTACTAATCCTCCATTGTCGGTAAAGCCTTAGCAAGAATGGTTGCAGAGAAAATCGTTGTGCGTAAACGTGCCCCGAGCGTAAACGTGCCCTGGTCTCCGTTACCGATAGACATTTCCCGTTCTCACACGAGAAATTACAGAGGCTTCTAACAAAGAAACATTTAGGTACAAAATTATAAAGAAGAAGTAAATCACAAAAATTACGGTTTAGTTTCAAATTCGTTTTATTAACACCTTCGGTTCACGTTTCACAGTAAAACAATAGAAGGGACTTGACCCGTAATCCGTGCCCCATACTATTAGGAGAGCTACGGTGTGTGCCGATTAGGGAGACACTAGCTAGATGACAGAGAGCTGGGATGCACGTGCCGATGCATCGTTCGCCACTCTCGCCTCGCTACCCAGGTCTACGCGCTGGCCGTTGCTTTTATTACGCTGCCGCGTCGCTAGGGAGACGCAGCTCATTGTCCTCTGTGACGCCACCCCACCATCACCGATGCGCTGCAAATGTCACGTAACGCGTGCAATGTGCTGCGGCTGGTCGCTTTGGCTACCGAAGCTGAAATCCACGCAGGCGAATTCATTCGCCATGTTTACTCAAACGCCAGTCCATAAATGCGTAATGTCTCTACGTTCCACGTCCGTCGGTGTCTCCTGTCTTTCCCGTTCCATTTTATTGGGGCTATACTGGCTAGTTTCTGTTCTAACAGGGCTTCGCGACATCATCGATTGTAGAGCTGTGGGTATTAACAATTCTGCCAGAGTGCTTACAGTTAGATTATTTATTTGTAATTCATATGACACAGATCTCATCACAATATGACATCATAATCTAGAGCGGCGCACTCTGTAGCGTGCATGTAGCTCGAGGGCTTATGTAAAGACTGGAGAGCGAGGACAGTAAAAAACGAAATTTTAGTTTTTGTGAATTTATGAAATGAGTTTATTGTTCAGATTACTTATTATTAATATTTATTAGCACGATGCTTTTCGACAGCATGCTACCATCATCAGATGCGTTACGGAATGATGAAACTACACTGATGGAAAAAAATCGCAACACCAAGGAGGAGTTGTGTGACATAAACGAAAATTGGGAGGAGTGTTTCGACATCTGGAACATGATGTCTAATCAAATTTCGCGCCATTCGCATAAGAGTGGTGCTAGTAGCGCTTTAAATACACGCTCTAACCTTCATGAGAGTTAGTTACCTTTGAGATTGGTCTGATGAGTTATTGTTAGTCAAGAATGCCTTTAAGGCGAAGAAGATGCCGTTATCGACATCTCATTGTGTTTCAACGAGGTTGTGTATTACGGCAACAAGAAGATGGATGTTACTGCTGCAGTACTTCAGAAAGACTTCTCAAGGGTGTAGCCAGTGTACATTATTGCCGCCTACGGTGGCCATGAGACTGGACGGTTGCAAGAAGACCGGGCTCTGGACGGCAACGTGGCAGCACTGAGAGGAAAGACCATGGTTTTCGGAGTATGACTCTGACAACTGCAGCAGCCATTGGAGCAGCAATTGGCACCACAGTGACACAACGAACTGTTACAAATTGGTTACTCCAAGGACAGCTCCAAGCTAGACGCCCTGTAGCTGACTTCAAACCATCGCCATTTTCGACTTCAGTGGTGTCAAGCGAGAGCTCCTTGGAGGGCAGCGTGTAGGTCTTTGTGTTTTCTGATAAAAGGTGGTTCTGCGTCGGTGCCAGCGATGGTCGTGTGTTGGTTGGAAGGAGGCCAATTGAGGGTTTCAATCAACCTGTCTTCGAGCTAGATAATGTGGGTAAACACCTAGAGTTACGGTCTGGGGCGCGACATCGTAGGAAAGCACGAGCACTCTCGTCGTTATCCCACGCACCCTTGCTGCGAATTTTTTTTTGTACTCATTTTGGTGACTCTACTTGTTGTTCCTACCTTTCCTGAACGGCATTCCAGGCTGTGTTTCCCAGCCGGATAACGCTTGCTTACGTGCCACTGTTGTAATCCAATTTGTTCTACAGAGTGTCGATATGTAGCCTTGGCCTGCTCGATCACCAGATATCTTTCCAATCGAGCACATATGGGACGTGATACTACATCTACTTCTACATCTACATACATACTCCGCAATCCACCATACAGTGCGTGGTGAAGGGTACCTCGTACCATAAGTAGCATATTCTCTCCCTGTTCCACTCTCAAACAGAACGAGGGAAAAATGACTGCCTATATGCCTCTGTACGAGACCTAATCTCTCTTATCTTATCTTATCTTTGTGGTCTTTGCGCGAAACATAAGTTGGCGGCAATAAAATTGTACTGCAGTCAGCCTCAAATTCTGGTTCTCTAAATTTCCTCATTAGCGATTCACGAAAATTACGCCTCCTTTCCTCCAGAGACTCCAACCCGAGTTCCTGAAGCATTTCCGTAACACTCGCGTGATGATCAAGCCCACCAGTAACAAATCTAGCAGCCCGCCTCTGAATTGCTTCTATGTCCTCCCTCAATCCGACCTGATAGGGATCCCAAATGCTCTAGCAGTACTCAAGAATAGGTCGTATTAGTTTTATAAGCGGTCTGCTTTACAGATGAACCACATCTTCCCAAAATTCTACCAATGAACCGAAGACGACTATCCGCCTTCCCCACAACTGCCATTACATGCTTGTCCCACTTCATATTGCTCTGCAATGTTACGCCCAAATATTTAATCGACATGACTGTTTCAAGCGCTACACTACTAATGGAGTATTCAAACATTACGGGATTCGTTTTCCTATTCATCTGCATTAATTTACATTTATCTATATTTAGAGTTAGCTGCCGTTCTTTACTCCAATTACAAATCCTGTGCAAGACATCTTGTATCCTCCTACAGTCAGTCAACGACACCTTCCCGTACACCACAGTATCATCAGCAAACAGCCGCACGTTGCTATCCACCCTATCCAAAAGATCATTTACGTAGATAGAAAAAAACAGTGGACCTACCACACTTCCCTGGAGCACTCCAGATGTTACCCTCACCTCCGATGAACACTCACCATCGAGGAAAACTCCAACTCCAACGACACCCACAACCAACATTAACTGTCCCTTTATTGACCGAGCTAGTGCAACAGCTTTAACTCCATCCCACAAACTGACACCTGGAACTTGTACAACACAGTGTACGCTCGTCTGAATGCTTTCCTTCATCATTCTGGCGGTTACACCAGTTATTAAACTACCAGCATTTCACATTTGCAACGGCGTATCTCGCGCTTACGTTTATCTGTGAACTTGCAATGTTAATCACTTGCATATATCACTTACACAAATGATTTCCGGAATTTCATTACTCTACATCAAATATTTTATGGTGTTACGATTTTTTCCCTCAGTGTATGCGGTTTTTCATAATAGAACTGAAAAGCTACAGTGTCGATTCTAAATGGTTTCACCACTCATAAATTACGTCGAGGTTGTGGACTAACATAACAAGAAATTAAAGGTCCATTGGAGTTCCATGCAATTTTTTATTTGTGCTGTATTTATATTTTCTTCTTCATTTATGGTTATTGTCATTAAAACGAAAGAGTACTGGAATTTAAAGTGTTGTTACCTACAACTGTCGACAGTTAGGAAAAAGGAATAGTTTGAGACTTTAATAGGGGATTGTCCAATAATTTTCTTCATTTAGTTTAGGCTAAGAACCAGTTTCTCTGTGTTTATAGAACGCTGACGTTGCAACTGTGTGTTGAATTGATGAATAACCGCTACAGTTTCTAAACAGTAGTTTTTTTACTCCACGATTGGTTTCCGGTTTTGTACTACAACCACATTTTAATGGAATCTGAAAATGGCTTCAGTGTAAAACCTGAATCCTGTCTCGGTTAAAAATAGTAATATTTTAGCAACTCGAGCGCTTACTCATCAATTCACTTTAGGTTAACCACGGAAAACTTCACAATCGTTGAACAGTGGGAAGCTGCAATAGCTCTTGTCATCAGAAATTGCAACATTTAATACATCTACTTGTAATGATCTATACAAATTCTCTTAGAATATGTTCAGAATGGAAATATAATTGACAGAATTACCTCTTTATCGTATGCAGAATTCAAATAAAGATTTAACTGTGGACTTGTGTCTCAGATGTAAAATTTCGCCCCCGCTCATTTTATATATATGTCTGATTAAAAATTTCTCTGAGTTGTTGTGTTGGACTATGGAAACAATTTCTTCCAACTACTTAACTTTTTCTACGGAAAATATTATTCTATAAAATATACTTTCGTTTATGGGCTATCAAAACGTTTCCTTCTTTAATTTAGAATTTGTTAATGGGTATTGTACTTGATAGGTCGCTCTTTGTTCACAACAAGTATGTTAGGAAAGAAGTCCAGGGAAACGATTCAGAGGATGTTGAAATTAGACATCACATGTTTAACGATGATCCGTCATTGCACGTCACTTATGAACTCTTAACTAAAATATAATTCATCTGCACATCACTTCTGAACGGAATAGTGTAGACGCCGAAATTTTCGTAGTACAAGGACTGAAGTCAAGCTACATGTTGTTGATGATACGTAGTGCTTACTAATTAGTTTTAAATGAATGGGAAATTGCAATAGCACTAATTACTAGGTCTCACAAAATCAGAGTAGTAACAAAGTCTTCTGTAATGTTAACAACGTAAATAATGTTACTGCAAAAACCCTCTCTATGATGAGGCGAAAGTTATAATATTTTAAATTAAGAAACGAAGTTAAATATTGCAACTCTCATAACTGAGCAGTTTTTAATGAAGCTTGCTTATCAACAACTTTTACAGCCTACTTTCATTTTGATGTTTTGTATCACATTTATGTATCCATAAAGTCCTCATATATTACTCTGGCGGACACATTAACGGCTTTTGGTTAAAGAGTCACGGTCGGATGCGCAAATATTTTATTCATGGGCTGCAGTTCCATGCAATTGCTTTATAACGCGTGAAATTTTATGTCGCAAATTTTATTACTGAGATAAGGGTCAGTCGTCACAAAATATTTACTACCTTTTGTTATTCTGCGCAGGTTCAAGGCAGATACTGCAGCCCACCAGGCGAGACGGCGAATTTACGACCTGAATAACTGTAGCCGCAGTTGCTAAAGCAAACACAGAGATTACGAGATGTTTGTATTAGACGTGCCTAATTTAGACCAAACTGCAAATTTAAGTGAAGTTGTGAAATGATCTTGTTATCTGAAAGAGAGTAACTTCTGAGTATCATCACCATCCTCAGCGAAGTTCGCTCACTTCGCTGAATTTTATTGCCTCGTTCACTATTATCTTATATAGCTGACGATTTGTAACCCAGTGCCTTCCTCTTTTGCCTAAACCAGCATTTTAACTGATCTCCTAAGAGCGTGAGATACTATAATATCTGAAAAGGTATATTCGATATTCTGCTAAACAATAAACAATCAGATGGATTCATCGTTCATTAAATAATCTCAGAGCTCATGTACAATGACTTATAAAAATCGTGTCCTGATTGTCACATAATACTGTACTATCTCGCTTTTCAATGATTCGAATTCCCGTTGTTCGTTGCAAGAGCGAGCCTGTGAAACCTATCCAAATTACGATTTTTCTCTACGTATCACTGACGGTTCTGTTTCAAATAGGAAGCTGACCAACAAGGTATACATATCGCCAGAACGACGGAGAGAGGTGTCGAAGTGAATAAGCCAATGGTAGGTTGATTCGTGGGAAGGGACCAAACAGGGAGGTCATCGGTCCCGTCGGATTAAGGAAGGAAGTCAGCCGTGCCATTTTCCAAAGGATGCACCCCGGCATTTGCCTGAAGAGATTTAGGGAAACGACGGAAAACCTAAATCAGGATGGCCAGACTCGGGTTCTTCCCGAATGCGAGTCCAGTGTGCTAACAACTTCGCCACCTTGCTCGGTTGAATAATCCAATGGATTGGCATTCAGTAGGACCCGAGTTAAAGTCCCGTCAGGCCACATATATTTAATTTCTCCAGTTTCCTCGCATCAATTATGATGAATGTGACGCTCATTTCTTTGAAAATGCATGCTGCTTAAGTCCTTGCCTGAGTATGGCAAATCACAGCTAATGTTCCAAATTTGTCATCGACGGGAAGTTTAATAATCTTTTTCTTTTCGTATTTAGAACAAGCCTCATATTTTTAAATGAAGCTTCTAGATCCTTACCGCTTAATATCTACTGGTATCATCTGAAACCAAGCAAATTAAGGAATTCACAAGCTGACAGGCGGGTGGCTTCGAATAAATTTTTGGGCCCACATCGCATCGTTCTCGGAAAATCATAGGCAAGCGTGACACCTTCATTACCCTGCCCCAACTTCCATCAGTATCCAGTACTTTTACATAATTATCTCCAACCAAACTTCTTGTTTTAATACTCTTTGCACGTTTTCAAATTAATGCCTTATGTGGAGCTGGAGGTGCCTCAAAGATCCATAGTTCCTTTGACATCTGTACTAGCAATGAATCTGTAAAACCGCCGTGTCTGTCGGTGTGTCTCTGGATACGCTAATATCCAAAAGTAATAGACAGATTTCCATGTGGTGTTCGCAGGTAACTTGAGCATACTTTGGAGCAGCGTATAGGCTTTAGTTCGTCAAAATCGTATCGCGGAAAAAAAAATCTTGATTTAAGGTTTCACTATAACTTTCATGTCTGTCTGTCTGTTTGAAAACGCTGATGTCCAAAACTACTAGACGTGTTTTCATGGGGTTTCAGCAGTTAACTGCCGGCCGGAGTGGCCGAGCGGTTCTAGGCGCTACAGTCTGGAACCGCGCGACCGCTATGGTGGCAGGTTCGAATCCTGCCTCGGGCATGGATGTGTGTGATGTCCTTAGGTTAGTTAGGTTTAACTAGTTCTAAGTTCTAGGTGACTGATGACCTCAGAAATTAAGTCCCATACTGCTCAGAGCCATTTGAACCAGCAGTTAACTTGAGTATACGTTTGGGAACCGTACAGGGTTCATTTTATGAAATCGGAGCACGGAAGAAAGATATCCATAGATAGTATAGAAATGTTTGTATATATGTATGTGCATTTCACATCCCCTCCGAAACCACTGGATTGATTTAAAACGGATTTTGTATGCATATCACTTACTGTCTGGAAAGATTCACTGTGTGGATGGAAATCACGTACCTATCAAATAAGTGAGGGTGTAAAAGATGCGTAGGCAACGACACGTGAATACCCAGATTTTATTCTTCCACTATTTTAGGAGGACAGCACTTAGTGACTTGTAACAAACTATTTCAAGAGCACGTTACATAGATGCGCACTCCTGCCCAGGCCCCTCTGTACGTTGGAGAGAGAGTGGGAAGCATATCACGAGTTATGTTTACTCAGACAGACAGACACGTGAGGGAAGCTGATGTTATTGGACATATAGTAGTTTTGTTACTGACCGTCACTAACGTAACTAAACTACTGATATGCGACTGCAGCTGCATGTAATAGATAGTATATTAAGAATCTGACAAGCATTACAGACGATTCCAAACTTCCTTTTCCTCTAACATCTAGATGGAACAAGCGACATTGTGAAATATGAGAAATTTAAAGTAAATGGTTGAACTGATTGGCCGGTCGGAGTGGCCGTGCGGTTATAGGCGCTACAGTCTGCAGCCGGGCGAACGCTACGGTCGCAGGTTCGAATCCTGCCTCAGGCATGGATGTGTGTGAGTGCTCAGAGGCATTTGAACCATGTTTTGTTGAACTGATTGAATTGTAATATTATTCCACAACGCTAACATGTTTCACTGTTTCACTGGTTTATGACAAATTATAAAATTGTTACACAGACTTCAGCTGTTTCGAACTTCAATGAGATCGTTCCCTTTGGTAAAGTTTATGATTTCGTGGCGAAATAAGGTAATAGGACGGACAAGAAGGAAAAATATAAAACATTCGAGATGTGGATATAAAAGCCTCACAGAGGAAATTTTGCGTTCTATTCCATCCACAGACTACACGTACGTTATATTTACCGACTGTTGCTTATACTGAAAACGAAGGATGCTTCGTAAACCAAGAAAATGTGGAAACCCTACTTTGCAAATAGTTTCTCTTATGCATCATATGTCACACCATCAGCAGATTAACCAGTGAGACTGAAGGAAACGCATGAAATTTTCTCACTCAATACTGATGTATTGCCTGCACAATAGCTGCTTTCTACAAACGGTTCTCTCTACCATTGAAGCAACATTTAAAAAGTGCGGATAGCTGAATTTAAGAAATATGCGTTATTGGACCGCTGACAGTTCGCACTGGGTGAGACAGCATGTTTCTGGTTTATAGAAGACTGCGTAAGTGTTTCTTCAGTCAGTTCGTAACACGTAAAATTTCATACTGAAGTGCTACAGGCTCTTCTAGAGGCAATACCAGTAGAAATACTATGTAGATGTACATGGTACCAAGAATATGGGTTCTTGTTCAACATTCTTGTGCTCTTGAATGGACGATGAATAGCCAGTATTCTAGCAGCGACAGCGTTTCCCTGGACAACACATCGCTACTACCGCCATGTATCACTTCTACTCAGTCGCTGGTGGAAAACTGGTTATTATTCGTGTATTACTGCCCCCTCTTAATATGCATCGATAAAACAAATCTCGTATAATACTAGTTTTGAACCGCTCTATCGAATGAGTATGTAAAATTACGCTTCGACAGTGATTTCGTCTGTCACGGGAAACAGCGAGGTTCTCCGTTGACTGTGGGCGCTGCATTAATCTCGTGGTGATCAGTTCTCGTTTGGGCCAATGGTAGTCAACCTGCTCCAAGCCGCCCACTTTCGGATGTTCCAGCATTTATGGTGAGCGGTAGGAGGCATTATAATTAGATTTTCATAAAATATTGACATAATGTATTTCGAGAGTAATTACTGTTGTATGCTTTAAATTGCTGTAAAATGCTGTAAATCTAATTTATGAATTTTATGAAGTAAAGTTACTCAACTACTTTATAAATCACGATTACTGTGGAACTGGTGGGTGGTTAGAAAATTTTACTACTTGCAGAGAAGAGGACGACAGGTAAAAGTGTTTGACTATCGCCGATTTGTGCTGACTCCAGCTACACATTGCAAAAACGAATTGCAAATTTGTGCTGTGTTCCCAAAACCCTCCTCCTCGCCTCAACCTTCGTTACTTATTGTCCTTACCTATGTAGCCCCTTCCTTATCCCCATTGCTGCACTACACATCCCTCCTTCCACTAATGCACCCAATCTTTTTACTTCTCTCTTTTCTGCTACCCCTTCTCCCCCTCGCCCTCCGTCTAGCCTCCTGATGGCACCGAGCTGCCCTACTCTCCACCTCATCACTGCACACTCCCAGCAGCACTTTATACCGTCCCCCACCCCTACCCTGCCATTCCTCCCACTCCCGACCCCAGACCGCACCTTACTCCCATACAGTTGCCTCACGGATACTACGCAGCCGCACTGCTCGCAGTCTAGCACCAGCTGCCAGAGGCTGTGGACATGTGTGTTTGAGTTTTGTGTGTGTGTGTGTGTGTGTGTGTGTGTGTGTGTGTGTATTCTCTCTGTTTTTGACAATTGCCTTGTTGGCTGAAAGCTTAGTTTGCAAGAGCCTTTTTGTTGTGCTTTTCTGGTTCTCAGCATCTGTGCTATATGGTGAGTAGCAACTATCCTCACACATTATTAATCCTGTAATGTTGCAAGAAAACTATAGATAGCTATATTAATTACAGATATATGGTTGCCAATTTCAGCTCTTTATTTGGAACTATTGGGCTCAGAGCTGCTAGCATCATAGATCTCAGATGAATATGTAGTTTCAGAGCAAATAAAGAACAGTGGGATTTATCTGATTTTGCTGATAACTGTCCTGTGCAGAATTAGGTGTAGTGTACAGAGCTGTAGCGTACTATTGTTGTGGCACCTATCTTGACATATCTAAGAGAGACTAACTACAAATCTGGAAAAGTTGAGACAAGTTTTGTCAGAAACTGATACAAATCATGCCTCGCTACATGGGATTGATCCGAAAAACAAACTGAAAGGCAATGACGTGTTCAGTTGTCCGCAATAAAGTTTCTGATCTAATTTCCGCCAGAGCGTTGATAGAAAAGTGAATGGTACAAATGTATTTTGAAAAATGTGAATCTAAATATAATGAATGTTAAATGATAATTTCGAATGTACAAAATAAATTGGCAATAAAATTGTGATACACAAACAGAAGCAGCAGCAACAAGATCGAAATCACATAGTTTATTCGTAATAATAATTTCCATAAAATTCCGTTTATCTTGACAGGTACTCGAAACGCATCCCGCACATGACCTGGTGCAATTCATGATTGCGATCGCTCGTGCAAAGACTTCTGGACGGACTACACAGATGCCGTCTTTGAATTTAAACCAGAGAAAATAGTTGTGGTAAAAAATCTGGTGAACATGCAGTGTAATTGATGATGCTTTCATGTGTTATCCAGCGATCACGAAATAGCTGGTGAATGGTGAGTTGCGTGAGCAGTTGGACGAAGAGTAACCAGTACTCCAGCAGCGAGAACTCTGCCAGGACCTGTGCCGTCTGGTAACGCCGTGCAGCAGAACTGCTCAGTCGCTGCTAGAATACTGCTTATTCTACTTCTATTACTATCTGTCTTAATACGTATAGATAAAACGAATACTGCGTAATGCCAATCTGAAGACGCTCTGTCGAATGGGCAAGTAAAACTCTGCTTTAACAGTCTTTTTTTTCTGTAATGCGAAACAAACCGTTGCCTTCCGTCGACACTAGGCTTCGCATAAAAGACGTGGTGACCACCATTTGATTGGACTGACTCCAACTACACACTGAAAAACCGCACAATTGCTAATACCTGCTGAAACACGGGAGGAAATGACGAAAAGCGCCCAATGACCCTTAGGAGGGACACCCTATATAGAGAGGATGTAATTAAGCTACATATACACGATGTTAGAGGATGTATACTGATAAAAGTCCATCATTTCCCCTCTATGGATCTGTGAGTGTTTTGGCGCTAGTTACGTTTACAGACTGTGTTGAAAGTGCCGTGTGATGAACATTAGTGGGGAGATTTTGCTGACCTTCTATGGATGTCCGTTTTTGTGGGAAGAGGTGAAGAGTTTCGTGTACGAGACGCCGATAGACACTCTAGAGAAATGGTCCCAGTTGTGCGTTATTATAAAACGGACATTTTCATTGACATCTCGAAAAGAATTTTTATCTCAAGGCAGTTTGATCAGTGCCTCTGTACATCACTGCTACAGAAACTTTCATGAGCGTCTAGCGAAAAAGCCTGCGACACCATTGTCGCATCACAAAAGTTTGGTTTTATGTCTTATAAAAGCTCTAAGAAATATTCACGAAGTATTCATATTGGAAATTTTTATGCTCAAAATTTATTGCTCTTGCTTCTTCAGAGGTAAGCAGTCCTCGGACCATTGACAGTCGCATAATTTCAAAAATTCCCGGACGATGTTAGGCGTTAAAAATGTAAAATTAAAAACACATTTAGCCATCTAAATTTTGAATACAATTTATTTATGCTATCAGTTTCGTCATTTCACTACGCCACATTCCGTCCCCTGCATAAAGACAACAATAATGAAAGTATGATCTACATAATGAAGAGGCGGGGTAAAATTTAAGAGATTAATTATATACTGCGGTGATTTGTAATAAACATTAAAGAAACCAAACTGTACAAGGGTGACATCAAAGTCAGTGATAAACTAAGAAATAAAACGAAAGAACATTTGCACAGTGTTTGAATATAAACTTGGGAACTGATATGTAATATAATAGTGAAGCGAATATACTAATCGGTGGTCAAAATTACATGTCATTGTTAGATAACTGGCCGGCCGGTGTGGCCGTGCGGTTAAAGGCGCTTCAGTCTGGAACCGCGTGACCGCTACGGTCGCAGGTTCGAATCCTGCCTCGGGCATGGATGTGTGTGATGTCCTTAGGTTAGTTAGGTTTAATTAGTTCTAAGTTCTAGGCGACTGATGACCTCAGAAGTTGAGTCGCATAGTGCTCAGAGCCATTTGATCCATTTTCTTAGATAACTACTAACACAAACAACTAGAATGTAATGCAAATATCAGTGCCCATGAATCAATTGATGCAAAACAATCACAGCTGTATATCGATGAATACAATCTGAAGGTAAATTATTTATATGTTGTCATACACTAGTAAAAATGGAACTATTTATTGAAGGGCCAACCCCCTGTTAACCACATGCATCACTGCGTGCCAGACATGTACTACGAGTAATAAACACTAATAAAAACAGGAATTAAATGTTGCGTCAAAATGATATATCAATCACAGTTTCATAAGCTGCCATCTCCTTTAATGGAAGAAATGGTAAAACTAATGTAATACACCGTAGCGAATCCCCATTACGTAGGAAGTATCAAAATATCATACAGAAGAAGTCGTAACCAACATTATCAAGAAGCGATAAGTCTGCTGATAGGCAGGTGTATGGCTAGGTGATATAGCGGACTGTGAACTGTGAAATAAGTGTAACGAAGTGTACTGGAATATTTACATAAAATTGACCAGAAATAGAGAATGAATCCACTTGTCGCTTAGTAAACACCGGATTATGGTGTGGAGGATATCAAGACGCTTATGATAGCAACTGTTATGATGTGAGTATCCACAGATGTGCTACAGAACCAGGTATTTGTGTAATCATCTGTACCACATTTTACCCAGAATACGTAAGCAGTACGTCAAAAGACTGAAGCAGTTTTTAATTTTACACTTTATACTGAGCAGACGAAATCCCTCAACCGTCTTGTACAAAGATGGAATTACAGGGACAGGATGTTGGACGGTGTCGCGTGAATGCAGGGGACATTCCTGAAACGGCTTTCCATTCGGAATAACTCGCTGAAGACACATGATGTTTTACGTAGATTTATAATTCATCATACTAACGACCTGGGGTCGTGCAAAGTATGGAACCAGGCCTACGCTACTTATTCACCGGCCATGTAAAAGCTCACCCAGTGCTTCTGGAACGATGTTCAAATGGTTAAAATGGTTCTGAGCACTATGGGACTTAACTTCTGAGGTCATCAGTCCCTTGAACTTAGAAATACTTAAACCTGACCTAAGGACATCACACACATCCATGCTCGAGGCAGGATTCGAACCTTAGACCATAGTGGTCGCGCGGTTCCAGACTGAAGCGCCTAGAACCGCTCGCCCACACTGGTCGGCAACGATGTGAATGAAAGAAATTATAGCCCCGTTTGACATTAAGTGATTTTTTCCATTACCATGAAACATTGACTCACAAGGAATCTTCAACAACTCGACCTCATGTTTTATGGAGAAAAACGTACACCTGCAAGATAGCGGCTCCAGAAGTCGTTCCCTCTCTGAAGTTTGGGCATTGTGCAAGTACAGCTTTTAAACTTCGCGCGCACCTGTAGTTCGTCACTCGCTTGCCCCACTGAAACCGTCTAATCCGCTGGCGCGACGCACAGTGAAATAAGGCAATGTACCGCGTAGTACACCTGAGTGAGAACCAGAGCCCAGTTACTAGTGGGATGTTGAAGGCGAGGGAAGAGGAGAGGAGAGGTGGACACTTTAACGCAAGGTGTTTATTGTTCGAGAACGGTCATGTTATTCTACAGGTACGAGAAAAATAATAAGTAAGGTGACTGCATCATATATCAGCCTCACGAACATGAACGTTGATATTTATTTTAATAAAATTCTCGTACTCAGATTCTGTAGCTATATATACGCCTCAAAATCAATATTAATTATCCTAAGTCACTGATAAATAATTATGGAATAAAGTTAATTATTTTAGATTTACAATTTAATAATGCCCATCACTTTGAAGAGTGCAACTTGTCTTCACTTTAACAGAGCCAGCTTTAAAATCCAATGGTAATAACGCACAGCAGCGATGTTAATAATTAAGTATCGCTAGGCTGTCTCTTTAGTGAAACAGCAAATCGTTTCATTTATTTACACTGCATCTGTGAATCGCAATGTAAAAGTATTGAAACAAAAACATCTCCAGCAGCAGCTACAAGCTAGAGACCGCGCAATTTGGCACAAGAATGCTACTTATGTCAAAATGGTACTTCGCAGACCACTTACTCGCTGCGCTGTAGAGTACTTCGTGCTCTGGTAGTAGGAGGTAGCGGTAGGGCGGGGCAAGTAACGAACAAACGGTGCGAGCCAAAGTTTAAATGCTGTACTTACAGAACGTCATAGCTGCATTCTATCAGAATTACTGCCCAGATGTTCGCTTGGGATCGATTACTGGTTCTGAAGTCTTGCAAGTGCTCAATTTTCTCCTTAAATAGGAGACCGATTTGGTGTGTTTCGTTTTCGGAGTGTTCAACTCAGTTTAACAGGTTAACTTAATGAAATGACATAGATTTATACAGAACACCACTTTATAGCAAACCTTATGTGGACCACATGTGAAAACTACTACTGAATGAGGATGACTGCACGAATTATCAAACGAACCTCACTTTGCAGCAGCTAAATCTAAACTGGAATGAAACAGACTTGAAAAACGGTAGTATGCCTAGCCGTTCTTCGCTAAATTTTCAGTCTAATATTACCTTTGAATTCAGAGTAATGAGATGCAAAGGCATTTCTTAGGATAAAACATCTCCCTGTCTGTGCCACATTGAATGTTTTGTTAATGATATCACAACTGTATTTTCTCTGTTATACAGACTTTCGTTTTGTCACCACTTTAGAAATAAAGCACTCCATGAAAATATTCCCAATATTCGAGTTCCACTGTTGACCGGAAAGTCTGAGGAACCATGAATCTTTGTTGCCGGATAGAGTACGACAGTGGTGTAAGGTCACCATCAAGATAAACTACCCGTTTGCATGCGACTAACTGGACATCATCGTCAGTTTATTTATTGACGCCAATGACAGATACGTTGGGACTTGTATTAACGCATAGACGAAGTGCACTGATCAACCAGAATATTTTGATCACCTACCTAATAGCCGGAGCCCACTTTTGACAAACGTAACAGCGGCGATGCATCGTGACATGGAAGCAGTGAGACCTTATTAGGTCGGTGATGGAAGTTGGCACTACATCTACACACACAAAAACCACCTAATTCCCGTGAATTCCGGGGAGCCAGACGGCGAGCGCTGACGCCACTTTCATTCGCATCACAGTTGTGTTCAATCGGTTTCTTGCGAGCTGGGACGTCAGCACATGAATTGGAAGTCGCCCCTGTATCCCTTAAAGCACACCTTCACACACCTGGCCTTGTAACGTGGTGCGTTATCTTGTTGACAAATGCCACTGCTGTCGGGAATCATTATCGTCACGTAGGGCTGTACGTAATCTGCAACCAGTGTACGATAATGCTTGACTGTCATGGAGCCTTGCACGAGCTCCATTGAACACATGCATGCCCATCTTAATGTTCCCAGAGAGTAAATGAGCCGCCGCCAGCTTTTCCCCGTCCCGCAGTACACGTGTCATCGAGCTGTTCCCCTGTAAGACGACGGATTCGCGCTCTTCCATCGGCATGATGAAGAAGGTATCGGGATTCATCAGATCATGCAACGTTCTGCCACTGTGCCAAAGTCCAGCGCCGATGGTCGCGCGCCGATTTCAGGCGTAGTTGGCGATGCCGTTTCGTTAACATTGGCACATGGATCGGTCGTCGGCTGCAGAGGCCAGTCGCCAGGAGTGTTCGGTGCACTTTGTGTTCAGACACACTTGTACGCTGCTCGGGATTAAATTCTGATGTAAGTTTGTCGCCTGTCCTGCTTTAAGTGTCTGCCCAGCCTACGACGTCTGACACGTATAATGAAGGGTGGCTGCCCAGTCCCATGACGTCTGAATGTGGCTTCACCTCGGTTTCGCCACTTGTTCAAGATACATACTACAGCATTTCTCGAACATCCGGCATGTCCTGCAGTTTTCGAAATTCTCGTACCGAGCCTCCGGGCCATCACAATCTGCCGTCGGTCAAACCGAGTCAGACCACGCGCGTCTCCATTTCCCACACGGAGAGCACGCTCACTGACGCTATATGCAACGTGCGTGTACCTGCCTAGCAGTCACTCCTCGCCAGGTGACGCTGCTATCGCCTGGAACCGTTTTTATCGTTCCCTACATGACAGAAGAATACCACGTCTGCTGTTTTGCATGCGAAAAAAATACGATTCCATTTCACTGCAGACGTTGTTCACACTGCACTTATACACTAGTCACGTTCTGGATGGGCTTATATCGATATTAGAATTACATTAACACCTTCAGTTGCTGACGGGTGTTGATATATATCTACGGAGACAGGTGAAAATGTGTACCATCACCGGGACTCGAGCCCGGGACCTCCTGCTTACATGGCAGACGCTCTATGTATCTGAGCCACCGAAGGCGCAGAGGATAGTGTGACTGCAGGGACTTATCCCTTGCACGCCTGCCGTGAGACGCACATTCTCACCTTGTATCTCCACACACTACATTCGTAGTGTCCCGCCCCAACACACTCACTACTCGTGGAAGAGATTCTTACCAAATCCCGTGAGAGTTCGAGGAATATATGTGCACACAAGAAGGAGGTCATGGCCGGTATTGCCAGAACTATATACTTATATGAATATAGTGTCTGTTCTTTCGGACATGTCCGAAAGAACAGACACCATATCCATATAAGTATATATCGATATTAGTCGGCAGTCATAATGTTCTGCCTGATCAGTTTAATTATTCTTTTCCACACTTATTAGAAAATTAAGAAAATGAAACGTCTACACCCGTCTTTCTTATCTTATTTATTGTGTAGCTACCAGTTTCGGTGCTTCAGCTCAACTGTTGGCAGTTGATGACTGGAGTGTTGATTCCAACGTTTACAGATAGTCTGTGTAAGCCAGTGATGCTGGCCATGATTCGGTGTGTATATGTATCCTGATAAACCGCTCAGCATAGACTACGGCCTGAAGATGTCGTAGTGAAGCGCCGAAACTGGTAGCTAAACAATAAATAAGATCATAAGGATGACTGTAGGCGTTTCAGTTACTTACAATAGTGAACGGCCGTGGTCCCAATGACCTCCAGTCAAAAGGATGGACACACAAAGAACTATCAGTAAACTTCTTCATTCTTAGTATCCTTCAAACACATTTCACAATACCATCGTGACTTATACGGCTTCGAGAAGCAATCTTCGCATATGCAAAAACCTCGCAGAAGCGATACGATCACTTGTACAAGCCTCAGCACGTAGCCTACTATTATAAAGAGTTTACAAAGCATTTAGTAGTGTTACAGAAGATAGTTTTCGTAATAACTGGATGAAAATCATCTAAATGTATATCCGGAAAGAAATACTTGTTGAGATATGCGTAATTTTTCTTGTGTACTCATATGTGCTAAGTGTTTTACGAATGTCTCTCAACACTTAAGAGTATCTTCTATACCAGCTATTCCGTTAGTCTCATTTTGAGGTTCTGCTGCAATCAGAACGTAACTAGTGCTTTAGTTAACTGTGAAAAACGTTAGCAGTGAAATGGAATCCTAGTATTCCGCGTGGATGTAGACGTGCTGTTCTTCTGTTACGTAGGCAACGACGTAAACCCGTTCGGCCGATAGCAGCGTCACCTGTCGAGGAACGCCTGCTAGTCAGGTACACGCACGGTGCACGCAGAAAAAAAAATATTCAGCATGTTGTTCCAGTGATTGGAGAGTACCTATCATTCACAGTAGGCAAAATGGATCATGGTAGACCACGCAGAGTTGGCACGCCGTATACGGTGGAGGAGCGAGATTTGCTACCAGTGTAAGTCCCTCAAGCAAGTATGCGAACAGCTGGAGCTGCTGAAAACAAGATCTGCAGTCTCGTTTGCTGATTTCAGCACGAGTTCTTACTTTATCCATATTCCTTATAGTGTGAGCTAGATCACCACTGTGGCAGATTAGAAGTATGCCCATGGATTCTTGAATTCTGTGAGATGGAAAGCTGAGGATCTGCACTCCATAGCTTTTTTCTGCGGTTGAGAATGGTTTCACACTGAGCGGAATACAAAATTATCCAGACATATACAGATCCTCTAGCGATCATGCATGCAAAGAATCAAATATGCTTAGTTATCAATAAGTGTACATGAATTGTAACAGTAAATGACCGTAAATCTTACAGGACAAATTAATAGCTTTCTCGAAGGTTAACCGTGCTACAGAAGGACGTTATCTTCTCGAAATTATAGGGACGAAGTTTGCGCATGACAGGGAACCACTCTATTTTCTGCCCCTCCTACGGCAATATCTAGTACAAATGTTCAACGATAGCTGGATTTGTCGCGGATGTTCAGCAGGGTGGCCTCGCCATTCACCTGACGTTCATGTTTTAGGTCCGTGGCTATAGCGACGTCTAAAGGCACTGGTGTATATCACGCCCATTGACATCGTTTATACGTTTTCAGAAAGTCATCCCTGAAGGCAGGCATGTGTGTTCAGACGCGCTCATTAGTCTTTGAAAAGACAAATCGGGTGTAGTACTGGAAAGGGATAGTATTTTTACGTCGTCAAGATGACCGGTTTTCTCCTCTTGGAGAGTGGGTGTTGTGTTGTTCATGTCTTCATATCGTCATAACTGCCAGGAAAATGACCTGCATGGTGTCACATGACACGCGAGAAGTCTAAGCCTATGTAACTTCATATCGGGCTGTGTTGTGACCGCTGTATGGATGGCCACGAACCGAAACCAGTGGCTCTTCTGTGCCTGTGGCTCGACGACACTCAGTCCGTATTTTATGTCAAGCTACTCGGATTTGTTCAGTAAGCACGCAGTCTGCTGCAATATGCTGCCGCTTTGAAAGTGATTGGGAACGTCGAGAAATGTCAGCAAACTTAAGCTGTGCTGATAATGTTTCTCACGCAGTGCTGAGGTCGATACCTCGTGCCCGACTTGGGAGTATGTCTGTGGTGCTGCGATGTGAGACTCTTTTTGGTTGGGACAGAGCAGACTGGGGCAGCGGGAGAGGGAGTATTTCTTCTGGTGGAAGAGGTCGCTACCGGTCAGTTTTGGCTACGAGACTTTTGGTACGAAAGGACTCTGGAGGTCGCTGGGCGAGAAAGGAGAGAGAGAGCATTAACAGGCCAAGCAGAACGTTCCTGCTATGCGATCGCGCAGGAGATATCTCGTTGTTGGTACGGGTTTATGCGAAGGACGAAGTCTTGCTGCTCCTGGACTATTAAGATTTAATGAGCGCCGTAATTATCCTCATGCGTCAGTGTTTTTCCTGAGATCGGCTCAGTGGAGTGTGTAGCACAGTTGTTGGAATATTATTCGGTAGCTTGCCCGTTTGCCGTTATGCTGCATCACTTTCTCGTTTGTTTCGACGCGTAACCTTATCGGATATTTAGTCAGCCTTTTGCGTGATCGTGTCGATCTAGTGTCCCTATGCTCAGCCTCCCTCTTGGATGTAATTTGTTTTCGCTTTTGGCTTCTATTGCCAAACGTTTATATTTTATTCTGTTCTCTTATTGCAAGTTTACTGTTGTTGTTGTGTTAATTTTTTCTTAGCTAAAGAATCTTACGTTCGGTATTTTTATCTTTTACGATTTTAAAGTTTGTTATTGTATGTGTGTTTATTTTTTTTCAGCTAAAGAATGTTAAACCTTTTTTCTAAGACTTCCCGGCGATTCTTTGTCATCTTGTAGAATCGGGTGTACTACCGGTGGTCTGCTTCTTCCCAACACGATATTTCGACGTCGTAACTCGGTGTCTTCATCAGGTGTTCTCTGAGACTGGTTGACGAGGGGCGTAAGTAACGGAACAGAACGGCATACGCGATACCGGGTGGCAGCAAGCTCCTTGGAGGATGGCCATCATAATATGCAGCTCGAACAGCAGCCGGATGCCGCAGGAAGTGCACCTCACAGGCGCATACCGGCTTCAGAAGGCCAGGAGAATGGTTCGGCCACGAGAGAAACTCGGCGCGGTCGCGGACAGCGTAAGGATCTTCAACAGAGCCATGATAGCGCCAGGGTCGCACCTATCGGGCGCGGACCCAATAGGGAACGCCTTGGGATGGCCGCTACCTCAGAAGAGAGCCGCAACGGGTGCGGACCGAAGATGGAGCGCCTAGAGACTGATACCACCTCCAGAAATGGCCACAGTGGGAACGGACGGCGTAGGGAGCGCCACACACCGCCCAGGAATGAATATGGGACCAGGTCAGCTTGTCAACCTGTCTCAGAGAACACCTGACGAAGACACCGAGTTACGACGTCAAAATATCGTGTTGGGAAGACGCGGACCAACGGCAGTACACCTGATTCCACGAGATGACAATGTTAACCCTGTTTATTAGGACATTTGGATAAAACTTAAGGGAATCTTGAAAGAGCACCATAATCTGTTACCTCTCTCGTAAGTTTTAATGGTTGTGTTTCATGTTATTTCTAATGAAGTTGTGTTTCCATAGTTGAAATCACTTTAATTCATAATAATTTTCTAGTGCTCGTAACAATAATTTTAAAAAGTTTTAAACAAACCTTACCATTCCCGCCCCCCATGGTCCCGCCATACCTAATGTGTTAAGTCGAGCACACGCACTGGTCTTACAATACGTTTTTTCGTATGCTGCGGAAGGACTGTCAGTGGGGTGTTTGCAACTTCTAGGTCACTGAAGCTTGAATGCGAGTTGTGATCACCTTGTCGGAACCTTGAGATGATGGAAGCTTTTCGTGCGACTTGGGGGAGAACCTATAATCTCCTTGCTGATCGAAGTCGTCAATGTAATTAGAAATTTTAAAAGCGCATTATCGACAGGATTCGAGTCGCCGGATACTAGTGTGTTTTGATTATGCTGCCTAGGCAGTGCACAGTTTTATTGTTTTTGACTTTGATCCAGAAGCATTCAGTTGGTTCCGATTACTCTCATGATCTCATTGCTAACTTCTTTTTCATTTTAAAAATTTCATTTGTAACTATTGACACAGCTGCGAATAAAACACCCACACGACAGGCGGTGGCGTGTGTCTACTTTGGTATATTCACAGAAAAGTCTCGACAACAGCACATTGTAGCCTACATTTCGGTTTTAGATCTCTTACGTACTGCATCAGCAAGAAACCCTCTCAGGCTACTGTGAATTTCTCCACGACACGTTGACATCTACATCTACATTTATACTCCGCAAGCTACCCAGCGGTCTGTGGCGGAGGGCACTTTACGTGCCACTGTCATTACCTCCCTTTCCTGTTCCACTCGCGTATGGTTCGCGAGAAGAACGACTGCCGGAAAGCCTCCGTGCGCGCTCGAATCTCTCTAATTTTACATTCGTGATCTCCTCGGGAGGTATAAGTAGGGGGAAGCAATATATTCGATACCTCATCCAGAAACGCACCCTCTCGAAACCTGGACAAAAACTAAACCGCGATGCAGAGCGCCTATCTTGCAGAGTCTGCCACTTGAGTTTCCTAAACATCTCCGTAACACTATCACGCTTACCAAATAACCCTGAGACGAAACGCGCCGCTCTTCTTTGGATCTTCTCTATCTCCTCTGTCAATACGACCTGGTACGGATCCCACACTGATGAGCAATACTCAAATATAGGTCGAACGAGTGTTTTGTAAGCCACCTCCTTTGTTGATGGACTGCATTTTCTAAGGACTCTCCCAATGAATCTCAACCTGGCACCCGCCTTGCCAACAATTAATTTTATATGATCATTCCACTTGAAATCGTTTCGCACGCACACTCCCAGATATTTTACAGAAGTAACTGCTACCAGTGTTTGTTCCGCTATCAACGTTGTTCTGTGAGAGATGACTGTACACGGGCGTTAAATTCTTTGTCCAAATCATATCTATGGCCACGAAGATCTTCCTTCGTGGCTCCTTCACATCAAAACTTTTGCAGCATAACTGAAACAACACTGGCGACATGTTGACGGGCATTATCCTGCCACAGACTGATGGCGTCCGTCAACATTCCAGGTCATTTGCACTTGGTGGCGCGCTACAATTTTTGCAAAGCGTCCACGTACTGCTGTGTGTTAATTATGGCGCCGTGATTAAAAGAGTCAGTGAGCAGCGGACAATGTAGTGCACGCCTGGGTACACTCGTAGCTCCGTAGGTAACCACAAACATTTTTCCATGAAAGCACTGTCCGTCTTGTCTCACAGTTGGATAAATGTATGAGAATTTCTGGCAATTTCTTTTGGAATAATAACAGTTTACTTTTTACCCATTTGTCTCGTTTTCATTTAACAGTTCCTTATAATTCGACTTCATATCGTTCGGGGAACCAAAGTGGAAAAAATAATAATAAAACTAATTTGTTCCGCTGTCATTATCAGAAAAATAAGAGTTTAACGTCCCGTCAATGTCATATTTTTAGAGGCGAAACTCCAGTCTGCTGCTCCGAAACGGATAAGGTTCTCGCCCATGGTCCCAACAAACTGTTCATCCAATTTTTTTCACAAATGAATTAGATAACGACATTAGGATCAGATAAAGACGTTCGTAAGATCACTTCTTATGGCTTTAGGAAACTGGCAGCGGAGATACTAACCAACAGAGTGGAGCATCTGTCTCAGGGGTCAGGTAGTATAAACTGCTGCGTGAAGAAGAAAGTAAGAAAAAGAGAAGAGACTGATGTTAAACACACATAGTACATTCAATATTTCGATGACAGAAGAAATAGCGTTCATACGAAAAATGTACAGATTCATTTTCAGTTACTATTTCTTGTTATGTTGGATCTGCGAGACTTCTGAAACAAACTCTGTGGGGTTTTTTAAGTGGGTGGGGCGGTGGGGAGGAGAGAAAATGGTTCATGTTTTCTCTGCTTCAACTCTGCCTCAGTACACAAAAGAAGAACGTATTCTATTTTGATTTGTCATTTTTTCCCGACACAAGTAAACAAAAAGGACTTGTGAAAGCAAAGAGAAGGAGCCGAATATTCCTGCAAACAGCCAGTACCTATGTGCAGTATCGACAAAAACATTCCAAAGGCTGAGGAACGATGCGGGCCCAATGAGCGCTCTCGACCACAGAGCGCGGAGTGACGTGCCAAGTCGCGATGTGGATATTGATTTCAGGACTAAGAGAACAGGCCTTCCACTTTAAAAGTCACGGAAGGATTTGCTATCAGAGCTGTATATCTCAACCCGTAGCAGAACGAGACCCAAACACGAAAGGCACAACCTGCCGACGCCAAATTCGTGCACAGGATGACGTAGTTTCTTGTCAAGACTACGGAGAAATTTTCTTCAACACACACCCTCGTTCGGGATGGACCTGGACTATTTCGACCTAGACTATGAGTAGGAATATCCAAATGACTGCATTTCGAATGGATATCTCTACAATCCTAAAAGCAAAAGCCTCATTTCGTCGACGACGTTTCGAAGAATCAAGTCGGATTTTGGTGTGTTTACTGGTATTTCCTCTAAGGAAATCACAATTATGAGAGTGTGATTGTGGCTACACAACAAGGTATGGACGCTGAGAAACGTGACGAGACCAGTATTTTAATTATTCAGATGTCTCTGCGGTGGACAAAACGATCATTCAGTCACATACGACATCACGATCACGATACTTGGACTGTTCCCATACATTGGGTAATGGACACTGCGGTAATCCTGGAAAATAAACAACAAATAGGAGTGCCAGAAGCAGATGTCTTAAACGTTCTAAAAAGGTTAGTAAGAAAAAAGGGGAACCCGAATGATAAAAATCATCCAGGTACAAGACAGACATTGTATCAAAATAAACCCATCCGTTTTAACCATGTTCTGACAAGGAAACCGTCAGTACTGCGATAGATTCAATAACACTGTGACGCTCCTCATGCTGCTCCACAACTACTACAGGAGTAACCTATATTTTATTGGCTTCGAAATATCTCCATTATACGACAGCTATAAATCAGTGAATGAAACTTGTGGTGTCACCGCCAGACATCACACTTGCTAGGTGGTAGCTTTTAAATCGGCTGCGGTCCGGTAGTATACGTCGGACCCGCGTGTCGCCACTGTCAGTGTAGCATCGCTAGCAAAGTCGGCTGTACAACTGGGGCGAGTGCTAGTACGTCTCTCTAGACCTGCCGTGTGGTGGCGCTCGGTCTGCAATCACTGACAGTGGCGACACGCGCGTCCGACGTATACTATCGGACCGCGGCCGATTTAAAAGCTACCCCCTAGCAAGTGTGGTGTCTGGCGGTGACACCACAAAACTCACATCTTCATTTGGGCCCCCAAGAGATTTGACACCACAAGGGTTCTGCTACATCTCTTCAAGCACATTAGCAAGCCAAAAAGACTTAATTATTTCATATATTCTAAATTAAAAACCAAGATACCATTCGTGTGTGTGTGTGTGTGTGTGTGTGTGTGTGTGTGTGTACAGAGCTGCAACCATGAAACACAGCCTCTATGTAGAAATGTATATGTTTTATATAAGATCTCAGATTATATATAGTGTGTCGATGCATAGTTCAAGCGATTAACGTAAGAAGTAAGAGACTAATGTGGAACGTAACTATCATGAGGGTAAAAGGGGCGTTTATGCAGTTGACCATCGTAAAATCTTATGAGTAGAAGGGCTCAAATCCCATACGGGAGCAGGAGAACGAAATCTGTAATCGGAGTTAACAATCAAAATATTTTAAAGGTACTGAAGCTAACTTGCGCCAAAGGCGTGAGAGTATTTTCAAATGGTCTCCGGTATTCTGCCGTGCAAATGTTGCGATATTTTGCAAAATTTCTCACTTCATCAAATAAACTGCGTTGTTGCCATCTTTAGCACCTCCTGGAGAAGGCAACAAATCAATTTACCGAGATACTGCACCATTTGGAGTACGCCACCCCGCTGAATACCAGACATTTCTAATCATATGTCGGGAAAGCTTAAAATCGCGAAATGAGAATACTTCGAAAGGAAGGTACGAAGGAAATAATATTAGGGTTTAATGATTCGTCAACGATGAGATCCCTGGAGCACAACCTCGGATAAGAGATGGGTGGGGATGGAAATTGGCGGTGTTGTTTCCAGAGAGACCATCCCGCTATTTGCCTTAAGCGGTTACGGGAAACATAGGTCTGAGTGTCCTGGTTGTAATTTCAGTGCCAGTCCAGTGTCTTGCCACTAATGTATAGCGGTCATAGGACTGGAAGGAATCAGGAAGATTAGAACGTCCAGTCGACGAAGGTTTCACAAGGGACAGAAGAGGACGTATCACTTAGCCACGAAGACTGATCCTCACATAGGTGGACTGTCTGTCCTGAACGCTTCTGACAGACGCTGTTCACGAGGCACTGGATTCTCCACACCGCAACCACACACTCTCTGGATGTAGCCACTACTGGGTCATTGGCTACACAGAAATCTGTGTCAACAAAAATGAATAAATTAATCTGCCATGTTCTGAAAGGAACTCTCTCTCTCTCTCTCTCTCTCTCTCTCTCTCTCTCTCTGTTTTTTTCTCTTTGAGCCAAAAGGATTGAATAAACTTAAGCAAAGCGATCAAAAGTTCTAATAGAACATTAAAGATTGTAAATCCAATGACATGTATCTAGGAATGTGCTTGATTATTACCAAATTCTAAAAGCTATAAAAAGTAAATACATATTTAATCGGTGGACTGGGAAAAAATGAGAACATATTTAAGGAGCATCCGGTAAGAAGTAAGTACATATTCAACCAGCGGACACTGGCATTAACAAAGTGATAAAAATTGTTTTTATATCTGGGTATTTCCAATCTTTGTGTTCCTAATAAGTTTAGCATTTTACGCAAGTCCACATTTTAATCTCACAAATGTAAAAGAACGGTCAGAAGTCCATTAATGTGACCGAGCTTTCCCGTTGTGTGACATAAGAACAAAAATTTTGCATGTCGTTTGAGTATACTCAGAACAGCACCCTATGATTTAATTTATTATTATTATTATTATTATTATGTAGGGTGTATCATAATTAATAGCGAATCTGACAGGGATAAAAGTATATGACAACAGAAGTCGAGACTTTGTATTAAGTATGAGCCTCTAGCAAAATGATGTCATCTGTGTGGTCGTAAGTAGCCACTGACCTCAGTATGAACTTTTGCTCGCCACAATCGCAGTTGTCCTTTCAGATTATCAGTTTTGGAGGCACGGGAGGAGCTGGAAATTTATACACCAAACAAGAAGAAACTGTGTAAATTACTGAATGTACGAAATGAATTTATCAGAGACGGGTGTGTAAGTGCTTACAAGGACCTGGTGTAGCAAGCCTCCGGCCTCGAAGTGTGTGTTGTCCTTAGCGTAAGTTAGTATAACTTAGATTACGTAGTTTGCAAGCCTAGGCACCAATGACCTCAGCAGTTTGGTCCCATAAAAATGTTTATGCTCCACATTTCAAAGTAACAGCAAATGAGCGTGAGCATTTTATTACCTCTCTGCCTTATAATTCTAAACCTATTTTACATGTGACGTCTTAGATTAAAGAAAACTTTTAATTCTCATTCTTACATCTGAAGGCGGCTGTTTGAAACGGTCGAAACCAGCAATGTGTGTGATATTGTCGGGAAAAATATTTCAGATGTTGATAGCAATGTGTATTCTTTCTACGAAAAATTCACTGTGTACGGCTTTGTTACACGGTGTGCGTTACACGAAAATTATAGTAGTAACAACAGAATTGCCATTTACGTCACAATATTTCCTAATATATTCATCCAGATATGCAAAATTCATTTTAATGGGTCGATAAAAGTTATATGCTCCCTTTTTCGTCCGTATTCCGCATGGTAGAAAGAGAGGTAACTCGTACCAGAAAATTTCATCCCTTGTCACTGGTGTTATTTCCAGATTTCCGTATCTCTTTATTTATTTATTTATTTATTTATTTATTGGTAACTTCCTAAACTATATGCGTAAAAGCCGAAGCAGTTACTAAACGCCGGCCGAAGTGGCCGTGCGGTTAAAGGCGCTGCAGTCTGGAACCGCAAGACCGTTACGGTCGCAGGTTCGAATCCTGCCTCGGGCATGGATGTTTGTGATGTCCTTAGGTTAGTTAGGTTTAACTAGTTCTAAGTTCTAGGGGACTAATGACCTCAGCAGTTGAGTCCCATAGTGCTCAGAGCCATTTGAACCAGTTACTAAACGAACCATCGAAGTTGCTTCGTTCACCTCACATCAACACATGATGGCGTCCCACAATCTGACTCTAGCGTTACCTTCACATTGGACTGCCATAGTTCACCCTATTTTACAGATGTCTTGAATGACACGGGATCAAAACACACTGGTTGCTAGTTTTACAGTAGCTGACCTGCATTTTCTCGTTACAGAACTTACTGACTGTCGTATACTAGTTTGACCTAAATAATAAATTAATGAGGCCGGCCGCTGTGGCCGAGCTGCTCTAAGCGCTTCATTCTGGAACCGGGCGACCGCTACGGTCGCAAGTTCGAATCCTGTCTCGGGCATGGATGTGTGTGATGTCCTTAGGTGAGTTAGGTTTAAGTAGTTCTAAGTTCTATGGGACTGATGACCTCAGATGTTAAGTCCCATAGTGCTCAGAGCCATTTGAACCAATTTAATGAAGACGGGACACCGCTATATAAAAGATAGCACTGTTACACTGTTTGTCCATGACATATGATGTACGAGATACGTCCAACTTCATTATGAGACTTCACATAGCAACAGAATGCAACAGCTAGTAGTTTGGGCCGGCCGCGGTGGTCTAGCGGTTCAGGCGCTCAGTCCGGAACCGCGCGACTACTACGGTCGCAGGTTAGAATCCTGCCTCGGGCGTGGATGTGTGTGATGTCCTTAGGTTAGTTAGGTTTAAGTAATTCTAAGTTCTAGGGGACTGATGACCACACATGTTAAGTCCCATAGTGCTCAGAGCCATTTGAACCATAATAGTTTGGATAACTTTATAAATGGCTCTGAGCACTATGTGACTTAACTTCTGAGGTCATCAGCCCACTAGAACTTAGAACTACTTAAACCTAACTAATCTAAGGACATCACACCCATCCATGCCCGAGGCAGGGTTCGAACCTGCGACCGTCGCGGTCGCGCGGTTCCAGACTGTAGCGCCTAGAACCGCTCGACCGCAGTTGAACATGATTGCTACAGTTTATTGTCAAATACAAGCATCGCACACAGTTTTTTATTCAAACAATGAATCTTTTTCTAAAGTGAGGCAACTGCCGTAAATCCAAATAGTTTGTAGTGAAATAGCTTCAAGAATCATTCTTCTTTATTCAGTCACAAACATCGAAACACAAATGACTAAGAATGATTTATAAATATCACAATGAAGTACATTAGTTGGGTAAAAAAATGAGGAAATGCTTCTAGAAAGCTGTTCATTGCACTGTAGGTCCTTACCGGAACCTCACTCAACGAAGTCTGTCTGTACTGATCGTCGCTTCCGGGCCAGTTCATTTAAGTTTTTCCAACCCTGTAATTATGTTCTTTCTACGATGTCAGTGGCTACAAAAACGTCGTGCAAATACAAAAATTGAACTGAAACTTATTGAAGAAAATGCAAATTTTCTGCCATAATCCACAGCACAGTACAATATTTATGTTCAAAAAATTAATCAAGTAATAAAAATTTGGAAAATTATGACCACGATTCCTTAATAATATTATTACGGCAGGAAACATTTTAGAATTATGTTGAATACGGTACTGAAACTGATTTAGATGCTTGTTGTAATACATCATTTATTTTGTTCATGTGAAAACATGTGTTAATAGCTTTTCAGACATTATTGTCTCGTACCCCTTAGGTGGCAATTCAAAAAGGAAGAAAAGATTTCAGTCGTTTATTACAGACAAACTATAAGAGATATAAACATCTTGCGAATATCACTGAATAGATAAGGGTTCAAGGTTTCGACACTGCTGGGCTCTAGTTTGTTTGTAGCAACTTGACGACTACACCACCAGATAAGTAATTTTGTTTGTTACAATTTCCTCTGAAATCAACCTATTGTTCAAGTGCAACGTGCTTTCGATGCAGCAAGAACCCTCCTGCGCACAAGCAGATTTATGACTGACACACAAAATTCTATGTAGTTAGTTTCATATGCGATATGAAGAGCACTGGTGAGCCACGCTCGTCTGACGAAAACGTCGAATGTATCTGAGACGCATTTACACGGAAATCTTCGGAAGTCCACAAGACGTGCAAATCAGGAACTTCAACTTCCTCAAACAACAGTGTGTCGTGTTCTGAAACGATGCCAGCATACGAAGCCTTACAAATTGCAGTTACTGCAGTAATTGGGCCACCGTGACAATAACAAAAGGCAAAAATTTTGCATTTTAGTTTTCCAGAAGATGGCAGAGGACACTTTTTACGAGCGACTCATCTTTTCGGACGAATCGGCGTTTCATCTAACGGGTAAAGTAAACTGACACAGTATAAGAATTTGGGGGCAACAAAGTCCTGTCGTCGTCGTCGAACATGAAAGATATTCACCGAAACAAAGTATTTTGTGCCGCTTTCGTTCACAAAGTTTATGAACCTTTCCTTTTTGCCTGGAAAACTGTGATAGGAATGTCACGCACGTACATGCTGCAAAACTGGGTGTTTCCTCAACTTCACGAAGATTCCAATGGTTTCATTTTTATGCCTGATGGGGCCCCGGCTTACTTTCACACTTTCACCTTCAGGTGGGGCTTTATCTTAACACCAGCATCCCACAACGTTAGATTGGAAGAGGTGGACAAGAAGACGCTGTTCATTGCTTTTGGCCTCCCAGTTTACTGGACCCTACACTTGACCATTTTTTCTATGGGGGTACGTAAAGACAGAGCCTTTCTCCCACCGATGGCAGCCTACTCTTCAGGAGCTGAGAAATCGAATTGTTGAGCTGTCGATTCAATAAACGGGGACCTATCGATTCGTGTGTGAAATAAAAAGGACTGTCATTTCGATGTTTCTCGAGCAACGCAAGGTGCTCATGTGGAGTGTGTGACACAATGTCTTTGCAAACATAAGACTTTGAACCTTCCTCTACCCAGTGACGTGCGCACTGTGTTTCTATGTTTCATAATTTGTAACAAACAACTTAAATGTAGTTTTTCTTTCTTAATCACGCTGTATTATGTCTGCTAGACACAGAGTTAATTAAAAAAAGTCAAAAGCGCTCTCATGTAACACCAATGGAGGTGACGTCAGTCATTTAGCACATACATTGCACGCAAAACGATCATAGAACACTTCTGGTGTATCGATATTGCATGTTTCAGATAGCTGCCTTAACAAAAGTAGTTAAACAAAATGTTTCATACAGGACACACCGAAGACCAAAGCGCAAGTTCGTTTCAAGCAAGAGAGACAGACTGCTATTTAGAACCTTTGTGATATGCAGTACTCGTATCTGTGGTGGAGAGTTCCAAATTATTGCGAAGTGCAGTGAACGGCTTATCCGGCAAATACGTACAGTAATATCACTCGCAGGCGTTTGATGTGGAACCATTGTATTCCACGCTGTATTATCTGGCGCTTTGCTCAGGCTATGCTCATCACGCGCTTCCGAGAGAGCTACATGGTTAGCACTGTTTGACTACGACGATTGTAACGTGGATCCATCGATATTAATCTCGGGAAGCTGATTGTTCAAATGTGACTATGAATTGAGCTGAATTTTCTGGAACACTACGCCCAATTTCAGTCTGCATTACTGAAGGCTTACTGGACGGCGTCAGAAGTGACTAGAGTCTGATGTGCGTTGATTGTGGTAGGCGGTGAGGCTGTTACGACTCGCTATTGATGGAGAGCCCTGCGTTACCATTACGACAGCTGAGAAGAGCAGAGTCAGGAAATACTATCTGCGAGGCATCCACATGAAATAGTACGTAGAGCATCTGTAAGGATGTCATCATTATGGAAAAAAAGACGCCAAGCTTACAGCTGTTATGGTATGAGTGATATAGCCACTGAAGAGCCTGAACATTGTCCCACATATTCTTTTGTACTCAGAAGCAGAATTCTTCCACATGAAGTCGCGGTAAACCCTAAACACAGTGAAACATGCATGCCGAATATGATAGATGTGGTTCAGTCATACAATGTAATTTGTGAGTTAATCCTAATTTGGAGAAGGTGAGTAATGAAAAGAAGGAAGGTAGATACTAGACAGAAATTTACTGAAGATATTCTGACGAACTGCAAATCAAATACAAAAGTGATTGCTTACAAGAACTTAGTTAAAGCAATCCCTCAGGTATGTTCATCATTCATACCAAGTTTAATTAACGGAAGGTACAAAAAAAAATGCGGAAAAGCTTGCACCATTCGTCGCATGTTTGTTAGCGTGAGAGTACATCGGAAGAAAGTGCTAAGAAGCGCTGCGGGAGAGACTACACTGATCGCCGAGAATCTTGCTCACTACTCTCAAAATTTCGAGTGCCCACATTCTAGAGTCAGACAATGCTTCTTCTTCTTGCGTCAAGTCTAGGCACGTGATAGAACGCAGCTACGTAACACAGTGGTGTAGGTGAAGTCGAGACGAACGAATTGAATATAGGACACCTGTGGTCTGTCAAGGAGAAAACAGCGTCATCAAACTGGCCTAAAAAGCCACCTAAGATACAACGCCTGTGCGCTAGGGTGAGATTTTGCTTAAAATTGCTCTTCGTTACTAAAAACCTCTCGTTCCTGCTCTTACAATACGCAAAAGTGACGTTTGTGATTTACTTTGAGTCATCGGTCTTCTGACTTGTTTCATGCATCCCGCCACGAATTCCTCTCCCGTGCCAATCTTTTCATGTCAGAGCGGCACTTGCAACCTACGTCCTCAATTATTTGCTGGATGTTTTCCAGTCTGTCTTCCTCTACACTTTCCACCCTCTACATATACCTCTAGTAATTTAAAGCTATTCCTCGATGTCTTAACAAATGTCGCATCATCCCGACCCTTCTTCTCGTCAGTGTTTTCCACATATTCCGTTCCTCTCCGATTCTGCGGACACCCTCCTCATTCCTTACCTTATCAGTCCATCTAATTTTCAACGTTCTTCTGTGGCGCCACATCTCAAACGCAACAATTCCCTTGTGTTCCGGTTTTCCCACGGTCCATGTTTCACTGCCATACAACGCTGCACTCCAAAGGTACATTCTCAGAAATTTACTTTCCCAAATTAAGGCAATTGTTCGATACTAGTAGGTAAATTTTAGCTAAAATATTGCAAATTTTAAGAAGGGCATTAGATTAACATGGAGCAGATGCTGTTGCGAGGCTCTTGGAACTACACTGAAAAGGGTTGCTTAGCACAAAAACGATGCGGCGTCTAGTAATGAATGTCTGAAACATTTTCCCCATGATCTGGCACTTCAGTCGGTTTGTTTGTCTCACCTATTTACTAGGAAACTATTTTGCTTATAAGGGCGTCCACCTCTGATCGTAATCATAATTAGTTTTTACACAACGTTTACAAAAGTCTTTTTCTTTCATCACTCTGACGACAAAGTAGAAATTAACAACATTAACGACGTTTCTGACTAAGCAGGTGTTTTTAGAGAGCGAGAGGACATTGCAAACGTCGGGCGGAGATTTGACATTGTTTCCCGGCTTGAATGGTGATTGTCTGACTTGGTCTAGGTTGTTTTAAAGTACAAAAAATATTTCAAAGAAAATGTAAACTAGTATTTTACATAGAAAAAAGATTCAAAGTACTTACAAATGTTGAATAAAATTTTATATTATTTTGAAACATCCTGAGGATGAAAATGAAACAATACGAATTAGATAACTGATGAATTGTCATTAACTAGAAAAAAAGATAATGCATTGTACATTACAGCATACGTACTATACAGGGTGTTACAAAAAGGTACGGCCAAACTTTCAGGAAACATTCCTCACACACAAAGAAAGAAAATATGTTATGTGGACATGTGTCCGGAAACGCTTACTTTCCATGTTAGAGCTCATTTTATTACTTCTCTTCAAATCACATTAAACACACAGCAACAGAACGTACCAGCGTGACTTGAAACACTTTGTTACAGAAATTGTTCAAAATGTCCTCCGTTAGCGAGGATACATGCATCCACCCTCCGTCGCATGGAATCCCTGATGCGATGATGCAGCCCTGGAGAATGGCGTATGGTATCACAGCCGTCCACAATACGAGCACGAAGAGTCTCTACTTTTGGCCCCGGGGTTGCGTAGAGAAGAGCTTTCAAATGCCCCCATAAATGAAAGTCAAGAGGGTTGAGGTCAGGAGAACGTGGAGGCCATGCAATTGGTCCGCCTCTATCAATCCATCGGTCACCGAATCTGTTGTTGAGAAGCGTACGAGCACTTCGACTGAAATGTGTAGGGGCTCCATCGTGCATGAACTACATGTTGTGTCGTACTTGTAAAGGCACATGTTCTAGCAGCACAGGTAGAGTATCCCTTATGAAATCATGATAACGTGCTCCATTGAGCGTAGGTGGAAGAACATGGGGCCCAATCAAGACATTACTAACAATGCCTGTGTCGATGACGTGATTGCACAATTTCGTGCGGATTCTCGTCGGCCCACACATGTTGACTGCGAAAATTTACAATTTGATCACATTGGAATGAAGCCTCATCCGTAAAGAGAACATTTGCACTGAAAAGAGGATTTACACATTGTTGGATGAACCATTCGCAGAAGTGTACCCGTGGAGGCCAATCAGCTGCTGATAGTGCCTGCACACGCTATACATGGGTACGGAAACAACTGGTTCTCCCGTAGCACTCTCCATACAGTGACGTGGTCAATGTTACCTTGTACAGCAGCAACTTCTCTGACGCTGACATTAGGGTTATCGTCAACTGCACGAAGAATTGCCTCGTCCATTGCAGGTGTCCTCGTCGTTCTAGGTCTTCCCCAGTCGCGAGTCATAGGCTGGAATGTTCTATGCTCCCTAAGACGCTGATCAATTGCTTCGAACGTCTTCCTGTCGGGACACCTTCGTTCTGGAATTCTGTCTCGATGCGAACGTACCGCGCCACGGCTATCGCCCCGTGCTAATCCATACATCAAATGGGCATCTGCCAACTCCGCATTTGTAAACATTGCACTGACTGCAAAACCACGTTCGTGATGAACACTAACCTGTTGATGCTACGTACTGATGTGCTTGATGCTGGTACTGTAGAGCAATGAGTCGTATGTCAACACAAGCACCGAAGTCAACATTACCTTCCTTCAATTGGGCCAACTGGCGGTGAATCGAGGAAGTACAGTACATACTGACGAAACTAAAATGAGCCCTAACATGGAAATTAAGCGTATCCGGACACATGTCCACGTAACATCTTTTCTTTATTTGTGTGTGAGGAATGTTTCCTGAAAGTTTGGCCGTACCTTTCTGAACACCCTGTATATTCAATACAACGTTCCAGTGCATAAAATGCCAGATGGATTGTGGTCGTCAAAAACTTTACCAGTGGTCAGAGTTGTTCGCTCTCTCAAGGTGCAGGGGTAAGCTACGAAGTTCTTCTACAACAAGAGTGCGTAAGATGTGTGTGCCGCTCTCGGTGCACACTGAATAGAGTTTTCCGTAGTGAAACTGAATTATTTCGAGAATCATCTTTCAATAACATGTCGTTATATCAGCTATCTTTCTTGATCATGAGATTATTTATAAAAGCTTAAGGGACATCAAGATGCTCTTACTTCAGAACATATGGTTGTATAAATCTTCCATTAAGCCAGAATTTATCTTCTATATAAGACGTCATCAATGATTGTAACCTTGTTTTATACACATTGCTCTCTTAACTGTACTTTGATCTTCGTGATATGCCTATTACTAAGTCACTTTCACTGCTCTTGTTAGTCATGTTCCATTCATTCTTTCAGTTTAATCTCTCATCTATTATAGGGTGCGATTCTTCAAATTCAGTCTTTTACCTTTACGTTTCTGGGATTTATAGCGTCACTTGATGGAACAGTTGTGTTCTTATCTGCATTCTTAGTATTGTATTGCAAACACATTTTCTTAAGTACAACAAAAAAACTGAATGAGATTCAGTTTCTGCATTATGCCGTATTCAGATTCAGACTGTTATTGCCTGAAACTTCAGTTTCATCTCAGAATGGGGCACTGAAAAAAAATTAAAAACCTGTGTATTAATATTTACGGTACGACATAAACTGCAGAACGTTGAATGAACTTATCTAAACAGATCTCTCACCTTTTCAAAATTTTTAAAGTTGCGGAGATTACATGCATAATAACTGTAACGACGAACAGAAAGAGCCCAGCACAGACAAATACCACGTTGACACAGATATATGTAAGTGACATTTACCACTATTGTCATTCACATTACCTACCTTCTTTCAGATTCATCTTTCATTTACTATACAACGTGAGTCTTAAAACTCAAAATTTTAGTGTAGCGTTTCTAATATTGATGGCGTCCCGTGATAGAACGATTATGACTTTGAAGCATTCTTCTACCTCTTTATGGCGTAATACTCTTAGCTGATTTCTTAATTATTTTAAATGCAAAACTTACACAAAACATGTACCTGTTCTCAATACATACTTTGAACGTTTGGCTAAAATAACTAATTATGAAATATTCTCTATTGAAATAACTAGTAAAGTAATCATTCAATAATTACCATTCAAAATAACGATAATAATATTCAATTATGCAGCGAACCAATCACATCCATGTGTTATGGTGGTCACGAGCTGTTGCGTATTACTAGTATATGAGGTATTTTGATTGTGATGCCGAACAGTTGGCAGCACTTGCGCATGATGAAAAGGCTGAACATTCATAAATTTGCACCTCAAATTTACATTGGTTTCAAAATTTTTAAAGTCATGAAGATAACACGCGTGATAACCGTATTGACTAACAATAACAACGCAGCACAGACAATTACCACGTTGATACACTGAAGAGCTTTAGACTTTTGATTTCCTTGTCTTACTGCTCTGATTTCGTGCAGCCGAAAAACTGTTCCCGAAATAGAGACTCTGCAGCGAGGAAGGTAAGTGGTCCTCGTTTCGGTAATCCCCTGTGCGGAAGAGGCTTCACTAATTGCCTACCCGTTACGTACACAGCCATAAATAACAAAACGTTATCGGCCGGCCCAGACTGGTCGCTGATCGCCGCTTAACACTGCTTGAAATATAACAACCGTAAATTTTCGACAGGCCCATAAGACTTCACACACACAAAGTAAACCGCGAATCTAGTAAAGATGAGTCCACATGTTGCTGTATTTTCTCTTCCAAATAAATATCTAACGCAAAGTACTGGCCAGGTGGAAGTAATTCTCGACCACTCAGGTTTCCGTGCAGCCTTAATTATCTACATGGGAAGTTCATCGGTCCGAAAATCGAGGATCTTGACGATTTTTGCCTGTAATCGGCGTTGATACTTGCAAGTTATCAGTCTCAGGGATTATATGACTTTCGATAACAGATTTTTTAACATGTCTGCATAGTCAGCGACCGTTTACAAATTAAAGTCAAAGCAATTACAGCCCTCGGTCACAAAATTTAAGTCTTTTGACCAGGTTTTGACACTACTATGAGTGCATTCATCAGAAATTAAACATTCAAACTGGCCTATAACATAAGTACAAAATCATGGCAAACAAATTTTATATGAAAGTGTAAGTATTGACAAACACTGCAAGAAAGAAACAGTACTTACATGTCACGTATAAGATAAAAATCAAGCGATAAAAGCTTTAGTCACAAAAATCTGAAAAGAAGACGTGGAAGGCGAGCCACTATGGGCTGCTCATAAATATAAAGGCACAGGCAGCAACAGCCTCAGGCGCTGCGTTAGCAACTGCGGGCAGATGAACATTGGACCAAGAGTGCCATCTAGTAGCCGCAAGTACATGGCTACTTAACATTCAAATAAAAACAGACGAATATTATGATGGACACTATTCAGTACATGATGTAAAAGGCAATATTTTGTTCGCCAGCAGCAGGTAACATTTTGTCTACATCAGAGCTTAGAAGTACAGTTTGAAGGATGAAAACACCATTATAGAAAATACAAAGAGGGCTGAATGACACAGCGTGTAGAACAATGATATAATATGAAAGCAGCCAATATAAACCATTTAATAAATGAAAAATTTTGAGCTGAATTAGATGGAAAAAATATTTTATGCTCTTGAAGAAGTTTTTATTGCGTAATTGTAGCTGCTCATTGAGAAAGATGTTTAGAAATTTCTAATTCTACGAGAATATCTAATATATGCTCTTTATTCTCGGTGCGAAAAATATTGATATCGTGAACAGCTTTAGGCGCGTGACCTGTAATCAGTAGGTGGTCGGCAAAAGATGAATTCTGGTGCTAGTGCAATTTTTTCTTAATAGATGTTCTTTGTATCTGGTTGTAAAGGCACTTCCTGTTTGTTCTATTTGTTCTATGTAGTAAGAAGAGCAGGTGTTGCAGAAAATCTTATGGATGCCAGTATTTTCCAAAGGGGAACGAGTCGATTTTAAATTGCGAATGAATTTTTTTAAAATTATTATTGGTAGAAATGCAACGTTACGGCTGTAGTTATTACGAAGAAGGCGTTGAATCTGATAGAAGATTGGCCCCAAGAAGGAAAGAGAAAAATATTTTTTTGGATTAGAGTCAATGATAGAGATGCCAAGCGTAGTAACTCTTAACAGTTTTCTTTTTAAGGATGTCAATGTGAATAGCAGAGTGAAACAAAGCGTTTTTATGAGATTGTGGATGCTTGGAAGACGCAGGTACGATCTGAAAAGTGCATGTTTCTTTACGAAAAACATTGAAGGAGATTTTATTTTCCTCTACTGTAAGCATCAAGTCAATAAAATTTAATTGCCGGAACTCGTTTCTGAGTTCGATGGTGAAAGATCCTCATGAAGTTCATTAAAGAGATTGAAAATACGGTCAATGCTATCTGAAGGTCCGTTGTAGATGACTAAAATATCATCAACGTATCTGAAATAGGAGAGAATGCCTAGTGCTGTAGCTGAAAAACAGTTGAAAAACTTTTCTTCTAGAGAGTTAATGAAGATATCAGCAGGAATAACAGCTAACTGATTTCCCATAGCGAGACCGTCGGATTGCTGGTGTCCATTAAATTCGAAATAGTTGTATATGACTACGGCTGTGATGAGATTCATGAAGTCAGTGATCTGTTCATCTTAAAGATCTTTTTGAAAATATCGTAAATTTTTTTCTACTTCTGTAAGCGTTTCTTGTACGTGAACGTTAGTATAAAGATGTTTGGTGTCTAATGAAAACAGTTTGGTATCTGAACTGCATTCTACATATTTTATTTAATGGAATAAGGCGTTACCATTGGGGATGCAATAACTGCTTTAGAAAAAGAACGATTTTTTCGAAGTT
Source organism: Schistocerca serialis cubense (assembly GCF_023864345.2). Taxonomy (NCBI): domain Eukaryota; kingdom Metazoa; phylum Arthropoda; class Insecta; order Orthoptera; family Acrididae; genus Schistocerca; species Schistocerca serialis. The sequence goes on from NC_064639.1 coordinate 697,901,599, forward strand.
TCATGCAGAAATCTGGCTAAGCCATGGTACGCGCTGGTCATAGTATTAGAAATCGGCCGTACCGTATGGATACGTACGTGAATTTTAAATTGACACCAAAGTTTTTGGGGCTGAGGTTCATGTTGATAAGAGTTTTCTTCTGAAAAGGTTTGATCAGAAATTTTGCGTTATTGATGGCTGACCTGACTCCTTTTTGTAATTCTGGAGTCGGATCCTCATGTAATTCCGAAATATTATTTTCGTTGAAAAACCGAAGATTTTGGAAATATATTCAGAATTGTTGGCAATAACTAAAGAGCAACCTTTGTCAGGCGTAGTTACTAAAGCATCAACTTCTTTAAGTTTATTTTTAATGGATTAAACCAATTTTCTATCGTTATGCATTACATTATGTAGAGAGGCTGTGTTTTTACTGATAATGTTAGCTACACCATAAGCAATTCTAGTTTTACATGAATTATCTATTTTTTCAACCAAGACCAATTTTTAGGTCGACAAACAGTTTTACTATTACATTCTTGTCTACCAAGCTGGACATGACATTGTATTTCACATAATCAGGGACCAGTCCCCTTCTTTACATTGCTTATTAAACTGAATGGCCATACCTGTACTTAGTAGTATCTTTTTTTTATCTTTATAATTGGGCCAGCCTTAGATGCTTGGGCATGAGTGAGCCGTCAACGACCGTTTACAAATTAGAGTTAAAGAAATTACAGCTCTTGGTAGTGACATGTAAGTACTGTTTCTTTGTTGTACTGTTAGTCAGTACTTAAACTATTATACAAAAAAAATTTCCCATAATTTTGTACTTATGTTATAGACCAATTTGAATATTTAATTTCTGATGAAGACATTCGTAGAAGTGTCGAAATATGGTCAGAAGGCTTAAATTTCGAGGGCTGTAATTGCTTTAACTTTGATTTGTAAATGGTTTTTAACCAAGCAGTCATGTTTAAAACTTCAGTTCTTGTCTGGCATATTCCACATTGGGTTCAGTCTGTTGGCACCCCCTTCCATTTTCTTGGGTGCTATGGAGGGCTTTTTTATTGCATCTGTCACTTCCAGTGTTGGCACTTTGGTTGAAGGGAAGGATTCCCCTGTTCCAAGGAGCATCGTTCTGATTATATTCATTATTTAATCAATCTAAACCTTTCAACCTGTCTTAAACGAAGAATGTACAGTGCCTCCTCGTGTGCCACTACTAAATACTAACGCCATTTTCGTTGCTCCAGCTATTCAATGAAGTATATGAAAGTAGACGTACTGTTTTCCGCTGGCATTAAGAAGCTTAGAAATACTGGACTCAGCTGACGTTATGTACGCAACTTGTTCTACCCTTATGACGGATAAAAATGGGTGATCAACGCTGCCAATCTTCTGAATTTAAAGAGAGCAGAAGATGGGCCAGGGACTTTTTTATCAAAAGACCCAGAGGAGCAAGGGTGCTCTTTTATCTCGCTGCAATCAGGAAATCAGAGGCATCAATGAGATACACTCCTGGAAATGGAAAAAAGAACACATTGACACCGGTGTGTCAGACCCACCATACTTGCTCCGGACACTGCGAGAGGGCTGTACAAGCAATGATCACACGCACGGCACAGCGGACACACCAGGAACCGCGGTGTTGGCCGTCGAATGGCGCTAGCTGCGCAGCATTTGTGCACCGCCGCCGTCAGTGTCAGCCAGTTTGTCGTGGCATACTGAGCTCCATCGCAGTCTTTAACACTGGTAGCATTCCGAGACAGCGTGGACGTGAACCGTATGTGCAGTTGACGGACTTTGAGCGAGGGCGTATAGTGGGCATGCGGGAGGCCGGGTGGACGTACCGCCGAATTGCTCAACACGTGGGGCGTGAGGTCTCCACAGTACATCGATGTTGTCGCCAGTGGTCGGCGGAAGGTGCACGTGCCCGTCGACCTGGGACCGGACCGCAGCGACGCACGGATGCACGCCAAGACCGTAGGATCCTACGCAGTGCCGTAGGGGACCGCACCGCCAGTTCCCAGCAAATTAGGGACACTGTTGCTCCTCGGGTATCGGCGAGGACCATTCGCAACCGTCTCCATGAAGCTGGGCTACGGTCCCGCACACCGTTAGGCCGTCTTCCGCTCACGCCCCAACATCGTGCAGCCTGCCTCCAGTGGTGTCGCGACAGGCGTGAATGGAGGGACGAATGGCTTCTGCCTTGGTGCCTATGATGGTCGTATGCGTGTTTGGCGCCGTGCAGGTGAGCGCCACAATCAGGACTGCATACGACCGAGGCACACAGGGCCAACACCCGGCATCATGGTGTGGGGAGCGATCTCCTACACTGGCCGTACACCACTGGTGATCGTCGAGGGGACACTGAATAGTTCACGGTACATCCAAACCGTCATCGAACCCATCGTTCTACCATTCCTAGACCGGCAAGGGAACTTGCTGTTCCAACAGGACAATGCACGTCCGCCTGTATCCCGTGCCACCCAACGTGCTCTAGAATGTGTACGTCAACTACCCTGGCCAGCAAGATCTCCGGATCTGTCCCCCATTGAGCATGTTTGGGACTGGATGAAGCGTCGTCTCACGCGGTCTGCACGTCCAGCACGAACGCTGATCCAACTGAGGCGCCAGGTGGAAATGGCATGGCAAGCCGTTCCACAGGACTACATCCAGCATCTCTACGATCGTCTCCATGGGAGAATAGCAGCCTGCATTGCTGCGAAAGGTGGATATACACTGTACTAGTGCCGACATTGTGCATGCTCTGTTGCCTGTGTCTATGTGCCTGTGGTTCTGTCAGTGTGATCATGTGATGTATCTGACCCCAGGAATGTGTCAATAAAGTTTCCCCTTCCTGGGACAATGAATTCACGGTGTTCTTATTTCAATTTCCAGGAGTGTATTTTATTTACCCATTCATAAGTGAAGTTGGAATTACGTAACTAATGCCAACTGTCCCGGTACCAGCACACTTGCTATTACCAACTGAAAATAATATGCTTCGTTCCTCATTTACTTCAGTGCACTAGCTGTGTAATTGGAATCAACGTATTCTATCTCAAATGTCCACGTGAATTAATAGCTGGATTTGTATGTGTCAAAGGCCTTTATCTTTCACCATTTTTTGAAAAAGCAGTTGCGTTCCCAATATCTTTTGTTACATTGCTCTGTGAATGTTAGAACCATTTTAATATTTTAGATCCCTGAGGTCAACTGGTTATTTAAACTTGTTACTGATGAGACCATCAAGTTTTAAATACAGGAAATGATCAGGATTAGAACAAAAGTGATATGCAACATCTGAGGCGTCTCATGGCGAAGTTTCATTCTGAAGACGGGACGGTAAAGGTTTGGAAGTCCAGCAAACCGAAAATCAGGAAATAACCTTTTCCTAGGTTTCGAGAAAGCCTCTCACAAGGAATGAAGCCTCGTTTGGTGCCTGTGTCAGACGGGATGAAAGACTGAGAGTGGCTCAACGTCCATGGTGCCCAAACATCAGCGCCGGATCACAGTACAGGCCTGTGAGATTTCCTGTGGGCGTCTCCGGCACCATGGTTCCGCCAGCAAGGCTTCGATCCACGACCTGTACGGAAGCTTCCAGATGTTTGTCTTCACATGGACGGCTTTCGCACCTATGCTTTCCAGGAACTGTCCGGCCTGGAAACAAGACCACAACCACAACGGCATATTCAGTGGAAATGAATCGCTCATAATCGAAAAAAAATTCTGATCTGAAACGGTTTAGCAGTTAACACACAGTTATGTTTCGAGCAGCCCATTCAGAGCATGAAGTTTAAAGCCATACTGGTCTGAACGTGAATGCCGTATAAATAGATACTGAACCTCATTCCGGTGTTTTTTTGTTTTTTTTTTTTTTTTTTTTTTTACACAAAGTGTGTCTGTAATGCAGATTTCGCGCTGAACTAATTTTGGAAATGTCTTCCTGATTTTGATCTGTTAATAACATATAAGTGTGACGAATATTGTGTTGCCTTCCACTAATGACATCAGTTACATAATTCTGTGGTGTGCAGTGTTTATATCGAAGTGAAAGCAACATAAAACACAAAAAGGAATAAAAATCTGAAGGTACGTGGCCCTGTTTATCCTAGCTACGGAAGAAAATGAATTTACTTTTACCTATCTCAAGCCTTTTAGCGTCTACTATGTTAAGATGTTTCTCGAAGAGTTTATATGGATAAATCTTTCTAGTGCCCGAGAACGCTAAATTGAACCTGTAATTCTGACCGCATCTGTGCACAAGCTGTAACCAAAAAATTATGCGTCGGCACTAGGCCCAACGTAGTCGGCGGGAACCGGCGAAGAATACGTCGCGTCCATGGCAATGTTCTTAGCTCCGTACCAGAGATTACTAGTATTCTAATGATATGACTCTGGCAATGCCTTCATAAGCTTTGTGATCTCTCTTATCCTACACTTGCAGCGGGCCCGGGTTCGATTCCGGGTAGGAGATTTTCTCCGCTCGTGGATTGGGTGTTGTGTGGTTCTCATCATCATTTCATCCTGATCACTGGCACCCAAATCGTCCAATGTTGCGTCGATTGAAATAAGACTTGCACTCGGCGGCCGAACTTCCCAGGTCGGGACCTCCTGGCCAACAGTGCCATACGATCATTTCATTTCATTCCCTGCACTACGTCTGACGATCCCGAAACTGTAAATTCGACACCAGTTGCCGTTCCTTTCTTTACACGTCACTTTTTGTAAACACGTATTAACATTCCAAGGGGAAATGGCATGAGGACTGTCAGCAGGTAGCCTAGAAACAGCGAAAACGTACAGTGGTGTGCATAAAAGTGTGTTGTGAAAAACATAAGAAATGCATAGCGCTGCAGAACAACTAAATGTTAGGCCAAATTTATCAGTGTCTAACGCAGAAAAGCAGCGACGTGCTAGCAAACGGCATTTCCCGAAGTAAGGGAGAAATCAAGTACAAATCAAAATATTCCTAACGAACTGTTTTTCGGTCTAGAGGCAAATCAAAATGTAAAGAATTTACTTACAGACCACTGATGATGCTTTACCTCAATGAAATGAAACGCGTGTGGTGAAAAAAAAAAATCACACATTTTTGTAGCTGCAATAAAAACATTAATCCGATGACAATATACACTCACAAGCAAAAACATTATGATCTCTGTCCACCGTGACTTTGGATGCCACCTGGTGGCGTTGCGGGCATGTGACGCGGTAACGAAAGTGTGTAAGCCTGCTGAGCCTCTACGGAAAAGGGAACAAGGGCAGGGAAACAACCATTAGGCGGTTAATGGTTGGACGTCCACGACTCTTCACAGAACGTGGGGTTCGGGGGCTTGTGCATTCAATAAAATGGTATATATGATGATCAGGCGTACCCAGGAGCAGATACAGACTCAGATCACAATATAGTAGTAATGAAGAGTAGGCTCAAGTTCAAGACATTAGTCAGGAAGAATCAATACGCAAAGAAGTTGGATACGGAAGTACTAAGGAATGACGAGATACGTTGGAAGTTCTCTAACGCTATAGATACAGCAATAAGGAATAGCGCAGTAGGCAGTACAGTTGAAGAGGAATGGACATCTCTAAAAAGGGCCATCACAGAAGTTGGGAAGGAAAACATAGGTACAAAGAAGGTAACTGCGAAGAAACCATGGGTAACAGAAGAAATACTTGAGTTGATTGATGAAAGGAGGAAGTACAAACATGTTCCGGGAAAATCAGGAATACAGAAATACAAGTCGCTGAGGAATGAAATATATAGGAAGTGCAGGGAAGCTAAGACGAAATGGCTGCAGGAAAAATGTGAAGACATCGAAAAAGATATGATTGTCGGAAGGACAGACTCAGCATGCAGGAAAGTCAAAACAACCTTTGGTGACATTAAAAGCAACGATGGTAACATTAAGAGTGCAACGGGAATTCCACTGTTAAATGCAGAGGAGAGAGCAGATACGTGGAAAGAATACATTGAAAGCCACTATGAGGGTGAAGATTTGTCTGATGTGATAGAAGAAGGAACAAGAGTCGATTTAGAAGAGATAGGGGATGCAGTATTAGAAGCGGAATATAAAAGAGCTTTGGAGGCTTACGGTCAAATAAGGCAGAGGGGATAGATAACATTCCATCAGAATTTCTAAAATCATTGGGGGAAGTGGCAACAAAACGACTATTCACGTTGGTGTGTAGAATATATGAGTCTGGCGATATACCATCTGACTTTCGGAAAAGCATCATCCACACAATTCCGAAGACGGCAAGAACTGACAGGTGCGAGTAGTATCGCACAATCAGCTTAACAGCTCATGCATCGAAGCTGCTTACAAGAATAATATACAGAAGAATGGAAAAGAAAATTGAGAATGCGCTAGGTGACGATCAGTTTGGCTTTAGAAAAAGTAAAGGGACGAGAGAGGCAATTCTGACGTTACGGCTAATAATGGAAGCAAGGCTAAAGAAAAATCAAGACACTTTCATAGGATTTGTCGACCTGGAAAAAGCGTTCGACAATATAAAATGGTGCAAGCTGTTCGAGATTCTGAAAAAAGTAGGTGTAAGCTAAAGGGAGAGAAGAGTCATATACAATATGTACAACAACCAAGAGGGAATAATAAGAGTGGACGATCAAGAACGAAGTGCTCGTATTAAGAAGGGTGTAAGACAAGGCTGTAGCCTTTCGCCCCTACTCTTCGATCTGTACATCGAGGAAGCAATGATGGAAATAAAAGAAAGGTTCAGGAGTAGAATTAAAATACAAGGTGAAAGGATATCAATGATACGATTCGCTGATGACATTGCTATCCTGAGTGAAAGTGAAGAAGAATTAAATGATCTGCTGAACGGAATGAACAGTCTAATGAGTACACAGTATGGTTTGAGAGTAAATCGGAGAAAGACGAAGGTAATGAGAAGTAGTAGAAATGAGAACAGCGAGAAACTTAACATCAGGATTGATGGTCACCAAGTCAATGAAGTTAAGGAATTCTGCTACCTAGGCAAAAGTCAACTAATACCAAATACCGGCCTTAATTTGAGGAAGAAGTTTCTGAGGATGTACGTCTGGATTACAGCATTGTATGGTAGTGAAACATGGACTGTGGGAAAACCGGAACAGAAGAGAATCGAAGCATTTGAGATGTGGTGCTATAGACGAATGTTGAAAATTAGGTGGACTGATAAGGTAAGAAATGAGGAGGTTCTAAGCAGAATCGGAGAGGAAAGGAATATGTGGAAAACACTGATAAGGAGAAGGGACAGGATGATAGGACATCTGCTAAGACATGAGGGAATGACTTCCATGGTACTAGAGGGAGCTGTAGAGGGCAAAAACTGTAGAGGAAGACAGAGATTGGAATACGTCAAGCAAATAATTGAGGACGTAGGTTGCAAGTGCTACTCTGAGATGAAGAGGTTAGCACAGGAAAGGAATTCGTGGCGGGCCGCATCAAACCAGTCAGTAGACTGATGACCAAAAAAAAAAAAAAACGATAATCAATGGCCTCTCTGCCGAAAGAGCACAATGCTGGTGCACGCACAAGCGTTTCGGAGCGCACCATTCATTGTTCATTATTGAACATGAAGTTCCGCAGCAGACCACCCGTACGTGTTCACATGTTGATCCAACATGGAACATTCATCCTATCATACTTCCTTCGCCAATGAAATAAATGTGAAATGGCGTTTAATACAGCACTAGGACGAACCAGCGACGATAATATTGTATTAAAGGTACCCCGTTAACCAATATATCATTCCGTAATTTAATAAAATAACGTAAATGTTAAACACGCATATAATATTCTCGTACACCACATGACAATAAACTACGCGACACGCAGTGAAATCGCTCCGTGTGACGATATACGATGTGTTTTCGTAATCATTATACAAATTTTAAGGACCCTTGAAAAACGCCCAATGTTTTAAGCTGAGAGAGAGGTCTGATCCGGAAACTGCTGATCTGAAAGATATAACTAAAAGAGAATACATTTCAAATTTAATGTTTGATCTGACTGCATTGATAAAAATCCAAGCATACACACCTAGTGTTACCCTGAGGGTTTGCAGATTAGAATACGCCCAAAGTATTCCTGCCTGTCGTAAGAGGCGACTGAAAGGAGTCTCCTACTTTTCAGCCTTCAGTAATTTGGTCCCCTTTTAGGGCTTGACCTCCACATTTTCCTAATTTCTCAGAAGTGAGGGGAGACCTTCTGCACCTAATATTGTCATGGCTCTGCAATTCCACCCACATCCAACTGTTTGGGTGAGGACACCTTACGGGGTGTGTAATCTACATCCCTTGTCTGCTGTCACCTTCTGTACCCATCAAAATAATGGATCTTTACGCACTCAGTATCCAGTTTGGTAGCAGTCTTTCGTGGAGGGGTCGTCATGTGCCCTCTTGGCTGTGTCCCCCTGACAACACACGGATCGCACAGCTGATGCCTGAGCAGCAAATATCCCATGTGTGCCAAGGAGTTAATGCCCATCTTCTTGGAGTATCAAGACTCCTGGGAAAGACCATTGTGCCACGTGGCCTTCGCTGTGGCTGGGTAACGCCACTGTGGAGAGCCTCTGGTTGGAGTAGGTGGCATCAGTACAGATGACCAGTAATGAAGCGGACCAAGTCGTCTTTTGCTGGTGGCCGCATGGCCTCAGCAGCCTCTAGTAAAAGATGGCTACGTTTCAGTGCCGAGGAATATGACCCCAAATCATTCCCGTCTTTATCTGTACCATGGGAGGAACGTGGGGCTACAAAAATAAGGAAGCCATATTCGCCTCAATACTTTGTTTGCAGCTGAACCGATGAGGACTCCTTTCTGGCTACAAAGGCTCTGTTTTTTGTTGAAAACCTGGAGGATATGTTTGGAGAAGTGGCAGCGCTGTCCAAAATGAGAAATGAGTCAGTCCTGATTGAGGCAGCATTCCCAGCCCTGTCACAGGCGTTGCTCCCATGTGAAAGGCTTGGTTATATTCCCATTTCTGTCACTCCTCATAAAAGCATAAATATGGTCCAGGAGATTTTCATTGTGAACTCCTGTTGCAGACTGATGACGAGCTATTTGCCAGTTTAGAATGACAGAGTGTTCACTTCGTGTGCCACATCTATAACGGACCAAAAGATAATACGGTTGCTACCAGTGCTTTCATCTTGGCCTTTGAGAGTGGTTCACTACCTGAAAAGGTCAAGGTGATGGTGTATAAATGTGACATAAAACCATATGTCCCTTCCCATGTGCCGTGCTTTAAGTGCTGGAAATTCGGGCAAATGTCTTCCCAGTGCAATCCCAGCTGCACATGTAGGGACTGAAGGCGTCCATTGCATCCAAATACTCCATGTGCGCCTCGTCCCAACTGTTTCAACTGTGGAGAGCTCCACTCCCCTGCTCGATGAACTGCACAGTTCTTAAAAAGGAGAAGGAAATTATGGAATACAAGACAATGGACAGGCTGATTTACCAAGAGGCTAAAAGGAAATTTGACCAGTTGACCTCCATTCAATTTACATCTTCCGATGCTGCAGCTACAATGGTAACACTGGTGATGGCAGTCCCCTCATTTCTGCCTTCTACAATAGGCTGTGAAAGTCACCCAAAGATATTACTCCCCTTGGAGCTCGGGGGCAATTCTTTTTGTGTTGCTCCAAAAGTACCTTATTCGGGAGCAATGACCCCTCACCCTTGAAAACGAAAGGGACATCGGTCCCCTCCCCCCTCCTCCAGCTCCTCTCGCATGGAAGGCCTCCCCCCATGCAAAAGTGTGCATCTTCAGAGAATCCTTCCCAGCAAGCCCCTAAAGAGAAGTGAGAGGGCAAACAGGCAAAGAAGAAATCTGGTAGGAGCCAAACTTTGGTGGCCCCCACACCACCATTTGCTAGCAGCTCCACATTTGATGATGAGGTGGAGATTCTACCATTCCCTGAGGACCTAGATCTCACTGGCCGCTCAACAGCGATGGTAGTACATACAAGTACTCAACCAGTAGCCACAGATGACCCTGAGGCGTAAACTGCCTCCTTGGTCCCTTTATACATTCCCAGACTTCAGAATGCTTCATCCTCCAGTGGAATTGTGGCGGATTTTTGTCCCACCCAGCTGAGCTACGACAACTCTTAGGCACCTGTATTTTGCCTTGCCGTTCAGGAAACTTGGTTTCCAGCAATGCACTGAATGGATGTCATCAGAGACTGACAATGGACTTAGAGAATTCTCGCGTCTAAACATTATCCCAGACCGCCGCCCTTCGTGGCTATCGGGGGTGTTACAAAAATCGTAATGACTGTAACAGGGTGTCAGATGTAGTATGAACATATGTCCTTACCTCAGTCTATAGCGAACCTGTGCTCCATCAAACAACATTAGAAACTGTTGCTGTCAGGGTGAATACAATGCAGGAAATTACCGCCTGCAATGTCTATCTTCCTCCATATGGTGAAGTATGATAAAAAGTATTGGCTGCAATATTTTCTCCACTCCCCACACCTTTCCTACTTTTAGGTGATTTCAGTGTCCTTAACCCGTTCTGGTGTGGTACCAAGATCACTGGCCATGGTAAAGATGTCAAGAACCTACCAACTCAACTCAACCTTCACCTTATAAATACAGGTGCCCCACTCATTTTAGGGTGGAACGTGACACACACTTAGCCACTGATCTCTAGTTGGCAGTTCTGGCCTTCTTTATTCTATACACTGGACAGTTTAGGACGACTTGTGTGGTAGTGACCACTTTACTCTCTTCCTTTTCCTACCCCAGTATTACTCACCTGGAAGCTAGCCCAGATGGGCATTTACCAAGGCTGACTGTGATCCTTACACCTCTGCTACCACCACTGGAGCTCCATTGCATTGCAATCTCGATGTGGTGATCCACAATATTACTACAACCATTGTCTGCAGCTGAACCGGCAAACACCTGTTCTTCAGGTTGCCCCCAGTGGAAAACAGTGCCTTGGTTGCCACCAGGAATCACTGCCGTCATTTGAGGCCGTAAGTGGGCCCTACAAGGTAATAAATGACATCCATAAATCGATCATCTCAATACCTTCAAAAGGCTCTGCGCCTGGGCCTGTCAACTAATTAAAAGATGAAGCAGGAGTGTTGGGAATAGTACATCTCCACCATTGAAACACGAACCTCTCATCCTTAGCCATGGGCTATGATCAGTTGCCATTGTTTGTATCAGACCCCTGCAGGTGTACCTGGGATTTCCACGAATTGAGATATCTATACCAACGCAGACGTAAATACAGAGCGTTTTGTCAAGCATCATGCATAAACCTCAGCATCTGTGAATTACCATCCGACCTATCGTACCATAAAAAAGTGGATGGAACGAAAGCACTTATCTTTTACTACACACCATCTTGAGCCATGCAATGCTCTGGTCAGTGAGTGGGAATTTCCCAGTGTTCTTTTGCACTGTCCCAACACCAGCCCTGGGCTAGACCGCATCCATCTCCAAATGATTAAACAACTATCAGCGAATTACCAGCACCACAACCTTGCCATCTTGAATTGGATCTGAAGTGATGACGAGTTCCTCGCAATGGCGTGAGAGTATCAATGTTCCAGTGCTACATCCTTGTGAGAACCCGCTAGTTATGGATAGCTATCGTCCTATTAGCCTCACCAATGTTCTGTGTAAGCTGCTCAAACTAATGGTGAAGCGCTGTCTGTGTTGGCTTCTTTAGTCTCTGGCCCTTCTGGCTCCATCCCAGGGCAGTCTTCGCCGAGGTCACTCCAACAATTTAGTATACCTGGAATCTGCCATCCGAATAGCTTTTTCTCGCCATTATCAACTTTGAGAGATTGCAGGGCACTCTCACTTTTGATATGGTGACATGCTGCTTAATGTTCTGAGGGAAGATGATCTTTATTCTTGGTTGCTACACTGGATACGACAGACTTCATTCATATGACGAAATGGTTGGCAGTAGTTACCGCTCTTGCTTTTGTGCTTTAGTGAAGGAATAGTAGTAAGCTTTGCCTGCTTTCATAGGAGGAGGGTGCCAAGTTAATTTACTGCAGTAAAAGTGTACAGTGACTGAGGGCCAAGGAGAGAGTTCTTTCTGCGAAACCTGGATGAAAACGATTGCGGATTGCCAAGTCCATGGGTCTCACTGTGTAGATACATTGGCTGGCGCTGGTCAGTCGTCGGCCGCTTCCAGGTAGGCTAACAAGCGCCGAGGAATCGCTGGTGCTATGAGCAGGGCATTAAAGACTAGCAATAAAGCAGGGGATGGGCCCTAGTTAGGTGGGAAGCCGATGAGACGGCAGTGAGTTTCTGCGAATTTCCATTGGACAGGTCAGTGGCGTCCAGATTGCTACAAAACCTATTTGTGATGGAACAAGGCTTTTAGTGAGTTTATGGACGCTCTTTGGAAAGTTCGAAATGGACTAAACAGGGGAAACAACGATCTTTTTACAGAGGGCTGTGGTTCCATACAGTTCATGCTTTTAGCAAAGACGCTGCGTAAACGCATGGGAACAAGGCTGTGAAGCTGAATCTTTTTTCTTTGTCTCCCAATTAATTTTTAAAGTCACTGGTTGGTCAAATCTGCGTTTGCAGAGCAAGGGGTGGTCTTCCAGCTTCGAATGCGGCGCTCCAGCTCGTGACTGGCTTGCGCTAAAGTGGAAGTAGTCTAAGCATGTAAATGTGCCATGGTACCGAGCTGGCGAGGAAAGCTGAGAGAAAGAGAAGAGCACTCTCTTGTACTGGCACTTCGCTAGTAAAGAATGGCAAGTCTTTACCTAACCGGTGAGACTTGTGTCCTTTGTTAGTGTGCCACTTAGAGCCTGTGCCAATGATTATCTGAACTGTCAGATGTACTGCTTCTTGCATCACCCACACAACGATGATGCGTGGGTGTACTTTAGTTGGCCATCTGAACATCTGACATATTTCGTCATGCATAGTCACGTCACGGAGTCAAACTGGTTTGTCAAACCAGCAAACGGCTCCATCTGCACACCGGAATCCACCGGGGTTTCAGCGGCTCATACGGAAGTACCTGCGTTCCGAATTAGCTGAACGTGAGACCGCATATTTGCATACTTCCGTGCGTGTCCATGACTGCAGTCGCCGAGCGCATCGTTGAGTGCCGTCCTGACCAGCAGATGGGTAAAGTATTTGCTGCTACGGCTTAGGGCTCCAATATATGCTTCTCAGCACCCCGTTCTTTGGAACCATATTTTTCTTTATGGAATAGTAGAGTATAGGCGATGATAAAAGCGTAGTTTTTGGGTTATACCACGGATTCATATGTACGAAATCAGGTAAAGTGATTAGTTCCGGTTTATGTCATGTGTTTATCCCTAGCTGATCACTTTGTTCACCATAGACCCCATGTTATTGAATGCGTTTTTTACGAAAAAATTTTTGTGTGGCGTTTCTTTAGCCATCTTTTGTCATGTAATGCTAAGACTGAATAAACTAACTGTTATGTAGACCACAGCTCCTCCCAGTGTTCTGATTAACATTACCTGTGCCACTTTATTAAAGTCTTGATTGCAATTGAAAGACGGAAGCTTGCCACTTATTGCCATCTTTTTTGACCCGACGAGCTTATGACACCACTTGGCGACACTCCATCTTCACTACGTTACACGAGTGGGGTCTATGGAGCCCGCCCGCTATTTTGGTACAGAACTTTTTGTCGCTCCATACCCTCAGATTTCGAGTCGGTGCTTCACATAAAAGAGAATGGGGTCTCACAGGGCTCTGTACTGAGCGTCCCTCTCCTTTTAGTGGCCGTTAATGGTCTTGCATCAGCTGTGGGATCCTCATTGTCACCATTCTTATATGCTGACGACTTTTGCATTTCCTATAGCTCATCTGTTATTGGTGTGGCTGAACGTCGACTCCAGGAAGCCACATGAAAGACGCAGTCATGGGCTCTCACTCACGGCTTTCATTTTCCAGTTGCAAAGACTTGTGTCATGCACTTCTGTCACCTTCTCCTGAATATAGTGGACTCTTATCGCATTTAGGACATTCTCGACACGTCCTTAAACTGGCTTTGCCATCTTCGTCAGCTTAAGTAGAAGTGCTGGCAGCGTCTTAACATTCTTCATTGCCTGAGTCAGACCGACTATTTTGCAGATAGTCCTTTAGTATTGCAGCTGTACAAAGCCCTTATACCATCCCGTCTTCATTATGGGAGACTCGAGTATGGCTCAGTGTCGCCCTCGCCATTGCATGCTGGACCCTATACACCACTGCATCCGAATCACTGTCTCCCTTTCCCTAACAAGGCGACCCATCACCCTCTATGGCAAAGCAGATTGGGGACTAAAATTTCAGTATCCAAGAATCTGTTTATGTCCTTAAACAAAGTGGAAGATCAGTAGGATGGGCTCCGGGACACGTCGGAATTCTGGGGAATGAATTTGCCGAAAGGCTAGCCAAAGAGGCTACTCGTAAACTGAGTCTGGAGATCGGCATACTGGAAACTGATCCTCGGTCGGTATTACGCCGCAAAGTTTTTGGGCTCTGGAATACAGAATGGTGCTCCCTGACTTTGCAGCATAAACCGTATTAAATTATGCATGATAAAGGAGACGTGGATTGTGTGGAGGTCCTCCACGCGAGTTTCTCACTAGGACTCCATTGTCCTTTGCCAGCTCTGCATCGGTCATAGTTGGCTGACTTAACGGTCACCTGCTACGTCGAGAGGACCGGTCTCAGTGTCACTGTTACTTATGTTTGACAGTGGTCCACATCTTCTTGGACTGCCCATATTCAGCCTCCCTGTGGCGGACTTTTAATCCCCCTGACGCTCTTCCTTTAATTTTAGGAGACAATGCCTCAACGACTAACATAGATTTTATCATTCTAATTAAGAGTGGGCGGCTTACCTTCATCTTTCAGGCCCTCGCCACACCTGCATTTTAACGCCTCCTCGCTCCCTCTAGTGCTGTCTATCGACTTCGTCTTTCCACCATTTGTGTTTCTCTTGGCTTGTGTGGTTAGGCTGAGGCTTTTAGTGTGTTGCAGAGTGGCTGTCTCATCCTTTTTTTGTTCTTGCGATCAGCCAACCAAGGCCGTGTGCTATGTTGTATTAACATCTTCTACCGCTTTTAACGTTTAGTTAATGTTTTCCGTTTTGGCTTGATATTTTCGTTTTCTAGTCAAGTGTGGTTACATACGTAATTTTGCACATTTTGTTCCTTCTCAGTATTTCAGGCGGTAGGATTCTCTTGGGGTATGGTTTTAATCTGAAGCATGTATGACTACGGATAAAGGGCTGATAACTTTGCAGTTCAGTTTCTTTAATATACAAACCAATCAACAAATCGTCCTACATCAAGCACATGTCACTAAGGACGAATATCAATGTAGATTTCGAAGGTCGTCTTTAATTATGTGAATGACAAGACCCGAGCTCTTTCTCATGTGTAATAGTTTGCAGATTCAACGCTAATATTTGAAGATATATATGGAAGTTTCCAGTAGCATGTATCTATCTATAATTTAGCCCATTCTATTTTATTATAAAACTTTATCAATTTTAATTCTGCATTTTACTTATTTCGGATCACTTAAAACATTTCAAGTGGCCAGAGTCAACACATCACGAACAAATTGCTTATTTTCTTTCGGCTTTTAGTTTCATGTTATTGTTAACTCAGCTTTGTATTTATCATACTTTTTTTAGCTTCTGAATGAGTAAAAGCAGGATATCTATAATGTAGATTAAATAAAAGTATTTAACAACAACAGGATATAAGAGATTAAATCAAGTAATTCGTTAAGTATCTTTGAAAACAAGGCTCACATAGATATAGGGGAGCAGTTATTTAACAAAGGTGCTTGCAGAAACAGCGAGAGATGGAAGAATGAAGAAAATCAAGCAATCAGTTGTTTGTATTTAGGAAACAAATGCTAACAACTGGACAAAAAAAAACGAAGATTAAAAAAGTATTGAGTGCCTTATGTAAACTGAACTGGGTTTTCAAAACCAAGCTACCTATGTAAAAACCAAACTTTATAACCAGTGTGATCGACAAGATTCGAATTATGACAGTGAAATGTGCACTTTTAATGCAAAAACATTCAAAAACCTAGGGAGCAGTCAGTGAGCAGCGGAAAGACAAGAAAAAAAGCCATACAATAAAAGGATCGTGTAACAGGTTATAATGGAAAAAAATTGCGACCACATTGAAAATTTCATGTAGGTGTGTGGCAAATGACTTTTTCAGTACATGAATGGTAGGTGAAGCACGACTCCAACAGATGAAAAACATGAAAATGAACACTGAAAGGGAAGGTGGACTGATGACAATAGAAAATATGCAGGATCAGCGTGGACGGATAGAGCTAAAAGTCAAACTGTGTGGAGCAGTCCATAATACCATTATGCAGTGTTGGATGAGAAATGGCACATGCTGACGATGACATAAAATTTCTTTGTTACAAATGAGATCTGACTTCAGTATTTAATTTAGTCTTCTTACATTCCTTGGTATGGTTGCTAACATGTGTATAAAAGAAGTCAAATGTGAATTAGTTTCTTAATAACATAAAAGAAAACAGAACCAGTTGCCAACGAGGTTTCAAAGTAATACAACCGTTATTTTTTCTTTTAGTCTAGTAGTATTCTGTATCCTTACACAGTAACACAGCAAAACCTATTTCAAGCGTTCTATTTAATTGCTGTTCAAACTACAAAAAAGCATTACGATAACCCATATAATGTCGACACTAAACCGTCATCAAAGATTGTCAGCCAAGTGAGGCATAATATCCAATACGTGAAAACTAGCCTTTATGAAGATGATGACGCTAACAACAAAAGACAAAGCGTTTGATTTTACTTCATTTTAAGTTGCTTTGATGGGCTCTGCGTCGAGAGACGACGTGTGATTGATCAGGACGAGAATGAACGTCAATTCGACATGCGTTCTTAATTTATCTATGAATATAAGTACTTTAACATGATACCAAATGAGGTGGCTCAGTGGTAGCAACATTTATAGAAACAGTTTTTTGGAACACAGGCTAATAATGCATCTTCTTTTATTCGCTCTTGGGTGTCTCTCAGCCTATAAAATTCTTACCCTATGTAAAGTCGATGAAACGATCGAATCGTTCCATTTGCTCTCCCTATTGATATAGGACCGAAATAGAAGACAAAAACAGAAGGCAGAACTATTAAATTCTGTATTTAAGATGTGTTAATGAATGAACAACACCGCCTCTTGAGTGTGGAATACACAGTTTGGTGATGATGTTAGCGCCCGTGGTGTATGTAATCAATCAAAACACTCAAAGGGGGCGATGTTTCAGGCGTCAACGTAATTTCTGTTTGATTTTAAGTTGAAAACAAGTGCGATCAACGACGGTGTGCTTCGGTTTAAATAAAATTTTTGGTACTCCTAGAATTTATAAACGTGAACCTGAGAATATTAGAGCCTGAACAGACAAATTAAAATTTTCTAAGTTCTTCAATGTTACTTTCTTGTTGGTTTCTGGTACCAAGCGATCTTTCGACATATTAACTTCAACAATTTGCCATTGATTTTACCTTTAGTTAATGTAGGAATGCAATTCGTTAATGCAGTACACGG
Source organism: Schistocerca serialis cubense (assembly GCF_023864345.2). Lineage (NCBI taxonomy): Eukaryota > Metazoa > Arthropoda > Insecta > Orthoptera > Acrididae > Schistocerca > Schistocerca serialis. The sequence continues at coordinate 697,919,156 of NC_064639.1, forward strand.
CAATTGTGACTGAATACCGTTTGCATAGTTTAGATGATAGCTGAATTCACCGTACTATTGTCTATTGTCCTCAAACTACGGTATAGTTTCACATATCAAAAATATATCGTGCTTCCTCTATTTTAGCTCTAAATCAGCTGCTCGTCTGCAGGGTAATATTGTAAAATTGCATCTCTCTGCGATTCTGTTCAAGGTTACTAATCGATTCCAAAGTAACAGTTACCGAATCCGAACACCTTGACTACCACAAATACAAAAATCTTGAACTAACACTAAGAACTGATGTAAGAGAAGCTAATACTGATACAAGGAAAGCTAATACGCCAAATAAGTTATAGGTAAGATGACAGGACACATGGATTTGAATTTCTGAAAGAGTATAATGCACCCATTAAGACAGTTGTAGAAGAGACCCCAGTGTGACCTCTTGTGGAGTACTAGCTACAACTCGAAGAATTTCTGTGTAGGCCTAGCCCTGGATAAGCAGAAATCGCTGTAAAATAATTATTCATTACGGGTGTGGAACACAATCAGTCGTTCTTTTCCGTGATGGTAAATTGTTTTCATTTTACGACTACTGGTTAAAAGTCACCGAGCGACTCATCATCAGGTAGTTTACAGTTCTTAGTCTTTCTTTGTAGCCGGCCGCGGTGGTCTAGCGGTTCTAGGAGCGCAGTCTGGAACCGCGTGACCGCTACGGTCGCAGGTTCGAATCCTGCCTCGGGCATGGATGTGTGTGATGTCCTTAGGTTAGTTAGGTTTAAGTAGTTCTAAGTTCTAGGGGACTGATGACCACAGATGTTAAGTCCCATAGTGCTCAGAGCCATTTGAACCATTTTTCTTTCTTTGTAGCGTTGTTAGGATGGGATGGGGCGATTGTGTGTGTGTGGTGAGACAGGAAAAATCTGAACAAGTAATCACTCAATGTAGCGAAGTATTTGGACGTATTTACATCATAATGAACTCAATCATTGTCTGAGTGCATGACTTCTTTTCAAACGATCCCACGTGGCACGATAATCTAGAAAGTTACATGCAGGCATAGAAGGTAGCAGCGCTGTATAACGTAGAAATTTTGTTCACTACCTTGTACGCGGTTTGTCTATTAGCCAGATGTTATCTAACTCGTAAGCTGCAAGATCGCTGAAACAATCGAATACTTAAACATAAATATTTGTGTGATTCTGACCGTACTGTCGCTCAACACTTAATACGCCACTAACACTGCTTCATCCGCAACGTTTCGCGTGCTCTTATCTATCTGTGACGTCACATCATGACTTTTACTCTTCCAGAAAAGTCAAATTCATTTTTGTAGTTATAATCCGTCGGCCGTCCGCTGTGGCCGACCGGTTCTAGGCGCTGCAGTCCGGAACCGCGTACCTGCTACGGTCGCAGGTTCGAATCCTTCCTCGGGCATGGATGTGTGTGATGTCGTTAGGTTGTTTAGGTTTAAGTAGTTCTGAGTCTAGGCGACTGATGACCTCAGATGTTCAGTCCCATAGTGCTCAGAGCCATTTGAACCATCTAATCCGTCATCTAGGCTGATTCCCAGGAGCGCTGCCCTCTGGTCTTCTCTGAGCTCATCACTAATCACAAATGGCGCAAGATTACCACACATTTTCTTTTCTTTTTCTTGCGGGCGGGCAATAAATGTTGCTTCTTTATGGGCACGGAATTAAACTATTAGCCAAGTTTTATTACTCACTTCAACGACACTTTGACCAACTTGAGGTGACAGTGACTCTGCCATTGCCAGGAAATGGAGTTATCTAGCGTTCAGATCCTGTAGCGTCTACTAATCATCAGGCCAAACACGAAATCGTATCGATTCCGGGAGGAGTACTGTCATGTTGTTCTACCGAGTAGATTTCTTCTCCTGTGAGAAGACAATCGAAAGTGTTTTGTGCCATTATCAAGTCAGCGAAGAAATTAGGTTATGTTCTGGTAGGATCGTAACAGCCGATATGTAGGCTATATGAAGCCCATAGCTCATAGTTCCCCGGAATCAGAGCATATAAATAGCAATCGTAGTAGAACAAAGATATTATTGTGGCGAAATATAGTCTTATATAATCTAAAGCCGAGGTCAATTGTGCAACAACTCAAGTCTCTTAGTTCAAAGTGAACTAAGCAGCGTACTACACAATATCTTGCAGAGTACAGTCTTTACTTCGCATTACACGTTTGAAATCAGTGATGTCTGACACTATGTGTCGTGTATGCTTAAAAGGTAAATATTTAGTTTCGGAAAGCTGCTGCGTTAGTGGTACAGAGTATATGAGCTTTACGTTTCATTCAGTTATCCTTATTTAATAGGAAAATCACGTTTAGTATCACCTAAACGGTATACTAATAGCCCGTTATGAATATTATAAGTTCAGGTATAAGTTTTTGTGAAAAAATTAGTTACTGACCTGCTTCCTCGTTCCAGGAATTACATTAGCAATATCAGTCCTCGCTTCGTAAGAGCACACTGCACGCAACCTATTTACGTTGACTTGAATGTACATGAAGTTAGACATAATAAGGGTATTAATTAGTCTTGGGCATTTCACGACATCCATTTAATAAGCCCTATTCTCCAATGAAGCAAAAACGCATTACCATGAGGAAGTCATAGGCAGATATCAGATAGGCCTTCTCAGATGTGCAGACAAACTCTGCACTAACCTCCTATCACTATATTATCACTGATGCGGCGTGCTGGTCACTGACTCCGATATCATTACTTCAGATACCACAACATTAAAGTTGTCAGATCGCTGATGGAAAAGCTTGAATAGCGAAGAATATGAACTGGAAATTGATGTTTCAACGTTTCAAGGATGAAGAAAAGATTTGTGTTGCACTTTCAGGTTATCTTGACTGTTTAAATATGGTTAAATGATAAAAGAGGGGACGCGAAATGTTACGCCGATGATACCTAGTAGTACCTTCTTATTTTAACAAAACTAGTTTCTAATGCCGGGACCGGTTGGAAAGTGGGGTTGGAAGTGGAGTACCCTGCTGTGGACAGATGATCCTCCTGTAATTTGCGAGAAAGCGCCGACAGCTGCGGACACAGTAACAGCTTTAGAGCAAGCAGTGGGTGTGTCCCAAGGGAACGAATGCTTTTAGAGGTGGTTTCCGACCCGCGGAACAACAGTAATGGAGCGGCTCTGTCTGTTGTCGGAAACGTCAGACTTCTGGCTTTCGTGCATTAGCGAGTTTAACTAAAACGCTGAAAATTGTTGAGGTGCATCATCCTGAAGCTGTGCAAAAGTAAAAGTCTTACAGTAGAACTAACTGTACTATTAAAGGAGAACTCATTCAGTACACTAGTGTTGAAGGTCGTGGTTGCATAAAATCGAAAATCAATAATTTGTAGACTATGAGAGAAAAATAACCTGCAAATTAAATTAGAGGTAAGCATCTATTAAGAGAAATTAATGCGTAATGGTTGTAGCGCAAGACGCACATTTTAGGTGTTTCCAAGAAAGCAGCGTTGTGCATTTCTGTGACGCTGTCACATGGATAAATAAATCACTGAAAAATCGTTCAGCCTTGTTTGAACGTTTTCCATTTCTCCCGTTACTGATACTAAAATTATTAAGCTGACGAACAAATGTCAGGAATAGGCAGAGAAACGATTTTGTGAGTGAAAGTCCCTGGCACTTTTTTAACTGAATCTCTACTTGGTGCCTGCCTTCCCCTCAAATCGGTAGACATTTGATGACTCTGATTAATTGCAGTAACTGTACAACAATGGAACGAGTAGACTATTTATCAGTGACGAACTATAGTTACTCATGTCGAAGTACTGCTCCTAGTACGAGGATCACTCCTAAAGAAATGCACACTATTTTTTTAAAATCCATCTCTTATTCTACATGTTTGAAAGTTTTATAGTGTGTAGATATATCCTTTAGAAACAATATTTTCATTTCTTCAGATAATTTCTATCCCTCTCAACTGCCTTACGCCATCTTGGAACGGGCTCCTGTATACCCGAAAGGTAAAATTCTGGACCAACCTGTTGGAGCCACTGTTTGGTGGCGTGCACAAGGGAGTCATCATCTTCAAACCTTGTTCCACGAAGAGAGTCTTTAAGTTTTCCAAAGAGATGATAGTCACATGGGGCCAAATCAGGACTGTAAGGCGGGTGTTTCAATGTTGTCACGGGTTTTGTGATCCTGGTAACCCATCTGGCACAAACATTTCTTAACGCCAACACATTCAGTATGCTGCAGACACTTGCTTCCCCTAAGCCAACGTAGCGTGACAATTCGTTCAATGTGATGTGTCTGTCACCATTCACCAATTCGTTAACTCTCTGCATATTGTCTGGAGCGTGTCCAGTACGAGACCTGCCACTGCTAGGACAATCCTCAATATTGCCATGCCCGCTTTCATCACGTAACCTGCTTGCCCACCAACTAACTGTACTGCGATCGACAGGAGCATCTCCGTACATTTTTTTCAACTTCTTGTGGATGTTTGTCACTGTCTCGTTTTCACAGCACAGGAATTCTATGACAGCACGTTGCTTCTGACGAACGTCAAGTGTAGCTGCCATCTTGAGGACATTCTGTGACGGCGTCACTCACGGTTTGTGAGTTTGAAAACAAACGGGAAGGATGTACCTACACAGTGTAAAATTTTCACACATGCAGAATGAAAACTGTATTTTTACAAAAATAGTGTGCATTTCTTTTGGAGTGACCCTCGTATTTGTGCCGAACTCTTTCTTTACTCCGCAACAACTTCATAATGGTACAATCTCTCAGTGTACTACAACTACGTCCTTCACAAATAGCCTCAGAGAGCTGGCGGTGGCACCTGCCATGTCATCTACGACTTGTTACAAATTTTTAGGGTCAAAATGGGGATGCAGTATAATATTTCAAACAGATGAATTCCGAAGGGCTGAAAATAAATATTTCAGGTGTTGAGACGCATTGAATGAACAGTGCGTTTGTCCTAGGGGTTTGCGAACTGCCCGTATTGCTGGATCTCCGGCGGAGACACTACCTAGGAAACAAATACACAGTCGTCTGTTGTGTCCACAGTGGATAGTTTCTTGTGAAGCTGCCAGATGTAGTGAATGCATCAAGCTAAAACTCTCGAAGAAACTAATAGAAAGCTGACTGTCATGGCCGTAGATCGCTGTCTCTTTGTATAACAGTAACAAGGTTATTTTAGAATAAATAGCAAAATTTCTGTCTCCGTTGTAAAGTTCGCGATGAGCTTATGTTGTTGTAACAAAGAGTAATTTGTTTCTCTTAGTAAATAGCTTAACATTAATTTAGCATCAAAAATGGTTCAGCAGGCCGGGGAGGCCGAGCGGTTCTGGGCGCTACAGTCTGGAACAACGCAACCACTACGATCGCAGGTTCGAATCCTGCCTCGGGCATGGATGTGTGTGATGTCCTTAGGTTAGTTAGGTTTAAGTAGTTCTAAGTTCTAGGGGACTCCCAGAGTGCTTAGAGCCATTTGAATCTTTTTTTTTTTTTTTTTTTTTTTTTTTTTTTTTTTTTTTTTTTTTTTTTAATGTTTCATATGGCTCTGAGCACTATGGGACTTAACTGCTGCTGTCATCAGTCCCCTAGAACTTAGAACTACTTAAACCTAACTAACCTAAGGACATCACAAACATCCATGCCCGAGGCAGGATTCGAACCTGCGACCGTAGCGGTCACGCGGTTCCAGACTGTAGCGCCTAGATCCGCTTGGCCACTCCGGCCGGCAATTTAGGATCACTAATCCCTCCTCTGAAAGCAGGAATTTGCAATTCTCTCTCTCTTCTTCATGATTTGGCCCAGATCGATTATCAGTCACTATACGTGGAGCATAAAAAATACGTAGTGACTGCCGTAATACTCTCTTCCACAGTACAAATAGCGCTATGTTAAATTCAGAATGGCACGTTGACATCTGTTGGATGAATCTTCTTGATTATAATAACTTATTTCATCAGTCCATTATTCTATTTCCTAGACGGCGATGTGAAATGGTATCGCAGATTGACTGGATGGTTCAAATGGCTCTGAGCACTATGGGACTTAACATCTGAGGTCATCAGTCCCCTAGAACTTAGAACCACTTAAACCTAACTAACCTAAGGACATCACACACATCCATGCCCAAGGCAGTATTCGAACCTGCGACCGTAGCAGTCACGCGGTTCTATACTGAAGCGCTTAGAACCGCACGGCCACACCGGCCGGCTGATTGACTGGAGCTCGGCGACTATGGTATTACAATAACTTCTGCTATTTGCAAACGTTTGCAGTCTCGTGAATGAATGCAACGAGTTTCATGACATCTTTGTTTAGTGGAATTCTTAACGATTCAGAGCAGTTGCTGCGTCTTCCAAATATTCGTGAATCGCGAACGGATCTATGTTCAATTGGTCTACAACCGTCATAGAATTCACTTTTACACACTGCAAGTAAATGTCTTAATTGGAATACCGTTTCTTAACTGTCATTGTTTGAGGTATAATTTGACATTTTAAAGCTTATCTTTCAATTATACAGCACATTTGTACCACTTTTAGTCGAACAGTTTCTGAGAACCCCTTATGACATTTCAAATGGACGTTTAAATCCTTTCACCAGAATCATTATCACCAACTTCATTCACTAAAATACACTGAAGCGGCAAAGACACTGGTATAGTCATGCGCATTCTGGACGTGTGGGGTGTCGCATTGTCCTGCTGGAATTGCCCAAGTCCGTCGGAATGCACAAGGGACATGAATGGATGCAGGTGATCAGACAGGATGCTTACATGCGTATCACCTGTCTCAGTCGTATCTAGGCGTATCAGGTGTCCCATATCACTCCAACTGAACGCGCCCCACACCATTGCAGAGCCTTCACCAGCTTAAAGAGTCCCCTGCTAACATGCAGGTTCCATGAATTCAAGAGGTTGTCTCCATAACCCCACACGTCCATCCGCTCGATACGAACTGAAACGAGACTCTTCCAACCAAGCGACATGTTTACAGTTATCAACAGTCCAATGTCGGAGTTGGCGGGCTCAGGAGAGGCGAAAAAGTTTTGTGTCGTGCAATCATCAAAGGTACACGAGTGGGCCTTCGGCTCCGAAAGGCCATATAGACTATGTTTCGTTTAATGTTTCGCACGCTGACACTTTTGGCCCAGCACTGAAATCTGCAGCAATTTGCAGAAGGGTTGCACTTCTGTCACGTTGAACGATTTACTTCAGTCATCGTAGGTCGCGTTCTTGAAGCACCTTTTTCCGGCCGCAGCGATGTCGGAGATTTGGTGTTCCCGAATTCATGAAATTGACAGTGCACTCTTGAAATGGTCGTACGGGAAAATCCCCACTTCACCTCTATCTCGGAGATGGTGTGTCCCATCGCTCGTGTGTCGACTATAACATCACGTTCAAACTCACGTTAATCTTGATAACTGCCATTGTAGCAGCAGTAACCGATGTAACAACTGCGCCAGACGATTGTTGTCTTATGTAGACGTATATCTGTATTTGAAAACGCATTCCTACTCCAATTTCTTTGGCACTTCAGTGCATATGGACCAAATGCAATGTCGCGTAGAGCCATAGCGAAACGGTGCCAACAGTTTGACCAAGGGCATACAGACGTGGGTGTGCTTATCGGGAACGAGGTCACTGACGTCAGCTACAGAGAATATCCAACAATCGAGGAAATTTTTCTCCGCAATCGCAGATTTTTCATCATCGAGGACGTCGATTAGCTCCGTGACCAAGGAGCGGGCTTCTATCGTCGATGAACTGAATAACAGGTCCAACGTTTTCACTGTTTTTTATTGTGACTTGGTGACTATGTTGGACATTAGTGTCACGAACTGTATCACTTGGAAGTGTTACTAGGCCTATCATAGTAAAGTGTAACATTTCCTTTGAAGTCTTCTCGTGTAAACTACTTATACAATTACTTATACAATTACTTATACAAAAGAAGCAAATGGACATAATTTGGAATGCACATGAAGGCAAAAACCACAGATTCATTCCAAATCCCAGACACGCACAGAAACAGAAAATGACATTCTACTAAATACGGGAAATCAGAGCAAGTAAATAAACATGTAGGTCTCCGCAGCCGGCGTCAATGTCATTAAAATATGCGTTTACTGCGTCGCTGGTCGACCCTGCCAGACCCTAGGTCCTGCTACCGCTCCGAAGCTAACAGCACGAAAACTCGACCCCTGGTAGGTCGTCACTGACTCGTTAAGGGATACTAATTGGCAACAAAACGTGTATCCCGTAAGCAGTTGGCCGCATACACTCTCCCTCTCTCCGAACATCGACTTGTGGTGCTTTAAAGACAACAAAATTCCGATAAATATGACATCGGTGGTCTTCTGACGCCGTTAGAAATGCTATATGCGGAAGCATCCACTCCACAAATAACTAGACTCTGCCCTGAGATAGGTGGTCGGTTGTTTTCGTATTTTAGCATTTCATATATCTTATAATTTAATACTGCAGTAAACACACACACAGATTTTAATGAGAAAGGACGTGAGCATTTTGTAGCAGATTACAGCGGCCATAGGATTAAGGAAATTTACCGCTTACGTGATACGATGTAAAGCAAGTTTAATCAAGATATAGAAAAATATATATATATATATAAGCATGACGATTGGAAGACATCTCGGGAGAAACTATAATTTGCTTCATAAGGAAAAGGTTAAGACAAGTTTCAGAACGCAGGATGGCGAAGCCGAGCGGTTCTAGGCACTTCAGTCTGGAACCACGCGACCGATACGGTCGCAGGTCCGAATCCTTCCTCGGGCATGGATGTGTGTGATGTCCTTAGGTTAGCTTGGTCTAAGTAGTTCTCAGTTCTAGGGGACTGATGACCTCAGATTTAAGTCCCATAGCGCTCAGAGCCATTTGAACCAAGTTTCAAAACCAACAATTCATTACACAAGACGTAGTTACGCAGCGCTGATTGCTTAAGAATCCTTTAAATGTGGGCATTTAAAAATTTTCATATTATCTGAGTAATTGTTTTGTATTGGGTAAATAGGGCACAACATTTTGGCAAGGATTGAAGGGCATACCGTAGGACCAGCGAAGGAAAAATCTACCTTCGATAATCATCTTATTGAAAGTAAACTTACGATGCAAGAAATGGAAATAATCTTGAAATTTTACATATTTCCTTTAACGGCCTACGGATGAACATGTAGAACAGGACAAATGGAAATTTACAGTCACGTGATAAGAATAGGTTCAAATGGCTCTGAGCACTATGGGACTTAACATCTGTGGTCATCAGTCCCCTAGAACTTAGAACTACTTAAACCTAACTAATCTAAGGACATCACACACATCCATGCCCGAGGCAGGATTCGAACCTGCGACCGTAGCAGTCGCGCGGTTCCGGACTGAGCGCCTAGAACCTCTAGACCACTGCGGCCGGCGATAAGAATAGGGCAAGTTAGTGTGTGATCAAATAGAGTTGAGGAGAAAACAATGTTTAGAACTGCGTACAAAATGAGTGAACTACTCTTTTCCCGACTCCTCCTCGCTCCAACCCCCCGCCCCCCCCCCCCCCCCCTCGCGCAACTTTCTCTTATTTCACTCCAGCATGACGTATGACGTAACCCATATAAAATTATGATACGTAAAGGTCTGGTATTTAGTGTAATGCACTCCATTGTTAAACATGTTTTAAATGATTGACGTAAGGATTGACTTAAACATAACAGAGATCCAAGTTTGAAGTACCATAGTATTTTAAATGCACTAGACTTGTTGTTTGAAGCTGCTCATTGCAAAAGGAGATTATGGATGTAAAGCCATACGTGTTTGGACGTGAGTGTTGAATTAAACTGCCCCATCAGGATAACATTCAGATCACGAAACGGTTGTATGATTCAGTATTGTGGGCCTTTTGCGATTTTTTCCTGATACTGAGGCTCATCGTCAAAGCTTCTATCGACTGCACGTTGCATATGAAGAGTGGTTACCACGGCTGTGGGGACCACCCCGGCTAGAGCTCAGTCGTACACTTGGTTACTGCTGGCATAAAAGGAAAGTCATAATGCAGCCAAAAATCAACAAATTACAGTTTCACAGTTCTACATAGCCACACTACGCCACTGTTCACTCTGGATGCTGTATATCTCTTAACGCAAATGATTTTCTCACTTAGTTTAATACTACGGCAATTATTATAGGCAATAGATACTTTATTAGAATGATTCATGGTCATATAAACGTTTTACGGTGGAATGCACCACCCTATACAAAAGGTGGGTGAAAACATAGCAAGTAGATGGGTATTGTGAATGGTTCAAATGGCTCTGAGCACTATGGGACTTAACGTCTGAGGTCATCAGTCCCATAGAACATAGAACTACTTAAACCTAACTAACTTAAGGACATCACACTCATCCATGCCCGAGGCAGGATTCGAACCTGCGACCGTAGTGGTCGTGAGGTTCCAGACTGCAGCGCCTAGAACCGCTCGGCCACACCGACCGGCTGGGTATTGTACCTATGATGTTTTATTACATGGTGATTGCTTAATACATTACGTTTCATTATTATATTTTCTCACATTCTGTATTGTATGCTATGTTTTTCTACACATCGCTTACATTACGAACCAAAAAAGACAGGTACAGAGAGGCACACTCGTTATCACATCTGGCCGCAATTTGTAGCTGTTTAAAGAGTAACATGGAACCTTATTTTTAGTGTAGGAGTCATCTCTTTGGATAAGTGTGCTTGGCGATTACGCAGCAGGGTTAAGGGATTGTCTACATTTTAACGTTCAACATTCTACCATACGTTGTCAATCACATAGAAAAATATTTTGCAAATGTTACCTAAAGAAAGTTTTAAATACGGTCTGTGACGTTTGGAATCACAGGATGATCTGATGATGGTGCCTGGTATCAAAACTATAAAAAGGCGACTACAGACTAAAGTAACAACGTTTTTTTTAAATACATCTGATGTGTAAATAACGATTTTTCAACAATATTTATAGTCTTCTTCAAATTTAGTGAGTATGTCAGGATTCAGGGAACACTCCACGTACAATCGAACAATTATATGATGTGATTAAAAAGAATTTTTTACTTTCCTGTCCTTTAAGGCACTTACTTGTTTTTATACCGTCCTACTCTCGAGGAATCTTCTTTGCCTTCTTCTGTATCTTCATGGGGTTAGCATGTTAATCGTAACCTGGCTATGTTGGTATGTTAGTAGTAGAGGGTGGACGGACGGATGTCCACACTGTCACTATAACGCTTCCCCCCCCCCCCCCTCCCCCGAGAAGAATTTGTGTACTTTTAGTGTTATCCAATGTGGATGTGTGGGAGCGCTTTCTCGAAATATTTGCAGATTCTTTAACCGAGGTGGTACGTGTACAACAGCCCGGTATTCATCTTGCCTGACGTGGGAAAACGCCTAGAAACCGAATCAGATCCAGACCCTCATCGTTAATCGACCTCGCGGATTCTATCCTGGGTCGACGCGCCTTCCCGAATCCAGTACGCTAGGTGCTAACTTGCACGACTGTCCGGACGGGTGCGCAGCCGCGACAGATAGATACGACAACAAATTTGCAGGAAAGCAGTCACAAATAACAGTTCTATCAACGTTCTCGAGAAACCTGTAGTAACTGTACAGTGCGTGGGTAGCGAAGCAGAAGAAACGATGCAACTTGCGGGTCAAGTCGGTGCTAGTGTAGGCCATAAAAAGGCGGCTGCACTCCACAAGGCGAGTCGTAACCGGAGAACTGCTTGCCTGCTTTCCCCGGCATCGGCAGCTCCTAGTGGCCCGGAGAGCGACCACTGCTGAATTTGTAATCATCTCCCGCCGTCTTATGAGGATAAACAGTAGTAAACTCCGAGTGGAATTGCCAACGACGTTTACCCCTGGTCCATAAGCTAGAGTTAAGGCACTGCGGCTGTTTGACAGTCAGAAAACATTTAAGCTCCTCTCAGGGTAACTGCTGATTTTCACTCGAATGAAACGCCAACTCTGTTAAGTCAAACAGAATATTAAACTTCAGTATCCTTAAGTAATTAAATTGTAACTCTGGATGTACTGGTTCATTTTGGATCTTCACTCGCCAATCCAACCCAGTCTTCATCCTGTCCCTTAGGCACGACTATACATCGGCACTGGAAGGGCCTTTTGTTCATTATAGCAAGTCCAGGTCTCTGACGTCAGTTTACGATAACGTCATTCAGCGTGAGGAAGATTACAGTTTGATGACTCTCCCACGTCTCAGGACAAGTAGGAGTAATCCGCTGAATTACAGGCCTATATCACTAACGTCGATTTGCAGTAGGGTTTTTGAACATATACTGTATTCGAACATAATGAAGCACCTCGAAGAAAACGATTTATTGACACATAGTCAGCACTGTTTCAGAAAATATCGTTCTTGTGAAGCACAACTAGCTCTCTATACTCTTGAAGTAGTAAGTGCTATCGACAGGGGATGTCAAATTGATTCCATATTTTTCCAGAAGGCTTTCGACACCGTTCCTCACAAGCATCTTCTAAACTGCGAGCCTACGGAATATCGTCTCAGTTGTGCGACTGGATTCGTGATTTCCTGTCAGAAAGGTCCAGTTCGTAGTAATAGACGGAAAGTCTTCGAGTAAAACAGAATAATTTACAGCGTTCCCCAAGGAAGTGTTATAGGCACTCTATTGTTCCTGATCTATATTAATGACATAGGAGACAATCTGAGTAGCCGTTTTAGACTGTTTGCAGATGATACTGTCATTTACCGTCTTGTAAAGTCATCTGATGATCAAAACGACTTGCAAAATGATTTAGATAAGATGTCTGTATGGTGCGAAAAGTGTCAATTGACCCTGAATAATGAAAAGTGTGAAGTCATTCACATGAGTACTAAAAGCAATCAGCTAAGTTTCGATTACGCGACAAGTCACACAAATCTGAAGGCTGGAAATTCAACTAAATACTTAGGCATTACAATTACAGATAACCTAAATTGGATCGATGACATAGATAATATTGTGGGTACAGCAAACAAAAGACTGCGATTCATTGGCAGAACACTTAGAAGTTGCAACAGGTCTACTGAAGAGACAGCTTACACTACGCTTGTGCGCCCTATTCTGGAGTATTGCTGTGCGGTGTGTGATGCGCATCAGGTGGGACTGACGGATGACATTGAAAAAGAACAAAGAAACGCAGCTCGTTTTGTATTACAGCGAAATAGGGGAGATAGTGTCACAGACATGATACGTGAATTGAAGTGGCAATCATTAAAACAAAGGCGTTTTTCATTGCGACGGGATCTTCTCATGAAATTTCAATCACCTGTTTTCTCCTCCAATTGCGAAAACATTCTGTTGGCACCCACCTACATAGGGAGAAACGATTATCACGATAAAATAAGAGAAATCAGGGCTCGCACAGAAAAATTCAAGTGCTCGTTTTTCCCTCGTGCCGTTCGAGAGTGGAACGGTAGAGAGACAGCTTGAAGGTGGTTCATTGAACCCTCTGCCAGGCACTTTATTGTGAGTAGCAGAGTAATCACGTAGACGTAGAAAAGTTCGGACAATGTTATGAAATAGCAGACGATTTTTTTTGGAGACCATGGCCTACCTGTGTTTATTTTTAGACGTCCTCATATTCAGCACTCTCCTCTAAAGCGTACCTTCCTGCATGCGGGAGAATCTGCCCCTATGTCAGGGGTTCCCAATATTTTTTTGTGACGGAACATTTTAGAATCCGGGTGCCTTGACGGGACACCTTATTTATTTTGAAGGTCAATAAAATTTAAAAAATTTTGAATGAGAAAAACTTGTTTTATTCAGTGATTACCTAAATTTTAAATCATAAATAATAACACGGAAATCATGATAAAATTTTCAAAATTGGCCAGGGTTCCGTAGGAACTTAATTATCTATGTAGACAGTTCACCTATTCCCGGAACAGAGGATCTTAGTGACATTTGCTCGTTATAGAAATTGACACAGGCAATATATCGGTCCCAGGGATTCGAAGACTTTCGAGAATTTTTTAATTTTAAGTATGAAGTCGGAGAACAAATGACAAAAAAATATAGTACTAGTTTGTTATAGATACAAATTAAGAATTTCTCTGATTTTTTACCTTACTTCTACTACGAAATCTTTCTTCTTCGCAAATTTCATGATTCTACTTCAAGAGGAAGTGCACTATAGGTTTTAACGAGTGAGTTTGCGGCTATCAGAATATGCAACGTAAATCGCAGTATCTTTAGACTAGGTTGATGTGAAAACTTAACATTTCTCCACCACCAAAGGGCTATAGACGTCAGTATGTGGCACAGATTTCATTTTGAAATATCTATCCGTTCCTCAGAAAAAGTCGTCTCAACAGTCGGGTGGACAGATAGTCTAATAACAAACGAGTTTTCGTATGATATAATTACAAATTAAGAATTTTATGATTTTCATACTTTGGTTATAGTATAAACCCTTGCCTCTTGATAAATTTCACGATTCTAAGTCAACGGGAAGTACTCCATAGGTTCTGACGAGTGAAGTTTTAGAGAATCAAAATATGTGACATAAATAGCCGTATCTTTTGATTTCAATGACTTAGAAGCTTCACTTTTTCACATCGCAAAGCGACCATAGACGCAGTGGCATAAATTTCGACTTGGTACGCCTACCCGTTCCTGAGAGGAAGAGTTTTGAGCAGTCGGACACAGTGACAGACAGACGGACTACAAAATGATCCTATAAGCTTCCCGTTTTTACCGATTGAGGTACGGAACCGTAAAAAGCAAGAAAAATGTCGAAAAATTAAAGCCATTTTAGTAAAAGTTGTTTACAGAGCACTTACTCATTTCCCGCACAACACATTTTGGCAAACCCTAATCTACGTGATGCCTTTTGCGCATAACTGACAGTGAACAATGTTTTAACTTCTGGTGTTTCACTCCTTGACAGAACAATGACTTTCGTTTAAATAGAGACTCGTCTTCAATATTAGGTAATGACAGAAATCGTATGTATTCTCTGGTCTTACGTGAGGGGTAATCGTAAAGATCTCATTATCACTCAAAAATATAAATATAATATTCTGTTAGTTTGCGTGTACCTGTTTGCAGCCCTGTTAAACATTGAAATCTCCACGGAAAGTCTTCATAGAGGAAGCAAAACAAAGTGGCGTTGCTAGGTGATAAAATGTTACGGTACTGCAGCGAGGGGATTTCATTGTTTACCGGAGTTTTAGATATCTACTGCAGAGAAGCGAAAACTTTTATGTACATCTATTTCGAATGTGGTAAAATAGTATGACTACAGCTTTTATTTTACCGAATAATACTGCCAATTTGTTTGTGTGCCGAATGCTCTCTCCCTCTCTCTCCCTCTCTCTCTCTCTCTCCGTCTTTTCTTGGTGTGTATGTGTGTTTATTACATGTTCAAGAAAACGCTTAATTTGCTATAGTGGCTCGCTCTTTCTTGATTTTATGTTAATGTCAAATCAGCCACACATATCTGAGAGAGATACTTCATAATTTTTTGAATGACCAGTTGTCAGTGCCGGCCGCGGTGGTCTAGCGGTTCTAGGCGCTCAGTCCGGAACCGCGCGACTGCTACGGTCGCAGGTTCGAATCCTGCCTCGGGCATGGATGAGTGCGATGTCCTTAGGTTAGTTAGGTTTAAGTAGTTCTAAGTTTTAGAGGACTGATGACCACAGATGTTAAGTCCCATAGTGCTCAGAGCCATTTGAACTATTTGAACCAGTTGTCAGTATTTTAACTAAGGACAAACTACTGACATATTTTCTTTCTGCTTAGAAGAATGTTCAAGCTCTAAACTCAAACTTCAAAAACAAAAAGAAAAGGTAGACCAAGTGTAATATCATTGATTTCTGCCTGTTATCGATATCGATACTGGCACGATATCCGATCCGGGAATTCCATAACTTTCTTGTGATATACAGTACTGGCCATTGAAATTGTTACACCAAGAAGAAATGCAGATGATAAACGGGTATTCATTGGACAAATATATTATACTAGACCAAACATGTGATTACATTTTCACGCAATTTGGGTGCATAGATTTTGAGAAATCAGTACCGAGAACAACCACCTCTGGCCGTAATAGCGGCCTTGATACGCCTGGGCGTTGAGTCAAACAGAGCTTGGATGGCGTGTACAGGTACAGCTGCCCATGTAGCTTCAACACGATACCACACTTCGTCAAGAGTAGTGACTGGCGTATTGTGACGAGCCAGTGGCTCGGCTACTATTAACCAGACGTTTTCAATTGGTGAGAGATCTGGAGAATGTGCTGGCCAGGGCAGCAGTCGAACATTTTCTGTATCCAGAAAGGACCGTACACGACCTGCAACATGTGGTCGTGCATTATCCTGCTGAAATGTAGGGTTTCACTAGGATCGAATAAAGGGTAGAGCCACGGGTTGTAACACATCTTAAATGTAACGTCCACTTTTCAAAGTGCCGTCAATGCGGACAAGAGGTGACCGAGACGTGTAACCAATGGACCCCATACCATCACGCCGGGTGATACGCCAGTATGGCGATGACGAATACACGCTTCCAATATGCGTTCACCGCGATGTCGCCAAACACGGATGCGACCATCATGATGCTGCTAACCGAATCTGGATTTATCGGAAAAAATGACGTTTTACCATTCGTGCACCCAGGTTCGTCGTTGAGTACACCACCGCTGGCGCTACTGTCTGTGATGCAGCGTGAAGGGTAACCGCAGCCACGGTCTCCGAGCTGCTGCAAATGTCGTCGAACTATTCGTGCAGATGGTTGTTGTCTAGCAATGATCCCATCTGTTGACTCAGGGATCGAGACGTGGCTGCACGATCCGTTACAGCCATGCGGATAAGATGCCTCTCATCTCGACTGCTACTGATACGAGTCCGTTGGGATCCAACACGGCGTTCCGTATTACCCTACGGAACCCACCGATTCCATATTCTGCTAACAGTCATTGGATCTCGGCCAACGCGAGCAGCAATGTCGCGATACGATAAACCGCAATCGCGATAGGCTATAATCCGACCTTTATGAAAGTCGGAAACGTGATGGTACGCATTTCTCCTCCTTACACGAGGCATCACAACAACGTTTCACCAGGCAACGCCGGTCAACTGCTTTTTCTGTATGAGAAATCAGTTGGAAACTTTCCTCATGTCAGCACGTTGTAGGTGTCGCCAGCGGCGCCAACGTTGTGTGAATGCTCTGAAAAGCTATCATTTGCATATCACAGCATCTTTTTCCTGTCGGTTAAATTTCGCATCTGTAGCACGCCATCTTGTGGTGTATCAATTTTAATGGCCGGTAGTGTAACTACAACTTAATAATAGTAGGATTTTTTTCCTTTACTTGTACTGTGAAACCGTGTTTCTTGAAACATTTTATAGTTCTAAGTCAACGAAAAGTTTAGATGAGTGTGTTTTGGAGTACCAAAATATGTAACATAAATGTCGATGTCTTCTGATTGCATTGAGTTACAAGCTTAAATTTTTTGCACCGTTATGGCTCCGTAGACGTTAGACACAAGTTTCAACTTGATATGTCTACCCGTTCGTGAGAAGAAGAGCTCTTAAAAGACAGACAGACAGACAGACAGTCGGACAACAAAATTATCCTATAAGCGTTTTGTTTACACCGATTGACATACGGAATCCTGCTAGTACCGGCATCGCCCACTTAGGCGTTGAATCTCTAAAAACCAAACAAAAACAGATATTCGGAATAAGGAATAAAATTTTGTTCACGTCACAAGAGTTAGAACTTACGCGTTTTACAGAGAAAAAAATGCTTCTGTTTGGTGGCAAGCGTTAAACCATAATATCAAGAAAAATGAGAAATGAAAAGTTGTTAAAAAAGTAAAGGTATCTGGCTCGATCATTGTTTTGGTACGATACCTTAACAGTTATGAGGCGATGGCAGACATTGCTTCTTACTTGTAATCTCGGAGTAGATCGTGTATCTAAATTTCAACTCGGGTTTGCGTATGGATTTTAAATGGAGTCTCACTGTGCTGCGTATATGATGTGCATGCATTAGTGTATAACGTATAATCTGTGGTAGCTCCGAATGTTGTGTAAATTGTAGAACTCAGCTGAAAAATCAGGACATTAACGTCGCAGTAAGTAAATATACAGTGTTGTCTGATGCGTATCTCTTAATACTTTAGAGACATTTCAGCACTTACTGTGTGGCCTAATACCTACACGCATTAGCCGGCCGAAGTGACCGTGCGGTTAAAGGCGCTGCAGTCTGGAACCGCAAGACCGCTACGGTCGCAGGTTCGAATCCTGCCTCGGGCATGGATGTTTGTGATGTCCTTTGGTTAGTTAGGTTTAACTAGTTCTAAGTTCTAGGGGACTAATAACCTCAGCAGCTGAGTCCCATAGTGCTCAGAGCCATTTGAGCCTACACGCATTAATTTCTTAAACGCATTTGCAGTGAGAACCCAGCACCGAATGAAATGTTTGAGTGGTACTATAATGGCTTCCAAGGGTAGTGACAAGCAGGGGTAAGCCAGGCGTGAACATGTATTGACTATCTAGCTACACGACGTTGCTCCTAGTGCCTGATTTTCATTACCTTTTCTAATCCTTAATTAGAAAGCTCTGCTGGCTGTACAAAGAAAACTACCAGCGCTGTTCCTACAGGGTGACACAGAATAACGGGAATGTTTGAAACGAGTAGTGACAGCCATGGGCAGGTGGCAGCACTGCTCGTTCGTGACCGTTAGCGAGTAAACAGTCCGCCATTTCAGTTATCATGGATCAGTGGAACGGACAATAGCGTGCATTAGCCATAACAATGTTTTATAAAAACAATAATAATTTGGTAGCGGCGCAGGGGGAATTTCGACGTCTTCATAATTTAGGACGTCATGATGCCGTTCCGTCGAAACACGCAATAAAATATGGGATTAATAACTTTGAAGATATAGGATCTGCCCTAAAGAAGAAACCAACAGGACGACCAAGAAGTGTGCGTTCTGTAGCGAACATTGATGTTGTACGTGAGTCTGTCAAACAGAGACGACGGCGTTGAATTCCTAAGAAAGCAGGAGTGTTTGGAATGTCCCGACAGAGTGTTCGCAGAATTCCTCATCTTGATTCAAAATTTCATCTGTACAAACTACAGATGTTACAACAATTGAAGGACAACGATTAACGGTTACGATTCGAATTCTGTCAACAAATGATAAAATTAACAATGAAGATGAATTTCTAAACGAGTTCTTGATGTCAGAGAAGTCACATTTTCCTCTCACAGGTTATGTGAATAAACAGAACTACAGTTACTGGGCAAACACAAATCCTAATGACGTTCATGAGCAGCCTTTACACGCTAGTAAAGTGACAGTATGGTGTGCTGTTTCATCACATGGGATTATGGGACCGTACTTTTTTGCAAATGAACAGGGAAACACAATAACCGTCAGTGCCGATCGTTACGTGAAGATGTCACGAACTTTCGTTACACCTGCATTGAACCACTTTCCAAACATTCAAGAAGCATGGTTTCAAC
The DNA here is from genome assembly GCF_023864345.2 of Schistocerca serialis cubense. Taxonomy (NCBI): domain Eukaryota; kingdom Metazoa; phylum Arthropoda; class Insecta; order Orthoptera; family Acrididae; genus Schistocerca; species Schistocerca serialis. The sequence continues at coordinate 697,938,697 of NC_064639.1, forward strand.
AGGAGGGAGAGACATCAGACACTGCACGGCAATCAATGGCATACGTGCGAGAATTGTTTGGCAACCGTGTGATCTCACGATTCGGTAACATTCCGTGGCCCCCAGGATCACCAGATTTATCCGTTTGTGACTTTTTCTTAAGGGGCTACCTCAAGAGCAAAGTCTACACGACTCGACCAAGAACGCTGGATTAGTTAATATTGAGTGAATGCAGTTCACAGTATCCCAGCTGAGATGCTGCAGCAGTCAATGAGGAATCTCAACAGCAGATTTCACGAATATATTCGTACAGAAGGACGTCATCTAAAGGGCGTATTTTCTTTAAAAAATTATAAATGCCATCAATGTTTCGTAAATGGCAAAGTTGTAAGGTTTCAATTACTATGAATGCAGTTTCGTTCCTTCATCACTTCTAGTTTTATTGGATGTGGAAATGCTCCCCTTTTCCTGTGTCACCCTGTACTATAGTCGTACCACTGAAATTACTAGCTCCAGAGGAAAGGATGGATGTAAGAAAGTGCGAGTGTGATTGTTTAAGGAACCATCTTTCCAGAACCCTTAAGGTAAATCAGAGTGAAACTGGAATCCAAAGGTGAGACGGAAATTTGAACCCCACCGCTGGAAACACAATTCCATTGCTTTAAACATTGTGGTACTTCATTCGGTATGTTTCTATGAAACGTACTGAGTAACCAGTACTTCAGAAGACATTGTTGGGCAATGGTATTAGAGTAGCATACCGTTACTAAGCTAATACCACTTTCGTTAAGTCTTGGATTGTGAAACCGTACAGTGTACTTCTTGAACTAGCTCCTTACCTGGCTTCAAGAGGTTCAGTAAACGCCATTTTAGTCCTTCCGAAAAGAAAATCGTTGATAGTATTTGGAAACGAACGTGTCCTCGATATATCAGTTGGGTAATGATGTGATGACAAGTTGATTCGCTTATGTGAACCAAAGAAATCATTTTAAAGTATCACACAGTATTTCAGATCTCCATACGTCATCGTACGTTAGTAAAAAAATGGTGGGGAAATTGCCATTTCCACGGTCTCTCACGCACCTGTGGAATTTAAAGTCTCCGCGTCAGTTATCGTAAGCCAGCTGCAGGTTTTGCACTATGGCTGCTCATTATCTAGAAGCTGTGTGATGGGAAAACACGCCACTTCGCCGACAGTCAATAAGTCGCTTGAATTTCACAGCTCCTTTGACACATGATACGATTATATTGATGCAAAACATATGGGAGCATTCGTTTAATACAAAGATATGTAAGTTAATTTCACTGCATATTCAATACTGGGTGAACCTCTGGCATGGGGTTAGCATCTTCGACTAGTAATCAAAACGACATGGGTTCCAGGTTCGAACGTAGCCACTGCTGAAAGTTTGAACAAGAATCATCAGCAATGGCGGGCGAAGACTTTCGGCATAGTAAGTCATCCACGCCCTGCCAACGTGGGCGGAGCATCGGGCAGAGGTTAAGGACGCTCTCTTAACCTTAGGGTGGGAAATTTCCCCTAAAAGGCGGAAGTATCAGCAACGATCAACGGCATGAGGATGCAGCAGGCAGTGGAATCCAGTGCATTAATGAAACCCAAAGTGTATCCACAGGACATACGGTCTGAAATTGGAAATATATTATGATGTTCTCTGCATTGGCAAAAGATTCTAGATTAGTCCCCCCATTCGAATTTGTGGGGGGTGAGTGGGGATGCCAAGAGGGGAGTGACTATGAGAAAAAGATGGAATAATCAGCGAAGAGATAACATTCTATGAGTCAGATCATGAAATGTTCAAGTTTGAATGTGTGGGAAAGCTAGAAAATCTGAAAAGAGCAATGCAAAGCGTCAATTCAGATATATTGGGTGGTCAGAGAACTGAAATGGAAAGAATACAAGAATTTTGGGTTCGACGAATGTAGGGTAATATGAACGACAGCACAAGGTGGTATAACGGCAGTAGGATTCGTTGTGAATAGGAAAGTAGGGTAGAGAGTGATCTACCGCGAACAGTTCAGTGGTAAGATAGTTCACGTCAGATTACACAGTGAAACAACGTCAAAACGTTAGTTCAAGTATACATGACGACATCGCATGTAGAAGATGAAGTGGAGAAAGTATACGAGGATATTGAACAGGTAATTCAGTATGTAAATGAAGATGAAAATATCAGACGGGATTGGAACTTTTTTGTAGGGGAAGTAATAGGTGAAAGGATTACGGGAGAATAGGAGCTGGCCAGTAGGAGAGAGAGGAGGAAGACTAATTCAGTTATTCAACGAACTTCAAATGATAATATCGAATACTTTGATCAAGAATCAGAAGAGGGGTGGGTATAGCAGGAGGCACGGGAAAATTCCAGCTGGGTTACATGATAGTGGGACAGATACCGAAATCAGATACTAGATTTTAAGGCGTACCCAGGAGGAGATACAGACTCTTATCTTAATTTAGCAATGATGGAGAGTAGACTGAATACAGAGAAATCAATGTGGAAGGAAGTCAGGTTCTAAGGTACTGAGAAGAGATGAGACGCATATTATTCGCTAACGATGTGGCTACTGCGACAAGTAATATCACAATAGGCAGCTAGGTTCAAGAGGAGTGGATTCTAAAAAGGGCATTCACAGATGTTGGTCAGTCTGACAAGTACAAGGAAGGGAACTCTGAAGAAACCTCGGATAACAGAAGAAATACTTCAGTTGACAGACGAAGGGATGACGTATAAAAATGTTCAGGGAAAGACGGGAATACAGCAGTCTGAAATATAAATCACTTAGAAATGATACAAATAGGAAGTGAGGGACAGCCAAAGCTAAATGGTTGCAGGAGAAATGTGAAGAAATCCAAAAAGAAATGACTGCTGGAAGAACTGATTCAGCTTAAAGACAAGTCAAACAACATTCGGTGACATTGAAAGCAAAGGTGGTGATATTGAGAGTGTAATGGAAATTCCACTGTTGAATCCAGAGAAGAGAGCAAATAGGTGGAGAGAGTGCACTGAAGGCGTCTTTGCAGGGATGACTTGTCTGATAAATTGATGGAAGAGTCGATAGGGAAGGCATAAGCGACCTAGTATTAAAGTCTGGGTCTAAAGGAACTCTGAAAGACTTGATATGAAATAAAACAGAAGGGATAGATAACATTCTATCGGAATTTCTAAAATAATTGCGGGAAATTACCACCTAACGACTATTCATGTTCGTGTGTAAAATCTATGAGACTGGCTTACGTACCTTCAGACTTTCAGAAAAATGTCATACGCACAGTTCCGAAGATAACATGGGTAGATAACTGAGAAAACTAAAACACAATAAGCTTAACGTCTCATGCATATATTTTGTTGATAAGAAAAATATAGAGGAGTTCGGAAAATAAATCTGAAGATCTGTTAGCTGATGGTTAGTTTCGCTTTAGGAACGTTAAAGACTCCAGAGAAGCAATTGTGATTTTGAGCTTGATAACTAAAGTAAGACTGAAGATAAGTCAAGGTACGCTCTGTCGATCTATAAAAAGCGTTGACGATTTGAAATGGTTCAAGACGATCGAACTTTTGAGGAAAATATGAGTCAATTGTGGGAAAGAGGGAACAATAGGATCGGAACACCAAGAACGAGGTGCTCCGACTAAAAGGGTGTAAGACAAGCATGAAGTCCTACGGATCAATCTAAACATTAAATAAACAATGATGGAAACAAATGAAAGGTTATAGAGCAGGATTCAATTTCAGGGTGTAGGGATATCAGTGATAAGAGTCGCTGATGACTTTGCTTCCCTCAGTCCTAGCGAAGAGGAATTGCAGATTGTGTTAATGGTTAAACAGTCCAATGAGTGCAGAATAAGAAAATGGCTCTGATCACTATGCTACTTAACTTCTGAGGTCATCAGTCGCCTAGAACTTAGAACTACCTAAACCTAGCTAACCTAAGGACATCACACACATCCATGCCCGAGGCAGGATTCGAACCTGTGACCATAGCGGTCGCTCGGTTCCAGACAGTAGCGCCTAGAACCGCAAGGCCACTCCGGCCGACGTAGAAAAAGAACTGAGAGTAGTTCGTGCTTATAAAAATGCTACTCGTATTACGAGTAGCAGAAACGAGACTAGCGAGATACGAGACATCAAAATTAATGGTCATGAAGAAGACGAAGTCAAGGAATTCTGATACCTTGGAAGTAGAATAACCCACGACGAATGAAACAAGGAGAGAATAAAAAGCCGACTAACACAGACAAAGAGTGCATTCCTGCCGAAGGGGATTCTACTAGTAGGAAAAACAGGCCTTATTTTGATGAAGATGTTCCCGAGAATGTACGTCTGGAGCACAGCACTGTATGGCAGTGAATGGTCGACAGCGGTACTGGAACGGAAGAGAATAGAAGGGTTTGAGATGTGGTACTACAGACGAATATAGAAAGTCAGGTGGACTCGAAATATAAGGAATGAGGAGATTCTTGGCAGGATGGGCGAAGAAAGGACATATGGAAACACTGACAAGAAAAAGGGACCGTATGATAGGATATGTGATAAGTCATCGGGGAATAACCACCCTAGTAGAGGGAACTGTAGAGCCTAAAAACTGTTGTGTAGGTCAAAGACTTCAAATAATCGGCCGCATCCGACCAGTCAGAAGACTGATGATTCAAAGACACTGACAACGTTTGACAATCGGGAGACGTCCCAAATTTTAGACCCCTCTTCCACTGTTTTCTGTTACCTGTTGTCTGCCACCAATCATCCGATATATCAATTTGATGAGGACCTCACAGCGTTCCTACTTGTGGCGACAGGGACCAGAATCGAGCAGCTTTCACAGCCATCGATGGGCGCTCATGCATGTGATGGGTCTGGTCTGCCCCTACAAGACGCTTGAATAAACTCGTCGGGAAGGTAACTTCATGTTGTGATATGAAACGTTATTTAATTATGTCAATTAACAAACTTTGGTCCCTAGTGAAATAAAATCGCCCGTCATCTTCGATCATGTCTTCAGCGCTGAGTGATGAGCCTGCTCTTGGCGATCGATGTAGCATGCAGCGGCGGCGGCGAAGGGTGAACCACATGCAGCGTGTCATCAACAATATCTATTCTCAGATAAGGCCTTGTATGTTGCGGATGAATCAGTTAGCTAATGCAGAGTCATAGAAAGAAGAAAAGTGATAACTGGCAGCTTTAAAGCGAACTGCTAACGGCAGCGTGCGAGAACAACAGTCGTCTATGGAACTATGACGACACTGCGGCATTGCTATAGAGACGAATACAAAATTGTGTTACGTGATTAGTTGAGGTAGACGCGCGAAGCAGCCGCGCCATGCGCACGGGAACTGACACGAACTTTCTTTCATAGACTGTACTAGTTCGGGTTTCTCCTCTCCTCCCCTCTCCTGACCCAGGAGTAACAGCCGGTTATTACTTCCTGGTGATGTTTAATTGTGTGGCGAGATAATTACATGTTACAATTACGACGTTATTCTTTATTTTGTGTTTTATTATTTCTTTCGTGTACACATGTGTGAGTGTCGTGTTCATGCTCTTGGTGTGCGAATAATCTCCGTGATCTACCGATAGTAAGAATACTATGTAGGCAACCTAACTTCAATACAACACTTGCAAGTTTTTAACGACTTCAGTTCCCTTCCGAGTTGCTTTGTATCAGAAATAATGACCGAAGACAGGAAACGTTATCAAGCATCGTAATAAGATCAAGTCCATTTCATCCTTTAACCATATAGTTTGACCAGAGCAAAACCAAACATTAGAACTGGCAAGATAAATTAAGACACATCACTGCGACACAGGAGACATTAGGTGACTCACAAAATTCGATAGATGTTGTCCAGGTGAATTACGTCAGTCCACTTTATAAATTTAACTCAACATACAAGTGTAGGTAGGAAGGCAGTTGCTCTTGTGGAAGTGTTCAGTATGGAGACTCCACCACAGTCTCTCCTGCGCAGTCCTCCCTACAACTGCTGCAGCCAGCTTCCATATAAATCTGCTTACTATAGTCAAGCCTTGTTCTTCATTTATAAGCTTACCCCCACCGCCAAACATACTTCCCTTCGTCCCCCAGATTAATATTAACTGGTGCCTCATGATGTGTCCTACCAACAAAACTGATCTAAAAATGGCTCTGAGCACTATGGGACTTAACATCTGAGGTCATCAGTCCCCTAGAACTTAGAACTACTTAAACCTAACTAACCTAAGAACATCACACACAGCCATGCCCGAGGCAGGATTCGAACCTGCGACCGTAGCTGTCGCGTGGCTCCAGACTGAAGCGCCTAGAACCGCTCGAGCACAGCGGCCGGCCAGAACTGATCTTTTCGTCGAGGAGTGCCATAATGTTTTTTTTTCTGCAGTACTTGGCACTTAGTGGACATCACCTTCCTAATAGTGTTACTGTATAAAAAAACGTAGAATGAGCTAACAAAAGTCTTGGAACAGTGAAATACACGTAGGGGTATTATCGCGTATACAAGGTGTTGAAGGTCAGTGCAGTGGTGTTGTCATTTGTACTCAAGAGATCCAGGTGCACAGGTTACGACTTGATTATGACCACACTAGGGGAATTAAAAAATGATTCAAATGGCTCTAAGCACTATGGGACTTAACATCTGAGGTCATCAGTCCCCTAGAGTTAGAACTACTTAAACCTAACTAACCTAAGGACATCACACACATCGACGCACGAGGCAGGATTCGATCCTGTGACCGTAGCAGCAGCGCCTAGGGGAATTAACAGACTTTGTATGCGGAATGGTAGTTGGAGGTAGAGGCATGGGACGTACCGTTTGGGAAATCGTAAGGGAATCCAGTATTCCGAGATCCACATTGTCAAGAGTGTGTCAAAAAATGCCATATCTCAGGCACTGCCTCTGAACACGGACAACGCAATGGCCGACGGCTTTCACTTAACGGAAGAAAGCAGCTGCGTCTATGTGTAGTTGTCAGTGCTAACAGACAACCAACACTGAACGGAATAACCTCAGAAATAAATGTGAGACGCATGACGAATGTATCCGTTATGACAGTGCGGCGAAATTTGAGGTTAATGGGCTACGCAGCAGACGACTGACGCAAGTACCTTTGCTAACAGCTCGATATCGGCTGCAGCGCCTTTCCTGGGCTCGTGATCGTATCGATCGTATTCTACGCCACTGGGAAACCGTGGCCTGGTTAGATGAGTCCCCATTTCGGTTTGTAAGAGCTGATGGTAGGGTTCGAATGTGGCGCCGACCCCGCGAAGATGTGGACCTAACTGGTCAACAAGGCCCTGTGCAAGCTGGTGGTGGCTCCGTAATGGCTTGTGATGTGTTTACAGGGAATGGACTGACTTCTCTGGTCCAACTGAACCAATCACTGACTGGAAATGGTTACAGTTTGCTACTTGGAGACCATTTTCAGCCATTCATGAACTTCATGTTCCCAAACAACGATGGAATTTGCATGTATGACCATGAGCCATGTCAACGGTCTACAATCGTTCGCAATTGGTTTGAAGAAACTTCTGGGCAACACCAGCGAATGATGTGGCCACCCTTCGAAAATGTATGTGACAAAATCGAAAGGTCAGTTAGTGCACAAAATCCTGCACCGGCAACACCTTCGCAATTACGGAAGGCTGTAGAGGCAGCATGGGTCAGTATTTCTGCAGGGAACTTCCAACGACTTGTTTAATGCATGTCACGTCTAGTTGCTGCACTAAGTCAAGTAAAAGAAGGTTTGACAAGATATAGGGAAGCTTCCCACGACTTTTCTGGCCGGCCGCGGTAGCCGAGCGGCTCTAGGCGCTCAGTCGGAACAGCGCGACTGCTACGTCCTCAGGTTCCAATCCTGCCTCGGGCATGGATGTGTGTAATGTCCTTAGGTTAGTTAGATTTAAGTAGTTCTAAGTTCTAGGGGACTGATGACCACAGATGTTAAGTCCCATAGTGCTCAGAGCCATTTGAGCGACTTTTCTCAACTGAGAGCGTTTGCACTGTCGTTCTACCGAACGCGTGCCCAGTGGGTCACCTCGCTCGGTAAAAGCACTGGAGTCACTCCAGGAAGAAATAGGCTTCAGACTCCCACATGCGTTTTCAGATTTTAGTTTCACGTTCATTATTCCCCTAAATTATTTCTCTCATAGACGTTTTCATCGAGGATGTAACATTAAATTCTAATTTTACTTTCCTGTAACTCGAAGTAGCACCATGTCTTGAAATAATCTTAACTTCGTCAATACAGGGTGTTACAAAAAGGTACGGCCAAACTTTCAGGAAACATTCCTCACACACAAATAAAGAAAAGATATTATGTGGACATGTGTCCGGAAACGCTTAATTTCCATGTTAGAGCTCATATAAGTTTTGTCAGCATGTACTGTACTTCCTCGATTCACCGCCAGTTGGCCCAATTGAAGGAAGGTAATGTTGACTTCGGTGCTTGTGTTGACATGCGACTCATTGCTCTACAGTACTAGCATCAAGCACATCAGTATGTAGCATCAACAGGTTAGTGTTCATCACGAACGTGGTTTTGCAGTCAGTGCAATGTTTACAAATGCGGAGTTGGCAGATGCCCTTTTGATGTATGGATTAGCACGGGGCAATAGCCGTGGCGCGGTACGTTTGTATCGAGACAGATTTCCAGAACGAAGGTGTCCCGACAGGAAGACGTTCGAAGCAATTGATCGGCCTCTTAGGGAGCACGGAAGATTCCAGCCTATGACTCGCGACTGGGGAAGACCTAGAACGACGAGGACACCTGCAATGGACGAGGCAATTCTTCGTACAGTTGACGATAACCCTAATGTCAGCGTCAGAGAAGTTGCTGCTGTAGAAGGTAACATTGACCACGTTACTGTATGGAGAGGGCTACGGGAGAACCAGTTGTTTCCGTACCATGTACAGCGTGTGCAGGCACTATCAGCAGCTGATTGGCCGCCACGGGTACACTTCTGCGAATGGTTCATCCAACAATGTGTAAATCCTCATTTCAGTGCAAATGTTCTCTTTACGAATGAGGCTTCATTCCAACGTGATGAAATTGTAAATTTTCACAATCAACATGTGTGGGTTGACGAGAATCCGCACGCAATTGTGCAATCACGTCATCAACACAGATTTTCTGTGATAGTTTGGTGATGTCTTGACTGGGACCCATGTTCTTCCACCTACGCTCAATGGAGCACGTTATCATGATTTCATACGGGATACTCTACCTGTGCTGCTAGAACATGTGCCTTTACAAGTACGACACAACATGTGGTTCATGCACGATGGAGCTCCTGCACATTTCAGTCGAAGTGTTCGTACGCTTCTCAACAATAGATTCGGTGACCGATGGATTGGTAGAGGCGGACCAATTCCATGGCCTCCACGTTCTCCTGACCTCAACCCTCTTGACTTTCATTTATGGGGGCATTTGAAAGCTCTTGTCTACGCAACCCCGGAAACCAAATGTAGAGACTCTTCGTGCTCGTATTGTGGACGGCTGTGATACAATACGCCATTCTCCAGGGCTGCATCAGCGCAACAGGGATTCCATGCGACAGAGGGTAGATGCATGTATCCTCGCTAACGAAGGACATTTTGAACGTTTCCTGCAACAAAGTGTTTGAAGTCACGCTGGTAAGTTCTGTTGCTGTGTGTTTGCATTCCATGATTAATGTGATTTGAAGAGAAGTAATAAAATGAGCTCTAACATGGAAAGTAAGCGTTTCCGGACACATGTCCACACAACATATTTTCTTTCTTTGTGTGTGAGGAATGTTTCCCGAAAGTTTGGCCGTACGTTTTTGTAACACCCTCTAATATGTTTCTAATAACATAGCTCAGGGTTGCGAGTTTCAAACTTTTTAATATCCCCTCTAGATTACAGACATTCTGCACACAAGATTTCCATCATTCTGTAAACAAATCACTAGTACTGTTGAGGAGGATTCATCAGTACAGTGATCTCTATTATCATTTTCTCTGATGCTCCTCCGACATTAAGCTTAATCTTTCGAGGAGTATCCATTACCTTTCAGTAATTGTAAGGTAAGAAAAAATCCCATATGTAAACCATTGTATTAAAGGTTTAACTGATGAACATTTCGCTATCAGGATATCGCTCGCTGCCCTATTATGATTTTATTCTGTCTTCTGCTCTCTTTGCTCACTTTATGCCTTTGCATTCGTTTTCTCCTCATGAAGTTTTTTAACTTCTTGTTTTCTGTAAAACCTGTGTAACTAACATTACACATTACCGGAGTCTTTTGTTCCTTGTTCGCTAGTATTCATGTAATGTTTTGGCTGTTCTGTTTTTTGCAGTTTCGTGAAGATTAATTGCAGCTACTGGGTTTAACAAACCAGTATATGTGTACACTTGCTATCGTACAGACTGGAAAAAGCAGTGTTGAATTAAGTTCAATATTATGGTACAATTAGCACGATTATAATGTCTTTAGTTACATCAGATTCATTCGTATCTGCATAATTTAGTATGGTAGAGGATTCTCTCACTCTCTCAATTATCTGACTTGGAAATTAGTTCTTTGCTATAATTATGTAATAAGGTAGTAACAAGCTACAATTGCAGAATTAATATTCACTTCTCTAATAAGAATTAGCATTCAAAAGTTTCATAATTTCGTGGACAACTCTATCAGTACAAATTGCTCAGTTTCAAATTATGTAGATGAAACAAACAGGGAAGTTGTAACTAATGACATAAAGATGAAAACTAATCAAGAGATGGCAATTAATAATTCGATAAGACCCCAAAGGCGTTAAAAATAATAACACAATAAGAACGATAAAGCGTAGTCAGTAATGAAGCATAGAACGCTTAAAATTCATTTCACATATACGGGGAAAACTTACATTGCCGAAGCTAAAGAGAGGAAAAAGTAACCGTCAGCTGTTCGGTATTATGTAATATCAGCGAAATTTTAGTGAAAAAGCACCAAAACACAAACTCAAAGTGCGAGCCTTCTCCCACCACCTCATCATTTTCATTGATATTATGAGTTTCATTAGTCGAAGAAAATGCTACATTATATCATTAACACAAAATTTTGCTTAGAGCCATTCTTTTATATCATTACATCCGTCTTACTGCTTTATTCATTACGTACTACTTGACATGAGACCTGGGCAAAGGACGTTTTTACATGTTGCTACCCACAAGATACAACTGTGAATTTGTGTGTTTAAAGAGAGGAAAGGAGATTTGTTTAGTGGTGAAACTATCTCGTCGAAAATGAACCAGCTGCTCGCACTCGTAAGGGCCTAATTCTCTTTGCAGCTTACCATCAAGTACGTTTCACTGTCTTTGTTCATAATCCTCGTGAATGGCTGAGCACAGTAAATAGTACTCTTAATACAGTGTTTTCTTTTTTTGTTACCAGACTAAAAGTAATTAGTGGATACATACAGAGTTATTTTGTTGTTTATCTAATCTTTCTGCAGCCGATAAGTAACAACTGCCTGACGTAAAATTTGATAAGACCAGCAGAAGTTAAGAAATAAAAGTGTCAAGAATTGTTTCTGTTCTATAAAACTGTTTATACGAGCGAACCACATTTGTTACTACACGTATAGAGAAAAGTATGAAAACCTTAACTAGGGGCGGCGCTTTTATTTGAACCATCTGCTTTTTCTGAGCACTTGGCTTAAACCATACGGAATTCGAATATAGTCCGTGCAGTGACACAAATTCTCATTGTCACTTGATGGTTCCCGGCAAATCTCAAAGTTCTTATGCACAGAGTTTCTCTCATCATTTTAATCAGCCCGACACAAAAGAATAAAGAACTGTCAATTTTAAATGCTTTGTTCGCCTGCAACTATTTTTCTCTTGCCAACATATATCAATAACGTTCTCTTATTTTTATCAGGTGTTCAGCAACAAAAGAGAATTATGTTCCATAAAACAATGATTAGACTTAAATGCAAAGAAACGTGAGCATTACTGTATGACTCTCTTGCGACTATTTATCAAGTTGAAAACAGTTATTTGCTAACAGGTTTATTATGACGTAAGATAGAAGTACTTTATGTGAAAAAGCTCAACTTGTTTACCTTTCTACGGGAAGCTTTGAAAAAGACAGCAACAGTAAAGCCATAATACGCTAGTGAATTAAGCGTATATCTAGCAACAACAGTTATTTTAGTACCTGCAACGAATCCATACATAAACTGAAATATAATTACTACGACATCTCAGTTTCCAAACGGCCCTTTAATTGATTGTGCTGTAGTAAAAATAAAATTTTTTGATGTTCCAAGTGAATGTGTGTCTTACCGGAAGACACAGCTTGTCAGGTGTAAACTGCAAAATACCTGCCAGGTACGGTCGTAAAGCTGTTGCTTATAGAGTGACGACATCTGTAGGAACTGTGTGGAAGTTCAGACGCCCTACGAGCCGAGAGGATGGTATGTTTCGCTCCTGAACTTCTCTTCGAAATTAGCATTACAGCGAGAACAAATTACAAACACTCGAAGCGGCCGTCCATAACAAAGGTCACGAAGCTAATCGCGTTTCAGACGGCATTCGCAAAGGCAACTGCCAGAGGGCTAGGTTCAATCACCTGGTGTTCGTCGGGCTGCTGGCAATAAAGTTACCATGACATTCTTCGCAAGGACAATTTGATGACGTTGAAATTACAGAGGTAAAATGTCAGAAGAAAGCCGATAGGAATATCAGTTAATATCTTCAGGGAAAGTGATAGTAGCTCCGGCAGCGCCACCAATGTGGGAGTGAGAATCTCACCTGTCCTACAGACATTCGCTCTTTCGTGTACGCTAGCAGCAGACAGGGAAATGACGTGATTCGAAACATTAAACAACTGATGGCTGCTGTCACGGTAATAAAGGTTTTCCGCCGTGTATATCTCCATGGACTGTTTTCTAATGGAGCCATAATACTGTATGTCATCGATGTACCCAAAATTACTATTTTTACTCTGTGATATGGTACTGAACATCCGCTGTCGTAGTGTCCGATAAAACCGCGCCAAATCGTGCGTGTACGCGCGCGCGCGCACGCGCGCACACACACACACACACACATACACACACACACACACACCGGTCACATTGCTCAGCTAAACGCACTGCCAACAAACAGAAGGACAGAGTTACCCTTTGTAAAGAGCATATTACTTATCAGTTACGAGGAACCCCCACAACGGTGACTGTAGCTGCTTTCTCAAAGAAAAATACCAGTTATTTAGTTTCAACTGTTGCAAAGAGTTACATGAGCTGGTTCTGATAATTAAACTGAAAGACACTTGGAAACTGAAGTATCCCACCATAGTCAACTAGACGTTCCTCGCCTCATCTTCGCACTGCGGCTAGACGGAGAACATGTGGCTGAAAATGTAAGTGGACGAGTCCTTGCAGTTGAGGTGACTCTACTTTGTTTTGCTGATCCCGGCGTTCTTTCAGTGACTCTAAACTTAGACAAACAGCCTACCAAGTGGTACAGAAGAAACCGAAATAGTCGACGTTATAAGCGACACGTGTCATACTTATCTACGCTTAGTCAATAAACTTCCGTCTAGAGCAGAATGGTGGACCAGTTTAGTAAAAAGAAAACTGAGGCAAAGCGTAATTTGTTAGGAGGCTGAATAGGCAAGAAACAATAAGCAGACTTTTCAATTCTGCTACAACGTACTAAGAGAGTTTTATGATACATCCAGTGTAACAATCACACACATTCAAGAAATAGAATGGTTAGAGGCCAAACTGATGAGCGTGAAACGAAAACAAATAGAACGTATCAAAATATAATGAAAACACAAATCTCTTGTAGAGGAATAATATGTGATTTCGATGTTCCATTTAATCTGGCAGCAGGTAAACCGTAGAGATTTAACTGAACGCTTGGAAACACAAAAATAATACTTCTAGTAGCTTCCTAGGAAACTAAAATCACACACACTGTCCAGGACATTCAACAAAATTTTCCAAAATGTACCTCGATCACAGAGACGACGCTTCTACAAGAGAAATGGTTCGTGTTTTTAATAGTAAGATTATGCATGACCTGCATTCTTATTTTATTTTAACACTGAAGGCATATTAAGAGTTAAGAAGGTAGTCGATACCATGCAAAACACCCAGACCAGACGGCCTACCAGAAGGCATTTAACTTAAATTCTGTAATATACTATAACCAGATTCTACTGAAATTCTATAGAAAATTATGAGAGAAGGTCCTTTTACAACAGAGTTATAATTGACTGAAATGTTTTTAGTACCGAAGAAAAAACATCTCAAGGAAATAGACAATTTCCGTCAGATAACCTGATTCAACTTCGATTATAAATCTATTACCAGAGCAATTAATAGCAGAATGGCGCCCCTCCTTGAAAACGTAGTGATTGCACATCAAGTCTGCTCTCCAGGTATATCAACCATGACCCCAATTTTCGAATACCGCTACGTTATTTCAATATCTGCCATATCTAACTTAAAAAATGCTTTACTCTCCGTTGACTTCTGTAAGGCTTTCGAACATGTTAATTACCACTATCTAGAAGAAGTACTGAAAGAAACAGGAGTGCCAACGGTTGTAAAAGGCTGTAAATGTTCTACGAAATATCATAACAGGTATCACTGCAAGATAACCATCAACGGAAGAATGACAGTTTATTCATACAGCTAGAAAGCAGTTTATCCCAAGGCAGTCTGTTTTCAGGGTCGCTTTTTGTGCATTCGTTGGACTCACTACTCGGAAGACGAAATGGAAAACTAACCGGTCTGATTATTTCTGGAGCGAATCTTACGGCAAGAGCCTACGCAGATTATGTCGCGGTCGTGATACGAGAACAGGACGATGTAGAAATAATGAAAGCTGATCTTGACAACTGCAGCGCAGCGTCTGGAGTAAATATAAACGAGGGAGAATGTAAAATATTCAGTGTCGTCATCATTGGATTATTGTTAGTAAGGTGATTCCAAATCCAATGGTAAATAGATTAATATCAAATAGGTAGATTCATTCTTCGAATCCTGATACGAGGTTCCGGAGCTGTAGAGGTACCGTGGGTGCAGACTGTCGACAACCAAAAACATTACCAATCATAATGGACACGTACGCACTAAAACTGACAGGCAAATATTAGAAGCATACAATGCACAAAATAAAATTTGCCATAATAGAAAATGGGCTGGCTGTCTACAAATTTAATTAAAAAATCGGAGTTTCGACACCAGCATATTCTGAAAAGCATACTATGTGTCTTCCCATGCAAGTATAGAAGATAATGGAACAGTCCAGCAGGTATGTGTAGTGAGGCCGTATTTTCAAGCTAAATTACAGCACGATCACAAAATCATGACTGGTGGAAGCCTCGGAATTAAGAGATATCAGTACTAAAGGCAACGCACTGTACGAAATCGAACCACAATCGCTGTTGACAAGGAGCCAAATGCTATCGGAACGAAGTTGTAGAAAACTATGCATCCCGCAAATCTGAAACAACCAACTGATAAAAGCAAAATAAATTTTAAATTGAATCATATCAGAAAACCTTTACCTGGAAGAAGGTTGCCTCGGTAACAGCATTTTACGAAAAAAATAGTTAACTACAAAGACCAAGCTTGATGGCTGGAAGTAGACGTAAAACCCAAACCCCAACGATCTGAAGCACCAAAACACCACATGGAAAATAGAATGGGGTAATTGTAGTTTGAAAATTGAAAACTCAGAAATGGTTTCATGTCGATACAAAGTTATAAGCAATACTGTTGCAACTAATGAAAAACGAAACCATATTGCGTTGAGTGGTATTGACAAGTGCCTTAAATGTGATTTAGTAGACACGCTGTGACACGCGTCTTTTCGTTGAGTTGGTTAATGAACTGGAGGAGAGAGAGGAAGAAAGCAGCGTTACTTACAACAAGCTCGGAAACCAATTATTACACCAACATACTCCTCCGGCCTGACTTAGAGAGCCGGCCGGTGTGGCCGTGCGGTTCCAGGCGCTTCAGTCTGGAACCGCGTGACCGCTACGGTTGCAGGTTCGAATCCTGACTCGGGCATGGATGTGTGAGATGTCCTTAGGTTAGTTAGGTTTAATTAGTTCTAAATTCTAGACGACTGATGACCTCAGAGGTTAAGTCGCATAGTGCTCACAGCCATTTGAACCTTACTTAGAAAACTACACAGAAACGAAAAACAACAAAGTGATGTGGGTGGTTGGACATTGTGTGAGCATCAAAACAGAAATGGAGAGGTAACATCTGCACACATCTGATTACATTGAAACAGCGTACTGGCAAAGGAAACAGCTCTAAAGCCTACAGAAAAGACTTTGGAAATATGTTATCAATATTATCTGAAAAATATGGAATTGGGTGACATATAATAAGTTGTTATGTGAAGACTTTTCGAAGAAAAAATTATGTAACTTACACATATTGCATCTTCATTTCATTATAATTTTTTTATTTTTATTTTTAATAAGAAGCTAAATGCAGATAAATTATTTAAAAAATCACAAAGTGTTTGCGTTGATTTAGGCAAGAAGTAAGAGAAGACTACCTTCGTTTACAGCAACTAGAAACAAAGATAAACAAATATCACTTAGTACAAGAACAGCAAACAATTTATTGTTTTGCAGTTACGAAAGCTTTAAGCTTTAATTACTCTAATTAATCTAACTGTATGTTACAGCAAGCAGTAACTGCTAACTTTTGTTTTCATGCAATAATTAACCAAGGTCAATGACTGTTTTGTTCATTGAATGTTAAAAAAGTGGCCTTGGTGTAAAAAAAAAAAGACAATAAACCAAAAGTTGATATCAGCGTCTGTCAGCCGAAGTCCTGGGTTCGAGACCGTATACGCTGAACAGTTTTAACCTAGCACGAAGTTTGAAAACAGAGGACATTCTGCTCAAGAGTAACAGACTGACTCTGAACCTAAAATTTGGTTTCGTTCTTTTCTGACGCGTTGATTCCTTAATTTACTTTAAAAACATGTACTATTTGTCTATTGTTCGCACGGTTGACGATGTCACATTAAGTACAAAACGTCACGTTTTGCCAATGAGAGCAAAAGTGCGTCTTCCACGTGGGGAAAGTCTGTGTGTTATTCATCGGTGATAACACATTCGTCCACTCTTCCGTTGTCCAATTACGGTGTTTTCTAGGCCATTCAGGTCTCTTCTGTTTACTTGTGGGCCTTAGAAGGGGTTTTCTTGCTGTGACACATCCTTTCAAGCCGGCGTCAGTCAGTCTCCTTTTCATTCCTGCTACAGATATTGTTATCATGTTTATTTCTACTAATTGTGCTCGAATTTTGGGCGTTGTTTTGTACCTGTTTCACTTACTGATAATTCTGATATATTTATCATCACTTTTAGCTGTTTTACGAGGTCGCCCTGGTCGTAGTACGTCCTTATTGCTACCTGCTGTCATCTGGCGGTGAATGGTGTATTGCACTCCCCCTATTGACACACTACACTGTTTCGCAATTTGGTCAATAGATTAACCTGCTTGGCTAAGTGCTACAATTGCAACAATTTTCAGTGGATATCCCCACTCTTGGAGCCATACTAGCGACGTGCACACTTCAGTGTCACGCAGGAACTGACGTGCAAGAACCACATGTTACGTATTGTAGCAATGCTTGCCGTTCCCTGCGAACATCACATCACTACAGGGAACAACACAGCTGCACCAAATGCAGCGCCCGTCAGCAAATATGTAAACAAACATATGAGATAGGTGCATAACGTTTATGTACACAACATTGTTTATTGGATACTATTGTATCTCGATGACCACAAATCATGACATGAGTACAACTGTTGTACTATTCCTTTGCTTCCTCAACCGTACCCACGGTATTAGAACTTATCTACAGAGAACTAGATTTCATTTATTGGGTATATTGAAATTAATGAGCGGAAATATACATATATAGAAACGGCCTTGCCGCAGTGGATACACAGGTTCCCGTCAGATCACCGAAGTTAAGCGCTGTCGGACGTGGCTGGCACTTGGATGGGGATCCGGGCCGCCACGTGCTGTTGCCATTTTTCGGGGTGCACTCACTCAGCCTCGTGATGTAAATTGAGGAGCTACTCGACCGAATAGTAGCGGCTCCGGTCAAAGAAAACCATCGTAACGACCGGGAGAGTGGTGTGCAGACCAGACACCCGTCCTATCTGCATCGTCATCTGAGGATGACACGGCGGTCGGATGGTCCCTATGAAGACGGATGATCGGTGTAGGCCTACTATGAAGTGATATCACCTGTGTGGTTACATCTTACCTGACCGAGCGAGGTGACGAAGTGGTTAGCACGCTAGACTCGCATTCGGGAGGACGACGGCTAAACTCCATGTCCGGCCATCCTGATTTAGGTCTTCCGTGATCATAATTTCCCAAAATTGCTTCAGGCAAATGCCGAGATAGTTTTTTTTGGAAGGGCACGGTCGACTTCCTTCTCCACCTTCCCTCATCCAATGGGACTGATGACCTCATTGTTTGGTCCCTTCCCCCGAATCCACTAGCACCATCTTACTAGTAATAAGACGTCATATCACTTTGCAGTCCACAGCGATGGGACATGAGAACAAGAAGTGAGTACTGGAAATGGGTGTGAAAGAGGTATCTGAGCTTGGTGAAGCTGAGACCATGACGCCATGATGGATGATAAGAATACGTAAAAGAAAGTACTGCAGGCGTTTTCTGAAACTACTATACTTAAAGTGGGACGAGAATACTACCACCACAACGAAACGAAGAACAGTTTGCACACCTGAAGAGACATCATCTGGTTCTAGTCGGGATGGCCCCCAAATCAGACAGTCACAGCACTAAGCAACAAATAATCACTCAGTACAGTAACAGCGAGCCATATAAAAATATCCGATGACAACGATCAACACACGCCCACTTACGGGCTAGCCCAATAGGCATCTCCAAGAAACATGCAAAATCTTCATGAACAGAAATCACTTTTTTCTTTAGTCATTAGTCTTCTGACTGGTTTGATGCGGCCTGCCACTAATTCTTCTCCTGCGCCAACCTCTTCAACCTCTTCATCTCAGAGTAGCACTTGTAACCTATGTCCTCAACTATATGCTGGATGTATTCCAATCTCTGTCTTCCTCGAAAGCTTTTACCCTCTACAGCTCCCTCCAGTACCATGGAAGCTATTCCCTGGTGTCTTAACAGATATCCTGTAATCCTGTGCTTTCTTCTTATCAGTGTTTTCCATATATTATTCTCCTCTCCGTTTATGTACAGAATCTCTTCATTCCTTACCTTATCAGTCGACCTAATTTTCAAAATTCGTCTGAAGCACCACATCTCAGATGCTTCAGTTCTCTACTGTTTCGGTTTTCCGAAAGTCTATATTTCACTACTATACAATGCTGTACTCCAAATGTGCAGTCTTAGAAATCTCTTTTTCGTATTAAGGCCTCTTCCATAGGTTAACATACATTGTAGGAGTAAGAATGGTCTCTGATGTTACAATATTCTTCTGGTTTCCGTGGTCTTCTTCGTTCCAAAGGCAAAACTGAAATTAGTGAATACAAGTGTGCACTCTGTGTACTCTTATTTCAAAGTAAATTGAATTCACCGATTAATACATCATGTTAATATTTTGAAGTTTTCGTGAAAGACTGTTTTCTACATTTGCAGTACTCACTAAGAACATGACTCATCACTCTCATGCGTTTACTCCGATCATGAAGTCTGCCATGTCCAGGTCTTTTCTTTGTTACACTGTGACGAAAATCTGTAACATTTTTATTATTTGATTCCATGTCGAAATGTAAATTGCGTCCCTACACACCAGTAAAATAAACTTAATTGAACAATCGTGTAGTTTCACATTACATAAATATAAGCCACACCAATGCCTACGTATCCAACAAATTTGAAAAATCCAAGCTTGCCAACAATTAAAATAATAAACTGTCCTGAAGTAGCACAAAATTACTCTGATTTAAAATGTATATGACTTTGTATTTCCATTTCACAGAGGATTTATATTGTTTTTCCTCTGGACATGTTTCCCTAGGCTGAATTCTTACATACATAGAATTCACTCATTCCAGAATCTCCAATTTCACCAAAAGTGGACTTTGAACGTATGTACAGGATGATTCAGCTACCCGTTCATACGGATTTTATGCAACCCACAAACCCCTCCAAAAACCATGCGCGAAATATGCATATTCCCTCTCATACTATCAGTCCTACAGAAAATTTAACAGGAAGTTTTTTTTAGTAACATTGATTTATTTAAATTTCATTCTGAGATACGGCTTTCGAGTTATTCAAGAAAATCACGTTTGAGGGTTACTTTTGTACATTTGCTTTGAATAATTCAAAAACTGCGGCCCGAACGTGTCCCAGTACAGAATTTAAGATTATTAAATTTCCTACAAAAACGTCCGGTACGTTTTTTCTGTACGACAAGTAGTTTGCATGTAGCGAGGAACAGAATATGAATATTTTGACGTAGTATTTGAAGGTGTTGCATAGAACCCACAGGTAAGGGCTGCTGAATTCTCTCTATGTATATCACATCTTCCACGAGAGGAACAGTAAAGGAGTTGGAGGAGGGGGGAGAAGATGACACCTGAAGTATCCCGCACCAATAAGTCTTTGCGTGCGAAATATAAATGTAGATACTGCTCAGCAGTGTGGGATCCGTACCAGATAGGGTTGATAGAAGATATAGAGAAAATCCAACGGAGAGCAGCGCGCTTCGTTACAGAATCATTTAGTAATCGCGAAAGCGTTACGGAGATGATAGATAAACTCCAGTGGAAGACTGTGCAAGAGAGACGCTCAGTAGCTCGGTACGGGCTTTTCTTGAAGTTTCGAGAACATACCTTCACCGAGGAGTCAAGCAGTATATTGCCCCCTCCTACGTATATCTCGCGAAGAGACCATGAGGATAAAATCGGAGAGATTAGAGCCCACACAGAAGCATACCGACAATCCTTCTATCCACGAACAATACGAGACTGGAATAGAAGGGGAAACCGATAGAGGTACTCAAGGTACCCTCCGCCACACACCGTCAGGTGGCTTGCGGAGTATGGATGTAGATGTAGATGTGTTCTGTAAATGAATTAATTTCATTTACAAAGGAGATCGACATTGTTAGCGTGATTATTAAACGTGTTGTGAGTGTTCAGAATATGTAAAGAATTAAAAAGAAAAACGAAGAATAATAGTTTTGGTGCAGGTGGTGGAGCCTGCTGCGTGCAAACATTGGTTGTCAGTAACACTGTATTTGCAAGTAACTTCAAGAATTTGAGTGTTGATTCATTTCTTTCTGTCTGTCTGTCTCTCTCTCTCTTTCTCTCTCTCTCTCTCTCTCTCTCTCTCTCTCTCTCTCTCTGCCTCTCCCTCTCTCTCTTTCTCTTTCTCATTTTGCACTTGAATGAAATAACTTTACAGTCCGAGATGTTGATATTCTTATATCAGCATCTGTTATGTCCAAAGATTTCTTACATTGTATTACTTGTGGGCTTCTCGGCAGTCAGCATGCTTCTACTGCAAAACATTTGACTTAAGTCGAAATAATGCACCTGAGGTGGACAGCAGTCTTTCGGAATTCTGGTATGGGCCTCAGACCTCAAGAATAACGTGATAGTACAAATTCCAGCGAAAGCATGTGGTGACAGGTGTGAATAACGTAGAAGCCTCGATTCAATAAGTCAAAATAGTGGGACGAATTTTCTGCAGAACAAGGGGAGGACTAGCACAAGCTGGCCTCGAGCAACACCATTTTAAGTTCAGGAGAAATGAAGGATCGTGCGAGGCTATACAGACACTACGAATTAGCTTAGATTGCAGAAAAACAAACGTACGGTTGTAGCATTTGTAGTTTCAGAGAAAGTGCTTAATAATTTAGAGTGAGATGTACCATATGAAATGGTGAAAGTAGCCAGGACAAAATACATATAGCGCTTGATTATACGAATTGAACAGAAACCACACTGCTTTTATAAGAGTCAAAAGACATTATAGGGAAGCAATGGAAGAGAAGGGCTTGAGACAGCATTTTAGGCTATCGCTAATGTTATTCAACCAATTCAGCGAGCAGGTAGCAACAGAAACTGAAGAGAAAGTTGGAAGGGGAATTAATGTTCAGAAAGAAGAAATAAATACTTTGATGGTGGGTGATGAAATTCCAGTTGTGTCACAGGTAGCAAAGGAATACACTGAATGGATAGCGTCTTCAAAATACTCGTACGTTGTAAGATGAATATCGACTAAAGTAAGATAGGAGTAAAGAAATGTAGTTCAATGAAACTAGGGGATTCTGATAAATCTGATTTAAGAATTGACAAAATAAAGATACAAGTGCGTGCTGAAAAGCAATGGATCCGAATTTTTAGGTGAAGACTCTTAAAGCTTTTTAAATAAAGCAAACGTTATTAACATTCTACATATTTATTCTCCATGTTTACATATTTGAAACCCTCTGCCGCTGTAGGACTCTGAACTGTAGCGCGTAACATGGTGGTGTGTAACGTAACCACATTGATGAACCAAAGAAACTGGTATAAGAATGCGTATTCAAATACAGCGATATATAAACAGGCAGAAGTCGGCGCTTCGGTCGACAACGCCTATATAAGACAACAAGTGTCTCGCGCAGTTGTTAGATCGGTTAATGCTGCTACAATGGCAGGTTATCAAGATTTAAGTGAGTTTGAACGTGATGTTATAATCGGCGCACGAGCGGTGGGACACAGCATCTCCAAGGTAGCGATGAAGAGGGGATTTTTCCGTTCGACAGTTTGCGAGTGTACAGTGAATATCAGGAATCCGGTAAAACATCAAATCTCAAATATCGCTGTGGCCGGAGAATGATCGTGCAATAACAGGACCAACGATGACTGAAGAGAATCGTTCAACATGGCAGAACTGCAACCCTTTCGCAGATTGCTGCAGATTTCAGTGCTGGGCCATGAACAAGTGTCAGCGTGCGAACCATTCAACGAAAACTTATAGACATGGGCTTTCTGAGCCGAAGGCACTTTCGTGTACCCTTGATGACTGCACGACACAAAGCTTTACGCCTCGTCTTGGCCCGTCAACACCTACATTGAAATGATGACGACTGGAAAGAAGTCTGCCTGGTCCTACGAGTCTCGTTTCAAATTGTATCGAGTGGACAGATGTCTACGGCTATGGAGAGAACCTCATGAAGCCAGCCCAGGGTCGTCCATCTCAGAGGGGACTCTTCAAGCTGGTGGAGGCCATGTAATGGTGTCGGGCGTGTGCAGTTGGAGTGATACGGGACACCTGATACGTCTAGATGCGACTGTGACAGGTGACATGTACATAAGCATCCCGTCTGAACACCTGCATCCATTCATGCCCATTGTGTATTGCGACGAACTTGGGCAATTCCAGCAGGGCAATGCCAAACCCACACGTTCCTGGAGCGACAGAGTGGCTCCAGGAACACTCTTCTCAGTTTAAGCACTTTTGCTGACCACGCAACACCCCAGACACGAACTTTATTGAGCATATTTGGGATGCCTTGCAACGTGCTCTTCAGAAGAGGTTTCCACCTCCTCGTACTGTTAGGAATTTGTGGACAGTCCTGCAGGATTCCTAATGTCAGTTGCCTCCAGTACTACTTCAGACATTACTCGAGTCCATGCTACGTCGTGTCGCGGCGCTTCTGCGTGCTCGCCGGGGCCATGCACGATATTAGGCTGGCTCTTCAGTATATGTCGGTGCGTGAGAAACAGCATCCTATAACCGAGTTTCGAATTCGAAGAGTTCGTCCACACACGTAGCACGCTCTCCTTCAGCATGACAATGCAGACCACTCACGAGCGCTGCGGCATCAGCAACGATTCGACGCCTTGCATTCACTGTCGTCGGTCATCCGGTGATGACCTTTAGAGCCGTCATCCATAAATCATCATCATCGGTGACCCTCCATACAGCCCGACCTTGGCCCCATTGGATTTTCATCTTTATAAAAAAGTTTCAGAATACCTTCGAGGACTTCACTTTGATAGCAATGAAGCGGTGTAAGCAGAGGTGAGGTTCTGGCTCTTTCAACAAACCTAAACATTCTATAGTGAAGGTATCATCATATTAGTCTCTCGTTGGGAGAAATGTATTTGTCGCCTAGGGTGTTGAAATATAAACATGTAAATACGGGGTATTAACATGTAGAATGTTAATAACCATCGTTATATTTAAAAGCTTAAGAGTTTTCGAAAAAAAAGAAGGAAAGAAAGCTTTTGAGAAGGTTCTCGTACCAGACGATTTTCGTTATTTGGACAATAGAACAGCTGATGTTGGTCAATGTAAGGAGGAAATAAAATTAAGACTGACAATAAAAACAAAGCGTTTCTGGGAAAGAGAAATTTTTTAAAATCTAATATAAATTTAAGTGTTAGTAAACAATTTCTGAAGTGTTTCTCTGTAATGCATTGTTTCACAGAAGCGAAAAGTGTACGACAAACAATTATGACAGCAAAAAAATATGAGCTTCTGAGCCGGCCGGTGTGGCCGAGCGGTTCTAGGCGCTACAGTCCGGAACCGCGTGACCGCTACGGTCGCAGGTTCGAATCCTGCCTCGGGCGTGGATGTGTGTGATGTACTTAGGTTAGTTAGGTTTAAGTAGTTCTAAGTTCTAGGGGACTGATGACCTCAGAAGTTAAGTCCCATAGTGCTCAGAGCAATTTGAACCATTTTTCAGCTTCTGACACGTGGCGCAGCAGAAAATATTAAACATCCCGTAGTTAATTCGAATAAAAAGATACTGAATGGAAATGGATAGGAAAGGACTGCATGGTGCAACTTGGGTAAAAGAAGGTAACGATTGGCGAGACATTCTGAGGCATCAGGGAGTGGAGTGTTTGGTTCGGGAGGGACATGTGATGGCCAAAAATTGTAGAGGGAGACTAAACCCTGACAACAATAATCAGATTCCAATAGATGTATGTTGCAGAAGCTATGCAGGGATGAAGCGGCTTGCACAGAATGGACTACAGCGTGCAGATACAGTACAGAAAAATAGACCAGAACAGTTAACAACATGAGCTTAATCTAAGACTGTGAAAATGTTTGACGTATTGTCTCTTCCGGATGAGGTGAGTGATCGGGATCGGTCTCTGCTGGTGGCGCATCTTCACGCGGACCGCAGCAGCGTCCTGTGCTACGTCCGTGCGCAGCGGCTCCCGCGGGGGCTCAACGTATCGCCTCCGCTAAGCCGGAAATGGCCGCCCAGCCACTGTGCGCATAAGGTGGTCGGCTATTAGGGCGGCCTGGGGGAATCAGTTTCGCCAAGTTGGCTAATTAAATCTCCGGCGGCCGGGAGGCGCAGGGGGGAGTCCGCTGCGGCTGCAACAAGCCTTCTAATGAGGCCGACTCCCCCGGCAGCGAGGGGTGCGACGCTGAGGATAGCGTCCGCAGAAACGGTACGAAACTGCTCCGGTCCTGACCACTCGCCTTGTGTCCACCCACAAAACTGCGAACGGGGGGTCATAGGAAGGAGGCCAAAAGTGAACTTCCCAAAATAAAATAGCTGTGTGAATTTTATTCGCTTCATTTAATTGTAAATAGAAGGCATGAAGTGTGTAGCGAATTTCTAAGGAAGTTGATTTGTAGACATCACAAAACCCTTGATCTACGAGTATGTCGGACTGGTATACGAGGTGCGACAATAAAGTAATGAGACAGATTTTTTTGAGATGTGGCAACCCGGCAGGTTCGGGTAGGCACAGTATCTTTGGTCTTGGTCTATAAGCTGCTTCTAGTCCAAGCAGCACATCGATGTGATTGCTCAGTCGTGAGTTGTGCTGTAATAAGTTAACACGTGTTTCTGTCTCTCGTCACAGAAATGGAACCGCATATTGCGCAATGATATGCCATTTCGTTTTGCGTGAGACTGGGTGAAAACGCGACGACAACTTACGGTAAGCTTCAGAAGGCTTTTGGAGAGGAGGTTATGTCAAGAGCTCAAGTTTTCCATTGGCATAAAATGTTTAGTGGAGGCAGAACGAATACTGAAGTCAAAAGTTAAATCCATGCTTGTGTGCCTCTTTGATCCCAAGGGAATTGCTCATGAAGAGTGGGTGCCTCCTGGACAAACAGTTAACCAATATTACTGCAAAGAAATTTTACAAAGACTTTGTAAAAGAGTTCTTCGTGTCTGTCCCAACGTGGCTGGTAATTGGATTCAGCATCAAGATAATGCGCCATCCCATACTCCTCTGTAAGTACAGCAATTTTTAACCTCAAAACAAATTTCAGTGCTATCACAGCCACATTATTCACCAGATATCGCTCCGTGCGACTTTTTTCTATTTCCAAGAGTCAAAACGGCGGTGAAGGGACACCATTTCCCAACAACACAAGATATCCAAAATGCTGTGACGAGGGTCCAGGAGGATATTACAGAAGATGAGTTCCAGAAATGTTACCATCAATGGTAGAAGCGCTGGAAAAAGTGTGTGCAATCAGAAGGTAACTACTTTGAAAGAGATAACACAAAACTTGACTAAAACGGTAATCAACATTTTTTTCACATCAGTCTCATTACTTTATTGTCGCACCTCGTATGTTTTCTGTAGTTTCAGAAGAACAGTCTCGGATGCGAAATTATTTAATGTCGACGACGCGTTTCTCCCTTCTGGGGAATCATCAGATTGTCTACAAAACGAAGAAATCAACAATTAGATACAAATGACTGAAAAGGGCATGGTCCTGTCTTGCACAGTTACACAGACAACGTGAACTAATAGTAATAAAAACCTACGTAAAAGTAGCTGGATCCGTGACCCATTAGTCATAAAACCACATATGATGTAAAATAGTAAAAATAGATGGATAAGTGACCCATCAGTCCTAAAACCAAATGTAAGGTAACCGGGTAAATAATCCATCCGACATGAAAAATTTTTGTAGACAGCCTGATGGTGCCCCAAAAGGGCGAAACGCGTCTCTGAGATTAAATAATTTCGCAACCGAGACTGTTTTTGTCCTCAAACACTTTTAAACCAGTTGCTGTAGCAGGCTGCCACGACTGAATGTCTTCTGTAGCTTCTAATAGACTATGCACCCCAGAAAATAAGTTACTTACAAGTGAGCTCACGACGTTCGAGTTACGGATTTTCTTCAAATTTTGCACATTTTTAGTAGTCCATTAGGACAACATAACTTGCAATTAGGCGATTTCGAGAAAATCCAAGAGAAGTCTCACGCGTCAGTGATGTATCGGTACTTTCCGGTTTTGCGCGGGGGACTGCCCCTGTCACGTGGTTAGCGTTCAGGCTGCGTAAACGGTGGACCACTGGTTCGACCATTCAGTGAATTTCCAATGTTATTTTGTTGTTTGCTACTTTCTGTTATTACAACAAATATTATCTTTCTAATAATGGACAAGTAAGCGACAAAACGCATGAAGTTTTCTGAAAATATATGCCTGTCATGATTTCCAAAAGCCCTTATAGCTGCAATCGGGTAAGCTACCGAGAACTGCTTTTCACCTGGACGCTTCGATTTGCAGACACAGGTTTTAATGGCGAGGGACAGACTTTGAAAGCCCAGGTCTAACATCGATAAATGAAAGTGTAAGCAACTTTATTCAATAACACAATTAGTTACAATATTCTCGAATATTGGGGTAACGTAGATTAATCGTCGGACGTGCTTTTCGGCATTACATGTTGGAGAATATCTTTCATACAGACAGGGGAAACATAACATAAAACGGAATCTAGTAGAATGAATGAACGCAGTTTTCTCGTTTGCGTGAGGAATCTTCAGAACTGCTAAAGGAAAACAAAGCTCGTTCCAATTTCAGTTTTTTTTTTCTTCCGACAGTTCGGGTGCAAACATGCGTAACGCATCATTTCGTCCTGCGTAACGCATCATTTCATAAAAATCGCTGCCGAAAACTGGCGATGTATCACTGAATGTATCGTAATAGTATATTCATGAGAAGCAGCGCGTCGATAGTTGTCATTGAAATATAAAGATGTTTCAAGGCGCTTGATTAAGTTTCTAACTTTCCTATAGAAATGAAAGTCGCATAATATTTGTAGTAATAATAAAAATTAGTAAATAGGGGAATAACATTGAATTTTAACAAAAGTTCATGCAAATACAGATGGCTTTTCATCACACTATCCTTAAAAATGTAATATGTACGAAATAACGTGGCTATTGTTGAAAAACATATAAATTAAAAGAAAGGATGCGCGTTATTCGATCCAGTCGTCCACAGATTACGGAGCTATCTACATCTACATCCATACTCCGCAAGCCACCTGACGGTGTGTGGCGGAGGGTATCGTGAGTACCTCTATCGGTTCTCCCTTCTATTCCAGTCTCGTATTGTTCGTGGAAAGAAGGATTGTCGGTATGCTTCTGCGTGGGCTCTAATCTCCTTGATTTTATCCTCATGGTCTCTTCGCCAGATATACGTAGGAGGGAGCAATATACTGCTTGACTCTTCGGTGAAGGTATGTTCTCGAAACTTTAACAAAAGCCCATACCGAGCTACTGAGCGTCTCTCCTGCAGAGTCTTCCACTGGAGTTTATCTATCATCTCCGTAACGCTTTCGCGATTACTAAATGATCCTGTAACGAAGCGCGCTCCTCTCCGTTGGATTTTCTCTATATCTTCTATCAACCCTATCTGGTACGGATCCCACACTGCTGAGCAGTATTCAAGCAGTGGGCGAACATGCGTACTGTAACCTACTTCCTTTGTTTTCGGATTGCATTTCCTTATGATTCTTCCAATGAATCTCAGTCTGGCATCTGCTTTACCGACGATCAACTTTATATGATCATTCCATTTTAAATCACTCCTAATGCGTACTCCCACATAATTTATGGAATTAACTGCTTCCAGTTGCTGACCTGCTATTTTGTAGCTAAATGATAAGGGATCTATCTTTCTATGTATTCGCAGCACATTACACTTGTCTACATTGAGATTCGATTGCCATTCCCTGCACCATGCGTCAATTCGCTACAGATCCTCCTGCATTTCAGTACAATTTTCCACTGTTACAACCTCTCGATACACCACAGCATCATCTGAAAAAAGCCAAAGTGAACTTCCGATGTCATCCACAAGGTCATTTATGTATATTGTGAATAGCAACGGTCCTATGACACTCCCCTGCGGCACACCTGAAATCACTCTTACTTCGGAAGACTTCTCTCCATTGAGAATAACATGCTGCGTTCTGTTATCTAGGAACTCTTCAATTCAATCACACAATTGGTCTGATAGTCCATATGCTCTTACTTTGTTCATTAAACGACTGTGGGGAACTGTATCGAACGCCTTGCGGAAGTCAAGAAACACGGCATCTACCTGTGAACCCGTGTCTATGGCCCTCTGAATCGCGTGGACGAATAGCGCGAGCTGGGTTTTGCACGACCGTCTTTTTCGAAACCCATGCTGATTCCTAGAGAGTAGATTTCTAGTCTCCAGGGAAGTCATTATACTCTAACATAATACGGGTTCCAAAATTCTACGACTGATCGACGTTAGAGATATAGGTCTATATTTCTGCACATCTGTTCGACGTCCGTTCTTGAAAACGGGGATGACCTGTGCCCTTTTCCAATCCTTTGGAACGCTACGCTCTTCTAGAGACCTACGGTACACCGCTGCAAGAAGGGGTGCAAGTTTGTTCGTGTACTCTGTGTAAAATCGAACTGGTATCCCATCAGGTCCAGCGGCCTTTCCTCTTTTGAGCGATTTTAATTGTTTCTCTATCCCTCTGTGCTTTAACATTAAACACAGGACCGCTCCCAGCTCGTGCTTATGGTCGCAACGCGCCATCGTATCACAAACTCGTGAAAGTTCTCTTGTGTTATTCCCGAAATCATGCAAGCAATACGCCTTACTTATCGCACATTACGTTCTCCTAACGGGTTATTAAAAACGTACAAAGTCTGAAGTAAATCCGTGATCTGAATGTCGTGACCTCGCCTTGACAGTTATAAACTCTTCATAGAATGAGTGTCTAAACGAAAAGCTACTCTGATATGCAAAATTTAAGGACGAAAATAACTTTCGCATGATGTGTTACCACTAAGTAACATAACTCAAAGAAACTTGGACCATATATAGAAAGTCTCTGTTGAACCATCATGGACAGGGCACATCAGCTGGTCAAATAATTATTAATATCAATTAAATTCACCAACAGCAGTGTAACTGAGACGTTATTTTATTTTATTTTAATTATCAGTTTGGGCATTTCGCTATGCCCTCTTCAGGTCCCATACGCATCTCTCAAGATAAACGATATTGTCATATAGTGCCATATATTCCTGGATGTCGTGAATTCAAAGCTTTTCACAAGTGCTTCATTCGAAGACTTGTGAAACAGTTTGAGCTCACGACGACGTCCAGGAATATATGACACTGTATGACAATATCGTTTATTTTGAGAGATGCATATGGGGCCTGAAGATGGCGTAGTGGAATACCGAAACTCGTAGTTAAAATAACATTTCAGTTGCGCAGCTGTTGGCGAACTTCATTGATATTAACAATTACATATAGAATTATATGCGATATGCAGAAGGTAACTGAAGGAAACACGAATAATGAGACGAACACAAAAGACACTTTTATTCTAAGACAATAGTTACAATGAAGTCACTGACGGCCCTCTGATTATTCCAAAAGATGGCACATGATTCTTAACTGGGTGCGATACCCGCGGATAGCAATGCCTCTTCAACCTGAGACTGGCGAGGAGACCTTCTGATACCGCGTTCCATTCCTCCACCAGCGCGGTTGATGACTGCTGGATGATGGCTAGTGGATGTGGACCTGCTGCAATAGTCTGACAAACGCAACCGAAACGTGCTTGATGGGTTGTAAATCGGAGGAACGGGCAAGCCAATCCTTTCGCCGAATATCCTCTCGTTCTCAGAGTTCCTCCACTGCGCTGTTCCGTGCGGTCGCACACTGTCATCCATAAACATGAATTCATTGCCGAATGAACACCTGAAAAAAATTCTGGTGGCGAACGAGTACAGTGTGAGTGCACCTTGTTGATGTATTTGGAGCTCAGTACGCCCATTCAGCATCATGCCTCCCCACACCATAACGCATGGATCACCAGACCAATTATATTGTACAATGATCCGTGTGCACTGCTTGTTACCACTTCTCGCTACAGGAGGGTACGCCCAATCACTACTCACACTGAAGAGTATAAGACCCCACTCCTCTTTGGTCCAGACGCTATGATCTTCGAACAATGGGAATAGGTGCCGCCGATGTGTGGACGCCAGCGGACCCCACGTTCTGGTCGACAAGCAAAGAGTCCACTCTCATGTAGTCGCCGTGCCACTGTTCAGACTGAGACCGCGTGCCTCGTAATCCTTCTAGTTGTGGTTGCAAATGTATCCGCCGAGTGGCACGGGGCCCTTCCTGCCTGTGGCACAATATAGAGGGCCTCTGACGCTGTATCTGATCGTGGTCAACCACCTCCTCTCCTTCCGGCAAAGCGCTTGGGGTTCGGATCTGTCACCATGCACGTGAAACAATGCTGTGAGCAACACCAAACTCCTGGGCTTCACTCGTCAGACTTCTCCTCTTTCCAGTTTCTCGAGCATCATCGTCATATTGTCTCTGCTCCATGTTTTGATGAAGAACACCACCACACAGCACCATAAGTGCTAGCAGATTGACACAGACTATCTCTTTTTTCGCTCCTTCAGTTGCCTCGTCCTGTGGGCCAACCCTATTTATTGCTATACTCACGCTGACCTGATGACATGTGACGTCCAGGTTTTTGTCAACGACTGGGAAACTTCTGGCAACGTGTTCCCACACTTTCGTTCATTTCCACCGAGATCTTAATATTGTAACACGCCCGGGGGTACAAATGGTGGAGGAACCTTTAACTGTTTTCGCTTGCCGCTTCTTGACCGTGGCCATGTCCACACCACGTACTTGATAATCCCACGGCGGTCGTACTGTTCTGCGCCACACTGCTGCTGGCTTGCCTGAAATTATGTATTTAAATATGCAAGCCACTCACAGTTAAGCACAACACTGTCCTACGTCTGGTATGAACATCTATATTCCGAGACGATATGAACTCACAGGTTGCACTGTTTACATTCTAACTGCTTATCCCAATTAACATTCTTGATAATTATCTGTCCACAATATCACTTGGACGAGCGTACGCGTAACCGAAGACGGCGCGACTGATTGTTGATGATGCGGAACGCGATGACCGTACGCACGTTCTCACGCACGCTATAAGACACTGGCACTTGAATGGTCTCTCTTGTGATAAACTATATCACGGATTGAGATTAGTTCATTCTGAGAGGCCGAACACGGCGCGGATGATTGATGTACGGTACGACATACAGACGGGCGGGTACTCTCAAGAACGTTAATCGGCGGCCCTGCTCATTTTTAACGACATCATTACGCACTTTCCTCTGAATTACTTCCATATATCATCACTTTACTGTAATAGCACTTGTAGCAACACTTGAACTTCCATAATAATGCCTCTCACATGCAGAGCTACCCACAACACAACATAACAGTTCCGTGTCCCGTTCTCAACTCTGCAAACGAACCGCCGGAAACATACTCCGCAACTAAGCCAGCGATATGATAATACTCTTACAATATGTTATATTACTTTAGCTTTCTCATAGCAGTATGTATACAATAAGTAGCAACAGGAAACGTCGCTAGTTTTCTGACCTACACATATAACTTATAACTTTTATGGTCACATGAAAACTTTGAGGTTCGCTGATGACATTGTAATTCTATCAGAGATAGCAAAGGACCTGGAAGAGCAGTTGAACGGAATGAACAGTGTCTTGAAAGGAGGATATAAGATGAACATCAACAAAACAAAAACCAAGATAATGGACTGTAGTCGAATTAAATCAGGTGATGCTCACGGAATTAGATTAGGAAATGAGGCGCTTAAAGCAGTAAATGAGTTTTGCTATTTGGGGAGCAAAGTAACTGATGATGGTCGAAGTAGAGAAGATATAAAATGTAGACTAACAATGACAAGGAAAGCGTTTCTGAAGAAATTTGTTATCATCGAGTATAGATTTAAGTGTCAGGAAGTCGTTTCTGAAAGTATTTGCGTGGAGTGTAGCCATGTATAGAAGTGAAACGTGGACGATAAATTGTTTGGACAAGAAGAGAATAGAAGCTTTCGAAATGTGGTGTTACAGAAGAATGCTGAAGATTAGATGGGTAGATCACATAACTAATGAAGAGGTATTAAACAGAATTGGGGAGAAGAGAAATTTGTGGCACAACTTGACTAGAAGAAGGGATCGGTTGGTAGGACATATTCTGAGGCATCAGGGGATCACCAATTTAGTATTGGAGGGCAGCGTGGGGGGTAAAAATCGCAGAGGGAGACCAAGAGATGAATACATTAAACAGATTCAGAAGGATGTAGTCTGCAGTAGGTACTGCAAGATGAAGAAGCTTGCACAGGATTCAGTAGCATGGAGAGCTGCATCAAACCAGTCTCTGGACTGAAGACCACAACAGCAACAGTCACATAATTATGACAATGACACTTTTTTAAAAGAATTGCATTATGTACCTGTTCAGTGCCACTATAAAGAGCATTAGAGAAGCACTTATAAGTCGTGACATGTGTGGACCTTGATCAAATTGTAGCAAGATATTACCGCCGCATGTCACTGTGCGCCATCATGATAAACGGTTAAACAAATGTCTTTACAAGAAATGAATGAAGATATAACTGAGGAACACGTGGTGTATTTGGAGCCTTGGCGCTCCACTGTTGTGGTGATCAGGCAACTTGATCCAGGAGCTCCTCGTGCTTTCACAATGCACACGCAGTCGGAAATTTGTGTCTTCTTTTCTTTATGGCGAATTTTACCAAACCATTAGAGCAGCGACTTGGTTGTATGCTAAAAAGTCTATCATACACTATTAAATTATTCTAGAAAGTGAAGAATAAAATACGTCAATGAAAAAGAACAGCAACTGGTAAAATAAATATAACTAACATATCAGCAGCGGCATCACACAACTCATGTTACTACTCGTACATGGCCATGCGAGGGTCATCAGTCAAAGATGCCCTCTGAGAAGACGGCATTCTAGCGCGTTTCATCATTCTCGCATTTCGTTTTGTCAGTGGGTCTGTCGTAGTTACTTTCAAAATCGGTTACAGTTCTCTGAATGGCGTGAACGAAACTACAAAGTAATGCAGCGTTTCTAAGCGAGATTTCGCTAAGTTATAACGTATCGTTTAGGGACCATGGCGAAATAAATCTATACAATATCCACTGGCTAGTAGCAAATCCAAGTAAGCTGAGATATTTTGGTTAAATAATAACGCTGGCCCTTCAGTACTAGTGCGAGGTCTTCAAGAACCACGTCATTGGTGAAGGGTGGTACCTATAGTTCCAAAAAGGCTACTGCCGCAGTTATTGGATAACATACCGCAGGGCAGACTGTAATCCATGAGGTACCAATAAGGTGGATTACCGCCCATTCCGCACAGACAATTGCAGGCTTCTTAACAAAATATCTGAAGAACCTTGGATTGGTTATTCGCTTAATACACAATTCACCGCACGCTTATAATATTTAACTCCTCTAGACGTCTGTTTGTGGAGAAAATTGAAGCAAGAGCTCTACGGGGAAACACCAACTACTCTCGGAAAATATAGAAAACCATAATGCTGACGTACGCTGCCAGGTGAAATGTAATATCCAGTATTGCCCATCCGGATACGGTTCCTCGCAAGCGGCGTTTAATAACTGCGTGCCTATGGAGTACCGTCTCAGTACTGCGAAGCGATTCGTGATTTCTTGACAAAACGTTAATAATTGACGGAAAATCATCGAGTAAATCAGAAGTGATATCTGCCGTTCCACAAGGAAATTTCACAGTCTCTCTGCTGTTCCTAAGCAATATAAACGATTTAGAAGAGAATTTAACCAGCCCTCTTAGGTGTTTGCAGATGATGCTCTTGTCTGTCGTCTAGCACCAGTTACCATAAGGTCAAAACCAACTACAAACTGGTTTAGACAAGATAACTGTATGGTACGCAAAGTGGTAATTCGCTCTAAATAACAGAAAGTAGGACGCCATCCACATGACTGCTAAAAGGAATCTGTTCAATTTTATTTACACTGTAAGTCACACAAATGTAGAAAGCCGTCAGTTCAGCCAAATACTTAGGGATTGCAATTACAGACAACTCAATTTGGGGAGGTTACATAGAAAACGTTGTAGGTATGATGAATCAAAGACTGCGTTTAACTGACAGAACGCTTAGAAGATGCTGCAGGTCTACTACAAAGACTGTCTACATTGCGCTTGTCCGTCATGTTTTGGAGTATCGCTGCGCGGTACAGGATCCGTATGAGAGAGGATAAAAGGAGGACATAGAAAAAGTTCAGCGAAGGACAGATCGTTCTGTATTATGGCGAAATCAGGGAGAGGGTATGATGAATCTGATATGACTGTGGTGACGAACATAAAAAAAGATGTTTTTAGTTGTGGCGAGATGTTTTCAGGTAATTTCAGCCACGAACCATCTACTTCGCATTCGAAAATATTTTGTTGACACCTGCCTACATGGGAAGAAATTCATATATGTAGTATCTGTTCTTTCCTGCAGCCGTGTACATTTAACGAAGCAGAAATTCCAACATCAACTGCAATCAGCCACGGAAATAAATCCAATTCTGACAAGTTAAAATTTGTGCCGGAGCGGGAGTGGAACCGAGAATTCCCGCTTATCGCGAGTGGTCACCTGAATTATTTCGGCTGTCGGAGCACGTACGTAGAGTGCGATATATGGGCATTTTAGTTATACGGGAAGCGTGCTTGGACAACCGAAGTGGTTAAGGCGACCGTTCGAGATAAGCGGAAATTCCGGGGTCGAATCACGGTTCGGCATCAATTTTCACTTGTCGCCATTGCATTAATTTCAGTGCCCGATTACACCCCATGTCGGAATTTCTCTTTCGTCATAGGGAGAATCAGGGAAATCAGAGCTCTCACGGTAACATTTGAGTCTGTTTTTCTGAAGTGCTCTCAGACACGGAAACGGTATAGAAATAGTGTGAAGGTGGTCCGGTGAAGCCTTTGCAAGACCCTTAAAGGTGAACTGCAGAGTAGTCATGCAGATGTAGATGTAAAATCGCTTTATATTATGGACGATTGCTCATGGTCAACACTTTGAGAATTGACGTTACCTGCACTACTGGCCATTAAAATTGCTACACGAAGAAGAAATGAAGATGATAAACCGGTATTTATTGGACAAATATATTACACTAGAACTGACATGGGATTACATTTTCACGCAATTTGGGTGCATAGGTCCTGAGAAATCAGTACCCAGAACAACCACCTCTGGCCGTAATAACGGCCTTGATGCATCAGGGCATTGAGTCAAACAGAGCCTGGATGGCGTGTACAGGTACAGCTGCCCATGCAGCTTCAACACGATACCACAGTTCGTCAAGAGTAGTGACTGGCGTATTGTGACGAGCCAGTTGCTCGGTCCCCATTGAGCAGACGTTTTCAATTGGTGAGAGATCTGGAGAATGTGCTGGCCAGGCAGCAGTAGAACATTTTCTGTATCCAGAAAGGACCGTCCACGACCTGCAACATGTGGTCGTGCATTATTCTGCTGAAATGTAGGGTTTCGCTGGGATCGAATAAAGGGTAGAGCTTCGGGTTGTAACACATCTGAAATGTAACGTCCAATGTTCAAAGTGCCGTCAATGCGGACAAAAGGTGACCGAGACGTGTAACCAATGGCACCCATACCATCACGCCGGGTGATACGCCATTATGGCGATGACAAATACACGCTACCAATGTGCATTCACCGCGATGTCGCCAAACACGGATGCGACCATCATGATGCTGTAAACAGAACCTGGATTCATGCGAGAAAATGACGTTTTGCCATTCGTGCACCCAAGTTCGTCGTTGAGTACACCATCGCAGGCGCTCCTGTCTGTGATGCAGCGTCAAGGGTAACTGCAGTCATGGTCTCCGAGCTGACAGACCATGCTGCTGCAAACGTCGTCGAACTGTTCGTGGAGATGGTTGTTGTCTTGCAAACGTTACCATCTGTTGACTGAGGGATCGAGACGTGTCTGCACGATCCGTTATAGCCATGCGGATAAGATGCATGTCATCTCGACTGCTAGTGATACGAGGCCGTTGGGATCCAGCACGGCTTGCCGTATTACCCTCCTGAACCCACCGATTCCATATTCTGCAAACAATCATTGGATCTCGACCAACAGAGCAGCAATGTCGCGATACGATAAACCACAATCGCGATAGGCTACAATCCGACTTTTATCAAAGTCGGAAACGGAATGGTACCCATTTCTCCTCCTTACACGAGGCATCACAACAACGTTTCACCAGGCAACGCCTGTTGGAAACCTTCTTCATGTCAGCACGTTGTAGGTGTCGCCACCGGCGCCAACCTTCTGTGAATCCTCTGAAAAGCTAATCATTTGCATATCACAGCATCTTCTTCCTGCCGGTTAAATTTCGCGTCTGTAACACGTCATCTTCGTGGTGTAGCAATTTTAATGGCCAACAGTGTAATAAACATACGAACTGAACCTGAGTATTGTGTCTGTTTTCATTTGTTACAGTACGGCAGACATACGTGCGACTTCTTCTAATAGTGCGACTGTGGTTTGTGTCGCTATCATTTGGTTCCTGACTGATCAATTTGCGTGCATGTTACGTCGTAGTCTTCTTCGCACACTCTTTGCAACACCACTCAAAAAATAAACATACTTCCGTTTAAGAAATAAATTCGGTGATGTAATTCGTCAGCCATGAATGCTAAAATGTACTAGTGTGCATCATAAAATTCGCAGAATTCTCCGCAATAACATGACGAATATCGCAATTCGACGTATTTGCTCGTTGTGGATGTATTTCGGGTGGCCCGTTTCATCAGACTCGTTTTGTTAATGGATTTTAAAAGTGGAATGTTCCCTCATTTGCTTTGTACAAATTACCAATTCATGAGTGTTTATTCTATTATATTACATAAATAAAGTACCGTAAAAGCATCGACGAAATAAAATTTGAAGGGCATCAAATTATGCGCGAAATTACTTGAAAATAACGGCAGTGCACCAAGAGAGAGAGAGAGAGAGAGAGAGAGAGAGGTAGAGTTGAGAAGACGGGGGCAGTGCAGGATGGGGTTGGGGGTGGGGGAGGAGGGAAGCGGATCGCGCCTCACAGCTCAGCGCCTTTTGTCCGCCTGCTGCATGTCGATCGATTTTTGACACGTGCTCCGTTATCATCACCACCTGCACGAAATGGAAGGAAACCCGTGCTATAGCTTAACTGTTGGTCGTACATAGCCAGACGGTGACCCTAACCAAGCCGTTTGTCATCCAGAAGAGCCCGCAGAATCTGAAGTTCCACTTTCATTGTATACGACAAATGGTACACTTTTCCCATTTTATATGGCATGTTTTATTCTGAGGAATATGAACACATTCTGCCAACACGGTACCTTACCATCACTCGAAATGATGCATTTTAGTATGAGTCGTGATCAAGTATGAACACAGAAGAGCTCGTTGATAAGGAGCATAAAAACCATAGGGGTATATAAACCACGAGAGGGAACGTGACCAAATGCAATACTGTACGCTTACTGATTTTGATGTTTCTTAGCATACGGACTTCTTCGAATTTTCTGCAGCAGAATGTGGAGGTAAGGTTCTGCGGTTTCTCAGATAATATGATGATTGAGAGTAGTTTGTGGCCTTGTTATCGAACATGAAACAGTTCATGCCATTTCACTTAGACCGGCAGTGATGAGGATAACATAATAAACTGACATCTTTCCTATTACGAAAGAAGTTAAAACATGGAAGCCATTATTGAAAGCAATTATGTTCCAATCAAGTCCCAATGAAGACGGGAGAACGGTCGATCAGATTTGCCATAGCACTAAAACGCCAAAGGGGTCAAAACGACCCTTTCTTGTCTTTAAATCATAGCTACGTTCCACAGAATGATAAGTGAAAAATTTCCTTTTATGTGTTTTATGCAATGTACTTTCAGTATATTGGAAACCAGTGGATTTTGCACAAATGATTATGATTTTATGCAGCTTTCACCTTTAGTACTCAGATTGTTCATACTGACCCCTATAACATAGAACTATAATTTTATTTATTGGTATGTCTAATATTTACTTCATTCACTCCCAAATTTCAGCTATTATACTTTCTGTTGGAATAATTAACCTTAGTTCATATTATTGTGCTGTGCTGTGAATGGACATTAGTGGAGTATCAAGTGATTCGTACTTGCTCATAGCCGACTATATAATGAAGTATACACTCAAATTGGTATGGGAGACGCAAATTGAGTAATGAGAAATGACATTCTGACAGTGACCATCAAGGATTTAGAAGCATTTATTACAATTATTTATGCTCGTGGTGTGAGTGATTGCAGAAATAGAGATCTCCACAGCTTATGGTATCACTTTTGGAGGGTACTATTTTGTGTCAAAAAACGAGTAGAAAAAGTTATTGTGTAATTATGAGATTCGTGAGGTTCGACTAGAAGTCTATACACTCTTCACATTTACGGACTGATAAGTTTGCATTGGTTTATACTGTTTGGATCAAATTCATAGAAATCTGCTCCACATGTCACAAACCCGAAACTGACCGAATGATAGATGAGCGTGACAGGTATGGACAAAATTACTAATTACCTGCAGTTGTTGACGGCAAGTGTATTATGAATAGTTTCCCCTACATTGTTGAGGACATTACACGATCCTAGTGGGAAAGGTTTTCCGATTTTGTAGTGATGCGTCTTATGGAACAATTTATATCCAAAGGCAAAGATGTCGCTATGGTAAATTACTTCACTTGTGTTACTAAAATATCTTTACTCCACATTTTACAGTGAATCTACTTTGGGGTTGGTAATCTAAGTTAAACTGCAACACACAAATTAAATAAAAAAGAACATCTTTTAATGTAAGGATTAAAATTATGTTCACACATGTAAACTACGAAATAGGTCGATGTTTTAACTGTTTCACATACAAAGTGTGTAAAAGTTTCAGAAGTAATATATGAAACCAGTTCAAATAAATGAAGTGATACCCGATAGTCAGTCTCTTTCAGCTATGGAATGAGAATCAGTTGTCTGGATTTGATTACGCTTCTTCCACACGCACTTCATTGGTGTCTGAAATAAAGTTGTCTCGTGTGTCCGAGGAATTAAATGAGCCGCTTGTTATACGACGTATTTAATGTTCCAGACTGCAAAACTTCAGTTTAAATCTTCTGTGTTTTGTAATTGACTAACTCTTTATTTAATAACAACTATGAATAATTCTGTTCTACTGTTAGCAAATGAAATCTATTGAGTGTAATTACTTTGTAGCAAATGTTCGAACGGTATCTCCATTGTGCTAGCAGCTATATGGTGAGATATCTCAAGTTCCTTGTTAGAATTATGTTCAAGTTCATTCCAGACATGGTAGTATTTTTGTGTGTTTTGCAACGAAGCTCAGAGATGGACATATTCATTCACGCATCACTGATATGTGGCTATCAGTGCGTGTCCGTCAGTCACGTTATCACGTTGTGGCCAGGACAGAACGAATACATTCAGCTGACGTTTCCAGTCATTATCCTTCTATACGACTCAGTAAAACGTAAGAACCTTACATATACGGTACCTCATACAGTATCTGTAACACTGGCTCTAAATTATTGAATTATTC
This sequence comes from Schistocerca serialis cubense, assembly GCF_023864345.2. Classification (NCBI taxonomy): domain Eukaryota; kingdom Metazoa; phylum Arthropoda; class Insecta; order Orthoptera; family Acrididae; genus Schistocerca; species Schistocerca serialis. The sequence goes on from NC_064639.1 coordinate 697,979,480, forward strand.
TCAATAATGTTACCTGAAAGGTTTTTGTCGAATGAAGAACTAGAGTATCAAGCTACTCGAACAATGGCCTCGGACGAGGACTGGATCCCTATCTATTATTTTATAGCTATTTTATAGTCGACAATTCTAGAATACAATGTGGAAACACTGGATAAACAATGACGACGGCATCAATTCTTGCCACGCGTTCCTGAAAGCGGCAGAGGATATTCCTGCCGACGATCTAGGGTCTATCCTGTTCTATCTTGTTGCGGTGTCAGTTCGCCATTAAAAAACAAAACAAAAAAATGCTTTGATCAGCTATATTTTCGCTTACTTAGAGATCCGTCCCAAAAACAAGATGTACATCTTATGGGAATATATGTATCACCTTGTCTTCAAATTCTTATTAGAAAAGACACCACGCATAAAGCATGTAGCACCTCCGGACTTTTTTCTGTATTCAGACTACGAACGTATGCCCTAGGTATTTTATATTCCACTGCTTAGTATCATTGCTTCGCATTGATTATGTACCCACGAAAGCCTGGTCTAATGGTAACTAGTGCTAATTATTGTGTCACGACAAGATCAACCACGAATAAGGCACATACACAAAATGCATTTGTAAAATGAAGCATTAACTCGTTTCAATTCATCAATTAAGGCAAGAATTCCTTGCCAATTGACACCATGTCTCGTAACAGCAAATTCCAAATGCTCTTTACTTGAATTCTTTTAAACGAACGTCAGACATCACGCTACCGCTAAACGGAATACAAATGGTTTCCAGATATGGGGCTGTGTCTCTGCTACCACTCAGGAAGGTCATTTTTCTATAAAATTCTGCTGATGCCCATAATAGATATTTTAAGGATTAACGAATAACGAGTCACTGAAGAAGCAATGCCGTGTAACGCTAAACCATCAGTGAGTATCGTTTGTAAAAAGCTCTACACTGGCTGGAAACATATGTTTACATGGATACTCCACATCCACCTTAGGGAGCGTGGCGTGGGTATCCTGTACCACTACCAGTCATTTCCTTTCCTGTTCCACTCGTAAATAGAACGACAGAGAGAGACTGTCTCTATGCATATGAGCCCTAATTTCCCGTATCTTACCTTCGTGCTTCTTATGCGCAGTGTATGTTGGATGTAACAGAACCGTCTTGCAATCAGCTTTAAATGCCGGTTCTTAAGCTTTCACAATAGTGTTCCTCGAAAGTAAATGGCACCTTCCCTCCACGGATTCCCGTTTGACTTCCTGAAGCATCTCCGTAACGAATGTGCCTTGTTCAAACCTACCGGTAAAAGATCTGACAACCAGTCTCTGAATAACTTCGATGTCTTCCTTTAAACCAACCTGGCACGCATCCCAAACACTCGAGCAATACTCACGAATAGGTCGCACTAGCATCCTGTATGCGGTCTCCTTACGGTTGAACCAGACATTCACACAATTCTCCCAATAAGCCGAAATCGACCACTCGCATTTCCTGCCACGCTCCTCACACGCTCGTTGCATTTCATACAGCTTTACAACGTTATGCCCAGGTATTTAAACGATGTAACTGAATGCTGTATCCGAACATTCAGGGCCTGTTTTCCTTACTCATCTGCATAAACGTACATTTTTCTACATTTAGTGCTCGCTTCTCTTCATCACATCAACTAGAAATTTTGTTTAAGCATCCTCCTACAGTCACTCAACTTCGGCACTTTATCATACACCATAGCATCATCAGCAAACAATCGCAGATTGCTACCCACCTTGTGCGCTATATTATTTGTATATACATAGTGAGAGAATAAATCACTTGCCTGGGGCGCTCCTGACGATACTGTTGAGCATTCCCCGTCGAGGACAACAAACTGAGTTCTAAAACTTAAGAAGTCCACAAGATACTCACATATCTGCGATTCTCTTCCGTATTCTCTTAGCTTCGTTAACAGCGTGTAGTGGGGCATCGTATGACATGCTTCCCGGAAATCTAGAAATATGAAATCTGCCTATTGCCCTTCATCTATAGTTCTGAGTGTGTCACGTGAAAAGGGAAAACAGAGTTCGCACGAGCGATTGTTTCTAACCCCATTCTGATCCGTGGCCGCAAGCTTCTCGATATCATGAGAATTTACTGAATCAGAACTGTGGATTTGTTCAAGGATTCCGCAGCACACCGGTGTTAGGGATACTGGTCTGTAATTTTGCGGGTCCGTCCTTTTGCGCTTCTTATACAAAGAAGTCACCTGCCCTTTATTACAGTCGCTTGGCACTTTGCGCTTGGCAAGAGATTCGCGATAAGATCAAGCTAAGTTAGGAGCCGATGCCGCAGAGTAATTACGTTGTTGTTGTTGTTGTTGTTGTTGTTGTTGTGGTCTTCACGCCTGAGACTGGTTTGATGCAGCTCTCCATGCTACTCTATCCTTAGCAAGATCCTTCATTTCCCAGTACTTACTGCAATCTACATCCTACTGAATCTCCGTAGTGTATTCATCTCTTGGTCTCCCTATACGATTTTTTACCCTCCACGCTGACACCCAACGCTAAATTTGTAATCCCTTGACGCCTCAGAACATGCCCTACCAACCGGTCCCTTCTTCTTGTCAAGTTGTGCCACAAAATCCTACCCAATTCTATTCAATACCTCCTCATTAGTTACGTGATCTACCAATTTAATCTTCAGCATTGTTCAGTAGCACCACATTTCGAAAGCTTCTATACTCGATGTTAACAAATTCCTCTTCTTCACAAAGGCTTTCCTTGCCATTGCAAGTCTACATTTTATATCCTCTCTACTTCGACCATCATCAGTTATTTTGCTCCCGAAATAGCAAAACTCCTTTACTAGTTTAAGTGTGTCATTCCCTAATCTAACTCCCTCAGCATCACCTGACTTAATTCGACTACATTCCGTTATCCTCGTTTTGCTTTTGTTGATGTTCATCTTATATCCTCCTTTCAAGACACTGTCCATTCCGTTCATCTGCTCTTCCAAGTCCTTTGCTGTCTCTGACAGAACTACAATGTCATCGACGAACCTCAAAGTTTTTATTTCTTCTCCATGGATTTTAATACCTACTCCGAATTTTTCTTTTGTTTCCTTTACTGCTTGCTCAGTATACAGATTGAATAACATCGAGGAGAGGCTACAGCCCTTTCTCACTCCCTTCCCAACCACTGCTTCCCATTCATGCCCCTCGACTCATAACTGCCATCTGGTTTATGTACATATTGTAAATAGCCTTTCCCTCCATGTATTTTATACATGCCACCTTTAGAATTTGAAAGAGAGTATTCCAGTCAACATTGTCAAAAGCTTTCTCTAAGTCTACAAATGCTAGAAATGTAGGTTTGCCTTTCCTTAATCTTTCTTTTAACATAAGGCGTAAGGTCAGTATTGCTTCACGTCTTCCAACATTTCTATGGAATCCAAACTGATCTTCCCCGAGGTCAGCTTCTACCAGGTTTTCCATTCGTCTGTAAAGAATTCGCGTTAGTATTTTGCAGCTGTGACTTATTAAACTGATAGTTCGGTAATTTTCACTTCTGTGAATACCTGCCTTCTTTGGAATTATTATACACTTCTTGAAGTCTGAGGGTATTTCGCCTGCCTCATACATCTTGCTGACCAGACGGTAGAGTTTTGTCAGGATTGGCTCTCCCAAGGCCGTCAGTAGTTCTAATGGAATATTGTGTACTCCCGGGGCTTTGTTTCGACTCAGGTCTTTCAGTGCTCTATCAAACTCTTCATGCAGTATTGTATCTCCCATTTCGTCTTCATCTACATCCTCTTCCATTTCCGTAATATTGTCCTCAAGTACATTGCCCTTGCATAGACTCTCTATATACTCCGTCCACCTTTCTGCTTTCCCGTCTTTGCTTAGAACTGGGTTTCCATCTGAACTGTTGATATTCATACAAGTGGTTCTCTTTTCTCCAAAGGTCTCTTTAACTTTCCCGTAGGCAGTATCTATCTTGCCCCTTGTGAGATAAGCCTCTACATCCCTACATTTGTCCTCTAGCCATCTCTGCTTAGCCATATTGCACTTCCTGTCGTTTTGCATTTTTGAGACGTTTGTATTCCTTTTTGCCTGCTTCATATACTGCATTTTTATATTTTCTCCTTTCATCAATTAAATTCAATATTTCTTCTGTTACCCAAGGATTTCTACTAGCCCTCGTCTTTTTACCTACTTGATCGTCTGCTACCTTCACTACTTCATCCCTCAGAGCTACCCATTCTTCTTCTACTGTATTTTTCTCCCCCATTCCTGTCAATTGTTCCCTTATGTTCTCCCTCAAACTCTCTACAACCTCTGGTTTAGTCAGTATATCAAGATCCCATCTTCTTGATTGCCAACCTTTTTGCAGTTTCTTCAGTTTTAATCTACAGTTCATAACCAATAGATTGTGGTCAGAGTCCACATCTGCCCCTGGAAATGTCTTACAATTTAAAACCTGGTTCCTAAATCTCTGTCTTACCATTATATAATCTGATACCTTTTAGCATCTCCAGGGTTCTTCTATGTATACAACCTTCTTTCATGATTCTTGAACAAAGTGTTAGCAATGATTAATTTATGCTCTGTGCAAAATTCTACCAGACAGCTTCCTCTTTCATTTCTTACCCCCAATCCATATTCACCTACTATGTTTCCTTCTCTCCCTTTTCCTACTCTCGAATTCCAGTCACCCATGACTATTAAATTTTCGTCTCCCTTCACTACCTGAATAATTTCTTTATCTCATGATACATTCATCAATTTCTTCATCATCTGCAGAGCTAGTTGGCATATAAAGTTGCACTACTGTAGTAGGCGTGGGCTTCGTGTCTATCTTGGCCACAACAATGCGTTCACTATGCTGTTTGTAGTAGCTTACCCACACTCCTATTCTGTTATTCATTATTAAACCTACTCCTGCATTACCCCTATTTTATTTTGTATTTATAACCCTGTATTCACCTGACCAAAAGTCTTGTTTTCTCCTGCCACCGAACTTCACAAACTCCCACTACATCTAACTTTAACCTATCCATTTCCCTTTTTAAATTTTCTAACCTACCTGCCCGATTAAGGGATCTGATATTCCACGCTCCGATCCGTAGAATGCCAGTTTTCTTTCTCCTGATAACGACGTCCTCCTGAGTAGTCCCCGCCCGGAGATCCGAATGGGGGGACTATTTTACCTCCGGAATATTTTACCCAAGAGGACACCATCATCATTTAACCATACAGTAAATCTGCATGCCCTCGGGAAAAATTACGGCCGTAGTTTCCCCTTGCTTTCAGCCGTTCGCAGTACCGGCAGAGCAAGGCCGTTTTGGTTAGTGTTACAAGGCCAGATCAGTCAATCATCCAGACTGTTGCCCCTGCAACTATTGAAAAGGCTACTGCCCCTCTTCAGGAACCACATGTTTGTCTGGCCTCTCAACAGATACCCTTCCGTTGTGGTTGAACCTACGGTACGGCCACCTGTATCGCTGAGGCACGCAAGCCTCCCCACCAACGGCAAGGTCCATGGTTCATGGGGGGAGGCCGCAGAGTGCTCTTTGAAATGTCGAATTGGGAGACCATCCAGACATGGTGACTTATTTGTTTTCAACTCTTTTAGTTGTTTCTCTACGTCACGGATACTTAGTACTACGTCGTCCGTACGGGAGTCTGCTCGGTGGTCAAACGACGGTATGTTTTTAAACTTTGTCCATAATTCCTCTACGTCCATCTTACTGGCACTAAGTGATGCCATCTAAGTATCTAAGTGAGACGCTAACAACTGCTTATCAAAACTTAGATGAAGACCAGAATAACAATTTGGTATCTGAAATAAGCGGAAGGATTCAATGTAGGAGGGTGATAAGGATGACAGCCTCGTTTCTCAGCGATTTACGACTATTATCCCGTAAGCGACCACCACAGAATAATTTAGCAAAATTCCTTTTGAGGATGCCCTACAGAAGGCCTCCTGATGACAAATGACATCTTTTTATCATGTCTTAAACTCTCAAAAGTAGGAGTTTTTGTGTGGTTGTATTACGTATTCTCTAAGCTTGTTCTCATCGCTATCTTGCAAGAAGATAATAAATAAAAGCTTAAATTGCTCTCACATAAGGTAAATGTACACAGAGCTGTCAGATCAAAAACGAATGATGATATAAAAATCAACCTTTATATGTAAACTGCATAAATGCATTACACATCTTTAGATTTAATCGTTTTCTTCTGCAAATAAATTTCCAAATTTGCAATATTTAATACATATCAAAAAGAACAGTTGTTACTACAGGAAAAGGAGAATTATGTCTTTTCTTTGAAAAAAATTCTTTCTTTCTCCAGTACCTCTTTAGGCTAAATATTGACACAATATCCTGCTCATCACTTTCTCTGACATATACCAATTTAGGTCATATTGAATGGTATTCTCTGTTTTGAACGTGTCTCGGCTTCACATCGGATTGGGGAGAGAAGTGAACTTTTACATCTAAAATAATCTGTAGTTTCTCATCGTCCATATACCACGCTTATTACAGCTCAACTACACTACAACTGAAATTGTCTGTTATTTTTCATTTTCGCCGGCCGGGGTGGCCGTGCGTTTCTAGGCACTGAAGTCTGGAACCGCGCGACCGCTACGGTCGCAGGTTCGAGTCCTGCCTCGGGCATGGATGTGCGTGATGTCCTTTTGTTAGTTAGGTTTAAGTACTTCTAAGTTCTAGGGGACTGATGACCTCAGATGTTAAGTTCCATAGTGCTCAGAGCCATTTCAACCATTTTTTTTATTTTCATCTTCCATATATTACATTTATTACAGCTCTGCTACACGTAAGCGAGCATTGCTCTCTTGTATGCTCCCAATGGTCGATTTCCATAGATCACAGCTATTTCGGCTACAATGATTTGCCTGCGTAAGATCTTTGAAGGGAGTGCAGTCGCAGCCAATGAGAACTTTAAGACGCTCTACATGTCTGGAGAGACTTGAAAGTGGAACAAACCGTTCGCGCTCAGTTCTACTCGGTTCGAGACTATTCTTGAGCCAAAGGGTGGTATGGTTTGATAATGAGCGTGGCAGCACTGAATTATCATCAAGAAGATGAAGAGCTATGTACGAAAGCAGCTACAGGATTGTATTTAAATTATAATCAGAGTTACATACATCTCTTTCCTGTGTGTCTACTCTGGAACACACGGTACTAATTTTCTGCAACTATATGCTGGCCGAGTCATTTTGGAACCTCAGATTTCATAGGCATTCAGGTCGAAGGAGTGAATTTTGTGTATCTACGATTAATTATGTTTTATTCATGATCGAGCTTAGCAAGCTGTTATTATATTCACCAAAACCTTTTTTGTACCTTACATCATTTTCAAATCTACATTACACATTAAGTCTCTGTATGAAGGCGCCAAGAACACCACGTAAGTCGTTTAACATAAATGAAATTGTTCTGTTCAAAAGATTTGTATTCTTGGGAACCAACAATAAATGCAAAGTTAACGAAAATCTCATGTCTTAATTTATATTTTATTCACGTCATCGATTTATTTTAATGAACTATAAGTTTTCAAGAGGAATAGTAGTGAATAGCCACGAGACCTCGCACTAGTGCCTTGCATGAGTATAACAAAGGATACGGTTTTATGTCTTCAGTTTACGCATTAGTTCTTTGATAGCCATTTTTCACTTTGTACACTTGGTGTGATCCATCGAGGCTTTTTATTAATTCAGTAAATTATTTTCGGATCACAGAAGGCACCTTTGCCCCTAGAACTAGAGAACAGTAGCTCCTTCGTCATTCTGATGTTTTGCGATAGCGTTATGTTACCAACTCTCTACAACCAAGTCTTATGAATTAACGACTGAGTTCATCAGTTGATATTTGTATTTCCTGCTGTTTAGGTTGATTACGGAACATAGTGGCAGGTTCCATAATGAGAAAATTAATTATCAGTAATCAGTAGTAAATCATTTCAGATGCCAAAGAATATCCATTGTGCGAAGTACGTGTGTTTGTGACTAATTACGACTGAGATCAGTCAGTCCGTGTAATAAAACTGTTTTTTGGAGAATTATCCAATTTATAAGGCAGTTTCTAGTGGAACTTTAATGCCCCCATTGCAGATACTGAGTTTACTAACATTCGCAGACGAAATAAACATCGTGATTTAGCAGAAAACTTACCTGATGTGTTTCACTTCAGGATACTAAGTACCCAAGCGTCAGGTTACTTTTTCTAACTGAAGTGTACCGTTATGTATTTGAAGTAGTTACGCAAGCCAGGCGAGTATTTAAGGGTTTTACAAACATTGAGAGCCCTGAAGACATTGTTTCTTCTTTTCCTTTTGGTAATTTTTAAGGATTAAGAGAAGTTCCCATTTTTGATGTATAGCCACTGCCTGCTCTGCCCAAACTTCAGGACAATAGTGAATTTCTTCCCCGATTACCAGAAAACCATTCCACTTCCTTTACAGTCGAAGGTGACTAACAACATGAACTGACTTGTTCCAGTTTTAGCTGAGTAGGGTAAGTGGCTCAGAAAAGTCACTCTCTAAAGTCATCTTAGGTATTAGTAAACGGCTTCAGCTGTATTTAGTTCTTTCATTATTGAATTACTACAGGTCTCATGGCACTACAAGTCGTATGTTCAGGTGTACCTCTGTATAACAATAAATTCAGAAGGAATAACAGCCCTGAGAGATGCACTGATATGGGAAATTATTTTAAGATTAAAAATTGTTTTAAAAGTATTAAAAACTCTTACATGAGAACATCAAAGTGTTACTTCTCACGTGACTAAACCATTAGACCGGAATACCTCGAACATTTTTACCTTTCATTCGTTGCCAAACAGAATAAAACACCGCTAATAGGCGGTATGTCATAGAATAAAACAGCCGGAAATCTTGGAATACAGTGGATGGGTCCTAAACAAATCATACCATGGCGATCCATTGGTAAGGAGAAAATTAATGAAAACCACTAAGATCCCATTTTGGGCTAAATGTAAGACCAAGAAGTGGTTCCCACAAAACGGAGGGATATTCCAGTTGCATCAAACCCCTCATGTACATAGCTACTGACGCAAAAGCAGAATGTGGAAACCTCACTTACCTCTCGTCCGATCTACACTTAATCGCGAACTGGGGACGCGTCCGCATGCTCTTATCGTACTGACGACAGGAAAGTAAACAGCTTGTCTGTGGACGGCACGCGCATGCGCTGATGATGCGCGGGCTTGAACGAATTATTGGTGGTCTTTCGGGGAATACACGAATCGTAAATGAGGTTACTGGGAATGAAAGTACAAAAACTGTTTTTGAAAAACAACATGATAGTGATATATTTTTTCGTTACTAATTGCCGTAAGTTATGCTAAAGCTAGAGTGTAAAAGAGGAACATCCTGTGCATAATTACGGCAATGAAACAGATCTGCCGACCGAGTTCCCTGAATAAACCATATGACTATAAGAAGTTTAACAACATTAATTCTAAAAATTATTGTTTCGTAAAAATGTTTGCGTTTCGTGGTGCTCAGCTGTAAGGAACAACTCATATTTTTCTCTAACAGTTATTTCAGACCGTATCAAGACACCCTACATCAGGTTGTAATTGGTGGACTAGTAGTCTTCAAATACACACTGACACTTTATCTATAACTAAAATTGCCTCGTAGTCTGTCCAGTGAGCCATTGCCTTTGATTCATACTGTTTCCTAAGCCCTTCTGCAACATATATACGCTATCTGACAGAAGCATCCGGACACCACTATGTAATGTGGAAATGACTACTACATGTCACAAGAGGGGAGTTCGCCCGTATAAAAGGAGGCTGAAAGAGTTGTGTCGTCAGCAGACAAACAAGAACTGTAGAAAGGGTTAGTCAGGAGAGCTCACTAACTTTTAACGTGGATTAATCACTGGATCGCACCTGAGTAATGTATCCTTCAGGTATACTTCATCCATTCTCAGGCTACCCAAGCCGACTGTTGGTGATGTGATAGTGATATGAAATCTGAAGTAACAACCACAACTGAAACGAGGTCAAGCAGACCCCATGTACTGACAGAGATCATCGAACATTGTGGAGGGTGGTTGTAAAAAATCGCTGGAAATTAGTGAAAGGATTGACACATGGCTTAAAAAGTGGTATCAGAAATCCAGCTAGCTAGCATAATAATGACTGTGTGTAGGGAGTACAAACGAATGAGGTACGATGGTCGAGCAGCTCCTTATAAGCATTTATGTAGTCAGTTCCAAGTGATACAGAGCGACCGCCCCTGGACAGTGCATGACTGGTAATAAATGACTTGAAGTTTTGAATCACGCTCTATCTTTTGGCAATGGAAGGTTTTGGGCTTGGGAAATACCTCGAGAACGTTGTCTATCGACAGGGGTAATGTCAACAGTAAAGTACAGACGAGACGATGTTACGATATGATGCTGTACTTCGTGGTTATGGTGTGGTCCCCTTACTGCGCTTAAGGCGATGATAGATGCGGAACGATATGAAGACACTTTACAGCATTGTGTACTACGATGACGACTGTCTCAGCATGACAATGCACCCTGTTATAAAGCAGTAGCTGTGAAGCATTTGTCTGTGGACAATAACATTCCTGAAATGAGATGGCCTGCCCAAGAGTCCCGAACTAAACCTACTGAAACACCTATGCAGTGAGTTGGAGCGTCACTTCGTTACAGACCACAGCGCCTAACGTCACTACCTTCTCTGGTTTCGGCTTTTGAGGAAGAGTGAGCTACCCTTGCTTCCACATACATTCAGACACCTTACTGAAAGTCAGCATGAGAGATCGTAGGACACCCTCACTTGTGATTTGGTGTTACGCTGCGTAATGTTCTTAGGGAAATTGATCTTAAAAACGCGGTTGCTGTAGCTGGATACGATCTGACTTCATTCATATGATGGAATGGTTGGCAGTAGTTAACACTCTTGCTGGTGCGCTCTAGCGAAGGAATAGCGTTAAGCTTTCCCTGCGTTCAAAGGAAGCAGTAAAAGTGTATGGCGGCTAAGGACCGAGGGGAGTGTTTTCCCTGTGAGACATAGGTGAAAACATTGAGGACTGGTTGGTTGGCGGAAGCTTCCAGTTACGCTGACTAGCGCCGAGGAGTCACCGCTTCTACGGCCAGAGCATTGATGACCGGCAATAAAGCAGAGGATGGGCCCTTGCTAGGCAGGAAGCCGATGAGACGGCTGTGAGTTTCTGCGAATTTCTATGGGATTGGTCGGTGGTGCCCAGACGTCCAGACTCTACTACAAAACATATTTGGGAAGGCACGAGGCTTTTAGCGAGTTCATGGCAACTCTTTTCAAAGTTCGAAATGGACACGACTGGGGAGGTAACGATTTTTTTATGGAGGGCTATGGTCCATCCAGATCATGCTTTTAAAAAAAGACATGGCGTAAACACGTGGTAAAGAGGCTGTGAAGATGAAGCTTTTTCCTTTTCTCCTAATTAATTTTGAAATTCGCTGATTGGTCTACTCAGTGTATGAGGAGCAAGGGATTGTCTTCCAGCTTCGAGTGCCATGCTGCAGCTCGTGAATTGCTTGGACTAAAGTGGGAGTAGTCTAAGATGTAAATGTGCTAGGCTACCGAGCTGGTGAGGAAAGCTGAGAGAAAGATGACACTCTTGTACTGGCGCTTCGCTAGTAAAGAACTGCAGGTCTCTACCTAAACGGTGAGACTTGTGTCCTTTGCTAGTGTGCCACTTAGAGTCTGTGCCAGTCAACATCTAAACCATCAGAGGTACTGCTTCTAGCATCACGCACACAATGAGTGCATGGAGTCAAATTGGTTTGGCAGACCAGCAAATGGGTCCACCTGCACACTGGAATCCACTGGGGTTTCAGAGCCTCGTAGGAAGTACCTGCGTTTCGAATTAACTGAACGCGAGACAGCGTACTTGCATTTTTCGGGGGCGCGCCGTTAATAACAAATTGTTGCCATCCATGACTCCCATCGCCGAGCGCATCTTCGTGTGCTGCCCTGACCTGCAGAAGGGTAAAGTATTCGCTGCTATGGCGTAGGGCTCCAATACATGCTTCTCAGCACCCAGTTCTTTGGAACCATATTTTTCTTTATGCAATAGTAGAGTGCAGATGCTTGATAGTAGTGTAGTTTTTGGGCCATAGCACGGATTCACATGTATGGAGTTAGGTAAAGCGACTAGTTATGGTCAGTGTTGTGTAGCTGATTTGTTCACCATCGACTCCATATCATTGAAAGCGTTTGCCCAATAAAAGAATGTTTGGGTGCCATTTCAAAATGGTTCAAATGGCTCTGAGCACTATGCGACTTAAGTTCTGAGGTCATCAGTCGCCTAGAACTTAGAACTACTTAAACCTAACTAACCTAAGGACATCACACACATCCATGCCCGAGGCAGGATTCGAACCTGCGACCGTAGCAGTCGCACGGTTCCGGACTGCGCGCCTAGAACCGCGAGACCACCACGGCCGGCACCGTAGCGGTCACGCGGTTCCAGACTGAAGCGCCTTTAACCGCACGGCCAGGTGCCATTTCGTTAGTCACTATTTTCCTCTTGTGATGTTGAGAATGAATAAATAAATTGTTATTTAGATCACAACTCCTCGCAGTGTTCTGATTAACATTACCTTTGCCATTATTATTTAAGCCTTGATAATAATTTAAAGTGAGAAGTCTGGACAGCACAGAGTCGTCATAGAGTCAGAAGGTGGACGTACTCCATGCTAATGTTCACTAATAGGGGTCCGGATATTTTTCATAAAACAATGTATACTAGGCCAAATTGAAAAACTACTCGATAACGATGACATATGAGATTATATGTCTATTACACTGGTACAAGCTGTGCAGTAATTTAAATCAAGTGTTGTCTTTATTTGTGGTGTAGTTTTCGTTTTACCATTTTCTAAAACATTCACTTCACCCGGGGTTTAGGCGCGTGCATTAACTAAAACATCGTTCCCTCATAAAACTCATTATTTTGTAAAGTTTACTACTGTTATTGTTGTTGTGGTCTTCAGTCCTGAGACTGGTTTGATGCAGCTCTCCATGCTACTCTATCCTGTGCAAGCTTTTTCATCTCCCAGTACCTACTGCAACCTACATCCTTCTGAATCTGCTTAGTGTATTCATCTCTTGGTCTCCCCCTACGATTTTTACCCTCCACGCTGCCCTCCAATACTAAATTGGTGATCCCTTGATGCCTCAGAACATGTCCTACCAACCGATCCCTTCTTCTGGTCAAGTTGTGCCACAAACTTCTCTTCTCCCCAATCCTATTCAATATTTCCTCATTAGTTATGTGATCTACCCATCTAATCTTCAGCATTCTTCTGTAGCACCACATTTCGAAAGCTTCTATTCTCTTCTTGTCCAAACTATTTATCGTCCATGTTTCACTTCCATACATGGCTACACTCCATACGAATACTTTCAGAAATGACTTCCTGACACTTAAATCTATACTCGATGTTAACAAATTTCTCTTCTTCAGAAACGCTTTCCTTGCCATTGCCAGTCTACATTTTATATCCTCTCTACTTCGACCATCATCAGTTATTTTGCTCCCCAAATAGCAAAACTCCTTTACTACTTTAAGTGTCTCATTTCCTAACCTAATTCCCTCAGCATCACCCGACTTAATTCGACTACATTCCATTATCCTCGTTTTGCTTTTGTTGATGTTCATCTTATATCCTCCTTTCAAGACACTGCCCATTACTACTAGGAAAGGTTAATCCAAGGAGGCACATAAGAAGTCTGCCCTTTCATTATTACCAATCAGTTAAAACAATTAAAAGATTTAAAAAGACATCGGGTGATCTGTGGCAGAATTACGATGTACACCGAATATATATATATATATATATATATATATATATATATATATATATATATATATATATATATATACACCAACGGAATCAAATCACCATGGTAAGCGAAATCGGTTAGTTCCCAAAAGGTATTTGTCTCTCTGCAAAATTGATTCTTCCTATTCAGTATATTACAAAGGCTAAAGGAATACCTAGCCCACACTACAAAAGTATTTCCTACGAACTTATTGCAAAAATATGCGACTGCAAATTGAAAATAAAACATTTCTCACGGGGAGAAATCATCTGTCCGCAAAGGTGCATAGGAAAATAAGAACAGGGATCTTACACACTCTAAGTTACAATTATTCGTTCATCTAAAAAAAATTCGCGGTTTGATAACTTTCTGAGTAAATGTGAAACCTTATGCAAGTCGTAGATGATAGTTTTACAGAACGTCCATAAACACACTTCACGGATATAATCTAAATAATGGGAAAAACCTTGGATCAATTACATTGGCTTAAAAGGTGACTACATTCTGGGAATATGGAATATTTTCCTAATATTCCATTCCTTGTGGTGTCTTTGTGGAAGCGTTGGAATACCATTTGCTCACACAGTTGCCAGAATCAGAAAATTTACTGACCAGGCCATCCTCCCTCAGTGATTACGTCCCCACCGTCTACATCTTTACGTTAAAGACACCTTCGTCATCGCATATTACAGAGAAAACGTCAAACGATATATTCTACGATACTCGTGTATTGACGTATATTACAAGGATAAAGTGCATTGCTTTGACTTTTTGCAGACAAAACATAAATACGATGACGTATGTCTGTATCGGCTAGTTAATACGGGCCTGTAATGAGTCAGAGTCCCACAGGAACGTCGTCTCATTTCAGAGTAATGCTTAGTATTAAAAAGTTGTGGCGCTACGCACATATGATACAAGCGCATTTTAACCTGCCTTCTTTTCACAGCATAGTACTTTTTGCATTGTTTCGATTAGTACCGAAACATAGGACCGGGCGTCAAGGCTCTAACGTGGTATAAAACGGAATTTTGTTTATCCGTGATCAGCAAAACATGCAGCTTCCGTAGCTGGATGAAGGTCTCGTATGGTTTCCTCTATGCATTGTTGTCTTCAGCCGTTAGCATTAATGATACTCACGAATGTTTTCTGATGTCGTCCACCCATACTGCACTATTTATTTATTATTCATTTGCCTTAGGAAAGAAGAACAAGTTCAAAATTATGAAGTTTACAGAACAAAAATTAACTGTGCGTCACAAATTGTTACAACGAGAAGTTGCAAATCACAAAATGGTTCAAATGGCTCTGAGCACTATGGGACTTAACATCTTAGGTCATCAGTCCCCCTAGAACTTAGAACTACTTCAACCTAACTAACCTAAGGACATCACAAACATCCATGCCCGAGGCAGGATTCGAACCTGCGACCGTAGCAGTCCCGCGGTTCCGGACTGTAGCGCCTAGAACCGCACGGCCACCGCGGCCGGCTGCAAATCACAATTTCAACATAAAAAATTAATGCATATTACAAATTCTACGAAAAATTAACTTTGAAACAGCATTAGATATACGTAACTCTTTATATCACGGAAACCAGCAAAGAACTTCTTTGGTCTACCTGTCAGCCATTCGCCTGGCTACACGCACCAGCAGCCTTATTTTAATTTTTACTACTCATAACTGCGTCTTTTACTGCAGTTTGTTTCCAAATCCACTTGTTAGACCTACTGTGTCTCCCCCAGATTCCTAAAACGCACCACACTCGGAAATCTTTATTTCTGAATACTTTCGGATTAAAAGTCTACGTAAGTTCAATGAATCGAAACTAACTGAGATCTTCCCTTTTCTGACACAGAATTTTATGTACATATTCCCTTGTTCATCAGGTTTTTCACCCTGTCTCCTGATACCCCTCTCCATCACGCCCCCCCCCCCCCCCCCACTCCACCTCTTCCCTCCCATATAATCAAACTGACGCCTGAATTTTATTTCAGTTCGAATAAGACTCGTACAGGGGTAATTTGTAGACTTCCGATAACGACATCTCTGGGACGGGATCTGCCGACAAGAAAATCGCCGGCCAGAAATGCATTGCCATCTAGAGAAAGTAAGACTAAAAATTAGAACATTTTTGTCTTAAGAGACTCAGGCTCTTACAGCCACGACACAAAGCTTCCTCCTTATTGCCATCGTAACGCCTTAGGCTGGGGACAAAGGGATGAAGTTTGGAAGGTGGAACCCGCGGACAGAAGTCGCTAGAGTAGCCTCTGTGGAGGGCACCCACTGTGAGTTGAGAGAACTTGTTGGCAGCGCGGCATTAAGCACCTAGACGAGTCGCCCGCCTGCGGCAGTGGCGTGAAAATGAGGTGAGAGGAGACGGTGGCGCTCTCCCCGCCTCGCGGGGCTTGCCCCTACTGTCGCTGCACCACCACACCAGGCCCGCGTGCGCTACAGTGTCAGGCACGTCAAAAGCTAAGGACCACCAAGACAACGATATTATTGCTTACAGCAGAAGCCAGAGAGATATTTTGCTCTTGCGTAAAAACGAGCAAGGAATGAAAAATGTTTTGTTTTTGCTTAGTCGGAAGTGATTGTAAACGAAATATACTGCTATTTTCTTTCACATTCTGTTGAGACCTCTAGTCTCAACTGTGATCCGAATCACAAAAGAACTTTTCAAATCCCATTGAAAAAAATAATACGAAGTTGTCTTTAACAATAACCGACAAACCAGTTGTTCTCAGAAAAGTAGGGAAACCCAGAGGTACTAGAGGATCACGGCCAATCGCAGGTGTGACGCAGGTTCCTGCTGAATGCGGGCCTGGTCTCACAATGGCTGCATCATTTTGTCCAGTGCTCAGTCAACGTGATTTTAGCGTGACAGACAAGCAGTCAACCATAAAACTACAGTACGGTGCGGTACCCCCTCATTCGATTTACCTACAGATAAAACATGTTGTCTCGTCTACACTTTCTGGGACGAAGTGTTAACTGAATATATGACGACCTGTAGTGAAGGTTTCAGAACTGGCACCATTAACAGTTCCAAAGTATCGTGGACAGAGATTTTTTTGAGAGATGTGCACGATATTACTTTTAGTAATTCTTCAGGCATTGTATCGTATAGTGGAAACGCAGCCCGTTTGCGTATGACGCGTCTACAATGCGCCGCTAGGAATTAGTGCGCCCGTAAGCTTTTAAGCAGATGGCGAAATGTGACATCAGCAGTAGACGACATAAACTTCAACCAATAATGTAGATACTCTATACGAAGGGGCGTCAAGAAGTAAGCTCCAAATAATTATGGCAGACCCCATACCATTTATTGAATTCTGCACTGCACTTCAAAGCGTCAAATTCACGGGACACCGTCCTATAGATAATAATCAAGTGTGTGTAAACATCGGTTGAAACGTTATACTTCTCCTAGCCACTGTGCCATTCGAGAACTGTTCTGTGAATCTCCTCATCACTGGAAACTGATGTTCTTTTGGCTGGCAGGAAAGATGGAAATCTCATAGTACAAGATGAGGTTGTGCGCGCCATACTGTCGAGCAAGAGAACAATGTCTTTGCATCTTTTTCCATGACTTACGTTCTTTTTGACACTACACATAGATGTCATTCTTGCATAGTACGAATCTAAATTAGTATTGTGCCCTTTGCCGTAAGCTGTGGGTTGTGCAGACATCTCTGACGATGAAATGAGCCCTGCCTTTAGAGGTGCACATTTACTGAGAAATGTCCGCGATTGTCACTCTGTGAACGCTGCGAATCAGTTCCTCGATTGCCTGAACATTGTCTCTGGTCAGTGTCGATGGTCTTCCTACCCGACAGAACCACTCACGTTTATGCTGTCTTAGCCACATTGTTAGCATCATTTCACTACGGCAGGACGCGACATTGCATTTGGTCCACACACCGCCAGAAATTCACCGTCGATTTGTGTGCGAAATAAACGCTTTTCAGATGAGCGGCCCCACGTACATCACCTATGGAGTACGTTTCCAGTTGAGGCGCAATTTCACCGGCACGCTATGACGGCAAGAAACCCGAAACATGTACTATCTTCTGTCAAAGTGCCACTCTTGCTGCACTGTGAACTTAGCGTGGAGTGACACGTGCAACTTACGTTCAAAAGTCCTTACGCACCTATACATGCTTGTAAGAATGTTACAACTCTGCCGTTCGTGTCCCTACCATTTGTAATCTGCTTATTCACCTTGGATTGAGTTACCTCTAATGTAACATTGAAGACGCCTTTGCTTATAATGGGATCGACATTACAGGTAGTGGGGTGTGGCTTTTCCTAATCAGACTGACGTCAAGTTGTAAGAAAGTGATTTCCGGTTAATTATGAGGCGCAGTAAGAGCGAACGCCACCTCACACAACCATTCTACGTGTTACAATGGAGTTTGAACTCACCGTGTACTGTTACACAAACCGACATTCATGTTTCTTGAAGCCGTAGTTTTAATATCGCCACGTACGCTGTTAGAAATAAATTTAAGGTACCTAAAGATTACCTGAAGGCCAAAACCGTTGGCGAGTAAAGTATTATGTATTAGCAGCTCCTGGAAGATGAAACGTGATGGAGTTCATATACTTCAGATATGTTAGTCACGTGTACAAAATATGTATTTGTTGAAGACATCTCAAAGACCTCAGGTATTCTTTTCTGGTGATATTACCATTAGCGCAGACATACCTTAACAAATACAGGAATACCTTCATAGGGAAAATTTGAAGCAACGTATGAAAGGAAAATACAGTAACGCTACAACAATGTATGTACAACCAGCTGAATCGAAAATAATACAGACTAACAACAGAGAAAGAGAATCACGTAATGAATTTTCATTTAGGGCTGCTGACGACAAAATAGACTGCCAGAGAAAGAAATAAAAAGAAAAAAGAAAAACTTCATAGAGTGTTTTTGGCAGACTAAACAGGGCTTTCACAACCAAGATAAACAGAACATTTACAGTCTGCATCTAATATCACTTTTGTTACTGAGAGGCACAGATTTCGAACACGATAACTACTGAAGAACTGCATCGTGTTCAACGCGCACTGTACGTATGTAGGGAATTACTAGGAGACAGAGGAAGACAACTGAATCAAGGAATAAACAGGAGCAGAAGACATGGTCACGACTGCAATGAAAATGCAGCTGACGTTGCCGGGGCGTGTGTCGTGAGAATAGTAGATGGCCCATGTATTTCGTTATAAAGAAATGACCATGACACACTGATCAGCCAGAAAATTATGACCACCGATCGACTATCGATATAAACCTCACCAGGTGATATCAGCGTTACCATATGAGGAATGACTGCTAGTCAGAAACACGCACGGTGCTTGTAGTGTCAATTGCAGTGTCTAGACCTGGAAAAGAGCGCGATCTATTTGATTCTGACCGAGGCCAGAATGTGATTGCCCGGAGTCTCGACGCGAGAATTTGGAAATTTGTGGTAAGTTCTATGGGACCAAACTGCGAAGGTCATCGGTCCCTAGCCTTACACACTACTTAATGTAACTTAAACTAACTTACGCAAAGGGCAACGCACACACCCATGCCCGAGGGAGGAGTCGAACCTCCGACGGAGGGAGCCGTACGAACCGTGGCAAGACGCACTAGACGGCGCGGCTACCCCACGCGGCTCTCGACGCGAGCATTTCAGAAACTGCACGACTTGTCAGGTGTTCAAGCAGTGCAGTAATGAGTGTCCTCAACACATGGCGAAACGAAGGTGAAACCACGTCGAGACGTCTTGGGGTTAGGCCGCCCTTTTCATTACAGATGTCAGAAGTTGGCTGGGCAGACTGGTAAAACAGGACAGGCGGTGAACTAAAATCAGATTCCAATGCTGGGTAGAGTGTTTCTGAACGCACAGAGCACCGAACATTCCTAACGATAGGACCCTGCAGGCGAGGACTCATGCATGTGCCAATATCGACACCACGATATCGGCAACTACGACTGAAATTGGCATGTGACCATCGACACTGCATGTTGGCCCAATGGCAGAGCGTTGAATGGTCCCATGAATCCCGATACCTTCCTCATCATGCCGATGCGAGGGTGTGAATCCGTCGTCTTCCAGCGGAACAGCTCCTTGACACCTACACTGAGGGATGGAGCCAAGCTGGCGGCGGCTCCATTATGCTCTTGGGAAGTTTCACGTGGCCGTCGATGGACCCACTAGATCACGTGGACGGCACCGTGATGGCCAAGGTTGCAGGCCACGTACGCCGTTTCATGTCGTTCAAGTTTCCCGTCGGCAGTGGAATTTATCAGCAGGATGATACACCGTGTCACAAGGCCATGAGTGTGATGGAGTGGTTCCCATTGATGCGCTGGCCTCTCCTGCTCACCAGATCTGAACCAGATCTAACACATGTGGGACGTGCTTGAACGTGGGATCAGTCCCCTCCCCCTGTAATTTACAAGAATTAGGCGACTTGTGTGTGCAGATGTTATGCCAACTACCTCCAGCGACTTACCACGGCTTCATTGCTTCCACGCCAGGACGCAACGTGTGGTGTCACCGCCAGACACCACACTTGCTAGGTGGTAGCTTAAATCGGCCGCGGTCCATTTAGTACATGTCGGACCCGCGTGTCGCCACGGTGTGATCGCAGACCTAGCGCCACCACAAGGCACGTCTCGAGATACGATTTAGCACTCGTCCCAGTTGTACGGACGACATTGCTAGCGACAATACGGACGAAGCCTTCCTCTCATTTGCCGAGAGACAGTTAGAATAGTCTTCTGCTAAGTCCATGGCTACGAACTAGCAAGGCGCCAATTGTAACAGTGCATGTATCTTACGAGTCTCATTTGTATAGTCAAGAGAGATGTATCACAAGGAGTGATTAAAAGTTAAGTATATTCCAAAGATACGTATTTTCTTTATAGCAGTCATAACATCCTGTTCCAGACTTGACGCCAGTCGGCGTGTGTGTACGCGTGCCTTTCTTTCGGCTCCCTTCCCAGTGTGGCGTAGCAAGCTTGTTACGCCACAACACAACGTCGCTGTTTTCTGTACCAAAAGTGGAGGTACGGGCTATTAGGTAGATTGTCATAATGTTCTGCCTGATCAGTGTATCATCTAATGGAAGTAGCTACAGGGCGTTTGAAAAAATTAAGTACCTCCCACCTGGATACGTTTGGTTGTAGCACGTGTCAGATGGGTTAGTCCAGAGAAGACCATAATTCAGCATGATGATCGTGTTGATGATGATTTCCAGTGTTTTCTGCTTTCCATTTCTCAATCTTACGCTCTTGCGAAATGCGTATCAAAAAAATTGCTCCTCTAGTATTCAAAGTATTTCAGGACTGTTTCTTTTAAACTGCACCCTGACCTAACTTCTAGCGTCTGTTATTTATTAAATTCAAAGTATCACCGGTGCAAAAAAAAAAAAAAAAAAAAAAAAAAAAAAAAAAAAAAAAAATGTGAATGCTAATAAAACAATACCAGTACTAGTAGATCTCAATAATGCTTCTCAGTTTCATTCGATTTCGTGGAAGACACATGTGAGGTTTCTTTCTGAAAGTTGGGCAGACTGTGGGAAAGTGAGGGGCACAGCCGTCCAACAGCTAGCGCGCCGTAAAAATATTTCTAGCTGAAAGGCTGGCTCCTAAGGCAGGTATTCTGGGCGCACATGCACTGTCAGAGGCAAGGCCCAGACGCATATAAAAGCCTCACGGAGCCCTCAAAACTACGGTTTCCAGGCTGTAACTCCCATTCTGATCAGTAAAGGAAAGAATACTTTTGAAAAAGATGTGGATTTGTAAGGGGTTGGAAACATGACACTCTAACGACAAGAAAAGCTGGCTGGACACAAAGGAAGTCTGCAGGAGCTGTTGTTTAATTTTGTTAGGTTCACCAAAATTATTTTAATGGGGAGGCGAAGACTCGCGAGTGCAGCCCATGTCATTGTCTAAAATGTGAATCCACTCTCATCGTCGGAGAAAAATTCCGTTTCTTCCTAATCGTAAAATGTAGTCCTGCAGTACTGGTTAATAATGGCATATTCTTGTAAAAAAAGGTAATTTTGTTATCGTTATTAATTTTTGATTCATTGGAACTCAGAAGATTTACACCCATTGGCCGAAGAGAATACTGTGCTGACAGAACTAGAGAGATTTTTGAGTAGGCTAGTGGATAGACACTTTTCCTTGGATCTCCATGGGGAGAACGTTTCGTCTTAGAGTTGCAGCAGTGAAGTTTTACTTATATGATAGCCCCTTCTTTTTTTATCACTGCCACCGTACAATATCGGAGTACTTGAAACATCCTGGCAGATTACAACTGCTTGCCAGACGGCTAATGCCTTGCGGGCAAGTGGTCAGACAGCTTAGTTCCCCGAGCACGGCTCACAACCTCTCCTTACGTCTGTACTTCCACCAGTGCCTCATCTCCTACCTGTCAGAATCTGCCAGGATGTTTCATAGTAGCGCACACTCTGCTGCAGAGTGAAAATTCATTCTGGAATGTAGTACTTTCTGGTTCTCTTGTTTACGGTCTTCTCCTTTTGTTGAAAATTTCAGCCCGTCTTCTAAAGGAGTAAATATTTACAGTCTCATAAACTGCCTGTTAAACCGGAAATTCCACTAACAAACTATTTAGCACCGCGTATCTTATGATTTGAGTAGGAACTGCCGGAGAAGCACAGCTACCGCACAGCTGGAACAAACGTACGAAAGAACGTGCTTCACTTCCTGGTTCTGTCGGTTCCAAGAGCGATATTCTTTCATTTTTAATCTGATATTTACTATATTTGTAACTCTAATGGACAATAGTAAATTGCGTTATGGTATCTGAAAGGGATGTCGGTGATGAGCAGAAGAATAACAGGAAATGCAGTAATTACGTACTAGAACCAATTACTTTATTGCTACCATTTTTTAAGTTACTATCCTCAATAGTCTAAAAGAAATGAGTAGGTAGTCAGTTTGCATGACATATTATTATGATGTCATCAGATATTATCTCTGCCTCTGACTCTCTATATCTCAATAATAAAGTGCCAGAAAACATGTTCAAAGGTCTCGGTCTCGATCCCCTACCGGTTTAGGAATTTTAACTATCACATACGAGTCTTTCACCTCTGGAAATGTTTGTAGAAAATGCCGAATTTTGCCGTGGTTTGGAGACAACATTAAACGGTAGATCTCCCAATAACTTGCTGGGAAGTCATTTCAAAGGATGGATGACAGCAGTGGCATACTACACTTAGTAATGTATTGCAGTGCTGGAACAGGTGTTCGGGTTGATGAAAGCCTTATCCTTTTATTTCATTAGGCATTTTTATAATTCAGTTGTGCACCAACATAATGTTAGTATGCGTGCAATGAGCGCCAAACAATATAAAAAACATTCTTCTCTGAGACTATAGTTGAGCGTTTAGCATGCCCCTGAGACACTAACGAGGAATGAACCCGATGACATATACACTGAACAGACAGCTTCCCGTAAGGTCATGTGAAATATTGAAGATGAAATCCCCCAACGACAATGCATGAGCATCTGAATGTGAAAAGAGGTGGCCCAATTAAGAATGAAATCTCCGTACCATAACTCATGTAGGTACAATGAGAAACGGGTCTCATCAAACTACGTAATGAAACCAGAGGTCACAATAAAATTTTGTTTATTATTAAAGTGCAATGACTTGATTCCAATAGACAAAGCGAGCGCACAATGGTTCAGATTATTCGAAATGAACGCGGTAAGACCTTGTCCCAGAAGAGTGGAGATGGAAATGGAATGAGACAGTTACCTATGTCCACATAAATCTTCAATTCCTGCCGATGTTGCCGAGCGGTTCTAGGCGCTTCAGTCCGGAACCGCGCTGCTGCTACGGTCGCTGGTTCGAATCCTGCCTGGGGCTGGATGTGTATGATGTCCTTAGGTTAGTTGGGTTCAAGTAGTTCTAAGTCTAGGGGACTGATGACCTCAGATGTTAAGTCCCATAGTGCTTAGAACTATTTGAACCATTTGATATCCTCAGTGATTGCAGAATTAGTCAGCAGACCAACGAAAAGAAACCAGAAAACAATACTTCGCTTAAGCACATGCTGAGCTTAACTTGCAGTCTGTGTGAATTAAATTAGCAAACCATGACTCTAACTTCCAGCGGAGAGGTTCGTGGCCCGCTCACCATGACTAGCACAAATGTGGCTTATTCTTACGATCGCTCTAAGGTCCTGCTGCAGAGAACGGCTGCAGTGATAGCTGGGAGTTACAAGTTCACCCCTGACATCTATGAACAGTTTTAGGACTCGCTCTCTGCAGCTCTAAGGTAAAAGTATTTCTCCCTCTGGTGGCCCAAGATGAAAGAGTGTTCTTTGCTTGGAAGTTTTGCTATCCTTCAATTAGAGTTTTGTACGACATATTCCGTCACGCTGTCTCCTAAGGTATTTTGTTACGGATGTTGCAGGATCATTTCGCTGTGTACTATCCTCCTCCTGAAGTATCGATTCACCTACTGTATCAAAATTGAGTGTAACCCAACTTGGTTTCGACAGCAATCTATCGCTTTGTTGACAAGCGGCTACTGTAAGCGTAACTAACTTAAAAGATCCGTCTCCATAGCCGAGGTCGCCAACGCTCAGGCATGACATTTGACTCAGAGGAAGGTCTGTTCGATTGATGGTGGTGGATGGAATTTTCACCCCCAGAATATTGAAAGGGTGGGGGAGGGGGTTGGCGAAAATGATACCTTTAATTTCACGAGCAGCAGATTATGTGCCAATGTCGGGAGTTAAATTCCAAATTTGACAGCATTATCACATTGTGCATGGCGTGTGACACTTTGAATGGTGACAAGTTTGTTAGAGGGCAACGTTAGGACCTGCGGCTCTCTTGATGCTATTGGAATAGCACTGGTTACTTGCGACTACCGGGGACTCGATGAAGCCATTGCTATTGCCCGTGAAAGCGAGGAACAATTGCAGGATCTGCTGAATGGAAAGAGTTGTCTACTGAGTGCAGAATGTGGATTGAAAGCAAACGAAAGATACAAATGAATATTGACGAGTGGTAAATATGTGATTGGAGATAGACTTAACAATAGAATAGTGGCTCACATATTACACGATACAATATTCCTACATTTCTTCGGTAAATAAGACGTGTCAATATTTTGCAACCATGACTTATTATTCACATTTGTCAGCCCAATCTTGTTTGGCATTTTAATTATTACTCTTTTCTTGAAATATTAGGATATTTCGCCTCTCTGGTACATTTTGCACATCAGGTGGAATAGTAATGTCATGGATAACTCTTCCAAGGATATCAGTGGTTCTGAGGGAATGTCATCTGCTGCAGTGGCCTTGTATCGACTTAGCTGTCTCAATTCTGTGTCAAGTTTTTCTCGCGGTATCGCATTTCCCATCTTATCTTCATTTACATCCTCTCCCCTTTCTATAATATTGCTTTCAAGTTCATTTTCCGTGTATAGTCTCTTTATATATTCCTTCCACGAAGCAGCTTTCCTTTTTTGGCATAGTACTTCGTTTCCATCTGAGCTATTGATATTCATATAGATGTTTCTTTTTTCTCCAAAGCCCTGTTTAATTTTTCTGTTGACGGTATCTATATTTCCTCTAGCTGCATGTTTTTGTAGACCTGCATTTGTCCTCTACATTTCTGCTTAGCCATTCAGCACTTCCTGTCAGTCTCTTTTTTAAGAGTTTTGCCTGCTTCAATTGCTGTTACTTTTATAGTTCATACTTTCGTCAATCAAATTTAATACCTCCTCGATATCCAATGATTTGCAATGGCCTTTTCTTTTTACCTATTCGATTTTCTGCCGCGTTCATAATTTAATCTCTTAAAGTTACCCACTGGCCTTTTACGTTGCTAAATACGCACACTGAAACTCTCAACAATCTCTGGTTCTTTCATCTTATTCAGGTCGCTTTTCATTGGTACGTTTTTTTTTTTTTTTTTTTTTTTTTTTTTTTTTTTTTTTTTTACAAATTCTGAAGTTTTAATCTACAGTTCATAACCACACACTGTATTCGCGCAGACCACGTCTGTCCCTGAAAAGTCTTTGTTGTTGTTGTGGTCTTCAGTCCTGAGACTGGTTTGATGCAGCTCTCCATGCTACTCTATCATGTGCAAGCTTCTTCATCTCCCAGTACCTACTGCAACCTACATCCTTCCGTATCTGTTTAGTGTATTCATCTCTTGGTCTCCCTCTACGATTATTACCCTCCACGCTGCCCTCCAATACTAAATTGGTGATCCCTTGATGCCTCAGAACATGTCCTACCAACCGATCCCTTCTTCTAGTCAAGTTGTGCCACAAGCTCCTCTTCTCCCCAATTCTATTCAACACCTCCTCATTAGTTATGTGATCCACCCATCTAATCTCCAGCATTCTTCTGTTCCACCACATTTCGGAAGCTTCTATTCTCTTCTTGTTTAAACTATTTATTGTCCATGTTTGCCGGCCGAAGTGGCCGTGCGGTTAAAGGCGCTGCAGTCTGGAACCGCAAGACCGCTACGGTCGCAGGTTCGAATCCTGCCTCGGGCATGGATGTTTGTGATGTCCTTAGGTTAGTTAGGTTTAACTAGTTCTAAGTTCTAGGGGACTAATGACCTCAGCAGTTGAGTCCCATAGTGCTCAGAGCCATCTGAACCATCTGTCCATGTTTCACTTCCATACATGGCTACACTCCATACAAATACTTTCATAAACGACTTCCAGACACTTAAATCTATACTCGATGTTAACAAATTTCTCTTCTTCAGAAACACTTTCCTAGCCGTTGCCAGTCTACATTTTATATCCTCTCTACTTCGACCATCATCAGTTATTTTGCTCCCCAAATAGCAAAACTCCTTTACTACTTTAAGTGTCTCATTTGCTAATCTAATACCCTCAGCATCACCCGACTTAATTCGACTACATTCCATTATCCTCGTTTTGCTTTTGTTGATGTTCATCTTATATCCTCCCTTCAAGACACTGTCCATTCCGTTCAACTGCTCTTCCAAGTCCTTTGCTGTCTCTGACAGGATTACAATGTCATCGGCGAACCTCAAAGTTTTTATTTCTTCTCCATGGATTTTAATACCCACTCCGAATTTTTCTTTTGTTTCCTTCACTGCTTGCTCAATATACAGATTGAATAACATCGGGGAGAGGCTACAACCCTGTCTCACTCCCTTCCCAACCGCTGCTTCCCTTTCATGTCCCTCGACTCTTATAATTGCCATCTGGTATCTGTACAAATTGTAAATAACCTTTCGATCCCTGTATTTTACCCCTGCCACCTTTAGAATTTGAAAGAGATTATTCTAGTCAACATTTTCAAAAGCGTTCTCTAAGCCTACAAATGCTAGAAACGTAGGTTTACCTTTCCTTAATCTTTCTTCTAAGATAAGTCGTAGGGTCAGTATTGCCTCACGTGTTCCAATATTTCTATGAAAAAGTCTTACGGAAAAGTCTGACAGTTTGAAAACTGATTCGGAAATCTCTCTTTCATGATTATATAATTAATCTGAAACATGCGGGTGTCTCGAGGCCCCTTATGCAGATACAACCTTCTTTATGTTTCTTAAACCAAGAGCAAAATTCTACCAGGCGGCTTCCTTTTTCATTCCCTCTCAGTCCATATTCTGCTACTACTTACCCTTTTCTTCAGTCTCCAAGTATGGAACACGAGTTCCTCATCACAACTACATTTTCTCTCTCTTATTTATCTCAGTAACATATTGTATCGCAACATACATTCTTTAAATTTCTTCATAATTTGCAGGCCAGTTGCCGTGTAAACTTGCACTGCTGTAGTGGGTGTTGACTTCGTATGTACCATGGCTTTTATAATGCATTCACTATGCTGTTGATAGTAGCTTA
Organism: Schistocerca serialis cubense; assembly: GCF_023864345.2. Lineage (NCBI taxonomy): Eukaryota > Metazoa > Arthropoda > Insecta > Orthoptera > Acrididae > Schistocerca > Schistocerca serialis. The sequence goes on from NC_064639.1 coordinate 698,007,204, forward strand.
CCTGCATTATTATTTTCTTATTCATTATTAGACCTATTCATTCATTACCTATATTTGGTTTTATATTTATGACCCCGTACTTACCCGTCCAGAGTAGTGATCAGACTTCACAATTCCCACTATATCTGTCTTCAATCTATCCATTTCCACTTTTTTTTACATTTTCTAATCTACTTACGCTGTTGAAGGATCTAATAGTTCACGCTTCGATCTGTAGAATTCCAATTTTGTTTCTCCTGCTGTTGACATGCTGAGAAATCTCCGCAAAGAGGTCCGAATTGGGGACTACTTCACTTTAGGAATAAGGAGATGCTGTCATTATTTAACCATATAGTATGGCTACGTACCCATGGGAGAAATAACGGCTGCAGTTTCCCCTTGCTTTCAGCCATTCACAGTACCTCTACAGACAAGTTCAGTCAGTCATCCAGACTACTGCGTCTGCAATTACTGAAATGGGTGTTGTCCCTCTTCAGGAATCAGACGTTTGTCTGACCTGTCAGCTGATACCCTTCCGTTGTCGTTACAGGAGTGGTACGTCTATCTGTATCGTTGAGGCATGCGAACCACCCCACCGCGGCAAAGGTCTGTGGTTCACGGCGGGAGTAATTACGGACTTGTACGATCGCCATCTTTAATAAGGAGTGAGTAGTTAGGTTCCTGTTTGAGCTAAGGGGTCTGTAACGAGTCAATAATGAATGAGGCACTTTAAAATTCGTGGTATTTCGGGAAAAACTGCAGACAGAGAAATAGTTTTTTTCCGAAAGCAGCAGCTAACATCATGGAGTGGATTTAGAATACGACATGCCAGAAACTTCTTTAATGAAAGTGAAAGTGTGACGTTGGTTGTAGAGAGGTTGGAACTCCAAGCATTCAAAGTCACGCTACATATTCAGATTCCAAGCTAAGCAGAACTGGCAAAAATCTCTAAAAGATTGGTGAAGAGAGGAAACGTTTTTATCTCCACACATTTTCGAGTCTAAAAACAGTGATGACAATGAAAAAGTTCTTCCAGCTTTTGTCCATCTAATACGTCACTGAAGTAAAACTCAAGCTTTAAATTTTCATGCAGCATCGATTATGAAAGTAAAAATTCAGTTTTTGTCCTAAAAAGCTTCATAAAATACGTGGGAACTAATAACCTAATTCATTACGTCGAAGCTAGTTCCACCTATGTTTCCACGTCGTTTTACAGGCGATTAAAAGGAGCCCGAAAGCCATGGTCATATGTTCCTGAACCAGAAGGCAACAGGTGCATCAAATTCTGCTTCGTGGTCCGAAATAAATTGCTCGAAAATGTATGAAAATGGCTGCGTTTACAAAACCATTTAATAGTAAAAATATAACAGAATTAGAATTTGATCCTACTTCTAAATGAGGCCAAGCGTAAGGAAAGAAGGATGGTAAGCTCCTTCTAACTAAATGGGATGTGCTTGACTCCATTTCCATGAGCCCCACTATACCTCGGCTCCAGTCACAACCTAAGACCTATAAAGAAAATGGTCCTATCAGGCCAGTTGCTAACTCTAGGAACAGCCCTTCATACAGGTTATAAGACAAACTACTTGCTCTGCTTAATACCTACCATACTTTAGACAACAAATTCTCCATTAAGAACACATCTGAACTCATTGTCAAAATATAAAGATGATATCATTCCACTGACAAACAGATTTGCATCACTTGACATAGTAAACATTTATATTAACATACCTATAGAGCACACCATAAACATAATCAGAAACAGTCTACTCAAACATAAGAAACTAAACATGGCAGAGAACTGTGAGTTCATTAAGTTACTCACCTTGGTTCTGTCATAGAGTTACTTCTCTTTTCATAACAAAATACACAAACAGAAAGATGGGTTGGCAATGGGTAGCAGCATAGCTGGGATGTTAGCAGATATTTACATAAATTACTTATAGCAGACATTTTTGAAGCTAGTAGTCACATTAACACCATAATCTTCTGGTACAAAAGGTATGTTGATGATAGTTTTTGATGGCACCAATAAGGAAACAGACACATCAGCAACAAATCTGAGCAGCATGAACAAAAGTATTAAATTCACCATTGAATATGAGACCAACAACAGCCTCAACTTCTTAGACACTGGCTGCTTTATTTATCTTCATTTTAATAAGTTCTCTCTTAATATGAATAGTAAGTGTTGAAACACTAGTAATTTGTAAATTTCTCTTGTCACGCCTATGTATATATCGAAATATCTCTGAGAGTTTAAGTCTTTGACACTGTTATGGTTACGATTTCGCCATCTTTGTATACATTCTTCTATTCTATTTCCGCCACTTCTGCGATATTTACTTCTTCTGCGATTTACGTGATTTATGTGACTCCTGCCATTTCTGGGCTTTATGCGATTTCTGCGATATATCACTGGTATACTCTATTCATCATAATAGTAAATCTGATGTAAACATTATGCCATGTATTCTTCCTCGTTTGTTTGAATCTCATTGGATTTAGTTTCACGTGGAGCGGGAGCCAAGCTGTGACCAATACAGCCAAGTACGATCATCAGGGTACATTTTACGCTCTGTTACACGCACATAGACTGAGCGAGAGTGCGGGAAAACAGCTTTACCGGCGCATTAAATTTGGGACAGCACTGACCAGCAGGCGGTCCAACTAACCTGCAATGATGTGAGCAGTTTCAGTTGAGACGTAAAAAGAGACGAGCGAAGAAACGATATAGCTTCGGATGTCATTTCATTTTTAAAGAGAACGAAATAATGATAGGCAAAACTCCAGCACTACCACGCGCTTCTAAGGTCACCAGACAGAAAGCATAAAATGCACTCGTTCTAACCTAAAGAGGAGTGATGAAAATTTCTAACTTAAACACAAAGTTTTTTCTGAATGAACTGTGTGTGATGCAAAAGCATGCTGCAGGGATTTCACCGTACTGCTGAGTACTGAAGCCACTCAAAGTATTAATTACAGTCAGTCGTCTGCTAAACTCTTAGCTCCTTCCTTATCCGAATCGGAGAAATACATTTCAGTTCTGGAAGTGTCGCCTGCTTCGTTGATAACGAGCCTACCAACAACAGAATCCACGAATTAACCAGGCGCCGTATTTGCTCCTCTTCTTTTATGACGAACCGTTCTATATCCCGCCAGCGTTCGGCAGTGATACGTGAGAAACTTCTGTGTGTTAGTTCCAGTATGTGTGGCAGCTTAACAGTCTTGTTACTTCTTGACCCAAATCCCGTAACTTGGCTCCAGACCATTGGGTTCATATTGTAATGATACAGTGGCAAATGTAAAAATGCAGCATTTGTATGTGCTCGGCGCTGTGAAAATGATTGTATTTCATGTTTCTGCGACACTTATCTACGTCTGTGGTATAAAACGATGGACACAGTCCAAGTAAAGAGTATTTGGTTTTTCGTTTTTGCATTAAAAAGTTAAATTGTTATGTTTCCTTAATTTAAGCAACCTTCATTAACAGTCTTTTATAAAATATCGATAGTTAAGAATTGATGTTTGAATTGAAAATAGGAATTTCTCGTGCAGTACGTAATCAGAGACAAGTCTTAACTGAATCTAATACAGTCCCTATGAAACTTCAAAGCAGACTATCTCTGTAAATTTGTGAAAAACATTAAGAACAAGCTATTTCTCGTCACTTGTTAACCGTGTTCCATACGCGTGGTTTAATTATGCAGCAGGACGCAGCCTCATCCATTTTCATGCTGCACGTTAACAGCGCGACAGTCAGAGCACTGTACACGATTTTAGAAATAAAAACTAAAGCGTGATTAAGGAAAACGTTGTTGCCTATTAATACATTTGAGTGTCTTAAAATTTCATTTAACATAACTTAGTAATAATATGTCTAATACATAAGAAGGACATACTTCCAAGAGAATAACGATACCAGTGTACGCGTGCTACGGCTTCTTACCAATCATCGCGTTTGTGTTTATTTACACCACGTTTATTCTTATGATGAACGGAGTATAGAGGTTACACTGTCATTAGTCGCAAGTATGAAATGAAGTGCGTAAATACAATCAAGAAATATGTTCCCGCGTGTTTATGTGATTATTTGTTAAGACCTACGGTTTGGTTTCAATAACCCAACTGACAAAAAGTTACGTGAAATGGTAATATTAATATTTCCAAGAGTTCTTCCTCAGTTGTTACATGACATATGAAAGGTACGCTTGCTTAAAGATAAAATTTCGTATCAATAAAACAGTCGTACTTCAAAAAAGAGACAGCATTGGTCGTATATTTTTTACTATTGCAAAATCGATTTTCTGTCACTGAGTGACCATCTTCAGTGCTATATTGTATAACTTAAATTGGGATGCACTGTTGTCACTAAGCTTACGGCAATCACATAAAATCAATCAATAAAACAGTCAGTAGCAAGTATGTTTTACTTATGTTCTTCCTTATTTTTTACGTATGTTCTTCCTTATATTTTACTTATGTTCTTCCTTTGGCTTTAATTTTGTATTAATGGAGCAAGTGCGACAATATTGATGGTGTGATGTTGAGAATCATAACACGAATTTCCATACACTACCATAAGAGTTCATGTTTAGAATACAGACTTTAAGCACGTTTTTTCGTTCACAGGCATCTGAACCACATTGACAGTCACTCAATATAGTGATAATTCAAAATATCATTGATAAAAGAACTGGAAAAGTTGACACAGCGTCTTTACACTACCTTCGTTAGAAGCAAGGTTAGTTTCTAAGTTTGTGAATGAACATTATGTAAAGTGTGAAACCTTCTCCCCCAACTCAAGTGCTTTATTTACCAGAAATATTAGTCGATTTATAGTGTGAATTACTTTACTAGTAATTAGTAGCAGTATAAAAGTTTAATAATCCTCATGATTTTCCAGACGCAGTTCACATTTCGATTACTGCCTGCTTTATGTACTCCTCCACAACTAGAAGAGAAAATTATGAAGATTCGAGATGATTCTTGAAGAACACGTAGCTTAAAATAGCCACAGTTGATAACATAAGTGTGCAAAATGAGTATATGTACACGGGCCATTGAAGTCATTGTGTGATTTTGAAAGGTATGATAAATAAAGGTGATCTACACTTTCAATGAACAATGGAAATTCCATTGTCACCTTGTTTAAGACACCCCATGCCCCAACATTTTCTGCTGTGTATTTAGTGATAAGGACTTGCTAGAGTGTGATACTGATCCGTCCATCCTTCCCGCCTTGAAAAGTTGGTTGTGATGACAGACTGACCTATAGCGTAGCCCAAGGGTCTAGGTAAGGTTGGAAGTTCGTGTATTTTAAGGTTGATGAAGTACAAGTGAAAACGGTGGGAAGTACTGATCTTGCAGTGAAAAAGTTGACAAGGGAAGAGTATTAGTGTAGTGTTTGATAACACAAACAAAAGTTTAACTGTGTATTGTACTGTCGGAAAGAATTATCCGTCTTGTGAATACAGTTGTTATGCTTTCGGTAAAAGTTATGTAGCAGACACCTCATTGTATTAGTTTATGTTCGATATATGTGTGTATTATACATCGATATACGCATCAGAGCCTCATCCATTATCTGTTTTCTGAAATTACCCAGCTGTTTTAGCTCTTTTGTGGCGAAAAGTGTGTTTCAATGTGCTACGAAAATTCCAGGCTGCACTATAGGTCTATCTATTATCACAACCTTTATTCGGCATTCACATTCGTTCGTTGCACCAATTCTCAACCGCGTATAAAATTTTTCTCAGAGCAAAGTAGCTTCTCGATTCGACCATAAATATGTAATACATCCACATCGTGAGACACAAGGTTTTTAGAACGAAGTACGAACTTAGACCATCAGATGGCACACAGCGTTGAACTTTAACTGCGACTTTTCAGTTGCTACTTGTGACTTGACAGTGAAATCGTAGCCAAGAATCAGTAGCACGAAGTAATGTTCACAGAAAGAAGTAGTACGAAATTCGACCAACAGATGGCACATCGCGTTGAATTTTAAATGCTGCTTGCGACTCCTACTTGTGACAAATCGCAGTCAGATTATGTAAAATTTTTATCGTGATATCGGTGACTTATCAGTCACTATGATTTGTAACCGATAGGAACTGTCTTAGTCACCCCTACATACCTCCATGTGGTGAAACTTGTTGGTGTGTGAGTGGTGCCTTAGACAAGGTGTATACATATACATACAGAAATGCTTCATACACTCTTTTCTTGCTTCATGATCACAAGCGGTCAGCACTGGAACGTAATTGCGCGGATTTTTCAACGTAAGTAACAGAAACATTTTGATAATCCTACATGAAATTTCATCATGTTGATGGGAGTCTTTACCCATTAATAACATAAAAACTGCCTCCTCTTCGTCTTTGTTTGTGTTTAGTAGCAGCATGTGATATAACTGTCCCTAAATAGCTCTTCTTTAATCCTACATCATATTCTAATACTATTACTTCTCCAAATCGGTTGTTAATTAATGCTGTATGTATGCTTACTCTTTTCTTAGTGGGAAATAACTATTGAATAAAGTGACTGAGGTTTTAAGGGATCTCTTATATTTGTCATGCCATTTGCCTGTATTATAGACTTGTCGCAAAATTTCCTCTTCGGTATTGGTTTCAAATGTTTGCAATGCAAATGAGCACACATCTCTAAATCTTGGAAGGAGTCCGGCATACGTATTCTTTGAAGGCGTATATCAGTACTGTTAAGAAAGCTGTACCACTGTAAAGCGAGGGAGTTGTAGCGATTTTGCATTGTTTTTGTGACTCACAGCCTGTCTTGCTCTTAGCTTCACTGGCAGGAAGAATATCAATCTGTAACACTACTCAAATTTCACTTTTCACTGAAACAAGGAACGTGTATTTGCATTTATTAAAAATTCTTTTGTAAAAGCTAACAGAATTTGGAAAAATTGCATACTGTCTTCGAAGGAATTAAGCAGTTATCCACTGCTTACATTTTTTTATTAAAATGACTTGTTCTGGTTCATCTAAACCGTCTTCAGATCCGTGTACAAAAATATGAATTATCTAACCAACATACTCTACTACACACCAGATTGGCGTTATGACAAATCTAAAATCAAATGTGCGAGAATCTACCTAATTATGTCCTTGGCAAGAGTAACGCGTCAAACTCATCCGACTAAATCGAGAGATGCTTTTATAAAGCAAATGTAAAAAGAAGCTAAAATTTAGGTTCCGCCATGAAGTCTGTGATAATGAAGGGACTAGCTAGACACGTTTCATGAATCTTAAACATGTATCAAGAACAAGGCTATTAGAATATCGAGCTCAAACAACGTATCTTTCAGCCAAACTGTATGATAAGTTTCTGGGAAAGGGATGAGCCCACCTGTTTATTTACTGCATTTGTGTGAGACCTGTCACTACCCTCGTTTTCAATGAATGAGTGGATGAATGACTACAATTCAAGTGTGACCGCTGGCAACCCAGACTAGGCAATGTGGAGTTTGTGTCTTTCCAACTTAACTTGGTGGAAGGAGGTAGCAAAGAGTAGGTAGCAGTGTTAATTGTCAAACATAAAGGGTAGTTCCGTTGTGAAGAAGTAAATACGCAGACGTGCTCTACCAGGCAGTATGATTAGGATAGGAAGGTATCGGTATCAGAATGACTATTTAATCTACAAGTATCTAATCTATAAGTATTTAATCTATAAGTATTTGAGCTATATTTTTCTTAGGACTGTAATACTCCATATCTGGTTGTAGTTCGTTTTGCTGAATTTCACGTGTTGAGCGTAATCTGATAGGGCACGTTTTGTTCAGAACGATAGCCAGGTGTGAGTTTTATTCGATGTGTGAGGTTCTCAACTGGCATTTGTTTACTCAATTAATACTGTAATCTCTTATGTCCCGTGTATTGAAGCCTATTTTGAATTAGCGTTCTTTTGTGTGTGTAGTCTTTGTGTATGATGACACAGCCTTTGTTAAACAAATCACCACTGTTTCACGAGTGGTACTGGCTGGGAATGTCACAGACTGCAAGATCTCGCACCTAACGAATACTGGTACTCTTGGAAATTTCCTTTGGTTCTCAAATTTCCAGAACTTAAAGGAATTTTGCTGCCTAGAGTCTTAGTACCGATGCTGGTTTCCTGCTCTCTCTGTTTATTGTACGAGTGTTACCATGAAATATGATATATGATTATAGAAGCAGACGTTGCCCGCTCCATGTGCATGCGTGCATGCGGATTAAATGAATTTTATCCCACGCTGTGTCATTGCGCCATCTTGAGAATGTGACTGACCTCACGCCCAACAGAGGCAATGTCTTCCCTAAACCCTTTCTGGCACAGGTTAAGGGACCTGTACGAGCGTTTAATTCAAGTCACAAGACAGAGTTTAATTACATAACATACGTGTCTTTTTCTCCTTTTTTGCTCCATGTATTTATACAATAAATACTATCCATTCGTTGTCTGAAAAAATTTTCTCTCAATAGATATTCCTTTGATGCTACATAACACCATCCGCAGATAAAGAAGACGCTGAACAAAATACATGATGAGACAAAAGAAATAATTCAGATAGTTAAACGAAATGAAATTTTAATTTTTATGGTGAAAGGAAAGAGAAAGAAAAATAGTAGGTGAATATGGAATGAGGGAAAGGAATGAAAGAGGAAGCCATCTGGTAGAATTTTGCATAGAGCATAATTTAAACGTACGTTTACAGGATTTGTAGACTTAAAGAAAGTTTTTGACAATGTTGAGTGAAATACTTTCTTTGAATTATGAGGGTAGCAGGAGTAAAATATAGGGAGAGAGAGGCTATTAACAACTTGTACAGAAACCAGACGCCAATTATAAGGGACGAGAGGTATGAAATGGAGGCAGTAGTTGAAAAGCGAGCGAGACAAGTTTGTAGCCTATCCTCCATGTTATGAAGTACGTACATTGAACAAGCGGTAAAGGAAAATAAAATTCCGGGAGAAGAAATAAAAACTCTGTGGTTTGCTAAAGACATTGTAGTTCTGTCAGAGACGCCAAAAGTTGTATTGGAGGGAAGTGTGGGTGGTAAAAATGGTTGAAGGAGGCAAAGAGACGATTACAGTAAGCAGACTGAGAAAGATGTAGGTGGCAGCAGTTATTCGGAGATGAAGAGGGTCACACGGGAGGGAGTAGCATGGAGAGCTGCACCACGCCATTCTTCAGACTGAAGACCACAGCAACAAAAACATTCCCATCACTCGTGCAATCCTGCGTGACTAGATCAAGAATTAACAGTTACGTACTTGCTGAAATTAGGCAAGTTACAAACTAAAGAGTAATTAGGGAAATGGTTCTTGGGAGAATCACTTTAACGTGCCCTAAAGTCACATACTTGTTGATGTCTTAATTATCCGTTCAACTAAGCAATTCTAAATTTTAATGAGAGGGCCACAATAAGAGATGGCAACCTGTTCTCCTTTCCTCCACCTCTCAGTAGTGAAAATAGGTTGCGGCATTCAGACGCGTGTAGTATTAAGTGCGACGACCCCAGTTAACAGTATTTAGGGCAGTAGAGGAGGAACTTGGACATAGGCAACATTTGAGAGCTGTGTCACGAACGTTGGTCAAATGGTTCAAATGGCTCTGAGCACTATGGGACTCAACTGCTGTGGTCATAAGTCCCCTAGAACTTAGAACTACTTAAACCTAACCAACCTAAGGACATCACACACATCCATGCCCGAGGCAGGATTCGAACCTGCGACCGTAGCGGTCGTGCGGTTCCAGACTGTAGCGCCTTTAACCGCTCGGCCACTCCGGCCGGCTGGTAAACGTTGGTCATATGGCTGTCCAAGGCCATAGAGAAGATGTGTGGTGAAAATACTAGAAGCTGACTGCTGTGCTTGAAATCGGTGGAGCGGCCGTTTCTGCAGGACGGCTGTTAGCGGACGACTGTCCACGTCACGTCACGGCGCCAAGACCGCGACCGCGGGTGAAGCGTGCTGCGTGGCATAGACCGGCCTTCATCAGTGCCGTGGATACGGACTCCATCGACTATATAGATTGTATTGTATTGTATTGTATGTTAACCGGGGACCTAGAAAGGACGGAGAGTTTCCGTCCCCGCCGCAGCCGCAGTGGTCCACAACCCCACGACGACTACCGCAGTCCACCCCTAGGCCGTCAAACACCGAACCCAGGGTTATTGTGCGATTCGGCCCCCGGTGGACCACCCAGGGAACGTCTCACACCAGACGAATGTAACCCCTATGTTTACGTGGTAGAGTAATGGTGGTGTACGCGTACGTGGAGAACTTGTTTGCGCAGCAATCGCCGACATAGTGTAACTGAGGCGGAATGAGGGGAACCGGCCCGCATTCGCCGAGGCAGATGGAAAACCGCCTAAAAACCATCCACAGACTGGCCGGTTCACTGGACCTCGACACAAATCCGCCGGGCGGATTCGTGCCGGGGACCAGGCGCTCCTTCCCGCTCCGGAAAGCCGTGCGTTAGAGCGCTCGGCTAACCGGGCGGACGACCATATGGATTACATATTTATGTGACTTTTTATAATGTTTTTTTTATCCGAAACCTCAGATGTTCTTATCAGGAATTCCCAAGAACGGAATTCTCAACAAGATTATAAATGTATTCTTCATTAGAATGTTACAATTTACCAGTCACAACTTGCTGCCAGTTGCCTCACCGGCTATATGAACAACGTGGGTTCTACCAAGCAACTACTTCCAGAAAGGAGAAAGTCAGATCTCTGTCACATTCGGACAATGAAGCAATTCATTGACGACAGATGAAAGTTTGTACCAAGGCCGGAATTCTAAAGCGGGTCTCCTGTTTGCTAGGCGGTTGCGTTAACCTTCTACGCCATATTCTTTTTTTGTTTCTTGAGTAAACACAGGTACAGTTATTAAACACAATCACGTTGGCCTACTCATTCAAAAAATGGCTCTGAGCACTATGGGACTTAACATCTGTGGTCAACAGTGCCCTAGAACTTAGAACTACTTAAACCTAACTAACCTAAGGCCATCACACACATCCATGCACGAGGCAGGATTCGAACATGCGACTGTAGCGATCACGCGGTTCCAGACTGAAGCGCCTAGAACCGCACGGCCACACCGGCCGGCCTACTCATTCCAAATTTCCATTTACTGCACATTACCAAAATAGCACCCCATAGCCTTTTTTGCTCGTCACGCGACATCGGGCGAAGAGTGCTCCGCACTGAATGATCATATTAGCCTTCATGGAGCATATAAATCTATATGAGTGCTGTCTGTGCCAATCAGCCGCCTTCTGAAGAACGTTCCTACTTTCTTTTTTTTTTTTTTTGTTGCACTTCCGAAAGAACAAAACAATCAAAATGTGTGTGAAATGTTATGGGACTTAACTGCTAAGGTCATCAGTCGCTAAGCTTACGCACTACTTAACCTAAATTATCCTAAGGACAAACACACACACCCATGCCCGAGGGGGCACTCGAACCTCCGCCGGGATCAGCCGGCTAATCCCGTGTGGCCCGAAAGAACGACCACAATTGATATACACTCATGCTCATAAATTAAGGATAATGCTAATACATGGTGAAACACCGCTCTGGTGGGCGGTTTGCGGGTTTAAATAACTTCGGGGTATGACGATGCAGTGCTTGTGACCTGCGGTCGTCGCAGGTGGCACTGGCAGTAGTCCACATACGCAGAGGTGTGTTGGTGCATGTTGGTTCAAATGGCTCCGAGCACTATGGGACTCAACTTCTGAGGCCATCAGTCCCCTAGAACTTAGAACTAGCTAAACCTAAATAACCTAAGGACATCACACACATCCATGGCCGAGGCAGGATTCGAACCTGCGACCGTAGCGGTCTCGTGGTTCCAGACTGCAACGCCTAGAACCGCACGGCCACTACGGCCGGCTATTGGTGCATGTCTGAGTACGGTGCACCGAGTAATTTTGCAGATGTTTTCAGACGTACTAAATGTGAATGTGTGTTGAAAATGGCTCAAAGAACACATATTGATGACGTTGTGAGGGGTAGAATACTAGGGCGACTAGAGGCTGGTCACACACAGCAGGTTGTAACACGGCCCTCCGTGTGCCACAAAGTGTGATCTCAAGATGATGGCAACGATTCTAGCAGACAGGAAACGTGTCCACGTGCTACAGCACGGAACGTCCGTAGTGTACAACACCACAATAAGACCGATATCCCGCCATCAGCGCCAGCACACGGCCACGGAGTACTGCAGGTAGCCTTGCTCGGGACCTTACTGCAGCCACTGGAACGGTTTTCTCCAGACACACAGTCTACAGACGACTGAACAGACATGATTTATTCGCCCGGAGACCTGCAAACTGCATTCCACTGACCCCTGGTCACAAATGAGCCCGTAAAGCCTGGTGTCAAGAACACAGTACATGATCATTGGGACAGTGGTCCCAGGTTGTGTTCACGGACGAGTCCAAGTATAGTCTGAAGAGTGAGTCTACCAGGGTTTTCATCTGGTGTGAACCAGCAACCAGATACCAATCCCTCAATTTTTTTAAAGGAACCTGTATGGAGGTCTTGTTTGATGGTGTGGGGTGGGATTATGTTTGGTGCACGTACATCCCTGCATGTCTTTGACAGAGTAACTGTAATAGGTCAGATGTATCGGGACGTCATTTTGCACCAGTATGTCCGCCTTTTCAGGGCTGCAGTGGGTCCCACCTTCCTCCTGATGGATGATAACGCACGGCCCCACCGCGCTGCCATCGTGGAGCAGCACCTTGGAACAGAGTATGTCAATCGAATGGAGTGGCCTGCCTGTTCTCCAGACCTAAACTTCATCGAGCACGTTTGGGATGATCTCGATCGACGTATCGCTGCACGTCTTCAAACCCTTACGACACTTCATGAGCTCCGACAGGCACTGGTGAAAGAATGGGAGGGTATACCCCAGCAGCTTCTCTACCACCTGATCCAGAGTATTCCAACCCGTTGTGCGGCCTGTGTACGTGTGCATGGTGATCATATCCCATATTGATGTCGGGGTACATGCGCAGGAAACAGTGGCGTTTTGCATCACATGTCTTTCAGGACGGTTTTCTCAACTTATCACCAATACTGTGGACTTAGAGATCGTGTCGTGTGTGTTCCCTATGTGCCTATGCTATTAGCTCCAGTTTTGTGTAGTGCCACGTTGTATGGCACCACATTCTGCAATTATCCTTAATTTATGTGCATGAGTGTAGATAAACAGTTATTTTAAAATGGTTCATATGGCTGTAAGCGCTATGGGACTTAAGATCTGAGGTCATCAGCCCCCTAGACTTAAACATAACTGACCTAAGGACATCACACATTTCCATGCCAGAGGCAGGATTCTAACCTGCGACCGTAGCAGCCGCGTGGTTCCGGACTGAAGCGCCTAGAATCGCTCGACTAGAGCGGGCAGCACAGTTATTTTACCATGTGACGTAACATGTAAAGTTTTGCTGATAAGTTGGACAGATTACTCTTGTATTCGTACGATCAGGCACGTTCTACTATGTTTGATATGCTGTATATTGTAGAGCGAATATTGGTTAGATATTTTATTTTTATCTACAGATCTGAGGGTGGTTTACGTGTCCTGAAACTGGTCGTTTTAACAAATAAATAAATAAATAAATCTGCCTTTTATAACCGTAAATTTAATCATATGCTCTTCTGACTGTAGGATATATGCAGAATAACTGGAGTTACAGCACTTGCTATTCGCCCTGGCGTCGCGTTTTTAATTGCCAACAGAGTATTTTTTTGTACTACTCAGCCGCCTTTTGAAAAATGATGTTTTCTTTCTGTACCCGTACATATTTCGATTCCTACGTGACACAAATATCGGTCCTGCTTCTATTTCTTTAAAAGTTATTTTCAGGCTGTATATTTGGAACGCATGAGTATATTGCTCACGTGACGGTGCATTATTTGCAGCATGGATCTTACAGGTGATTCGGTGCTGCAGAGTTTATTACTTATAGTACTTTGCAGATGACATGCTGTCCTGTCATTCCCAGTGATCGTCAGCCGGTATTAATCCAACAACGTTTCAACGAAACATCCATGTTATGTTGCTAGTATCCCTCATATGAAGAGTTAATTCTTCAGTTCTTAAACAGCCTCGCCTGCAGTAAATTGAGGGACATACCTTGAAGAAATAAAGTTAATCACCAAAAATTGCCCTTTAATGAAGCAAGACGTGTGGCTCAACAAAGATATAAACGGCATACCCCTGCTACAGAACATCTAGACAAAGAACAAAATATATCAGACTGTCAGGCGGCGAGAGAATGGCAGAGCTCTGGATAGTGACGTCCTCTGCAGCCGTGCCGGCAGGGTGTTCGGGCCCTGTACATCTCTGGCTAGAGTGGGGGTTGTCCGCCAGTGTTCTGGCCGGGCGGTGTCGCACAGGACGCGCGACACGGCTAGCCACTTGCTGTCGGAAGGACGGGAGGGGTAGGTACGCGCGACCTATTCAAAGTCATTTCAGCACCAATGGCTCCGTTACAAGGAAATCTGCTGCGCTGGTAAAGGGCACAACTGATTTCGTTTCTCCTTGCAAAATGTCAGATAGAGCTGAAGAGACGATGATATGTTGCAGAAAATGGGGTGAGATATTCTGTGGAGCATTTTCAGTGGAACTGAACGTGTCAAATTTAAATTACGATCCACTGTTTTCGTTAAAGAAAGTAATTACAAAAATTAAAATCAAAGAACATATTAGTCCTCTTAATGTGATTGAAGTCCTGACGTTAGCAGCCATAAACCATGAAAATTTAAGTTCACGTGTTTTCACTTCCTAACTTTCTTCACTTACTTACTTAATTTTCCTGAATACATAATCGCCGGTTTCTATCTTTCCTCCAGTAGAAACTCACTTATTAAAGCACTATCTGAGTACCCGGCAGTGCGGTATTCCGCTAACTGTAGGAGATACGCAGAATAATTGAAGTTTCGACAGTTACTATTCTTCCTGGCGTCGCCTTTTCAGTTATCAACAGAGTATTTTTTGTACTGGTCAGCCACCTTCTGAAAAGTGCTGTTTTCTTTCTGTACCCGTACATATATCGCTTCCTATGTGTCACATCTGTGGGTCCTGTTTCAATTTCTGTATTTATTCCAGTTTTGTCTTAGTTTTCTCCTTCCCCTTCTCTCTGTCCACCTCCTCTTTCATCCCTGTCTGTGCATCTCCCCCCCGTACCTCTCTCTGCCCATATCCTTCTATTCCCCCCCCCCCCCCCCCTGTGGAAGTGTTCCTAACCTCTTTTTCAATCTGCTCCTCTCCCTTTATCCATCTCCTCCCCCCTTCCAATTCCATCACGTTCCCCCATCTCTTTGTCCAACTCCTCCTCTCACCCCTCACTGTGCGTCTCCTCCCCTCAAAACTCTCTGTTCATCTCCCCCTATTCCCCCCCCCTTCCACTCTGTCCGTCCGCTTGTCTCCCTTCTGTGTGCATCTCCTCCTTCGCTCTCTCTGCCTGTCCATCTCTTCACGTTATCACGCTCGCCCCAGTAGGAGGCTGTTTGTTCTTACCCCCCCCCCCTCCCCCCGCAGTATCTCTTTTCAGATCGTAATTAAATATGTACCAAATCAGGCTGAAATCTTTCCAGGGATTTAGTATGAGTCTTTTACCACTTACTTTGTCCACGTACACACACGTACGCACATGTCAAACATATCTCACGTATACTTAAAGTATTTAATACGTTACACATATTTCACCTGCATTTCTGGCGAATTGCGCCCTGTAGCTTCATTTACTTGCAGCTTAATGCTTATAACGTCCATGACGTAATATCTCTTGTATTATTTGGTGTACAATGACGTAATTTTGCAGGTAAATCCAGCGGTATACGTGGCTTTTGTTTGTGAAATGTGTTGTGAATAGAGGTAGCAATAACGATGTAATAAGCGAAACGTCATGCATGGTGCCGCAGATTTTCACGCATCTCAGTATTTGACGTCATATCTTCTGAACTATGTGTCGTTCACAGATATAATTTTGCTCATACATTCAATGATATATGTAAATATTATCTACAAAATTTGCCGTGAATACAGTTAATAGTAACGAAGCTGTAAATTGAAACGTCATGCTTCGCTTGGCTGTTTCACTGAACAGGGGAGATATAGTAAGCGACCAACTTTTTCCTTTCATTATTTTGTGGGGTTTATCAGCGAGAAAATGTTTCGCAGAGGTTTATATTATGTGTGAACTTTGTCGTAAGTCAGTAAGTGCTCTCATTCTCAGTACTAGATGACTAAAGTGTAAGTGTGTCACTCTCTTGTCAACAAACATCATTCATACGTGATTTCTAAATGAATCTAGAAAATGGGCGACGTTAGTTCTACCTACTATGTGCATTTATGGTGGAAAGGTTATCTCTTGCAGATGCAAGCACGTGGTACATTTGAAGTCAGTTTAACGTTTGTTGCAGACCTTTTTCATGGTGTTGCAAGTTTAACGATCAGCAGTAACTTTGGAAAAAATGTAGCAAACCTCCAGTGGCGCAATAGCTAAGGAGCGTACCACGCGAATACTAGACTGCTGCGGCCACAGAAGTAAACAGGTCACTGGCAGCCAGCCACGTAAACGAAGGTTGACGTTTAGCGTCTCGTCAACATCGGAATCATTAGAGACGATCCAGGCACAAGTGCCTGCTGAGGGGTACAACAGTTTATGCAGCGAATAAGAGCTGTGTGCAGCGGAGGTCACAGGCACGGGTACGATCAGTGTAGGGTAAGAGTCTAAGGAGGTAAGACGGCAGAAGTAAAATATATCCGTCGTCATCGCTATGTTACACACTTGGAACGTTTATAGCAGTGTGGGCATGGTGTAATATATAATGAGGAGCGGCTCTTTCCTCTTTAAGAGATAGCTCTAATGCCGTAAGTGGTAAAGCTGAAAGGCGCGATAGTGAATTTCTGCTCGAAGTAAGCACAACGCTCAGTGAAGAGCCCGACAAAAGTGTCCGATATCGATACCCGATGCATCAAAAATAGAATTTCACGCCCATAGACGCAACTAAATTGCCCGGAAGTTCTAACATATGTGCCACTATGTGAGGTTATTCTTCCTTTTCTTCGATGAAGAAGTCTAGAAGAGTCATTGTAGCTCAAGTGAATAGTAACGGTTTCCTACGGAACAGCACGACCAGCAGAATGTTGTGTTGAGCACACGTCACTCCATACCACATCCAATGACGCCACTGGCGGAGGATAACACAGCGTTCAGTTAGGCCCAAATACGGAATGCGGAGCTTACTAAACTTCATAAAACAAAATAACATTCAAATGAATATAGGCCGGCGCAACCCCGTATGAGGGTGTCTTAAATGTAAATAAGCTAATTTTCCTTAAAACTCAAGTGATCAAATTCTAATAGCCATGCAGAGGGACAATTTCCAAAAAAATATGAACGTAAAACTATTTGATTCTTTGGAAATTTGTGATAAGGTCTTATGGGACGAAACTGCAGAGGTCATCGGTCCCCGAGCCTACACACTACTTAATCTAACTTAAACTAACTTACAGTGTGGACAAGACACACACCCATGCCCGAGGGAGGGCTCGGGGTGGGGGGGGGGGTGGGTGGGGGGGGGGGGGAGAGCCGTGACAGTGACAAGGCGCATCAGACCGTGCGGCTACCCCACGCGGCTTTCTCTTTACTATGAAGTATAAGTGTACCCGGACAGAATTCTAACGGACAAAACATATATTTTACAATTATTTCCAAATAATTTATTAAAAATAAAAAAAAATGAGATTTCTATATTCAAAGTAATCAAAATACGTAACTCCGAGACAGTAATAAATTCTGTGGAAGTTTAATGAGTGGTTACTCTAAAAACGTTTTGATAATCTAAATTCACTTCGTAAGATTTAAAAGAAAATACCAAACACACTAAACACTGGAGTAAAGATGGGGACTTTTCTTCTACGATAACCTTACGTACAAGATCAGCTAAGGTAGCAGCTTAATTACAAACGTTACAACATTCTTTAGCAAGGCCATGAACAAGATTGCATCAGTAGTATATTAAAACAAGAAACCAGTACTTAAGGCTTCACTTTAACTGGTGACTCTGATGGGACAACGGAAATGTCTGAGTCGATCGTATAACAACCAAGCCGAGATACATGTGGCCGCCGCGAGAGGATCCCGACGGAATTTTACAACTGTATCGCCGAAACATCGAAGTCCAAAACACTAAATCAGGCTGTGTCCGAGGTCCTATCCAAGGTTGGCTTCTGAAGAAGGAAGATCGACTGTAACGGCACTGTAAAAGTTTCAACAGGCAGTACGAGCACCGGAGACTCGTACAAGTCAATAGGTGATAAGTATTGTGTAGTGTGTGTGTGTGTGTGTGTGTGTGTGAAATATTATGGGACTTAACTACTAAGGTTATCAGTTGCTAAGCTTACACTCTACTTAACCCAACTTATCCTAAGAACAAACACACTCACCCATGCCCGAGGGAGGACTCGAACCTCCGCCGTGACCAGCCGCACAGTGCATGACTACAGCGCCCCTAGACCGCTCGGCTAATCCCGATCGGCGATAAGTATTCAACCGTAGCTCGCAGTTCCAAACAGCTACAACTACAACAACAGTAACAGCAGCAACCGATTGTTCCTATGGTTCTTGTGACTGTGCATTCCATTCGCCCACCTGCTAGGTTGACAAGTGTTGGATGGGCGTTGTTGCTTGTGGACGTGCTTTTGCTCAAGGCATCCCACATGTGCTCAATGGAACTTAAGCTGTGAAAGATGACATACCAGTCCGTTCGACGAATATCCTCTTGTTCCAAGAGCTCCTCTACGTGTATTGTTCCATGGAGTCTCGCATTGTCATCCGTAAAAGATGGAGGCGGATGCCCTCTTGAAAAGGTGCACGTGGGGAAAGAGTACAGCCTCACTGTGACGTCGATCGTTGAGTGTACCATGTTCAAAGATTTGGAGATCAGTGAACCCATACATCATTATGCCTCTCCACACCTTGACACCTGGACCAACAAAACGATCATGTTCGACAGTGTTCTTCGGTGAATATTGTGTTCCCCTTCGCCATATAAGGGCATGCTCAAAATCACTACTGAGACTGAATCTCCTGTCATCCGACAATACCACGCGATCCCACTTTTCGTTGCTCCACTCCCTGTTCTCATGGCACCAAAGTAAACGGTGTCGTCGATGTGCCGGTGTGAACGAAACGTAAAGTGTTAGTCGTCGAACAAAGATGCCACCACCATGCAGGCACCGTGTTATTGTGGAGTATTAGGTTGTATGTCAAATGGTCCTGTTGTGTGTTTTCAAATGCTCCCGCTGTGGCTCGTCGGTTCCTTCTTGCACGATGTTGTAGTAGACCGTGGTTTACCACATCTTCTCCTTCGGACAGCAGTACTTGTGGGTCGGAACGCCCCCCCCCACTTAGATGAAACAGTGCTGTGAGCGTTATCACACACATGGGCTACATACGCTCGTCACACTTCGTCCTTCTTCCAGTTTCCCGTTGATTCTTTCCCTTATTAGGTCATCCAGATATTGTCTCCGGGCCATGTTGTAATGAAGAACACTACCACATTGCACAGTAATTGCTCTCTGATTGACACATACTAACTTTCCCTGTTTCTTCATCTGTCTCGCGTTACAGGGCCAGCCATACTTGGTGCTATGGTCACACTGACCCTGGGCCACGTGACGCCCAGCTTTCTGTGCGCGGCTGGGAGAAACGTGGCAACATTCTCCCGCACTTTCATTCATTTCCACCGAATACTTAATATTTAATCTTACTTTATCTCTCTCGTCCTAAATTTCTGCATAACAGTGTAGTTGTAACAACTACACAACGGTACATCTACTCACATTACTTGCACGATTCATTTCAAGGTGGTCTCACTGCTGTCGTTATACTTATGCTTAATCGTATCAGAACGAGGGAAATAGAAGACCGAAATACACAGAATCATCATTAACTATGAAAAATGCTCAAACCATGACTGAACATGGCTTGTTAAATTAAATGAATAGAAATGAGCACCAATTTCACTTTCGTGAAGTTATATCTACTTAGTTTCCGAGGAAAAAAAGTCATACGCAGTTTACTAGAAGAAATATTTCTCCACAGTGCCAGAAAAATTGTTCATAGCATTTTATGGTTTGGCTTTTACAAATTAATAGTGTTTGAAAATCTTGTTACTCCAAATTTGGAGTTTAAATTTTATATTACTAGTTCTTGTTGTGGAGCGTCAACTAAGAAACTTCATGTGCTAACATGTTCACCCGGCCAGTTAAGCGCCGACAGGAAAAAAATCGCAACGCCAAGGATGAGCTGTGTGACATTAACGGAAGTTTACTGGTGTGTTTCTACATCTGAAACATAATGTCCACTCAGACTTCGCTCCAGTCGCATGAGAGTAGCTCTAGTAGCGTAACTATGAGGATGAAAATCAAATTTCCTTTAGAAATGCGCTATGATCGTCCTGAGCGTTAGTTACCTTTGAGACTGGACGTGGTGAGCTGAAGTTAGTCAAGAACGCCTTTAAGGCGACAAAGACGCCGTTATCACCATCTCACAGCGTCTGAAAGAAGGCGTGTAATAGGGCTACGAAAAGTTGGATACTAGAGCGTAAGGTCGCAAGAAGACCGGTCTCTGGACGGCCACTTGCCACTACCGAGAGGGACGTACATCACGTTCGGCTTACGGCTCTGGCGCATAGTACTGCATCTACAGCGGAAGCTTGAGCAGCAGTTCCCACCAAAGTGACACAATGAGTCGTTACGAATAGGTTGCATAAAGGACGTTTCCGAAACTGACGCTCTGTGGTGTGTATTCCAATGAGCCCAAACCACCACCATTTACGACTTCAGTGCTCTCAGATCTCATTGGAGGACAGGGCTGCGACCTGTTGTGTTCCCTGACGATTCTGCCTCACTGTAGTGATGCCCGTGCACTGGTTAGAAGGAGGCCAGTACAGGACCTGCAACCAACTTGTCTGAATGCTAGACACACATTACTTACTCCTGGAGCTTTGGTCTGGGGTGCGATTTCGTATGACAGCAAGAGCACACATGCAAATATGTACAACCTGGTAATTCGACCTGTTTGTTGCAATTCATGAACAACAATGAAGAGTTTTTTCCAACAGGATATCACTCAGCCACATGTCGCTGTTGAAACCCAACGTGCTCTACAGAGTGCCGAAATGTTGCCTCGGCCTGCTCGGTTACTAGATCTGTCTCAAATCGAGCACGCATGGGACATCATCGGACGACAACTCCAGCGTCATACACAAACGACACTAACCGGCCCTGTATTGACTGCTAAACTGAATATTCTGGCTGTTACACCGGTTATTAGTGTACCAGCATTTCACATTTGCAATGGCTCACGCTTACATTAATTTGTGCTCATGCGATGTTGCTCACTTAGATACGTTACGTAGACAAATGTATTCCAGAGATTTCATTACAGTAATTATTTTTTGGTTTAGTGATTTTTTCCCATCAGTGTATATGGGTTTCTGGGAGGTTACGTTGCAATACTGAGTTGTACGGGAGAGTAATAAGGGTGCCCGAAATTTCCTTCCCATAGGTTGTGTACCACGGCCTAACCGATGAACCATATTCAGGCCACAACTTGACCGCCTACTAATCGTAGGAAAACCACTTCTGTTATCACTTTAGCCGTCAGTAATTGGTCTGAGCCAGCTGCGCATCAAGTTGAACTAAGTCTAGATGACAAATATCGCGACGTCAACTCATTATGCTTCGACATTAAAGAATTCATCAACTGTCTTTGCTGGTGATTGCTGACTTGCCTGTGTCCATTCGGCTACCCACAACCAGATGATTTCAGCAAGTGACAGATCAGGAGTAGATGCTGACCTGGATAACAGACTGACACCCTCTGCATCGAGGTCGGTTAAGACAGGACGTGTGACATGCGGTCTTGTGCTATCTTCTTGAAAGATAATGACAAAGAGACATCGGAAATTAGACGTCATCGTCTGCCATAGCACGTGAGAAATTTAACGCCTGCTAATCAGCGGTGCTAACCAAAGCTGATCATTTTCTGTACTGGCTTCACGACATTCCTTGACGCTAGACACTGGGTTCGCCCAACGCCGACGAATGCAATCCAGCAACGTTATTACTCCTGGGAGCCTCTATACGTTGATATATGCATCATGATGTTGACCGCAGAACAGGAACTGGTCTGTAAAGCGCATGGGGTTCGCACTTCTGAATCCAGTATTGTCGTTCGCACCACTGCCCTTCCCTCTGTTGCTGCGACAAGGGAAGCCGCAACAATTGTCGCCATGCTGACCGCCCGTGGTACTGCATACGTCTTCGCACTGTTTGTACTTGCAGAAAAGCCTGCTTCCTTACTCAAGGCATGTCACGTGACAACGAAATCCTGCACGGCAGAGCGACCAACGTGCCTGTCCTCCATGTCGTGGAGTATGGTTCTCCTGTATCCACTGATTCTATAACTTACATAACAGTCATGGGTTCCGACCAACGCGAGAAACAGTATCGTGGAATGATAAACCGCATTCTCAATAAGGGAAAATCCACCCGCTATCGAATTCCGATACATGGCGGTAGGCGTTTCTCCCTTTTATGCGAGCCATAAGACTATATTCTCACAACCAACCAAAATTCTACTGCCTCTTCCGAATGAGTAAGCAGCTGCGTAATTTTTTCTCATACAGCGTGAAACAGTAGCTCCTACCGCTGTCGTCTTATGTAACCAGTAATGTCATGCATTGTCTTCAAAGATCAAATGGGATATTGAAGTCTCTTGCAGAAATATTGAGCCACGCTGCCTGTATAGCCGAAAAGTGTTCCTGGCGGAGGAATTCGTGCACGAAATGACTGAGCCGTGGCGGGTTCAGTTCATTTTATCTCAGTCTTCACGGCGCCTTTTTTCACTGAGGACCCGATATGTTGTGCGAATTTAACTTGCAGTTTTCGTAGATGATCGCTGGCTCAGAGAGTTTTGAAATAGGCCGGCAGTGGGTTGTGAGGACATAACGAACAGGAGGCGCGCAGCATAAGGGTGTCACACGTGGGTTTTCACGGGGAACGGTATCTTCGGCTGCTAGTTCTGGCCGACTTGCCACTCCTTTGGGTAGTGGCAATCACACTGCTGTATCGACGGTGTTCTCCTACGGCCTTCAGTGGATTTGTACTTCCCTGTTCATCCATGCTGTGCGGATTGGGATACTTGTAGTTTTGCCCTCATCGTTTCCCCGTATGCAAGCACCATAACTGGAAAATTTTGCTCTGATATCTGTGCCTCTGCTGTTGGTGCCTTACGGATCACTGGAATATTTCAGCTTATAGTGATTAACCTTGGCCGCAACCGTGTTGTACTTTTGCATTTATTTCGTTGGTGGAAATTTTGGGTTTTAAATTAGTGACTGTCCCTACGTTGGCGTTAGGGTTTAGCACTGAGGTCTTTACGTGCTGTGGATTACCAAGCCCATAAACTGTGCAGCAATTTCAAATTCAGTGGTTTACTAGTGAAACTTAACTTTCGCCTCATGTGTACGGCGGTTTGCTGTTCGAGCTTTAGTGTTTTCTGAAGCTCTTTACAAGGTTTCATTAACTTTGTCATTAGACGGGTGGCATAGTTCCTATTAACAGAGTTTAATACTTTTTTTACGTTTTGAGAGGCTTGTAAGCTTACCTTTTAATTACGAGGGTTGGAACTTTGATTGTGGCAACTATTTATTTACAGCTCATACAAAATAGATACGTGTTTCAAAGTTATCCTGACCTTCAAAGTAGACACCAGCATTGTGTATAACTCGTTGCCAGCGATGTGGAAGTCGTAGGATACTCTTAGCAGTGCCAGTTGTGTTGACAATTCGAGCGGCGCGGTCTATTGCCGGACGAATTTGTAGCAGTTCGGAAGCGAATGCCGTGAAGTGTTTCCTTCAGTTTAGAAATCGAGTTGAACTCAAGAGGTCTTAAATCAGGGGTGTGCAATAGGTGGTATAGCACTTAGCAGCCACTTCAGTCAAACAAATCAGTAGCAGCTTGCACTGTAGCTGCTTGAGCATTGTCCTGCAAAATGATAGTCAGGTCCTGCAGAAAGTGTCATCACTTCTGTCTCTATGCTGGTTCGTTTTTGGAACACAACCTACGACCAGCTTAGAGACAGAAGTGATGACACTTTCTGCAGGATCTGGCCATCATTTTGCAGGACAATGCTCAAGCAGCTACAGTGCAAGCTGCTACTGATTTGTTTGACTGAAGTGGCTGCTAAATGCTATACCACCTATTGCACACCCCTGATTTAAGACCTCTTGAGTTCAACTCGATTTCTAAACTGAAGGAAACACTTCACGGCATTCGCCTCAGAACTGCTACAAATTCGTCGGGCAATGGACCACGCCTCTCGAACTGTCACCACAACTGGCACTGCTAGGAGTATTCTTCGACTTCCACATCGCTGGCAACGGGTTATCCGCAATGCTGGTGACTACTTTGAAGGTCAGTATAACTTTGAAACACGTATCTATTTTGTACGATCTGTAGATAAATAGTTTCCAGTATAAAAGTTCCAACGCTCGTATTTTAAAGTGAATTCCTTGTATTAATACGTATGCTTTGAAACTAGGTTCTAGGTGGTTGTCAAGCTTGGCGACTGATTCTAGGAAACACTCTTTGTAATGTCTAGTCACTAAGTATTCCCTTGGAGGGGTAAGCTTAGTCATTTGATTGTTTCAACTGTTTGATTCAAGTAGGCACCTGGCCGTGCAATTTTCGTGTAATGTTTGGCTAAATTGTTTGGGGAGACGCTAAATAATATATTTTTACACTGTGATTTAAGATCTGTTTACTTTAGGCTGTTTTTGATGGTAATATTTGCTACCTCATTTTATGATGGACTTTTTGGGCTTATAGCCGTGATCTCTTAAGAAGGTGACGATTGTTGTTAATGTAATTTGTATTTCTGTAGGCTGTATCTCACATATGTGGTGTTTGTTAGCAGCGCCTCTTAGCCTCGTGTAGCTCAAACCCGACATTTCAGCGACTGTCAACCGCGAAGGCCTGGTGCTGTTGCGCCCCTGCACGTGCCTCCCGGCTGTGCTTGAGCCTTGTCCTCTATTGCTGTAGTGGAACTGTTCACCTTGGCGGCTTGGGTTTTTCCCTTCTTAAGGCTCTGATGTACTTGCTTTAACTTCTAAATATTCTTCCGGAGGCCTATACGTGAGCGACTTTGAAATTAAATTTTGAGGTAGTTCCTTTCGTGTTCAAGTATTTGCATGTGTGCTTGGTGTGCTGAGGAAAATTGTAATATAATTTCTGTTCTGATTGCCATCTCCTTAAGTTTCCATTTTTAAACATAAATCTCTATTTTTTGCTTGAGCTTAATTTGCCATCGTATCCGTCCTATGGATGTAAGGAAATTTGCCAGAGCGGCATTCTTGGGTGTTTATACTAAATTACCAGTTATTAATAACTGTGAATGTTTAAAAAGATTGTGCAAGAGTTATCTTTTACTTGTTTATTGTTTAAGAGAGGTTTTATTATTGTTTATTTTTCATTTGTCTCTAGCACTGATTCCTAGAGGTGGCAGAAATTGGAAGTTTAGCCATGTCAAACTGTGGTTAAAATTTAAAAATGCTTATTTTCATTTAACAACTTCTTATTTTCAGAGGTATTTGGTGATTATTTTTCTGTGCTATTATGTGTACTGCAAATAAATGTGATCATTGATAGCACAAATGATGCAAGAATTGTTGACCCACCGCCGGCCAGTGTGGCCGAGCGGTTCTAGGCGCTTCAGTCTGGAACCACGCGACCGCTACTGTCGCAGGTTCGAATCCTGCCTCGGGCATGGATGTGTGTGATGTCCTTGGGTTAGTTAGGTTTAGGTAGTTCTAAGTTCTAGGGGACTGATAACCTCAGATGTTATGTCCCATAGTGTTCAGAGCCTTTTATTTTTGTTGACCCACCGAATTGTTGACCCACCCTTCCATGTGATACTTCTTCTATCCCAACCTTTATCATGAGGTCTCACTAACCTCTCGATTATGTCCCATAAATGCTCGATGGGATTCATGTCGGGCGATGTGGGTGGCCAAAACACTCGATTGAATCTTCCAGAATGTTCTTCAAACCAATCGCGAACAATTGTGGATCAGGTGAGATGGCGCATTGTCATTCGTATAAATTCCATCACTGGATGGCTGCTTATGGTCTACAAGTAGCCGATCATAACGATTTTGAGGCAATGATAGCTTTACTTGGGCAATAGGATCCGGTTCATTCCATGTAAACACGACCCACACCATCATGGAGCCACCATCAGCTTGCACAATGCCTTGCTGACGGTTTATGTCCATGGCCGCGAGGGATTAGCCGAGTGGTCTAGGACTCGGCAGTCATGGACTGTGCGGCTGGTCCCGGCGGAGATTCGAGTCCTCCCTCTGGTATGGGTGTGCGTGTTTGACCTTAGGATAATTTAGGTTAAGCAGTGTGTAAGCTTAGGGACTGATGACCTTAGCAGTTTATAAGTCCCACAAGATTTCACAAAAAAAGAGGTGCTGCAAGAGATGCCGTGCTATTTGCAAAGGCACTCGCGTCGATCGTTTGCTACCATAGCCCCTTTATCGCCACACTATCCTAAAGTATACGTTCGTCGTACGTCTCACATTGATTTCTGCTGTTATTCCACGCAGTGTTGCTTGTCTGTTAGCACTGACGACTCTATGCACCCTCGCTGCTCTCATTTGTTAAGTGAAGGCCGCCAACCACTGCATTGTCCGTTGTGAGAAGTAATGCGTAAAATTTGGTATTCTCGGCACGCTTTTGACACTGTGGATTGCAGAATATTAAATTCCATAACTATTTCCGAAAGGGGATGTCCCATGTGTCTAGCTCAAAACATTCCACGTTCAAAGACCCTTAATTCCCGTCGTGTGGCCGTACCCACGTCGAAAACCTTTTCACACGTATCAAATGAGCACAAATGACGGCACTGCCAATGAACTGCCTTTTTGTATCTTCTTTACGCGATACTACCACCTTCTGCATATGAGCATATTTCTATCCCATGACTTTTTGTACCTCAGTGTATTAGCCCTACGGAAATAATTAACAGTACGTTTTTTGTTGGCAAGTTAATGTAGATAAATTTTGTACCAGCGTACACTTTCTTTAGGGCCGACAGTTTTCAAGTTATTAAAAAAAAAAGAAACATACAACAGGGACCTTCAAACACACCACCACTCTCACAATCGGTTCCCAATGGCCAGGACATCTAGTATGTTGTTCATGGCACTGTTTCCTATCACTCTACAAAAATTTACGTCTGCAAGTATTATTTCCCATATTCGACCACTTTGGCTTTCGTGGACTTGCTTTTATTACGCTACCAGCTTTGTTGAGCACTTACAGAATGTACAATTGATGTCTGTGTAAGTTTTACCTGACAATTTCGTGAATCTTAACAACATAAAATAAACAGTTACATTGTTTCATTGGTCATGCCTCCTGAATACGAAACTAGTGTGCTTGTAAGAGTCAGTTAGGATAGAACTATCAACGTAATTAGCTTCAGAGTGATGTTTAAAAATCTCGTTTTTTTTCTTTATCCTCAAGGGCATGTTTAAATTAATAACGTTAACCAAATAGCTGACTACACTGGTGGCGTAATAGCCTAATCAATAGAATCCAAAAAGGACTGAACATTGGGAATATTTCGTCTAGACGAACATTTTTGTTCAGTGGTAGAGGAGTGCCACGAACAACGTAACAGAAATCATGACCGGAAGGGCATAAGTTGATGGGAGACGGAGGGAGGGGGGTGGGGGAAGGAGCTGGAGGTGCATTTGGTCACTTTAGTGCGTTTTCTTCAATAACTCGAAAACCGTGACTTCCATCGAAAACACATCCCTGTAGAAAATGAAAGAGTATTAAATTTTCTGCAAAAAAAGTTCTATTCATTTTTTCTGTAGGACTAACAGTTTCCGCATAGCAAGCGAGAGAATATGAAACTCTCGTTTGTGCATTTTGAAGGCCAGATATTACATTGCGTGTTACATAAAACGACAGCGGTAGGGGGCAGCTCAAACACCTCGTCTACGTAATGTAGACTATGTCACTCCTACCTGATTGGTGAAGTTGCCGTGAAATAGTGGTCACTCGCAAATTCAAGCACTTGTACACGTCATGCCAATTTTACGTTTTCTACAAGCCTTCATCACGTTATTGCAATGGTAATGGCAGTAGTGTACATATAATTCATTACTACGAGAAAATCGGCTTCACTAACAATGTTCGGCGAAATTAAGATGAATACTGCAATGTATTTGTTATGTACCACAGCAATTTATTCAAGTGGGTGAGACGTCGGTTACAAATTTTCCATACCCTTGCATCGCTTAGACAGACTTGAAACGCGCACGAACATTACTGCACTGCGGGCTGAGAACCGAGTGGGGCAAGTATATTTACATTATCTAACGCTAGAGGTTATCTCGGTGCGCCAGCCAGTCTGCTGAGATTCTTCCAAGGACAAGGCTTTGCGAGCTCGCGTTGTTTATAAAGCGCGCTGTGCAGCATAGACAGCAAACACGCTCCACATGGGGACACATCTGGTGTCTGCAATGTACATTCATTTTTCTCTGACAGCCCTGTTGAAGATTCGCTGTCATTTACACACACAGAAGTCACATGTGTACCTAATTTCATGGTTGTCAGATATGCCT
This sequence comes from Schistocerca serialis cubense, assembly GCF_023864345.2. Taxonomy (NCBI): domain Eukaryota; kingdom Metazoa; phylum Arthropoda; class Insecta; order Orthoptera; family Acrididae; genus Schistocerca; species Schistocerca serialis. Next base: position 698,035,927 of record NC_064639.1, read on the forward strand.
GTAACAAGGTGAAGTTTTCTGCTTACTGGATTACTGAAGATTGCCATGTATCAATAGAAATTTTCTACAATCATCGCAACTTCGGGATGGATGTAAAACGCAATAATTTTGAATTCCTCGTGAACAGTAATATTTTCGTTATTGGCTGTATATACTACTTCACATCCCGTAATTGCAGTTTCAACATGAAACTGTAATAATGTGGTTCAGCTGCTGAAACACGATAAGACTAAACATATTTCACTTGATAATAGCTTAAAATCGAAATCCAAATTATAGGCTTTACAACAAAACTGTGCTGTCATTGAAGGAACAGTTGTTATTCCAAAAATTTAATGAGACTACATTGCTAAATGAAACGCAATTATGTAAATTTTAAATTGTCTGCATCTCGGACTCTATCCACTCGACAAAGAAAACTGTGCCAGCAGGAAACATGTGAGTGGACACTAACTGATTTGTTTCCCTGAGGAGACCAAACTACACTGCCGGAAAAAAAAATCGCAGCACAAAGAAATAGTTAAGATACAGTAACGACATTCTGAAAATACATTTGTCTAGGTAACATATTTAAGTTACTAAAACTTCATGCACACAGATTAATGTAAACACAAGATAAGCCTCTGCAAATGTGAAATTCTGGTTCATCAAAAACCGGTGTAACCGGCAAAATGCTGAATGCAAGAATGCAAACATGCACGCAATCGATTCTGGTACCATTAGCCTGTGAAAGCCGATGTCAGAAATGTCAGGGTGAGCATTTGATCCCATATAAACATTTTACACAAGAAAATACTTTCGCTAACAGCACGAACAATCCCATGTCTCCTGTTGACAAACAGTATCCATCACCAGGAGTTTTCAATGTTTTCAGCATACTCCGTATACGTTGGTACACTCCACTGACAGGATACGACTCATGGAACCATTTGATCTTTTTCAATACCTCGACTTGTGTTCATGCACCTATATTGTTCCCTGTACCCAGTATATGCAAGAGGCAGAGATCAATCTGAGGACAGTCGTCACGCGTCGTATGACGGGTCACTGGATGGAGGTGCCGAAGTCTCATCTGGTGAACTGCAGACCTTCTCCTCCGTGTTACACTACTGGCCATTAAAATTGCTACACCAAGAAGAAATGCAGGTGATAAACGGGTATTCATTGGACACATATATTATACTAGATCTGACATGTGATTACATTTTCACGCAATTTGGGTGCACAGATCCTGAGAAACCAGTACCCAGAACAAGAACCTCTGGTCGTAATAACGGCCTTGATAGTCCTGGGCATTGAGTCAAACAGAGCTTGGATGGCGTGTACAGGTGCAGCTGCCCATGCAGCTTCAACACGATACCACACTTCATCAAGATTAGTGACTGGCGTATTGTGACGAGCCAGATGCTCGGCCACCATTGACTAGACCTTTTCAATACGTGAGAGATCTAGAGAATGTGTTGGCCAGGGCAGCAGTCGAACATTTTCTGTATCCACAAAGGCCCGTACAGGACCTGCAACATGCGGTCGTGCATTATCCTGCTGAAATGTAGGGTCTCGCAGGGATCGAATGAAGGATAGAGCCACGGGTCGTAACACATCTGAAATGTAACGTCCACTGTTCAAAGTGCCGTCAGTGCGAACAAGAGATGACCGTGACGTGTAACCAATGGCACCCCATACCATCACGTCGGGTGATACGCCAGTATGGCGATGACCAAAACACGCTTCCAATGTGCGTTCACTGCGATGTCGCCTAACACGGATCCGACCATCATGATGCTGTAAACAGAACCTGAATTCATCCGAAAAAATGACGTTTTTCCAGTCGTACACCCAGGTTCGTCGTTGAGTACACCATCGCAGGCGCTCCTGTCTGTGATGCAGCGTCAACGGTAGCCGCAGCCATGGTCTCCAAGCTGATAGTCCATGCTGCTGCAAACGTCGTCGAACTGTTCGTGCATATGGTTGTTGTCTTGCAAACGTCACCATCTGTTAACTCAGGGATCGAGACGTGACTGCACGATCTGTTACAGCCATGCGGATAAGATGCCTGTCATCTCGACGGCTAGTGATACGAGGCCGTTGGGATCCAGCATGGCGTTCCGTATTATCCTCCTGAACCCACCGATTCCATATTCTGCTAACAGTCATTGGATCTCGACCAACGCGAGCACCAATGTCGCGATACGATAAACCACAATCGCGATAGGCTACAACCCGATCTTTAGCAAAGTCGGAAACGTGATGGTAGGCATTTCTCCTCCTTACACGAGGCATCACAACAACGTTTCATCAGGCAACGCCGGTCAGCTGCTGTTTGTGTATGAGAAATCGGTTGGAAACTTTCCTCATGCCAGCACGTTGTAGGCGTCGCCACCAGCTCCAACCTTGTGTGAATGCTCTGAAAAGCTAATCATTTGCATATGACAGCATCTTCTCCCTGTCGGTTAAATTCCGCTTCTGTAGCACGTCATGTTCGTGTTGTAGCAATTTTAATGTCCAGTAGTGTATATTCGACGATGTCTGCCTGCGACTTTCTCTAGCTACACGCCGTTGCTCACAGCAGTTCCCTCTGGCATCGGTGGTTTTAACAGAATCGAGGTACTCACGGTACTCGCTTCAGCCTTGCAGGTGCCTGGTCCATCTAAATGGTCTCCACATGGCTGCATTGTGTGAGAGAGAGCGCCAGTACACTTCGACTAAGTTGTCGGAAACTACCGAAGACGAGCGATGCTGCCATTTCTAACGAAAAAGCCGAGTGATCTTTACCACAACCATGCAGACATTGCGTACGTGCCCACAGCCACGCTGATGTCACGTGATCGCTACTAATCTGAACTACGTATTTCCAGTGTGCACATGTGTGTTGTGCTCTCCTTACCACGAAACTTGGACTTAATTTATTCAAAAGCAGGTCAATGAACAGAGGTAAAAATTATTACTTTTGTTCCTGACTAACAAAAATAAAAATATTTGTTCGAGACATGATTTATTAAATAAATAAAAAATAAATAAGTATAATAAATTAATAAGGTATTCGCTAACTATGAATAAAGTTTGTTTTAAATGAAGGTATGCGCCGAAAAACGGGCTAATCTTCAAATGTAAAACTTAGAGAAAAGTGTTGCCATCTGTTGCTGGGCACGGGAACTATCGAAACTTACATTGGTCTCACCTCTAAATATTACTTAACGGGCGAGACCAATGTCAAATTTGATAGTTCCTCTACCCAGCAACAGGTGGCAACACTTACCTCTAAGCTTTTGCATTTGAGTATTAGCCCGTTTTTCCGCGCATGTCATAAATAATATAGAAATACGAAACCCAATGATATTTATTTTTCTAAGTCTTCGTAATTTATTATACGAACGTACTTCTTATTGCCTTTAAATTAGCTTTCGGTTCAAAAATTTGACATAGTGACGCGCCAAAATAAATACATTCTACGTTTGCAAAGAGAATATCAGTGCGTTATGTTTGTTGAAATCGTCTTAATTTTTGGGTAACGGTATAATACTTTCAGATCACAATCTTGTTCAGCAGAAAATGATTCCGCTGCAGTTCTTGTCAAATAACTTCGTTGTGATTCAACATTAGCTTCACCTACCAAATCATGTACAAAATAAATTTTCTTTTTATATCATAACATAATTTCTTTGAAATATCTTTGGCTGTTGTATGTCTGTAGTTTGTTGCAAGCCTCCCTTGGCCTTGAGCAGCAACTCAGGTGAGCTATTTGGTTATAAATTGTAGGTAAGACATTGCTCCGATAATTTCAGATGGTGTAGAGCGGTGTAAAAGTCTTACAATCGTCTCTGGACACTTTCTAGATTAAAAATCTTGCCAGTTTGTTGCAATCTTGTGAACTCTTTTATGTACTCGGATCCGATGTCTCCGTCGAAAATTTTCAATCTGGAAGCTCTAAGTGACTACATAGATACTTATTGGATCGGAAAATCATTATATCTTCTAACGAAAACTTTAGTTAGGTCGAAGCATAAAACAGAATTCCACAAAGTCTTAAGAGATCTTAGATTTAATGTCTGTTGATGTTAATCATTAACAAAAACTGAGGTCCAACCTAGTTATCACATTTTGTTGCACTAAAAACGTAAACGAGATGCGTAATTATATAAAGGAGACACGTATACCCGATAATGTTTGCAGTCAGCAGTGCAGGAAAGTGTTGCAGATTGCGAGTTTCTGTTGGCTGCGTTCTCGTCTTCGGTTATATTTCGTAGACTATTTCTGATTGTCAAAAGGGGGAGGAGGGAAGTACTGGCAAGTGTGTGCACTGAGTTGAACTGGACCGTGCCGGTTGTCTATGTGCTAATCCACTTTTACGTTGCATTTGTTACGCTATAAACCAAGTAAAGCTGTGCTCAATCCGAATGAGGATTCAAACACCGCGGCACTTAGCCGGCCGAAGTGTCCGAGCGGTTCTAGGCGCTACAGTCTGGAACCGCGTGATCGCTACGGTCGCAGGTTCGAATCCTGCCTCGGGCATGGATGTGAGTGATGTCCTTAGGTTAGTTAGGTTTAAGTAGTTCTAATTTCTAGAGGACTGGTGACCTAAGAAGTTAAGTCTCATAGTGGTCAGAGGCATTTGAACCATTTTTTTGCAGCATTTCACTAAGCATAATGGCTCCGACTTGACTTCCTCCTACCTATGAATCCACTATACAGCCAGTTGGATGGAGACCTATAGTTCTCTACTTCGAAATATGGTGCGATTTGACTTTGTACTTTTTAATTGTCACAGGTGAAAGAAGGGACAGTAACAGAAAAAAGTGTAGGACCATCGGTGGGCAGAAACTCAGCCCTTTAGCTTTGTTTTTACGAACAGAACTTGCTTTTCTTTTAACGGGCCTCCTTCCTCCCCTTCAGCTCTTTTACCGATCTCCTGTATCTTCCTTATCCGAGAAGCATCCGTCACCGTTAAACAGAAGTGTATCTTCTTCAAGAAAATAAATGTGTTTCTGGTTGTTTATTAGGCAGAGAAATTGTCATAAATATAAATATTTGCTTTTTCATAAAACGTTATTTCTTCTTGAGAAAATAAACGACTGCTGCTTCAGTTAAATAAGTACCACAATAAAAATAAATTTTTCTGCGTAAAATAGTTGGATCAGCATGAAAAGGAACTATTTTTTTTACTTGTGTTGTTTAGAAAGACGGAATAAAATAAATAATAGAATATGTATAATCACACATTATGCTATCATGTTCCCCTGGGATAAAAATATGCAAATAAAGATAACATATATAAATAAATTGCTGCTTCTTTTAAAGTCCTTAAAATGTGCTGTTGAATTGGCATGATTTAAATAAGTGTCAAATCGCCCCCAAAACGTAAAAGCGCTGAAAGCGAGTGTAAGATATACAACCCATGTAGGTCATGGATTTTTATAACATTTCTTACACGGGTGACATACAAGGAATTAGTACTTGGTGTTCATCTTTCTTCGGTATTATCAGTAGCGTAATTTATCTCCGGGTTCAGTTGTATTACAGTGTTAACCTATTACAATATTAACGTATTCCTTGCGCAAGAAATCTTATTTTAAATATGTTGCCAAACTCTGTCTTATTGTCTTCATAGAATTCAAATCCAGTGCTACATCTCTATCCCTCTTTTGAATCAGATCCTATTTTGACGATTACGTGATTAGCAGGGTTACCGGCAGCCGAAATTAAAGTTTTTACCGAGGTTACCAGCAGCCGAAGTTAAAGTTTCTCGAAAATCTGCTATCTAAAAAGACTTGAGATCATTTCTTTCTATAAACCAGCCGTGCCATTGATTTTCGGTGTTTAATAGAATGACTCAGAATTAATTCCATGAAGGCTGTCGCTATCATTTCCAGTATCAGTGATCCGTTGTTTGTCAACACCTGATTTTTGTCCTCGGCTTCTATTTCTGTGGCCTTCTCCTGTATACCTAAGATTTTATCTTCTTTTATTTTTTCAGATTATCTTCTGTTTGAAGTGGTACTGTTGGCTGCCGGGCCTCCTTCGATGTTTTTCATTTACTTGGACTATTAAAGTTTTCTTCCATTGTCGTCCTAGTCCTGATTTGTGCTGCAATTGACGGCGATGTCGTTTTCCCTGCTGTGAGATATCATATATTCGTTCTTCTTCCAACATGATTTGACGTGATTTGTCTATAACTTTTGCATCTTCAGTTTCATCTGCTTCATTACCTATAATTCGTTTCTTCTTCTCGTGTTCCCAAACGACCTTCGCAAGCGTTGCTATCCATGTCCACTTTACTTACGTACGACATTCAGCAGGAGAATTGCGGCAGTTTTCAACGTTTCCTGAGGGTTCTATTTTCCGTTCTCTGTAGTCGGTATCTCCTGACTTAGCATTCCTTTGTGAGTTTACAGTATGTAAGACATTCTCGCTTTCCGAGATACTATCACTGTCACTGGCGGGGGTGGTTGCGCTGCCCCGCCGACCAGGGGCACCCACGTCATCGGGATGTAGACAGCGCCGCCCGTGTTCTCCAAACACCGCCCGTAGGCGTTAGCTGGTTCATGAGCCGCCGTGAGCACTCAACATGCACATGTTTAGTGGAATTGCAGATTGCACATGTGCTATGTTGTCCGTCGCAGATAACTAGTGCACGGCAGCCGGATACATTTATGAATGACGGAACGTGTTTCAATAAATCAATATTAACTTTCCTAACAACACTGAGGACAGGCAGAGGAAATCTGTACCCCATCTCTCGTCATAAGCAAACCTGTCTCGTCCATAGACATCAAAACTTGAATTACATGATTACATGGGATATCAAAGAAGAACTCGTATACTCTTTCAGTGCGTAACCCTACGTCGTCATGTCCCACTCTTGCTAAAAATGTAACACAATACAAAATATCAGGTTCACCATGAATCATGATACTATTTTTTGGCAATAGTGAAACGCTGTAAAGACAAACAAATTGATCAACAATAACGAGAATGGATGTAACAGCAGGCTCAAGTGGTGTTTCACTCATTTCTAACAACTACCCCAAAAAACTGGCCTTTGTTTTAGTTACTTCAGTATTAGTGTCTTGATGAGACATTCATCTTTTGCTCTTCAGTTTAGGCTTATAAATAATGTTTAATTCTTATTAAGTCGCACATTACTTAGGACAGAGTTTGACTAATGGGCTTTTGGTGTTAATTCCTGCAAACACATTACGTTTTTGGAAATTAGATATATTTAACACTACATTTCACAGACTCTGACGTACACTACTGGCCATTAAAATTGCTACACCACGAATATGACGTGCTACAGACGCGAAATTTGACCGACAAAAAGAAGATGCTGTGATATGCAAATGATTAGCTTTTCAGAGCATTCACACAAGGTTGGCGCCGGTGGCGACACCTACAACGTGTGACATGAGGAAAGTTTCCAACCGATTTCTCATACACAAACAGCAGTTGACAGGCGTTGCCTGGTGAAACGTTGTTGTGATGCCTCTCGTAAGGAGGAGAAATGCGTACCATGACGTTTCCGACTTTGGTAAAGATCGGGTTGTAGCCTATCGCGATTGCGGTTTATCGTATTGCGACATTGCTGCTCGCGTTGGTCGAGATCCAATGACTGTTAGCAGAATATGGAATCGGTGGGTTCAGGAGGGTAATACGGAACGCCGTGCTGGATCCCAACGGCCTCGTATCACTAGCCGTCGAGATAACAGGCATGTTACCCGCATGGCTGTAACGGATCGTGCAGCCACCTCTTGATCCCTGAGTCAACAGATGGGGACGTTTGCAAGACAACAACCATCCGCGCGAACAGTTCGACGACGTTTGCAGCAGCATGGACTATCAGCTCAGAGACCATGGCTGCGGTTACTCTTGACGCTGCATCACAGACAGGAGTGCCTGCGATGGTGTACTCGACGACGAACCTGGGTGCACGAATGGCAAAACGTCATTTTTTCGGATGAATCCAGGTGCTGTTTACAGCATCATGATGGTCGCATCCGTGTTTGGCGACATCGCGGTGAACGCACATTGAAAGCGTTTATTCATCATCGCCACACTGGCGTATCACCCAGTGTGATGGTATGGGGTGCCATTGGTTACACGTCTCGGTCAACTCTTGTTCGCACTGACCGCACTTTGAACAGTGGACGTTACATTTCAGATGTGTTACGACCCGTGGCTATACCCTTCATTCGATCCCTGCGAAACCCTACATTTCAGCAGGATAATGCACGACCGCATGTTGCAGGTCCTGTACGGGCCTTTCTGGATACAGAAAATGTTCGATTGTTGCCCTGGCCAGCGCATTCTCCAGATCTCTCACCAACTGAAAACGTCTTGTCAATGGTAGCCGAGCAACTGGCTCGTCACAATACCCCAGTCACTACTCTTGATGAATTGTGGTATCGTGTTGAAGCTGCATGGGCAGCTGTACCTGTACACGCCATCCAAGCTCTGTCTGACTCAATGCCCAGGCGTATCAAGGCCGTTATTACGGTCAGAGGTGGTTGTTCTGGATACTGATTTCTCAGGATCTATGCATCCAAATTGCGTGAAAATGTAATCACATGTCTGTTGTAGTATAATATATTTGTCCAATGAATACCCGTTAATCATCTGCATTTCTTCTTGGTGTAGCAATTTTAATGGCCAGTAGTGTATAACTCAAATGACAGTATCATTTAGCGCAGAAAAGTCTAACAATTATCAGACACTGAAATGACTAAATCTTAATATACAGGTCAGATATTCAACAAATACTGAGAACATCTTTATACTAAGAATTACAGTACCTCCTTGTTGTTTTCAGGCAGAAGAAATTGATTAGAATAAACTTTAACTAATGTTCTTTCTGACCAACATCCAACATCATAAATGTCACTCCTATTTTCTTCAGAACTGTTATCAGTTACAATTGATGCTGTTTCATAATAGAATTTCACGATGGATGATGGATATCTAGGACAATTTAGCTCATGAAGTATTGTAATATGTTCTGCCTTTGGCTACTCATCAATTGTATTTGTTACACGGACTTCTAAAATAAGAAGATGTCCATATTCTGTATTTACGTGCATTATGACAGGGGGAACGCTAAGGACATCGTTATTCTACATGGAAAGGGAAGAGAAAAGGAAATGTATGAGGGCAGTCTTGAAAAGTGACGCAACTCAAAATACTCTATTCTACTTCTTCAAAACCGACACAACTGAGAAGTTTAGAAAACAATTCCTGTAATATCAGAATATCATCGCAGATATTACAGTTAATACTATAGTCAAAAGTATCGTCTTTACTTGAAGAGTTATCAATAGTTAAATTAGAAAATTAGGAATATTTTATTTCCAAATTACAGAAATGGAACATTCCAGTTTATTCGTTAGGCCAGACGTAACACGAAATTTCTTGAAACGATTCTCCAAAATGGGCACAATACAAATTATTTAACCGTTCTACGTTTACCGTGATGGAGTAAAGTGACACGAATAAAAATATCACGTAGCTTTTTTGTGACTTCAGTCCATCATAACGACAAAACTCAAAACAACGATTCTTTCGATATGGTTCCACTAAACAATTAATCCAACTCCAAACATTTGAAGTGACACAACTGTCCTCTAGCGGTCAAATAATGAAATTACAGAAACACACTTTTGGCGACTGGTCAGGTATCGTATCTTCAAACGTGTCACATTAAAAAATAAAAACTTAAATTTTTGAGTTGTGTCACTTTTGTAGCAAGGGTGTGATACGTTACCTGAACCTCACTTACGTTTTTGTCAACATGTTTACATCTCAAAGTGCCCTCCGTCTCTTCAATGACACGATGCATATCCATCAATCTTCAAATTTCTCATAAACAACAGTAGTGAACAGCAAAAGACGAACACCTGTAATATCATCTAAAGAAACTCTAACCTTTTTGGCAATAAAACTATGAAATTCAAATACACGAAGCCTTACAGGATCACAATCAAAACTAAGCTTAAAAAGTATCTCTTCTTGAAATCAATGACATCTTCAAATAAAATACAGTAAGGAAAACAACTGTGCAACAACCAAATACTCAGTGACCAACATAGCAAACTTGCGTTGCTTTCTGCTGTGCACTGCTCAGTGTCAGTATCCCAGCTCACAGTGAGGTTTCGAGTCAGACCGCCCACTGAGACACGACAGAATGTTTCTTAGACAAACCTTTAACAACTTATTTATCAAACAGAAACTGCACCGAACCGATATCTGCTACAGAAGTTTCACTTAACTTCGGTTGTGAAAGACGAAGAATTAGTGAAAGTGGCGTCCAAGTTACCATGTATTTTTGATGAAACTACCGTGTTCAGTCCCTTCAAAAGAATATCTGAGATCGGAGTTCTTCAACTAAGCGAAAATGATGTCACTGCGTATGGTTTTCGATCTGGTAAATTGTAACAAAACTTCTCCGTGATGTTCGATCAGCATGTTCAGGATCCCCAACTATTCATACTGACACATTTTTATCACCACCAAATGTGTATTCTGTATGCAGCTCAATGTAACTGACGGTTCACGACCGCATGTGGCAACAGATTTCGGTTCGATGTTAATGTTTTTCATTGTTCCACAACAAAAAAATGTTAAATAAAACTCAGTAATCTTAAAAGTATATTACCTTTTCTTACTTTAATTTTATGCTCAGTTTTTCGTAACGTGTTATCGGATACAATTATCAAATTCATGAACCCTGCCTGATATTTTCTTTGACCAGATTTTGGACAACGTTAAACTGGGCAATACTTAACCTGAAGAACGCCCAGAAATTTTTGTCGTTATTTAATAAATTACGAGTGATAAGAAACCTTCGTGAATCGTTGTCCTGAAGGTGGGATATCTTTGAGCTTTTCCGTTTGTAAGTAGGCTGTTTAGGTTTTTTTAATGGTAACGCCACCTTTGTATGAAAATCACTGGCTGTGCTGTGTGCAGTCTGTGGCTAGTGTGCATTGTTGTCTGCCATTGTAGTGTTGGGCAGCGGCAGCTGGATGTTAACAGCGCGTTGCGTTGCGCAGTTGGAGGTGAGCCGCCAGCAGTGGTGGATGTGGGGAGAGAGATGGCGGAGTTTTGAAATTTGTCATGAACTGCTATATATATTATGACTATTGAGGTAAATACATTGTTTGTTCTCTATTAATATCTTTCATTTGCTAACTATCCCTATCAGTAGTTAGTGCCTTCCATAGTTTGAATCTTTTATTTAGCTGGCAGTAGTGGCGCTCGCTGTATTGCAGTAGCTTGAGTAGCGAAGATTTTTGTGAGGTAAGTCATTTGTGAAAGGTATAGTTTAATGTTAGTCAGGGCCCATTCTTTTGTAGGGATTATTGAAAGTCAGATTGCGTTGCGCTAACAAAATATTGTGTGTCCGTTTAAGCACAGTCATGTATAAATTGTTCTTCAAAGGGGACGTTTTATATGTCGACCCTTAGCCTAGGATACCTCACTGGAATCTTCTGATTTTTTCTTGTAGTTTGTGTAATTAGTGTAGATTTTGTTTATTCCTAGCGCGTAATTATAGAGAGAATTTCCATTGTAGGTGTAGTTTTTCATTGTTGTACAGTAAAACAGTTGTGGCATGCATGTAGATTTGCACCAAGTATTTCGCAGCTGCGCTTGCAATTAAGTAGACATTATTTCCATTGCTATGTTATTTTATTTTGCTCTTCAAATTGTGCTTTTCTGTGTTATCGTGTGAAATATTGTGACAATTATGGCGTGTGAAAAACGTTATACTAGGCTCCAAAGTAAACTGAGAAATGACAGTGAAGACGAAAGCAGTGTGTTAGCGCCGCAGAGTAATGAATTAACTAATGTTCAAAGTAGTAATTTGGTAATTGCGCATAGGGAAACGGAGCGGGCTGCAAACAATGGTGTAGACAGTGAAATAATTAGTGAACAGGGAAGCATTATCGATCGATCGGTCGGCAATAGCTCGCCTCAGGAATCCGAAATGACAGAACACAATATTGCAACTACGGTAGACTCAGGTTTTGGGTCCTCACCGTTTTCTCAAAATAGTCAAGACACATTTTCTGATCGTCAAAATGTAAATGTTGCCGAAAAGCATAGAGGAACAGGTTCCAGACACTAATACATTACTATTGCAATTAATGCAGCAAATGAAACAAAATCAGAGACAAACACAGCAACAGTTAGACACGATGGAACAAAATCAGGGACAAACACAGCAACAGCTCCAAAAGTTAGACTCATTGGAACAAACTCTTGAACAAACACGTGAAGATTTAATACTGAGTTACATAACATTGAATCGAAATGTCAAAAAGTCTGTAATGACGTAAAAACTCAAATTTGTGAGCATTTTCAACCTATTTTTTCGCGGCGTGAAAATGCATTACAGAATCACGAAGCAGCCATAAAAGAACTGCAAACTATTGTTCATGAAAATCATGAGACCTTGCAAGCTAAATTTGACTCAGTTGCATCTACCGATTCGGTTACGCAACTTGCAAAAACTCAAGAAAACTTAAAGGACACAGTAGATTCGATTTCAACACAAATGGACACTCTGAAACTTGGTTCAGAAAAACACACTGAGGAAATGTTTTCACTATCGGAGAAAGTAGCCGAACTTTCGGATCAGTTCACTAACTTATCTACGAAGGTAGATGATAATCTGAACGACACAAAACCGGTAGTCTTTAATGACACAGAAGAGAGCGAACAAATTAGGAAACTGAAACAAAATCTGAATCAAATTAATACGCAAGACCAAAGAGAAATCCGGGAAGTACAAGATCAGCTGACACAGGTAATACAAGAATTACGTATTTCAGAGGACACTCGCGCTCCAACACGGGAAGAGGAACTTAGAAATACGGAAAAGCCACAAAATAATAACACAGGGCATTTCGGAAATTATGAAAGAAATTGGCAAGGTGCACCGAATTCTGAGATGGAACCGCCGACACGACGTAACAATGACCGATATGCGACTCGCCGACATGATGATTTTGACTATAAGCTGTTCATTACTACACGTAAATTCAAAACATTTAAGAATTCTGGCAACGACATTTATCCACAAGCATGGCTCCATCGATTCTCTCATTGTTTTCCTCCCAACTGGTCATTGGAGCACAGATTAGAATTTATGTGTGGCTACTTAGAGAATGAACCAGCTGTAAGAATGCGATCGGTCATTCACGATTGCCTCGGTGAAGGAGAATTTTACCATGCCTTCCTCTCAGCATATTGGTCTCAAGCCACACAAGACCGAGTAAAACATGGCATCATGATGATGAAACACTTTGAACAATCTGAATTTTCCAGTCTTGTCAAATATTTTGAAGACATGTTGCATAAGAATCAGTATCTTTCAAACCCATACAGCCCCTCAGAACTCATCCGCATTTGCTTACTCAAATAGCCTGAACATTTACGACATATTGTTTTAGCAGGACGTTGCAAAGACGACATTGAAGCTTTTCAGGGACTGTTACAAGAACTGGAAATTGACACTGACAATCGCGAAACGCGAAAATAGGAGCACAACAATTACAGGTCACATCTGTCACAATTCCGCGATGAAAGAAATAATAACTGGACATGACAAGGCTATTCTCACAACACATATCGTGACCAAAACAGACACCACCCGTATGACAACAGTTGGCAGAGTAGTAATAATTACAGGGAAAGATCACCTCTCCGCAGTAGTGACTATCACAGAGACAATCAGAGAAACAGACAATATGGGAACCAAAATAATTATTATCAAGAGAGACAGAATAACTTTAGACGCAACGGTCCAGCGCGCAGTTACGATTCAGGGAGAAATTCTCCACCACGTGACCGACAAGAAAGAAACTATGCATCTACCGACATGACGACAGACGATATGATCGTAACGACAGACCGGAATTGTATCAGAACTGGCGGGATTCAAACAAAGCAGGGCACTTTCGACAACGTGAATTTGTAGAAGTAGGTCTCCTAATCCCAATAACGACGCGCGCCAACAAAGGAACAGACAATGACTCGCACCGCAGGCAGCCACCTGCGCCGGCTGGCTCAGAGAAAAATAACACAGACGCTAACCTTGAGAAAAGATTTAGCATTCCTTATCGTATAAAACATGACAATTGCTTTTCAGTTGAAAGTCTGTGTACTAGGAAGAGTAAAGGTTTACACCACATTTCACATGTAAAACCGTTTATTGAAAGATAATCTGCTTTTTAACTTTGTCTTTGCCATATAACTTTTCACTTTACACTACTAGTATGCTTTGTCAGACTTCGAATCTGTTAATATGCAACAATGTTTGAAGTTAAATATCCAGTCAAGAACCAAGAGAACTTATTTAAACAGAAATTACGAATGCATTGTTATTGTGAACAGACGACACAGTGTTATTGTGTGTGTACATTCTTGCATGTTAGTTGGACGTTTACGTAACGACTATAAGGCTCACATACTTAGAACATTTACCAGTACTGCTAATGAGATTTTAATGCAACATTTTGGTTTACTTGCAAATATATTATGGATTTAAGGTACTTTCTGTGAGATACCAGATGAGACAGTGGTTAGTTTATATGACAGCTACACGACTTTATCACGACGCTACTAATGAGTGACAATTTACAATGTTGCTTTTGCGGTGTTTCTGTTTCATATCTGCACAGTTTTTCTGTATTATTCTGGAAAGTAAAACATGTTTCAGTACTAACTTCTGTGGTATAGCTACAATGAGACAGACTTTCCCGAAGCACAACGATACGTTACAGCACAGTAATTTCTTCATCACAACAATAAGCGTAATAACTAAGATATCTATACGCAAAGCATTTCACTTTTGTTTATCATGAGGTAAGTACATTGACTTCTGCAGAACTTAGCTTTCGGAGGACGATAACTACAACACTTCCACAGAGATTACCTTACAACAAGAGCACAGTTTAGCGCTACAGGACACGCATTTGAGTGATTAATTTTGCACTTAAATCATTTATTTTTAAAGATATTTGAAGTACAATGTTACGAGGGCAGTTCAATAAGTAATGCAACACATTTTTTTTCTGAAACAGGGGTTGTTTTATTCAGCATTGAAATACACCAGGTTATTCCCCAATCTTTTAGCTACACAACACTATTTTTCAACGTAATCTCCATTCAATGCTACGGCCTTACGCCACCTTGAAATGAGGGCCTGTATGCCCGCATGGTACCATTCCACTGATCGATGTCGGAGCCAACGTCGTACTGCATCAATAACTTCTTCATCATCTGCGTAGTGCCTCCCACGGATTGCGTCCTTCATTGGGCCAAACATATGGAAATCCGATGGTGCGAGATCGGGGCTGTAGGGTGCATGAGGAAGAACAGTCCACTGAAGTTTTGTGAGCTCCTCTCGGGTGCGAAGACTTGTGTGAGGTCTTGCGTTGTCATGATGAAGGAGAAGTTCGTTCAGATTTTTGTGCCTACGAACACGCTGAAGTCGTTTCTTCAATTTCTGAAGAGTAGCACAATACACTTCAGAGTTGATCGTATGACCATGGGGAAGGACATCGAACAGAATAACCCCTTCAGCGTCCCAGAAGACTGTAACCATGACTTTACCAGCTGAGGGTATGGCTTTAAACTTTTTCTTGGTAGGGGAGTGGGTGTGGCGCCACTCCATTGATTGCCGTTTTGTTTCAGGTTCGAAGTGATTAATCCATGTTTCATCGCCTGTAACAATCTTTGACAAGAAATTGTCACCCTCAGCCACATGACGAGCAAGCAATTCTGCACAGATGGTTCTCCTTTGCTCTTTATGGTGTTCGGTTAGACAACGAGGGACCCAGCGGGAACAAACCTTTGAATATCCCAACTGGGGAACAATTGTGACAGCACTACCAACAGAGATGTCAAGTTGAGCACTGAGTTGTTTGATGGTGATCCGTCGATTATCTCGAACGAGTGTGTTCGCACGCTCCGCCATTGCAGGAGTCACAGCTGTGCACGGCGGGCCCGCACGCGGGAGATCAGACAGTCTTGCTTGACCTTGCGGCGATGATGACACACGCTTTGCCCAACGACTCACCGTGCTTTTGTCCACTGCCAGATCACCGTAGACATTCTGCAAGTGCCTATGAATATCTGAGATGCCCTGGTTTTCCGCCAAAAGAAACTCGATCACTGCCCGTTGTTTGCAACGCACATCCGTTACAGACGCCATTTTAACAGCTCCGTACAGCGCTGCCATCTGTCGGAAGTCAATGAAACTATACGAGACAAAGCGGGAATGTTTGAAAATATTCCACAAGAAATTTCCGGTTTTTTCAACCAAAGTGACCGAGAAAAAAAATGTGTTGCATTGCTTATTGAACTGCCCTCGTACAAAGGTTTTCCGTGACACATTTCATTCCATTGCTGTAATCTGTAACACCTGAGGGTATAATTACATTAATCCTCAGCAGGATACACGCCTACTTTGTGTACCATGTGTTTGGCAAGCACAAGGAGCCGTAGCTAATATGGTATTTGCTTATACAACTTTACACATCGGTACCATATTTCTCTAACACACAAATTACACAGCTATCTGATCATTTAACTGAGAGATAAACATTTTTTTTTACTACATCATTGACACATGTTTACACAATTACAGAGTGGGATTACTTCACACTTACGAAATTGTATTTTTGTCAGTACTTTGTGAACTCTTCATATTTTTTCGGAACCATTGTGATACTATGAGAGCTTTGAATGATGTATTTGGTATGGGATCATAATTTTTAAAGTACGTTTGAGGTAGATGACACTATTGAAATGAGCAGAGAATTTTTTTTAGGTTTTGAAATTATTGGAGAAAGCTATGACGATTTTGAGAGTTGACTGAGGTGTTATGATGTTATTATTACGATGACTATGTATATTATGCTGTTGCGGTATGTTTATGATCAGTAAGTTGATGCTATATGAGTTATTTGATTATGCTACATATCTGCAATGATGAAATATTGAAGAAGTGTCGACGAATAAGGTAAGGAATAATGAGTAGTAGTTAGGGACTCTGGTTTGTGAAAAAGGTTGTTGGAAACCAAGAATCGTACTTTAAGAGTTATGAAATGTGTGTATATGCGTGAATGTATCACAATGCTGGCGAAAATTTTTTGGACGCTGTTATATTTATAGGATTTTGTTTCTACACATTTTTAACCCAAATTCTTGACCTGTGAAATATTTTTATATGAGACTGTCACTGTGGCGGAAACTGCCATCGTAAATATTTCAGCAAGAAAGGTAAGTGACCTTGGCTTAATGCGTTTTGGGCGCCCAGCTGAGAGGTAGACGTCTGACAAAAGAAAGCCATTAGGTGCAAAAAAAAGGAGGCCATTATCCTCGCTATTGACATTCCTTTGTAGAAAGCATTGCAAATATGACACGCTTGAACTTGAAAACATATGATTACACTGTGGAGCTCTTAATTTATGATATTTACTAAAATGCCTAATGAAATGATGAGAAACATTTCACGGCTATTGTCTTGCTAATTGAGAGAAATGCCATATGGCTTGCTTTATGTATTTATTTACTCATTTTTTTTATATCTAGTTTCTAGCTGCACTGCAGCACTGGTTAAAATAAAATTTTATAGATGTACTAACATAAATATTTTCTGTCTACAGATCGAGTAAATAATAATTTTTTTCAAAAAAATGAGGGAGCACAAAAAGACATTTACCTTCACAGGAACTGCACTCATAATATTCTTTTCAAGTACATGGTAATATTTTTTTTACAATAAGTTGTTGTGGTGCACCACTTTAATTACATAGATATTAAGATGTGATTATACATTACCTCTGTCTGCATTGTTATCTTTAGTGTACTATTTTTTCTGCTTGAGTTATGTCATGTTCAGATATATGTTTTTTTTATTTGCTGCTGCTGTTTGCCAGGCATAATGTTACTGAATTTGAGTTTGTATTACGCTTTTAAGCCGGTTTACTACGCATTTATTTTTCTTGTTTGCTGCACAGTGCCTTATATTAGTGGTAATATTGCAATTGCTTTGCCAGTTTGAATTTTTTGTCATTGATGTTTGTGTTAATTGTTTTGTGCTGCTGCATTGCCTCGTTCCTTAGTTTAGCATCTGAGCTCAGTAGATTTAAGTTAGCTTAAGTGGGGGTAGACTACATAAGAAACTGACTATGGACAGTAGGAAAAAAATGCATTGAGAAGTTATATGAAAAAGATTTGGGCCAAAATGAGTATTGTACACTGAGAAATAATTATTTTGAAAGAAATATGAATAGAATACAGAAAGCAGGTATAGATAGCACTTTTTGAAATAATGAAGTACGAAGGGAGATCTCCAAGAAGTAAAGAAAGTTTTGTTTGCAAAATACTGCAGTAAAACAAACCCTATCCTTTGCTTTTGTCTTATTATGCTATGTGTTTGAGTACCCTTGTGTATTTGTTTTCTTTCTGTCTCTGTGTACTGTTTCATAGAATTTTTTTTCTCTTCTAATACTAAGCTACATTCACTATGATGAGGAATACTGTTATCCTCAAATATAACTGGCATTAATACTATCTTATTTACTTTGTAAAGATGTTAGAGATTATTAGTTCTGTTTTGTTTTCATGCTCATGTGTGAAGTTGTTGTTTCAAAAGTTATTCTGATCTTTTATGTATTTACTTATGTCATAATTCCTGTAACACTGATGTGTATGTTTATTTCAATTCTTTTGTAAATCCTGTGTTACTACAAATGTTATCTGTATTGTTATGTTCCTTAATGATGTATTTTGTACCTTGTAATTGTATTCTTATGTTATAAATTTACAAATGTATAGACACCAGTTCTTCAAATTAAGTTACATTTCACTGCACACGTTTCTGTTGCTCAGAGTATATGGACAATATGTGAGAAGTAGGGACTGATAGTGTTTGCACGTGTGTTAATAATTCTGCAAGGGACTGTATAACAGCATTGCTGGTTCTACGGACATTTCAATAAAATTTTTCTGCGCGTGCACAAGTGGTGGTTTATGGACTTGCTATATTCTCCGCAAAATAAGGTCGATGGTGATTGTGCACCTGCACAGTCGCAACGGATGGCTGCTACAAGGACTACAGTGGGTCTACACCTTTGGTGATCCACCAATACCATTATTTCTACAAGGACTGCAGTGGGTCTGCACCTCTGGTGGCCACCAATACCATACTCTCTACTAGGACTACAGTGGGTCTGCTCTGTGATGACCTACCTACCAATATTCTTCACAACTTCGAATGACTCTGCTGTGGGTTTGCTCTGTTGTGACCCATTACTTGTCTGCATGTCGAGAGTCAGCACTGTCTTTCCGTTGGAAGGACAACACTACTTCTTCAAGACTGCATGGAAATCCACTACTACCGTGTGCATTTTCTTTTACCGCTGAGACTTTGAGAAAAACACTGCTATTTTACTGTGATGAACGATTAGGACTGTCTTTATGGACTGTGAGAAAGTTTAGCTTTTGACCAACATTGTATCAATAAGTGTGTGCATTTGATATCTTTGTTATTGTAATTATGAAAAATTTTATCAAATCATTATTGGCACAATTTGTAAAATTTTTTGTGGGGAGCGTGGGGGGCTATGTAAGTAGGCTGTTTAGGTTTTTTTATTGGTAACGCCACCTTTGTATGAAAATCACTGGCTGTGCTGTGTGCAGTCTGTGGTTAGTTTGCATTGTTGTCTGCCATTGTAGTGTTGGGCAGCGGCAGCTGGATGTTAACAGCGCATAGCGTTGCGCAGTTGGAGGTGAGCCGCCAGCAGTGGTGGATGTGGGGAGAGAGATGGCGGAGTTTTGAAATTTGTCATGAACTGCTATATATATTATGATTATCGAGGTAAATACATTGTTTGTTCTCTATTAATATCTTTCATTTGCTAACTATCCCTATCAGTAGTTAGTGCCTTCCATAGTTTGAATCTTTTATTTAGCTGGCAGTAGTGGCGCTCGCTGTATTGCAGTAGCTTGAGTAGCGAAGATTTTTGTGAGGTAAGTCATTTGTGAAAGGTATAGTTTAATGTTAGTCAGGGCCCATTCTTTTGTAGGGATTATTGAAAGTCAGATTGCGTTGCGCTAACAAAATATTGTGTGTCCGTTTAAGCACAGTCATGTATAAATTGTTCTTCAAAGGGGACGTTTCACGTTATGTAAGTGTTGGAGCAGAATACCGGCTTCTTCATCATTTTCTTCCAGCAGCAAGCACAACAATAAATCGCGATAACTGACTTTCAGAAACGTGCGTCTACTTGCATTAACGACTCACTGACGAGCGGCAGGCCACTTGCACGTGGCGTGTTCATTTTGTGCTCTCTGCCCAAGTGCCCTCAAATAAAATACCTCACCATCAACTTTCTCCTTTCTGTAATGAGATATGGCTTTCATTCCATCTTAAAAATCAATTTCGATATGTTTTCTACGTTTGGTACACAGCAATACATCACTTGGAATGAATCAAACGTAAAGTAGCTAGTGACCACCACCCTTTAAATTTTATGTTGAAGGGTACTCCGAAATTATGTATCACAATAACTATGACCAAAACGCAAAAGTAGACACTTCATTATCAAGCTGTGATATGAAACTATACGAAAATTTCAGTTTTGTGCACCAGTTACTTTCTTCAGAATTGAATGAGAAGAATTATGTAGTGAATAAAACGAGTAAAACGGAGAAATGTGGTTTTTAAATGTTTAAAGGAAAAGAAAGCTCTCAACCGAAAAACTAACTGCAGGAGTTGATGTAGCCTGCTTCGTTAACATACAGTACTTTTTACAGCAAGAAGAAAACGTTGTCCTGCTTGAGTGAACTGCTGCAAACACAACGCGGTGCAACTGCCGCGTGAAAACGGCGGACAGATCGAACGGTCAAATTGTCCTACGTGAGCACTTACGCGAGGAACATTGTGCAACGCACTACGCGGCGAAGCGGATGTGATAAGATAGTTCGACGTTCACGAGCGAGGTGCACTCGGTTTGTGGTTTCCATTCAAACTTTCAATGGCTGAAATCTTGATCAGAGGTGTTCAGAAATATTGTTACGTACCATGAACGGGGAAAAGTTGCCAAAATAATTGGTACTACAAAATGTTCAAACAACACGCATCTATTAAACAGTTTTGTTTACGTTCTCTGAATATTATTTTGTCCAAAATCCAATTTAAAATTCTCCCTTACTTTCCAGAATGTTTAACGCTACAAGTAAGTACATATAGCACATTTATCAAGTGGCATAGTTTACATTCTATGGTAAGGATTTTGTTCAAAATATAGTTTAATATTGTCCTTCACTTACTCGATGAATTATTGTACCACTTTTGTAAATTGTCATATGCTATTTTAGTAAACTTTGCTACAGATTGTGGAAGAAGTGCAATCTCACTTTCTTTTATTGATAAAGCGTGACGGATGATGTGAAATAAAGTTGTAACTTCCATAATATGTATTGCATTTTCTGCATTGGTTTCCATCTGTTTATGTAAAATTCTAGATTTAGACGTCATAGAACCAAATGAAAATTGTACCACCATTCTTGCCTGAGATATCTATATTTGCGTTTTCTGGAAAATGTTCCACGAATTAATGGTTTAGAGGAATGCTGCATCGCCTAGGGAAACATATGAGCACTTGATAGTGGATCCTGGCAAAAATCCTGTTTTGGTACTTTTAGTCTTTCTATTACTATTTCATGTCTGATGAGTCATTCATCAAAACAGGTGCGTCCTTACCTTTGGCGCAGAAACGCACATTCCCTATAAATATTTCGCATCAGAGACACGTAATAATCCGATCAAAAAGAAGGATTTGTAGTAACAATAATGCAGCTAGATTTTCTGGATCTTTTAATGCGAATGTTTGCCACAAATACTTTCAAGAAAGTTGAGGAGTAGTCATAACTCCACAAACATTGTGCTGTTCTTTTAAGGTCTTCAAGAGACGCGTAACAACTTTTAATTACTGTTGTATTTTGACGTCTTCCTTTCTTAAATTATTCAGTTTTTACTTCAGTCGATGTGGCAAAAAAGAAAATTGGAAAAATTAAGGAGCATATTCAAAACAGTATTTCAAAGAGCCGTAGCCTCATTCTGCAAGTGACGCTGCCTGTCAACCGGTATAAAAAGGCATTTTCGCGTATTTTGATGCCACGATATTTTTGAAAGACATTTTAAAACCACGAAAACCAGATGGAAACATTCAGCTGGGACACTCAGCCAATAGCAAATCTTCGGAATTTTTGGACTCGTCCGTGTCCGTTCTGAGACTGACTCTGGCACTAGTATTAACGTCAACGATGAATCTGAACTTTAGGTTCCTGAAACTAAACAGCCAGAGCAGGACATGTTGCTGATTTCCCGAGTAACAGAAACAACCTAGAATAATAGCATTCCTTCAGGCTCGATAAAACCAGCAACTGAAGTGAGACATAGACCTAAAGAAAAAGAAGATGGGGTACATCATTACTCGATTTAGAACAATAAAATACTGCGCCAGGATCAAGTCGATACTGCAGTTTAATGATACATCTGCCACCGTCAAGTATATTTTATTTGAAAACTCTGACACAGGAGTTGTTATCAAGGTAGTTGTCGAAACTAAATATTCCACAAGTGATCAGAGTGTTACACATTGATTTAGGTAAGCACAGATGTTGCACATGGCGAGGCCACAGCTACTGTCCAGACAGGTCCCCATCTCAAGCGGAGAGAGAGAAATGAAATTAATTCTTTAATTTCAGTCACAGATTCGGACTCCTGATAAAATTTTGAGTAATTTCATTCTAAAATTAGATCAGTCAGTTTGTTAATTAACAATTTGACAAAATTAATTACCCTTTTCATACAATTAAATTATTTTCCCCTGGATATCAGTCACAACCTATGTCTTGTCTACATAGAGGTCCATAGATTGTAATGGTCAGGGTAATCTTGACGTTCCCAATATAATTAACATAGAAAACGCCGAGATGGCAAAGTCCAGCAACTCCCCTGCATTTTACCTTTTATTTAAAATGATAGTAGGACCCATCTGGTGATGAAGGCATGCTACTCCCATCATTCGTTCCGAGAACTCACAGCCAAACAGTTGCCCCAACCTGAACATCAGGGGATGGTGATGGAATGGTACGTCGCCCAATCCCCGTTATGTTGGCTACAGGAAACTATTCTTTAGCAGCTGTCGCACACGACTGTGTGGCGTCTGAGGTTGTAAATAGCTCAGAGGGCATCTTTCCAGCCATTCTGTTGCAGTTTCTGACCGAGTCTAAATAACAAGTGTCACTATGCTGTAATTAT
This sequence comes from Schistocerca serialis cubense, assembly GCF_023864345.2. Taxonomy (NCBI): domain Eukaryota; kingdom Metazoa; phylum Arthropoda; class Insecta; order Orthoptera; family Acrididae; genus Schistocerca; species Schistocerca serialis. Next base: position 698,059,253 of record NC_064639.1, read on the forward strand.
CGCCGTTTTGCTACAAGTGTTGCCTTCCATTACTTCGGGAAGAATCTTGTGACCAGCGATCAGCGATCTGTTCGTCATGTTTATCATGAGGGAGGGCACCGCTACTTCAGGGGTGGCGACTGTACTGTCACCAGATCTGGTACCGGTCTGATACCGGCTCTGCAAATCTACATGTCGTAACGCGGTAAGCTCTATCGTCCTGTTCTCTGTGACAGCATTCGATACCCATGCCTGCCTTTCTCCATTATCGTTTTTCAGTTTGAATTACTTTCCGCACTCTCTCTAGGAACTGTTTATTGGATAAGTGAAACTATTTATGGAACTATTTGTAACTGCTGACTTTTCCTACAGCAAGGCAATTGCTCGCCAGGAGGCTAATATTCATGGTTCACCTAATACGGAAAATGGTTCAAATGGCTCTGAGTATCATGGGACTTAACATCAGAAGTCATCAGTCCCCCAAAACTTAGAACTACTTAAACCTAACGAACCCAAGGACATCACACACATCCATGCCCGAGGCAGGATTCGAACCAGCGACCGTAGCGGTCGCGCGGTTCCAGACTGAAGCATCTACAACAGCTAGACCACACCGAGCGGCCAACTTCTGACAGGGCTACCACGTATTTCTGTACTAATTTCTGAACAGATAATCACCAGGATCTACTAAATTTCTTTGGTCTATAGCTTTCCTGCTGCCTGTCTTCGTTTAATTTATTCATTACCAGGCGACAAACCATCTGCAGCAGGTGACGAAGCCCGACGTCAGGGAAAGAAATCAGTGATCTGTTATGGAATAATAACGGACCGTAAATCACCAGAAGCCACTGATCCCGCCTTTTCATACCTTGCATAACAGTTGACTACTTTCACGTTCTTACGAAATTTTAAGAACTTACGCAGAAGTTTCGAAATATTTCGAAGAGCTGCTAACAGGGGGCGCTGTACGCTGTGTAGTTCGTATGGTATCACATCCGCCCTCGGCAAGCTGTCTTCGCAATCACGTTTAATCTTTTCCGAATGTCCAGAATGAACAATTAAATTGGCCATCACATCCTTCACTGTCTCAGGGGAAATGGATTCAGATGCCACACAGATCGCCGAGTCAAGCTTGTCCATCGTGGTGTGATGGTGCTGCTAGAGACTGTCTTTCAACGTTCCCCACAGAAGTAGCCAAAAGGTGTCATTTCGGGCGAATATGGAAGCCGAACCATCCCTGAACCTATAAATTGACAGTAATCGAACGCAGTGATTTTGTTCCCAAAGTATTCAACAAGAAACCGAAGCATCTGTTCAGTACAATGTGGTATGTTCTCATGTTGCATGAACCACTATGTGCCTAGTCGATCCTCCTTGACGACCAGTTGTTCCAGAGTTGCAATGTAACATTTACTAGTGATCATTTCTTGAATTAAAAAAGGTCCAATAATGTCTCTGTAGTATACTGCAGCTCAAACTGTAGCTTCAAGACAATTAAGTGATTTCGTTCCACATAAATGGGGATTTCCGGAACCTCATATCTCAAATTTTGTTTATTCATGATATCATTCAGGTGGTAGGGTGCTTCATTCGTGAATCAGCTACAGCCAACATCAAGTCCTTCATTATCAATCACTGTGAGAATCTGTTACGCAAAGTTAGCCCTTTGTCGCACAGCTCGTACAGGTAGGGCATGGTGGTTTTGGATTGGCAACGGAAAGATGTGTAGTATCTGTTTCAGTAATTTCTGCGTGCTAGAACTCTGCAAGCTAGTCGCTGATGCAGTTCTTAAGAGAGATGTCCTTGGACTTTGCTGAATAATTCCAGAAACTCTGGCGATTTTTTCCGTAGAACAACAGTGAACGAAAATGTGCTGAAGATGCGTAAGTCCACGGTATGGTTCGAAACGTAATTATGTGCCAAATCAAACGGGAGAAAGGACATTTAACAATGACTATACTAAGCTGCATTCCATTTAAGAAACATTCATTTCCGCACTGTGTAACAGTGTTAAACAATCAGTGTTTTTACTTAAAGAGATACAATTTTACAGGGTGACCCCGAACTCTATAGACATACTTTAGGAACTTCTACAGTTGAGTCGCTTTTGTTTTTTTACCCCTGTTTATGGTGCCTCTATATCGTACTGGAAACATCTGCACAACAGTGCCAATATCGACCGAAAGGGCTGTGTGTTTTTTCTGAATAAAGGAAGCTTGTTCCATTACTCACGCGTACTTGTTGATAACAGTAATGCCCGCTCTACTCTTCATCCTCAATCTGAAATACGACACTGCTATCTTACGGCATGTGTATTTTTTCGGCAGTGTCTACTGCACGTTTTTAGTAATAACAGAAGTTAGGATAGAATTACTGATGAAGAGCTGCCCGAAATCCTCATGTATAGAATAATTACACTGACGTGACAAACTCATTCGATAGCGATATGCACACGTACAGATGACGGTATTCCGCTTGCACAAGGTATAAAAGGGCAGTGCGTTGGCAGACCTGTCATTTGTACGCAAGTGATTTGTGTGAAAAGTTTTACGATGTGATTAGGGCCTCACGGTGGGAATTAACAGACTCTGAAAGCGAATGGTGGTTGGAGAGAGACGCATAGGACATTCCATTTCGGAAATATATTCAGAAATCTACAGTGTCAAAAGTGTGCGGAGAAAACAAAATTTCAGGCATTATCCCCCACCGTGGACAACGAAGTGGCCGACGGCCTTAACTTCACGACCGAGAGGAGGGGCGTTTGCGTAGAGTTATCAGCGCTAACAGGCCAGCAACACTGCGTGAAATAACCGCAGAAAGCAACGTGGGACGCACGATGAACCTATCTGTTTGGACAGTTCTGCGAAATTTGTCGTTAATGGGCTATGATAGCAGACGATCTACTTGAGTGCATTTGGCAACACCTCGACATCGCCTGCAGCGCTTTTCCTCGGCCAGAGGCCATATCAGTTGGACCCAGGATGTCTAGAAAACAGTGCCCTGGTGATACGAATCCCGTTTCAAGTTGGTAAGAGCTGATGTCTGGGTTCGAGGGTGGCGCAGATCCTACTAAGGTATGGATCCAAGTTGTCAACAAGGCACTGTGCAAGTTTGTGGTGCCTCCGTAATGCTGTGGGCTATGTTTACGTGGAATGGACTGTGTCCTCTGTTCCAACTGAACGGATCACTGACTGGAAATAGTTATGTTCGGCTACTTCGAGACCATTTTCAGCTATTCGCGAACAACGATGGAATGCTTAAAGTTGACAATATGCGTGTCACTGGGCCACAATTGTTCGCGATTGGTTTGAAGAACATTCTGAGCACTTCTAGCGAATGATTTTGCCACGCAGATCACCCGAAATGAATCGCTACGAAAATTTATGAAACGTAATCGAGAAGACAGTTTGTACACAAAATCGTGCAGCGACAACGCTTTCGCACATCTGGACGCATATAGATGTAGCGTGGCTAAATACCTCTACGGGGGACTTTTAACGATTTGTTGAGACCATGCCACGTAGAGTTGCTGCACTACGCCGTGCAAAAGTCGGATCCCATGACTTTTCTCACGTGGGTGTAAATGCAATGGAAGAGAGGCACAAGACACTATGTTGAGGTGCTCCAATTCGACGACAACCACACCGAAGTACTTCAGCATCTGTACGTTACCCTACCCTGTACTCTCTGCTCTACGTTTATCTGACCGATATTACTGGATTTTACAATGTCGTGAAGGTATTTTGAGAGAAACAAATGTAATTGTGGCAATAAACCGAATGTATCAAAATTACAGCGAAACCACCGGAAATCACCGTTGCCTGGTACCAAAACACAATAATCAATGAACGACGCTGTATCTTATGTAAGCAGTAATCTCATTGCATTTGTTAATCTTATTGTCTCTTTTACAAAGAGCTGCATGTGACAAATTTCACCCAACCCACAACGCTTAAGTTTTTAAACTGCAAAAAATGATTTCATACAGTGAACGGTTCCGACATAAGTCATTTTAGTGTTCTTAATCAGACAGCTCTAGCACTATGGGACTTAACATCTGAGGTCATCAGTCCCCTAGACTTTGAACTACTTAAACCTAACTAACCTAAGGACATCACACACATACATGCCCGATGCAAGATTCGAACCTACGAACATAGCAGTAGCGCGGTTCCGGACTGAAGCGCCTAGAGCCGCACGGCCATAGTGGCTGGCTAGTGCTATTAATCCTGAAGTCCAGTATAGTATCACTAATTTAATGCACCATCAATATGCTCTTAGACCTTACTGTCATCAGTTTGAGCCTGGATAGTGAAACTCTTTCCCAAAACATTTATTAACCGTCTAGATCACAACACAGTAGTGTGCCACTGTCACGATCGGTTGTTGCTGGGATGCTTCATCTTCAGATCTTCGTTGATATAAGTTGAATTTGAAGCTCATTTGTATGTAATTTCATCAGATCCATACGAAATTCATTATCTCTACAACTGTATAAAGACAGGAAGTTGTTTAACGTTATTACCAAAATCTCGGAAAGTTCCACACCGATTTCCTTCAGATTTTTACACTGCTCTGACGTCTTGCAAAGTTCTTGACAGATTTATTTCCAATTTTATTACGTTAGTGAAAAAAACATTCGATTGGTCATAGGATACGTATTATTTTAATGTATACACGAGTATTTAAATGTCTGTGCAATATTTAAAGGGAAAACGTTTTTGGGAAATATTCGGGAAGTTCCAGAATGAGATTTTCACCTTGCAGCGGAGTGTGCGCTGATATGAAACTTCCTGGCAGATTAAAACTGTGTGCCCGACCGAGACTCGAACTCGGGACCTTTGCCTTTCGCGGGCAAGTGCTCTGCCAACTGAGCTACCGAAGCACGGGAAGATTTTCAACGATTTATTTATTTATTTTGCACGACACTCTATTAAAGTTCGGACGGAGATAGACTACATAATTTTTAATGTATGTGATATTTAAATATATGTATAATATGTTCAGGGGGAACGTTGTTAGCAAAAATCTTTGAAAGTTCTTGTCCGATAAGCTTCATATTGTTAGACGCTACTCACAGTATAGGTTCAGACGCCACATAGGCTATATTTATATTTTAAATAACAGTGTACTGGCTTTGTGTTAACCACAAGAAAAAGATGCTGTGTGTGCTACGAAATGAAAATGAGGCATTTCGTTTTCTTTCACACAATTAGCTTTAACTACGGTAGCAGTTCACTTAACACATAAGACAGATTGTTTGTTCCATTTATACTCTCAGAGGAGGCAGAACGTCGCTCACAGATTAAAACTATGACAAATAGTAGCTATTCTCCTTACAAATCCATCAGCTGGAGAGGTCTGCCTCATACCGCACATACCAATGACCCCCAAACGTTTTATCCATTCATTTTAAATGACTTTAATTCCCAGTCAAGGTTTCATTCGCTGTACCAATAAACATGGCTCAAGGTCAGAGGAGTGGTGGGGGGGGGGGGGGAAGACAAGGTGGAGAATACGTGTGTTGGATGTGGGGGTGGGGGAAAGTGGAAATAGAGAGGGGGAGGAGGAGATGGGCAGTAAGAGGAAGAGGAGGTGATAGTCAGAGACGGGAGGTGAGGAAAAGTAGGTTGGTAGAGGGGAGGAGGAGGTGGACAGAGAAGGAGGAGAATACAGACGTAGGAAGGGAAGAGATGGACAGAGCGATTGGGAAGAAGGAGATGGAAAGAGGCTGGGGGAGGAGAAGAGCAGAGAGACGAAGGAGAAGATGATAGAGAGAGTGGGGAAAATAGGTAACGTCAGGCAATTGCTACGCGTATTTAGCAGTTGCGAAGCGTTAACAGGTTCGCTATTATTATATATAATTACAGACCTGAACGTCTGTGTGCCGGCATGAAACCTATGATAATGTAGCGTAGTACAACGATGTAGACGACTGATAGATGTAGAGGAAGTGTTAACCGTAGCTTACGTTTTTCAGTGAGACATAAGGTCTGCGTTTATCCTGACAGACGTGATAAAGGCGACTGTCTGGAATATCGCTAACGACAAACACAACCACTCGTCTATCGACGACGTAAATTGAGCGGGGACTAGATTTTACTATTCTGCAGAATCGAACCCAATGGCGACGCTTAGCGCGTAGAGTGCAGTTGCTGTGTGGGAGCTTTCCGCTGTAGCTCAGTCGTCGACTTACGGCCTCCCTCATCAACACGAAGCGGCACTCGACCCTCTGGGCTTCGCCTCTCACGTATCCCGGCAACGCTGAGAGCCACAGCTAAAACTCGGCGCTGCGGACGGACGACTCATACGACCTCTCCAGGAAGGAAAACTTTGAGGTTCACACGCAAGACGGCGAAGTTCGCTGCGTCTGTGTGCCGAACTACGTCGAAACTGGAGGAGCTATTAGCAAACTTACCCTCAGTGAGTAACGTCATATACGAGGCACAAAGAGAAGCCGTAATTCGTTGAAGCTTTTATTAATAATTAGGTCACTAACTTATCATGCAGTTTCGTATAGAATACTTGTCACTTAAACAATAAGTTTCCGTTTTTGTACAGCCTTGTCTCTTCACCACATTTTGTATTTCTCTGTCTTCCATCGACGGTAATATTCACGTTATTGGCAAAAGTACCTTCTCTGAATCACTTTTTGAAGAGTGCAACACATAATATAAAGATAACAGCATTCCGGAACGCTTCGTATATCGTTTTGGGATACAAAGAAAGAAATCACACGAAACCCACTTTGGTTTCTTAGGTGTCTACGGTCGTGTCTAGATTTCTGAATTCGACACGAATAGTATGTGTTTGTGGCAGTCAAACAGAGAAACTGTTTCGTTGGAGCAACATAATACAATAAGCCTCCAATGTTTCCTTCTCTAAAAAAATGCTTCAAATTGCTCTGGGCACTATGGGACTCAACTTCTGAGGTCATTAGTCCCCTAGAACTTAGCACTTGTTAATCTTAACTAACCGAAGGACATCACACACATCCATGCCCGAGGCAGGATTCGAACCTGCGACCGTAGCGGTCTCGCGGTTCCAGACAGCAGCGCCTAGAACCGCACGGCCACTTCGCCTGGCTTTCCTTCTCTGGGAATATTTCTAACAACTTAGACTACCATACTTCAGATTACCAAATTACGTATGCCGTACGACATTTCTGAACTTTAATGTAGCGATATGCTTGGAAATCAAGGCCACGAACTTCTCCTCGCCCGTAAGACAAGCTGACACCGCCCCTTAAGCCACCTGTTCTGATACTCAATTTTTGTATTCAGCCGAACACTTGTCAACAAAATGCAAACGCTGAACCTTCTGCTCAAACATTAGTTCATACCTTGCGCACTATTTCCTGACACTACTACGAGACGCTTCTAATATCTCAAACATCCGGTCGAAACAGTAAATTAAACAATGCTGGATGGTGTATGTTTCCTAATCATTCTCCGAAAACAACTCTTATTATTGGTCATTCGCAACAGTACCCAGAGGCAAATGAATTTAATTGCTACTTGAAATTAGTGGCCGGCCAGAGTGGCCGAGCGGTTAAAGGCGCTACAGTCTCGAACCGCACGACCGCTACGGTCGCAGGTTCGAATCCTGCCTCGGGCATGGATGTGTGTGATGTCCTTAGGTTAGTTAGGTTTAAGTAGTTCTAAGTTCTAGGGGACTTACGACCACAGCAGTTGAGTCCCATAGTGCTCAGAGCCATTTGAACCATTTTTTTTTTTTAATTAGTGAGTAAACTACAAGTTGTTCCAAGAAAAGAACGAAAACCGCAAAATAGCAAATTCCTTTACACACCGTACGGGACACACAAGGATGCAGTTAAGAGAATTCTTATCGTATTTCTGTCGATTAAGATCAGGAACAGAGACTGAGTACCGTGCGTAGCACGACAATGTAGGTTTGGCGGTCACGTACCATCGCTACACTTTAGTAATCATACTGTACTGTATTTACAAGAATAGGTTGCATACTAGTCAGTTCATATTTTCTCTGACTGACTAGTGAATATCAAAACACAATCAGATTTACAGTTTTACATCTACACAATATTCTCTACTGGTCTAGTTTTTTATTCGATTACGTATCCAAAATACAGTGTAGATGGCCTCATGTATTGCTGCAGGAAACAGCAGATTTATGCCAAGAGAAAAACATTTCTCATGGGTTGGGAAACTTACAGATTGTCATGCACGACCTCCAAGTCTTTAGGAAGTCTCACACATTATTTCGAAAAAGAGTTAAGGGAGTGCTCGCAATATAACGATCATTCCTCTGTTTTGTGTTCAGTGATCACTTGCTGCTACTATTTTTAAAAAAAAAATTCTTGATAGTAAGAAAAAAATCTCGTAAGTGAGAAGTTGTAAATGAAAGACTTCTCTGATCGCTGAAAAGATATGTATGAATTGTTAGTCCAGATCGGTCTGTTTTTAGCTACTCTCGCTGAAAAGGCAGAGCTAAATGCAGAAGTCTGTGTCACATGGCCAGTACGGTACTGGCGGCCTGACTGCGGGTGCTGTACTGCCTTACTATTAGCGCGGCAGTAGGTGGGGGAGGAGTGGCGGGTCCCTCGCCCCTGCCACCTTTTATCCCCAGGGAAAGTCCTCGGTACTCTTTTTGACAGCAGACTGAATAGACCTCGAGTTGCTCTGTAGTGGCTGGAACCAGGAAAACCGCTCGCCCTTCCCCGAAATTGAACCCACGACCTTCACGTATAGAGTCAACTACTCCACACGCTAGACCAACACCTATGTAACTAGTGCTAAAAGTAGACAATATTCTAAACATGTACATAGCCGAATGTAGCCCGTTTAGATTTGGACCCAATTCTTTATTTAATTGTTGTTGTTGTAGTGGTCTTCAGTCTTGAGACTGGTTTGATGCAGCTCTCCATGCTACTCTATCTTGTGCAAGCTTCTTCATCTCCCAGTACCTACTGCAACCTACATCCTTCTGAATCTGCTTGGTATACTCATCTCTTGGTCTCCCTCTACGATTTTTACCCTCCACGCTGCCCTCCAACACTAAATTGGTTGGGGGACTGATGACCTTCGCTGTTTAGTCCCCCTTAAACATCCCAATAACCACCACCACCACTAAATTGGTGATCCCTTGATGCCTCAGAACATGTCCTACCAACCGATCCCTCCTTCTAGTCAAGTTGTGCCACAAGCTCCTCTTCTCCCCAAATCTATTCAACACTTCCTCATTAGTTATGTGATCTACCCATCTAACTCCAGCATTATTCTGTAGCACCACATTTCGAAAGCTTCTATTCTCTCCTTGTCTAAACTATTTATTGTCCATGTTTCACTTCCATACATGGCTACACTCCATACAAATACTTTCAGAAACGACTTCCTGATTCTTAAATCTATACTCGATGTTCAAAAATTTCTCTTCCTCAGAACCGCTTTCCTTGCCATTGCCAGTCTATATTTTATATCCTCTCTACTTCGACCATTATGTTATTTGCTCCCCAAATAGCAAAACTCCTTTACTACTTTAAGTGTCTCATTTCCTAATCTAATACCCTCAGCATCAGCCGACTTAATTCGACTACATTCCATTATCCTCGTTTTGCTTTCGTTGATGTTCATCTTATATCCTCCTTTCAAGACACTGTCCATTCCGTTCAACTGCTCTTCCAAGTCCTTTGCTGTCTCTGACAGAATTACAATATCATCGGCGAACCTCAAAGTTTTTATTTCTTCTCCATGGATTTTAATACCCACTTCAAATTTTTCTTTTGTTTCCTTCACTGCTTGCTCAATATACAGATTGAATAATATTGGGGAGAGGTTACAACCCTGTCTCACTCCCTTCCCAACCGCTGCTTCTCTTTCATGCCCCTCAACTCTTATAACTGCCATTTGGTTTTTATACAAATTGTAAATAGCGTTGCGCTCCCTATATTTTACCTCTGCCACCTTCAGATTTTGAAAGAGAATATTCCAGTCAACATTGTCAAAAGCTTTCTCTAAGTCTACAAATGCTAGAAACGTAGGTTTGCCTTTCCTTAATCTAGCTTCTAAGATAAGTCGTAGGGTCAGTATTGCCTCACGTGTTCCAATATTTCTACGGAATCCAAACTGATCTTCCCCAAGGTCGGCTTCTACTAGTTTTTCCATTCGTCTGTAAAGAATTCGTGTTAGTATTTTGCAGCCGTGACTTATTAAACTGATATCATTTAATAACCATAGCAAAAAGGTCGTGAGTGTGCTTTAATTTAATTAAAAATTTAAGTGTAAGGATTGAAGCAAGCGTCGCTTTATTTCAAAATGTGACTTGTCTTCGTTATTTGAATAGTAGAAGTTCAGCGTTATTCAGATATTTATGATTCAACACAAAATTACATTTACAGCGCGATATGGCTTCCTAAACTTGCACAAACTCCTCTTTACATAGTAATGTACTCTTTTCGAAACCCTAGAGATAACGAATGGATAAGATTGTAAATTTACTTCTGCGGACTCAGTGTGGTGTAATGAATAGTCCTATTAGGTTATTACGTGTACCGTGTTATGTTTCCATCAGGGTTTATACTTCGCTAAAGCCGTCCCACCGAGCTAGGTGGCGCAGTGAATAGCACACAGGAGTCACATTCTGTATGACGACGGTTCAAACCCGCTTGCGGCCATCCTGATTTAGATTCTACGTTATTTACTTAAATCGCTTAAGGCAAATGGCGGGACGATTCCTTCAAAAGGGCACTGTCGACTTCCTTCCCCATGCTTCCCTGATTCTACGGAGCCGTTGACCTTGTTGTTTGGTCCCCACTGCCAAATCAACCAATGAGCCAATCAAAGCCGTTCTATTTAAGACGTGTTTCTTCATCGTGACGCATGCCGGACGTGGTGTCTGTCGTGGTTGCTGCACGCTCTGAAATAAGCTCATGCATCTTATGGAACCGCAGCGCTTCTCAGAGGTAGATGGTTGCATTAGCTCACTAATCACACAGTCTGTTTACGGAAACGGACGCGTGTGAAATAGCTGCGTTGACTCTGTCAGGCATCGTCGAAGAAGAGTGGAGAAAATCACGAAGAAGATTCTGTAGTCGTCGATGGCTTGAACAGCTAATTGCTGGTAGAGAAACACCACATAATGCTGTATAAAGATCTGGGATGCGTACCATTAGAAGTTATTCTATAGCTTACTGGATTCTCCATCTAATCTTCGGTTTCTAATTGAGTATAGTTAAAGTGTAGTGTCTAATGTCAGCTTGCGCACTCGTAATACTATTATTCTCGATGTTGTGTTTGACTACCATCACGCACCTCATCATAGAGGTTTGAAAATCTGGTTTCGTTTCGTAATTTCGTTCGGATGGATGAGAAGACATTTTCGAAGCTGCTCTCCGCCACTGAAAGAGATATTTACCAGCAAGACACAAACATGAATAACTCAATTGTACCAATATATTACACAAAGTTTCATGATAGCCAAAATCTCCAATTTGTATCCAACTTGCTTTTCCCTTTTGACATTGACTGGCTCTCACGATAAGATTACTGGTCACTGGGGAAACAATGTAGTCGTTGGTCTATGCAACAAGAATGTAAGAAAATACGTTATTCATAATGAATATTTTCGACTCTTTCAGATAATACTGCCATTAAATTAATGAAAAAGTTCCCAAATCTTTTATAATGCAAAATTTGAAAAAGAAAAAAACTGGAAGTTGGTAGCTGTGAACCTGCTACTTTGGCAGCAGTGCCGCAGTTATATGATAGACAATGTGTAAAATCTGTACTACTAAATTTCATTATTTGATATTTCACTGTGACGAACTCTGTTACAAACTACGCGCATTTGATCATCATTGTCCCATAGCTCTGAAGGTGTATACTTAAATAGCACACAGGTTATAACACTATACGCACCAAATACGGTAAGACTTTAATTACCGACATTTCGTTTCGTATCGTTTTATCATGACAAATAATACAGCAAACGACGTGTTTTAGGGAGATCCTCAATGTGCGGGTGCTTTGAAACAGTTTGAAACAGCTTGTATTCATACCACATAAGCTACAACAGAAAAAGCACCCCAAATACGGAGTTTAACTCAATACGAAATGCTTCTGTCGTAGAACCGATGCTGCATCCCACTGGCTTCGTTTCTCTCCACAAGGCAAAAATCCGACGTGCCAGATGTAGCAGAACGTGGATTCCATGCTGTGAAGTCGCCGCTCCATCCGAGTGCGTTCTCACAGCCGGTCAGAGGACGGCTTAAGACTCACTCCTTAACCAGAATGAACTACAAGATCACGTATCATGGAGATGTTTAAAGCGTTAACCTGCCATGACCTCGTTCTGTCTCTCACTACAAAGTGCTCAGGAAAATAGCCTCTTACACAAACTGCCTGTGGACACAGATTTGGTTGAGACTGTCTTCCGACACTATTGCTTACACATGAAACCTGTAAGTTTGTAACGATGAGTGCACTAAACAAATCGTCAAAACTATTGTAGCTCGATAGGTACATCAGTCTCTCAGTCTTAGGCGTGTACTCGTCTATCATATCAGACTTTTGACATCAACATACATTCTGCTGAAAAGGGCTCAACCACATTCAGTTCAGTAACCAGTCAGCTCAATATATCTCCCATCTTCTTCACCTAACTGTAAATGAGATTTCAAGGAATCGACTTAGTGTAAGTTATTCTCATGTGTAAGCGTGATATAGTGTGTGTGTGTGTGTGTGTGTGTGTGTGTGTGTGTGTTTGTGTGTGTGTGTGTGTGTGTGTGTGTGTATGTGTGTTTATCTCTGTGTGTGGGTGCAAGTCTCCGTGCATGCATGACCGTATGTGACTGAGAGGTATATATTGGAAACGCTTCAGTGGTTAGTGAAAATACTATTTTTTGTTGTGTTTCATCGTATTTGCCTGGCGCTGTTTTATATTTGATGGTAAATACATAATCCAGTTTTAACCAGATCTTAAAAACAGTTCCAAAAATCATCATAACCTAATGCATGATCTTCCAAGATATGTTGCAGTCGAACATTAATATAAGAAATAAACACTAGGGAGAGAAACACTAACATGACCGTCGCCAGAGCTTACTCCGACAGTGCTTAGTCATAGAATGTAACACAATCAGAAAATTTCCAAGTTGTGTCACACATTGACACCAAATAAGGTATTAAAGACTTCTAAGGCATTCTCAAAAAGCACCGAAGAAGTCATCTATCTCCGACTGTAACAATACAAGGCCCCTTTCTGCGATTAACTGGGGCACTTAACAGTAATAAACCATCTGGCCTGTAAAACAAAGTTTCTGTGTAGTTTCGTTCAAAATTTGAGCTAATTTCAGCGGGAAGTCTGTTTCTATGCATCTTCTAGGATACTCGTGGTAGCTTCATTGAGACTGTCGTCTTCCGGCCATACTGAGAACTTCGTGCAGTTAAAGTAGAGTCTCACTAGTAAGGGGCTTTGAATTTATCTTTACAGGAAATGTCTGTCCATGCGAAGTACCGTTTCGTGAATACGATTGGTCCTAGCTATGAATTACCACATACAAACACCGCAAATGGCGCAATAAGAATACCAGTTTCTTAATACCGGAAAATGTGTCTATGAATAACGAGGCAGAAGATGTTACGGAATCACAAATTTTGGCGAACTTCCAGCAAGCTGGAGTAATTGCAGGGCGGCGACTTGCGTTAATCAATACAACGCAAAAACAGCCGAGGTTGTAAATTCTCTAGCTTCGGGTGGGGGGCCGTTATCAAATCAACCTACAGCACAGAAAACCAAAATTACAAATCATGTACAATACAGTTGCTATGAAATTATGAAGCACACATCAAAAACAAATACGTATAGTTTCAAGATATACTTACCAATTATAGAAATGGTATTTCCCAAGATAAACTCCTGGAAATTGAAATAAGAACACCGTGAATTCATTGTCCCAGGAAGGGGAAACTTTATTGACACATTCCTGGGGTCAGATACATCACATGATCACACTTACAGAACCACAGGCACATAGACACAGGCAACAGAGCATGCACAATGTCGGCACTAGTACAGTGTATATCCACCTTTCGCAGCAATGCAGGCTGCTATTCTCCCATGGAGACGATCGTAGAGATGCTGGATGTAGTCCTGTGGAACGGCTTGCCACGCCATTTCCACCTGGCGCCTCAGTTGGACCAGCGTTCGTGCTGGACGTGCAGACCGCGTGAGACGACGCTTCATCCAGTCCCAAACATGCTCAATGGGGGAGATCTTGCTGGCCAGGGTAGTTGACTTACACCTTCTAGAGCACGTTGGGTGGCACGGGATACATGCGGACGTGCATTGTCCTGTTGGAACAGCAAGTTCCCTTGCCGATCTAGGAATGGTAGAACGATGGGTTCGACGACGGTTTGGATGTACCGTGCACTATTCAGTGTCCCCTCGACGATCACCAGTGGTGTACGGCCAGTGTAGGAGATCGCCCCTCACACCATGATGCCGGGTGTTGGCCCAGTGTGCCTCGGTCGTATGCAGTCCTGATTGTGGCGCTCACCTGCACGACGCCAAACACGCATACGACCATCATTGGCACCAAGGCAGAAGCGACTCTCATCGCTGAAGACGACACGTCTCCATTCGCCCTCCATTCACGCCTGTCGCGACACCACTGGAGGCGGGCTGCACGATGTTGGGGCGTGAGCGGAAGACGGCCTAACGGTGTGCGGGACCGTAGCCCAGCTTCATGGAGACGGTTGCGAATGGTCCGCGCCGATACCCCAGGAGCAACAGTGTCCCTAATTTGCTGGGAAATGGCGGTGCGGTCCCCTACGGCACTGCGTAGGATCCTACGGTCTTGGCGTGCATCCGTGCGTCGCTGCGGTCCGGTCCCAGGTCGACGGGCACGTGCACCTTCCGCCGACCACTGGCGACAACATCGATGTACTGTGGAGACCTCACGCCCCACGTGTTGAGCAATTCGGCGGTACGTCCACCCAGCCTCCCGCATGCCCACTATAGGCCCTCGCTCAAAGTCCGTCAGCTGCACACACGGTTCACGTCCACGCTGTCGCGGCATGCTACCAGTGTTAAAGACTGCGATGGAGCTCCGTATGCCACGGCAAACTGGCTGACACTGACGGCGGCGGTGCACAAATGCTGCGCAGCTAGCGCCATTCGACGGCCAACACCGCGGTTCCTGGTGTGTCCGCTGTGCCGTGCGTGTGATCATTGCTTGTACAGCCCTCTCGCAGTGTCCGGAGCAAGTATGGTGGGTCAGACACACCGGTGTCAATGTGTTCTTTTTTCCATTTCCAGGAGTGTATAATAACCTTTTCAACGGAACAAACATTTACATATAACAGAGCGCAAATGAACAGTTGACAGAGCACACAGATATCTGGCACTATTTCTCCCGCTGCCGTAAGGTAACCTAGGGAAGGGAACACCTCATCAGGATTTACGAAACGTCTCTTTTACTTATTACAGTATTCTCCAGTCACCAAAAATGCAACAATTACTACAATATCAGTAGCAGTTAACAATAAATTTAATACCGCTAATTTTTCCTCAAAAACAGTAAAATACTTAAAATCACCGAACACTAAAGCACAGCGTATGACAAAGTTGCGTGCCATGATGGTACGTGAAAATCATCAAATGTAAACCGCAACGTTCGTATTGAAAGAAAACAAATAACAGAACATTATAAAATCTCAATCACTTCCAAGCCTTTACAGGCTTAAAAGCTTTTCCATAACAAAAAATTATATCGAACAACGCGAATTCCAGAAATGTAAGACGAAATTCTGCGACATGTTGAAAACATTCCATCTTCAACTACACGACGTGCTGTATACATCAGCATCAGAAATAGTACTGTGTGGAATGTGTTACAGGATCAGTAGATCCATCCTCTCCACCTTCGGCGCATGGCAGCACTAGCACCTGCAGGTTTTCCCCATGGCGTGCGCCCCTTATTTCCAGTCGAAGTATTGTAGACCGACAAGGGTTTGTTTACTCGGGAAAGCTGTTTCAGTATATGGCTGTTGATATACTTTCCGGGATGTGAGGTCGTGGTCCAAGAACTTTTCTGCTCCTTACGTTTCGTCCAGGACTGCGCTGGACGAAACGTAAGAAGCAGAAAAGTTCTTGGACCACGACCTCACATCCCGGAAAGTATATCAACAGCCATGTCACCCGGTCGTGAAAGCCTTCATTCTGTTTCAGTATACACAAATCACATGTTTGGTCACAAGTGGTCCGGAGAACAGAGTTCCAGGACACAGAGAAACACAGCGGAGGAAAGAAAAACTGTAGTAACCTGATTATGGCAGATGTTGAAAGTGACCGTCTTTCATCTCTTGACAATTTCGGGCCCTGGTCATCAAGTTGCTGAAGGCGGATGGAAGGTGGACTGCTGGAATTGCTGCAGTCTCATTCGAAATGTTCTGCTGCAGCTCTTGCAGACTATGAGTGTTGTCGCGATACACCTTAGGCTTGTGCCCTCCGCACACAAAGTAACTGCACACTCACACATCAGGTGACCTGGGTTGCCAGCTAGGACCGCGACTAACCTTTGATAACACCTCTGTCAGGCGTGAGGATTGTGTAAATGTGCTCTGATGTTCGGCCGGCTGTATGGGCAGTTGTTCCATCCTGTTGGAAGCTACTCAATGCCTTTTCTCCTCCGTTAATGCTGGCACAAATTCACATCAAATCGTATTCACTAGTCCGGGCAACATTTATTTGTCTCACCCTGTATACTGCAAGTGGAACATAAAAAAACACACCGGCACTGGACAGCAAAAAAACAGATCTTTATTGCAGAGGCAACAACGCTGTACCACTTCCACATCTGTTGAGTTTCATCCCAAAGTTTCTCTTTTGTCATCAAACTAAGTCGAAATTATCTAATATAAAACACGTAATTCTGTTTAACCCGAAGACGTCCCAGAATCATAGCACGCTCGTCAGTGCAGATATTGACCCGTTAACAACAAAAAATTTGCAATGTATGTAACTTACATTTTTTGTAAGCAAGTTCTTCGAGCCTCCACGAATTTAAATATGTAGATGTACAAATTTACGATTTTCTGCAAGGATCAAAGCTGGTTGTAACCGCTAGGCTAAAAAACAGTCAACAAACGTTACATATTGACCAAATACATAAAAAGTGATAGGTGTCGAGTGAAACAGGAATTTCATGCAATTTTTTATGTTTTGCTGAAAGTTAATGTTATGCTAATTTCATTAAAGATTATTTTACATCAGAAACAACTGTATGAAAATCCAACGCAAAGGAAGGTAGAACATTTAAAACATGCACACACACACACACACACACACACACACACATAGGTAGCAGGAAGAGAGAGAGGAGGGGAGAGAGAGAGAGAGCAGAGAAGAGTGTAACTGATTCGAATTCCCGCCAAATCAAAGAAGTTCACCGACTCCTCTCGATGTTGTCAGCTGCGACTACATACAGCCGGAGTCACAGAATCAACTGCCACCCTCACCTCCTTTTCACCCATGAATCGAGCACGTTTTAGCGTGCCTGGTTTGCATCTCGTATTGTTCTGGGCTGTCATGGAAAAGATCTATTCTGTTTTGGAGTTAAGTGTTTGCCTTTCCATTAGTTTATTGCTGTTTTTGTAATTCTTGGGGTAACTGAGAGGAATCCATGTAGTCATTCAAACTTGGAACTTAAATCACGTACTTGTTTCTCCAAAAGTGATATCTAACATTCCATTGTAGCCTGCTTATGACGATTTAAGTTTCATTATAATAGCATAGTTCCACATAGCATGACAATGTGAAATTCACCATTGAAATATCTATCTATCTATATTCGGATCCCGCTCCAGCTATTGCCGGGTCTGGGTGCTGACGAGTCCTCTCCATTTGGCTCGGTTCTCCCATCACTTTTTTTCCTCCACTTGCTGCCAGGTCACACCTCTCCTTTCCACAGATATTCTCACTCCCATTTTCCACCGTGTTCCTGGGGTCTTCTAGGTCTTTTCCCATCCATCTTTAGTTCTTCCATAATTTTGGGGAGTCTCTGCCCATGCATCCTCTTAACATGCCCATACCATCTTAATCTCTTTCTTTCAGTTTCTTCTCTCATACTTTCTTGTTTAAGGTCCTTTCTAATCTCTACATTGCTTACTCTGTCCATTCTTGTTTTTCCCTTAACTACTCTGAGAAATTTCAGTTCCCCTGCTTGCAGTCTGCTCCAGTCCCTTTCTGTCATTGTCCATGTTTCTCCACAATAGCTGACGATAGGGAAGTAATAATTCTTATACATAACGAGTTTTTTTTCCTGAAACGTCCTTGTTCCAAATCAGGTGTTTTATTGTTTGGTAGGAATTGCCTCCCTTGTGTAACCTCCTATTAATTTCGTTAGTTTTTCTTCCATTCCTATATATTTCACTCCCTAAATAAGTGAAACTTCCTACCACTTTGAGGGGTTCTCCATTCAAGGTAATATTTCTGTTGATTCCTTTCTCTCTTCCAAATACCATTACTTCACTCTTATCTTACCATTGAAATATGTATTGATTAATTCATGATAGACTATTATAGCTTCAGTTGGATTCGGGCTATAGTGTCTCCACGTTTACCTTCTGGTATCGGAAAAGGATTGCATAACCTACTGGCTGCTTGCTTAGTACTATCCAAAGCGAAGATATTGCACATGATGGTGATACAATCTTCGGTGTAGTCGGATGAAGAAATATGTACATCATCCGATGAAGACCTCATCGTAATTGAAGGATGGAGAGACAAAGACATGTCCAGATAACTTAACGATGACTCGCGCAGAGAGTTCCTAAAATAGCTTGCAGGTTTGGTTCTCTCACTTCATGAAATAAAATACTTTCATGCTTAGAGGAGCGATTGTGTATGCTTCTTGCAAGTCTGTTTTACGTCTTTGTGAACATGAATTTATAAGCGTGTGCACCCCACGCGAATGATTCCCGTGGCCTTTTTAGCATAGCATTAGCTTCAGAACTCCAACTACTTTCATCACATTATATTTACATGGCTCGAGCGGGACCGGATTTCTGTGTATTATGAAGGGTCTGCTTGCGAAGTAACTACGCTATGTTAATTAATTAAATTCGCTTTAAAGTACGGATTCATAATCCAGAAAGCTTAAGAATAATTGTTATACTAATATTTCTGTGTGTAGTCACGTGACCTAATTCCACCCTTTTACAAGAATACGGCACGTACTTTCTTTAATCTCCACCTTTCAGTTTGCTACCGAGGCACTTTGGTCCATCATATAGTCTGAAAAATTTTGTGTTTATGCCAACTGCAGGATATATGATGATATAAAAACTGATTAAATGTGAGGTTCAGTGTAAGGAATCTTTTATTTCACCTGCCTCGAATATCCTTCAGCAAATTTTGAAATCATTTCAATAATTTTCTAACGGCACGGCCGATTCATATTTCTATTTCGTAGTGGAAAAAGAGTCTTTTTGATCTTGTGACTTTCTTTGGAACACAATACAGATCTCTAAAATACATATTGAGTCAGCAGGGTAGAAGAAACGCTGCTCGCAATTTCATTCAGTTATATCCACAAAAAAGTAGAATTTGGTTTAAAAATTTCGTTACTAAGTATAGTAAAATAAAACTCTACAACGAATTCGGTGACACATTGTGGTGATGAAGCATTCATAAACCATTCTAAAAGTATAGCGGTCCCAGGAATCGTCGATACGCAGCTTATATATATAAAGACAGCTTAAAGGAGGATATGTACGAATCAATGCAGTAATAATTAAAAGAAAATCTCTTGAAAAGCCAAAAAAAAACTTATCTATGTTTCGTGTACGATAATGCTATGGAAGATAACCGCAGTAATCGCCATTTAATTTTTTCAGCGCAAAGTTTTTACTTATTAAGAATGTAGCGATACATCTAGAAAAGGCGACTGAGATCTTGAATAATTGAAATTTTACGCACGCCTATATTTCAGTATCGGCCGGTTTTTGCACTGACACATTGTTGTAATGTGGAGGAACAGATTCAGACATTTTTTTATCTCACTGAACAATTAGCACGCTCATATTTGTTGACAGAGCCACGTCTCGGCAGTCGAAATGGGAGGCAATGCATATTAAAAAGTTTTTGATGCTAAGTGACATATCATTTACACGTCGTATTCTTTGAGTCACAGACAGTAACAGTCTACAAGCCGACAGTTCTGCTCACGAACGTTATACACGGGCAGTCATTTCTTGATGCTTTCACCACTGTGGGTCTAAATAAATCAGGTAACGTGAGGAAGTAGCGTACATGTGCCAACAACTAGTAACCTTTGCAGTTTGAGATCGGTGCAGAAACAAACAAAGAATCGTTCCTTTTTTGTTATTAATTTCATAGTTTTCGAAGAAAGTATTCTGCATGCCGAAATGTAGCATCCCACTGCTTTGTAGTTCAACTGTACTTTAAGTTTACGAAAAAACCGAGTTCATTAGTCTGCGCTTTTCATTCCTTTTTAATCGTAACTCTACTTGAGGGCGGTGGAGATTACTTCCTCTGCAGTCCTCGTCTTCCCACGACACTCGTTGACTGGAACAGAACATTAAAACCGACTGTTAGAAACGTCTTTCATATTATTTATCACTACGAGAGTTGCTAGTTATTAGTTACTTTGGTGGTAAAAGGCAGACTGTTTTCGTGTGCTAGGGTATCACATCAGTGGTTGTATGGTGAAACACGTCTGCATGCTGTAGTTGGACGGCGGAACCCTGCTGGTCTATCGTGTGGTGTAGGGCTTTCGATTCGAACTCCTACGGACCATATGGACTCGAAGCGTCTCACTTCCTACTAATTCGCTGTTTCCAACACAGGATATTCGGGTTTGACCATACTCGTGAGATCGGTCACTGCAACAGCTATCTTGATCTGTGTGTTCAATTCAGGCGTAGCATCTAGTGCAGTATTTAGATCGTCGTTTCTAAGCTACAGTGTTCATTATTGTTGGTGAGGGCGTTGCTTGCTACCATTGCACCGACGTACTTCTATAGTTCATGATTTTCAGCTCTGCGGATGTGCTGCAGATGAGATAGGAGCTCCTTTTTCCGACAGAGGTGTTATCTGCAGTACAAGAATCAGTATCGGTTATTCATTAAATCATCCTTGAATAAAAGTCGTGTTTCAAGTTAATTTCTCACTAATTTAACAATACTGTGGGGCTGTGAGAATAAATGGGTTTCCTTTACTGCTGATTTTGAGAATTTATGGTATTGTATTTCCATGTGCTCTGCTAGAGGACATACATGTCCTTTGCTTGTGAGCTTTCATCGCTTACTTCTTGGATAAGAACGTTAGTTACTTCAAGACTGCATTTTATTATTTTTTATTCCGTAAATATTTCTAAATTTTCTGATGTTTATGGACAGTTTGTTTTTGCTTCTTTATCCTTTATCCACATTGGTAGTTGATGTGAGAGCAACTCACTGGAAACACTCTACCCCCCGCAAAAGTAATATAACAAGAAACTGCTTTCGCCACCAACTTTCAGCCAATATGAGGCAGGTTTCAGCTGCGAAAAACTGAGACACGTGCTGCAGTCCTGAGTACATCGAGAGTTATTTCTTTCGATATTCAAGTTTCTTACGGTCAGGTGTTAGGCAGCAAAGTTCAGTCTCCTTCTGCGTGGCACTGGCTTTTTTTGTAATAAACGATTCATCTGCGTTGTAAGACGTCTTAGAATGACTCAATACTTCTGGTTGTAAGCATTGCATAGTTTAACTTAGCTTAGAGGCTTCCTTCATATACTCCGTTGCGCTATGAAAGCATGCTTACTAGTTAATACTTTACTAACAGATACGAGACTGTTCTGCGGTTCTTTCATGGAACAAAATTCTGTAAAATAAGAGGAGTATTCTTAGGGCAGTTCTACTCGAGTGATATTGTGCAGTGAGGTTAGAAGCTAACAAGCAGTATGCGAGCTTCAAGTGCTTTGCTCTGCTTTCTTCTAACTTCCCTGCCCTCCACCACGGCAAATGATCAAACAGATTGCTGCAATGGTAATAATTTGAAGGATGAACTACAGGTTGAAGAAGCTGACAGTCAAATCAGGAAAGGCTAGGGAACGTCAAATCGATAAGAATGATCCAGATTATCTTTGGTCTGAAATGTGCCATTGTGGAACTGCGGACATGAAACGACGGCCAGTGGGTGAGGACCACACGGAGTTTTCTTAGATAGGCAGAGCTACTTGAGTGTGCCTGGCTGTTTAGCGCACATTTTCTGTAATACATTCCTGGAAATGGAAAAAAGAACACATTGACACCGGTGTGTCAGACCCACCATACTTGCTCCGGACACTGCAAGAGGGCTGTACAAGCAATGATCACACGCACGGCACAGCGGACACACCAGGAACCGCGGTGTTGGCCGTCGAATGGCGCTAGCTGCGCAGCATTTGTGCACCACCACCGTCAGTGTCAGCCAGTTTGCCGTGGCATACGGAGCTCCATCGCAGTCTTTAACACTGGTAGCATGCCGCGACAGCGTGGACGTGAACCGTATGTGCAGTTGACGGACTTTGAGCGAGGGCGTATAGTGGGCATGCGGGAGGCTGGGTGGACGTACCGCCGAATTGCTCAACACGTGGGGCGTGAGGTCTCCACAGTACATCGATGTTGTCGCCAGTGGTCGGCGGAAGGTGCACGTGCCCGTCGACCTGGGACCGGACCGCAGCGACGCACGGATGCACGCCAAGACCGTAGGATCCTACGCAGTGCCGTAGGGGACCGCACCGCCACTTCCCAGCAAATTAGGGACACTGCTGCTCCTGGGGTATCGGCGAGGATCATTCGCAACCGTCTCCATGAAGCTGGGCTACGGTCCCGCACACCGTTAGGCCGTCTTCCGCTCACGCCCCAACATCGTGCAGCCCGCCTCCAGTGGTGTCGCGACAGGCGTGAATGGAGGGACGAATGGAGACGTGTCGTCTTCAGCGATGAGAGTCGCTTCTGCCTTGGTGCCAATGATGGTCGTATGCGTGTTTGGCGCCGTGCAGGTGAGCGCCACAATCAGGACTGCATACGACCGAGGCACACAGGGCCAAAACCCGGCATCATGGTGTGGGGAGCGATCTCCTACACTGGCCGTACACCACTGGTGATCGTCGAGGGGACACTGAATAGTGCACGGTACATCCAAACCGTCATCGAACACATCGTTCTACCATTCCTAGACCGGCAAGGGAACTTGCTGTTCCAACAGGACAATGCACGTCCGCATGTATCCCGTGCCACCCAACGTGCTCTAGAAGGTGTAAGTCAACTACCCTGGCCAGCAAGATCTCCCCCATTGAGCATGTTTGGGACTGGATGAAGCGTCGTCTCACGCGGTCTGCACGTCCAGCACGAACGCTGGTCCAACTGAGGCGCCAGGTGGAAATAGCATGGCAAGCCGTTCCACAGGACTACATCCAGCATCTCTACGATCGTCTCCATGGGAGAATAGCAGCCTGCATTGCTGCGAAAGGTGGATATACACTGTACTAGTGCCGACATTGTGCATGCTCTGTTGCCTGTGTCTATGTGCCTGTGGTTCTGTCAGTGTGATCATGTGATGTATCTGACCCCAGGAATGTGTCAATAAAGTTTCCCCTTCCTGGGACAATGAATTCACGGTGTTCTTATTTCAATTTCCAGGAGTGTATTAAATATCTGCATCTACGTCTACATACGTACTCAGCAATCCACAGTACTGTGCATGGCGGAAGCTTGTGGTACCACTGCTAGTTATAGACTTCCCTGTTCCATTCGCAAATAGGGTAGGTGGGGAAGACTACGGTCTATATGCTGTCGTACGATCTGAAATTTCTCTCATTTTATCTTCGTGCCCCTTACGTGAGATGTACACTGGCGTCAGTAAAATCGTTCTCCAGTCGGCGTTAAATGCCAGTTCTCTGTATTTCTCCAATAGTGCTTCGTGAGGAGAACGTCGCCTTCCATTCAGGGATTCCCATTTGAGTTCACGAAGTAGCTCCGTAATAACTGCGTGTGATCGAACCTACCGGTAACATATCTAGCAGCCCGCCTCTGCGTTTCTTAGATGTCTTTCTTTGGTCTGACATAGTGGCGATCCCTAACACTCGAGTTCTCGAAAATGGGTTGCCGTCTCCTCTACAGATGAACTACACTTTCCCAAAATTCTCTGAATTAAACAGAGTCGATCTTCCGCCTTCCATACTACCAACTTGACGCGCTCATTCCATTTCATATCGCTATGCAACATTACAGCTACAAATTTCATCAACCTGGCTACTAATATGCATTCGAACATTACGGTATTGCTTTTCCTACTCATCTGTATTATTTTACGTTTTTATACTCTTAGAACAGGCTATCATTCATCATACCAACTATAAATTCCGTCTAACAAGGAAGCCCTTGAGTGTGAGGTCCAAAAGGCCAATGAACTTTATTCCATTCGGCATCCCACACATTGTCTACCATGCAACTATAATATTGACTGCTAATGACAACAGAGAGCGAACTAGAGGTATCCAATGGTGGGCACAGCATGAGGCCACAGAGCGTTGTTGAACTGCTTAGTTGACAATTAACTCACAACAGTGCTACAGTTCAAGTGGTGCTGAGATAAAACAGAGCAATGACAACGATAAGCAAAGCAAAAACACAGCATAATATCTACAACAAAAATCGACGATGTTGTCATTTCGTTAGAAAGGAACCCAAAGTATTTCGTACAGTGAGAAATAAGTGGCAGAAGAAACATTACCATTTCTACAAGATGAGTCAGTGGAATATGTGGTGTCGTATACGGTCCGACTGTGCGGACAGTGTACGTGGGGAGTACAGTGATGACGATATATGCTTAAAAAGTGAAAGTGATATTAAAACGTATGTCGAGGTATGTAGTTCATCGTCCTTGGGAAACAGGGAGGCAGAAATCCCGTCTCCAGTGAAACTTGGTGATGGACAATCGTTGTCCATGGTGTGAGTACTAAACATAATTACATACATGGACGATCATTCGTAGCATAGTAAAAAAGCATTTATGAAGAGATTTTGAATAAGTTCGCAGCAATATGATCGCGTAGTGCATAAGAAAAACTACGGATATTCAAGGGAGGACAAGGCGCACTTGCTAAAAAACTGGTGTCTTTGCGTTTCAAGGATGATAGATACAATTTACAGGATGTGCATGATAGTCACCTACTACGTTATGCACAACAAATAACCCCAGTCATAGATTACTGTGATTTGAAGCGAAGAAGTGAATGGCTGCATACCTTCAAACAGTGCTGTAGAATTGGAAGACATAAGATAACAAAATTTCAAACAAAGCGTCAACTTGAGGACCCACAGAAAACTACAGAATCGGACCAAATATTTGTAGATGAGATAAACAAACCGATCCCTGTCGTTCACTAAGGAATTTGTTTTCAACTACAGACAATCGGGATCTGAAGAGGAAATGCAAATGAAAGGAACCCTGGATATTAGATGTACCAACAGAGTTGTATCAAGATCAACAAATATGAATGTCTTAATGTATTCGTATACGATTATACCGACTGTTAATCTGGACAGTGAACTGATTGGAAACTTATTTATTGTGTTCAGAGAAGTTCGAGGTCCTATGCCTCCTACAATACCTTCTCGTGAGCTTGATCTTTCCAGGGCAATTAGGAACATTTACGTCACAACAAGCAAGGGTGGGAAAATGGGCGTGAGAGAGCTATGGCATGAGCGCTGTTTTTGGCCATTAAAGGATAGCGAGTTTCACAGTAAGTTCCACGACACTTGGTTGCATTCCATCATATTCTACCATTTGTCGTTATCCAGTAACGTCTACGATTCTATATGAAATCTTGAAGAGTTGGCACCAGTCTGAGCGTCCTGCAAGGTTTGTAACTCCCAAGGTGTTCGCCTTCGATGTTGATGGTGTGAACTTTCGTAATCACTATGAGGTACCATTTTCGATTCAGTGTTCAGTAGTCAATGTTTGTTTTGAACATTTCTTGAATGTCGGAGATGTCCATTTTGTTAGGTGCAATACATAAATCCCACAGAAGTTTGAGCTCTGCACCTCCCAGACACTCGTTTTCTGTTGCCCTGCTGATGAATATGGTGAATCGTTAGCTACTTATATTTTCCTGTCATAATTATTAACACAGCACTACGAAACGAGCCTTACTAAAGATTGAACTTGCGACCTCGCACTC
Organism: Schistocerca serialis cubense; assembly: GCF_023864345.2. Lineage (NCBI taxonomy): Eukaryota > Metazoa > Arthropoda > Insecta > Orthoptera > Acrididae > Schistocerca > Schistocerca serialis. The sequence continues at coordinate 698,085,441 of NC_064639.1, forward strand.
TAGGGGTTCCTTGTAGGTCGTCTTACATCCTCCGACAGTCAATCAACAACGACACCTTCCCGAAAGCGCCACCAGGAAACAGCCATAAATGGCTGCTCTTCGTGTCTGTCAGTTCATTTATACAGGGTGTTCCATTAATAGTGACCGGGTTCAAATATCTCACGAAATAAGCATCAAACGAAAAAACTACAAAGAACGAAACTCGTCTAGCTTGTAGGGGGCAACCAGATGGCGCTATGGTTGGCCCGCAAGATGGCACTGCCATAGGTCAAACGGATATCAATTGCGTTTTATAAATAGGAAACCCCATTTTTATTACATATTCATGTAGTACGTAAAGAAATATGAATGTTTTAGTTGGGCCACTTTTTTCGCTTTGTGATAAATGGCGCTGTAATAGGTTAACACAAGGTTACAAATACAAAACAAATAGGTGTAATGCATAAGTAGGTTTAATATTGTTTAAAAAAATATGAGCGCCGGTAATCTACTACGAATGGCATAGTGAACGCATTATCGTAGCCAAGACGGACACGAAGCCCCTGCCTATCATAGTAGTATAAGTTTTTATGCCAACTAACTCCGCAGATGATGAAGAGAATGAAGAAATGTATGACGCGATAAAACAAATAATTCAAATAGTTAAGGCAGGCGAAGACTTAGGAGTCATGGGAGACTGCAATTTGAGAGTAGGAAAAGGAAGAGAAGGAAAGGTAGTAGGTGAATATGGACTGGGGGTAAGGAATCAAAGACGAGGCTGTCTAGTAGAATTTTGCACACAGCATAACTTATTCATAGGTAACACTTGGATTAAGAATCATGAAAGAAGGTTGTATACGCAGAAGGGACCTGGAGACACTGGAAGGTTTCAGATAGAATATATAACGGTAAGACAGCGATTTAGGAACGAGATTTTAAATTGTAAGATATTTCCAGGGGCAGATGTGAACTCTAACCACAATTTATTGGTTATGAACTGTAGATTGAAACTGAAGGAACTGCAAAAAGATGGGAATATAAGGAGATGGGACCTGGATAAACTGAAGGAACTAGAGGCTGCAGAGAGTTTCAGAGAGAATATTAAGGAACGATCGGCAGGAACGGGGGAAAGAAATACAGTAGAAGATGAGCAGCTTTGAGAGGTGAAATAGTGAACGCAGTAGAGGATTAAGTTGGTAAAAAGACGAGGGCTAGTAGAAATCCTTGGCTAACGCAAGAGATATTGAATTTAATCGATGAAAGGAGGAAATATGAAAATGCAATAAATGAGGTGGGTGAAAGGGAACAGAAACGTTTAAAAAATGAGATCGACAGGAAGGACAAAATGGTTAAGCAGGAATGGCTACAGGACAAATGTAAAGATGTAGAAGCATATATCACTAATGCATACAGGAAAATTAAAGAGACATTTGGAGAAAAGAAAACCACCTGTATGACTATCAAGCGCTCAGATGGAAAACAAGTCCTAAGCAAAGAAGGGAAAGCAGAAAGATGAAAGGAGCATTAGAGAAACGTTGGGAGACGCGAGGCAATACTGACCCTACGACTTATCTTAGAATGTAGATTATGGAAAGGAAAATCTACGTTTCTAGCATTTGTAGACTGAGAGAAAGCTTTTGGTAATGTTGACTGGAATACTCTCTTTCAAATTTTAGAGGTGGTAGGGGTCAAATACAGGCAGCGAAAGGCTATCTACAATTTGTGTAGTAACCACATGGCAGTTATAAGAGTCTAGGAGCATGAAAGGGAAGCAGTGGTTGAGAAGAGAGAGAGACAGGGTTATAGCCTATCCCCGTAGTTATTCAATCTGTATATTGAGCAAAGAGTAAAGGAAACAAAAGAAAAATTTGGGGTAGGAATTAAAATCTATGAAGAAGAAATAAAAGCTTTGAGGTTTTCCAATGACATTGTAATTCTGTCACAGACAGCAAAGGATCTGGAAGAGCAGTTGAAGGGAATGGGCAATGTCTTGAAAGGAGAATATAAGACGAACATCAACAAAAGCCAAACAAGGATTATGGAATGTAGTCGAATTAAATCAGATGATGCTGATGGAATTATATTAGGATATGAGGCACTTAAAGTAGTAGATCAGGTTTGCTATTTGGGGAGCAAAATAACTGACGACGGTCGAAGTAGGGAGGATATAAAATGTAGATTGCCAATGGAAAGGAAAGCGTTTCTGAAGAAGAGAAATTTGTTAACATCGAGTATAGAGTTAAGTTTCAGGAAGTCTTTTCTAACACATTGTAGTCAATTGTCCTTCTATGATACCCAAATACAATCAAAAGTAAGTGGATTTTATATTTGAGAGCAGCAGATGGAATGTCGTGGAGCCTGGTTCAGAAATGAAAAATGGACTTGGAAAGTAATTTTGCACTTTGCGGACCTCGTTGTCGTAGACGCATGTAACAAATACATGACAAGCATCAAAGGGAATAATATTTCAAGAAAAGAACAAAAAAGATTTAGTACACTTCAAATCAGAGGTAAGGGATAAGTTGCAATACCGAATTATTTTATCTTTGCACAAATTTTATCTGCTATTTTTATATGTTTCTAGGCAGTAAAAGGATTGCCTGCAGGTCCACCTATGGATAGAAGAGTGTTAAGTGACAGTGAGACGGAACAAGATGAAGAATTTCCTGCGGTCAAAAGGTCTAAATTCTTTAACCCACCTGCTAAATAGCCATGCAGTGTTAAGCGTTATGATGTATATGAACATTTCCCAAATTCTGATCACATTCCAGCACCATGTGCTTGCAGACACGAGTCTTGAAAAAGCTGCAGCAAAATGTCGTACGAAAAGTGTAAAGTGTACTCTCTGTCTATCGAAGGGCAAGACGTATTTTAAAGGCTTCCATGTTTCTCCCAACTGAAAACCAAGAAGACAACTTTACATTTACATTTGGTGGAACAAAAGTTGGACTTCAAAATTAAATAATGTACGTTTTAGCAAGCATAATAAATTTTATGTTCTCTCAAGTATTTTGTATTGTTATTATCTTGACCTTCACGATCGTGACGGTGCTTCCCTCGAAAAACTTTGAACTCGAGTAATTTTTTCTTATTTTTCTAGTATCATTTAAAGCTAAACGAATAAGAAAAAGGATTGGGAAATAAAATCACTTTTTAAAAATTCGTCAGATTGTGAAGGGATAGCTGTCAAGGACGAAAGGATGGGTCAGGTAGTAATCCACTCTTGGTCAGAATGTGGTTTTATTGTCTCAGCGTTTTTAACCGTCGACAAATTTCACAGACTCAATAACAACATAGGAAATAATATCTCGGTACAATATTTTCAGCGAAGTGTTTAAAAAAAGAAAAATTGTCTTTAAAAGAGGGAGAGGGAGAGAGAGAGAGAGAAAGAGAGGGAGGTGCAGAGAGAGAGACTCGAATAATGCAGACTATAAATTTTCGTACATTATGGAGGGCTGTAAGGGGCGCCAGTGAAGCTGTGAGTTAGTGCGGCCAGAACCGTGTTTCCGGATAACATGCTCCCTCTCGGCTCATGTGGTACTCCACCAATTACGGCAGTTTTTCAGCGCCATTTAGGTCCGAGCTTGTCTGGAAACAAGCCGGGATTTTGGGAACATGAGACCACACTAAGAGAGCTTTGAATTAGGTTGAACGCTGAATGGAAGGATGTTAATTCTATCACCGAATCCACCCATTTCTTCTTTGGACATGAATCATTTAGTTCTTGTTATTCTTTTTCAAGTAATACACAGACTCCTTTATGAAATTCCACTGATTGCAGAGGCTACATGAATAAACGGACTTGATTGGTCTACCTTGCCCTAGAGAGCCGACATATATAGAATATGGCTAGGCGACATCCAGAACGGCAATACAGAATGTACAATTAAGTAGCGTCACAACCTGAAATTCAGTCATCAATCAGCTATAAAAAACATAGTTCTAACAGGTGACACCAGCAACGCTTCTAGCTTGTTATTTGGTCAAAACAAATACCATTGCTATGTAACTATGTATTCAGACTGGAATCTACTTAACAACCTGATGTAAAACAATGTATACGCCAGATGAACTTAATACTGAAATGTTAGCTATTTATTGCTGTTTCCTTAAATTACTGAAAATAATGGAAATCGACCAGATAAAGTTTTGTTTCAAATGATCTGAAGCCATTTCAGTTTTCCCTTTTGGAATATTCGTTGTTGAAGATGGTTGCATCTAAGTTTTGAATATGTTTTTTTTTTCGTTTTGTCTTAACATTCAGTTTTTTCCCTCTGGGATATTCGTTGTTAAATTTAGAAGCATATAAGTTTTGAATATCCTTCTTCCATTCTGGAATAACATACTTTTTACTGGCCCGTTATGGATCTAATAAAATTCTCTTATAATGGGGAAATAGAAGACATATCTGAGCGCTAATATTATTTTAGAAAAGCTAAAATATAAAGGTCTGCGAAAATAATTTCATGGTAGTTTATTTTTGAAAAGAAATTTCTGTACTTATACTGGCACAGCACAAGAAGTGGACAATACTCAATTGAATACGCGTGTTATAAACACTATCAAAATATCTGTTGACCGATTTATATTTCCTGCCGTTCCTTTTTTATAACCAATAATCTGAATCTCATGAGACAGCAATTAAAAAGTCAATCGGTAAATAAAGTAAGTGCAACCTGTAAATTGAATTATTACAACATATGTATCCACAAGATACAAATTAGCCATTTCGCTTCAGTACAGGCCACACATCTGTATATTGTGCATATGTCGAATATTGCAATTCTTGAACGTTGTAATAGGCACCAGCCGCTATGCTATTCAAACTTACCACAATACAACAACATAATATATAAGGTGATTCAACCACAACGCCTTTAAAAACTGCGGGCGAAATTTCCATATTCCCTGGCTTGTCGCTTACTAAAGGCAGACCGTTAGTCATAAGGAAATGTAATTAAATTTTGTGTTGTGGTACGTTTTAGCTGGAGGTTACATTTTCCGAGATGTTCAAGAAAACGACGTTTTGAGGATAATTTTTGTATAGATTTCTTCAATAATTCAAGAACTACGGCCTCTAGCGAAAACGGTATACCGGTATAAAATGTATCTACGTTAGATTTCCTACATAAAGCTCCTGTCATGTTTTTCTGTAGGACTAATAGTTCGGGCGTAGAAAGCGAGAGTATATGAAAATCTTGCTGGTAGTATCTGAAGGCGTTATCGGTTGCATAAAACCCATAGGTAGGCGCAGCTGAATCACCCGATATATGATTAAGTCTCTTACGAGATGTTGTAAATACTCCTTGTGTTATTTACGAAGTTTTAACGGCATTACGCCTTTTATTTTACAACCAGCGTCCAATTACATTGGCGACGAATGATTAAAAGTTGTTTTCTAATTATGTTATTTGTGGATATTGCAATTACAAGAGCGATTTTAACAATATTCGAAGCCGTAATGGCACCAATACTGATCAAGAATATTTTATCATCTCAAGATGGCTAAATTATTATCCGAAACTAGTTGTTGTTCATGTGATCTTCAGTCCTGAGACTGGTTTGATGCAGCTCTGCATGCTACTCCGTCCTGTGCAAGCTTCTTCATCTCCCAGTACCTACTGCAGCCTACATCCTTATGAATCTGCTTAGTGTATTAATCTCTTGGTCTCCCTCTACGATTTTTACCCTCCACGCTGACATCAAGTATTAAATTGGTGATCCCTTGATGCCTCAGAACGTATCCTACCAACTGATACCTTCTTCTGTTCAACTTGTGCCACAAACTCCTCTTCTCCCCAATTCTATTCAATACCTCCTCATTAGTTATGTGATCTACCCATCTAATCTTCAGCATTCTTCTGTAGCACCACATTTCGAAAGCTTCTATTCTCTTCTTGTCTAAACTATTTATCGTACATGATTCACTTCCATACATGGCCACACTCCATACAAATACTTTCAGAAACGATTTCCTGACACTTAAATTAATACTGGATGTTAACAAATTTCTCTTCTTCAGTAACGCTTTCCTTGCCATTGCCAGTCTACATTTTATATCCTCTCTACTTCGACCGTCATCAGTTATTTTGCTCCCCAAATAGCAAAACTTATTTACTGCTTTAAGTGTCTCATTTACTAATCTAATTCCCGCAGCATCACCCGACTTAATTCGACTTCACTCCATTATCCTCGTTTTGCTTTTGTTGATGTTCATCTTATACCCTCCTTTCAAGACACTGCGCATTCCGTTCAACTGCTCTTCCAAGTCCTTCGCTGTCTCTGACAGAATTACAATGTCATCGGCGAACCTCAAAGTTTTTATTTCTTCTCCATGGATTTTAATACCTACTCCGAACTTTTCTTTCGTTTCCTTTACTGCTTGCTCAACATACAGATTGAATAGCATCGGGGAGAGGCTACAACCGTGTCTTAATCGCTTCCCAAACGCTGATTCCCTTTCATGTTCCTCGACTCTTGTAACTGCCACCTGCTTTCTGTACAAATTGTAAATAGCCTTTCGCTCCCTGTATTTTACCCCTGCCACCTTCAGAATTTGAAAGAGAGTATTCCAGTCAACACTGTCAAAAGCTTTCTCTAAGTCTACAAATGCTAGAAACGTAGGTTAGCCTTTCTTTAATCTTTCTTCTAAGATAAGTCGCAGGGTCAGTATTGCCTCACGTGTTCCATTATTTCTACGGAATCCAAACTGAACTCCCCGATGTCGGGTTCTACCAGTTTCTCCATTCGTCTGTAATGTATTCGCGTTAGCATTTTGCAGCCGTGGATTATTTAACTGACAGTTCGGTAATTTTCACACCTGTCAACACCTGCTTTCTGTTACCCAAGGAATTCTACTAGCCCTCGTCTTTTTACCTACTTGATCCTCTGCTGCCTTCACTATTTCATTCCTCAGAGCTACCCATTCTTCTTCTACTGTATTTCTTTCTACCCATTCCTGTCAATTGATCCGTTATGCTCTCCCTGAAACTCTGTACAACCTCTGGTTCTTTCAGTTTATCCAGGTCCCATCTCCTTAAATTCCCACATTTTTGCAGTTTCCTCAGTTTTAATCAATAGTTCATAGCCAATAGATTGTGGTCAGAGTCCACATCTGCCCCTGGAAATGTCTTACAATTTAAAACCTGGTTCCTAAATCGCTGTCTTACCATTATACACTCCTGGAAATTGAAATAAGAACACCGTGAATTCATTGTCCCAGGAAGGGGAAACTTTATTGACACATTCCTGGGGTCAGATACATCACATGATCACACTGACAGAACCACAGGCACATAGACACAGGCAACAGAGCATGCACAATGTCGGCACTAGTACAGTGTATATCCACCTTTCGCAGCAATGCAGGCTGCTATTCTCCCATGGAGACGATCGTAGAGATGCTGGATGTAGTCCTGTGGAACGGCTTGCCATGCCATTTCCACCTGGCGCCTCAGTTGGACCAGCGTTCGTGCTGGACGTGCAGACCGCGTGAGACGACGCTTCATCCAGTCCCAAACATGCTCAATGGGGGACAGATCCGGAGATCTTGCTGACCAGGGTAGTTGACTTACACCTTCTAGAGCACGTTGGGTGGCACGGGATACATGCGGACGTGCATTGTCCTGTTGGAACAGCAAGTTCCCTTGCCGGTCTAGGAATGGTAGAACGATGGGTTCGATGACGGTTTGGATGTACCGTGCACTATTCAGTGTCCCCTCGACGATCACCAGTGGTGTACGGCCAGTGTAGGAGATCGCTCCCCACACCATGATGCCGGGTGTTGGCCCTGTGTGCCTCGGTCGTATGCAGTCCTGATTGTGGCGCTCACCTGCACGGCGCCAAACACGCATACGACCATCATTGGCACCAAAGCAGAAGCGACTCTCATCGCTGAAGACGACACGTCTCCATTCGTCCCTCCATTTACGCCTGTCGCGACACCACTGGAGGCGGGCTGCACGATGTTGGGGCGTGAGCGGAAGACGGCCTAACGATGTGCGGGACTGTAGCCCAGCTTCATGGAGACGGTTGCGAATGGTCCTCGCCGATACCCCAGGAGCAACAGTGTCCCTAATTTGCTGGGAAGTGGTGGTGCGGTCCCCTACGGCACTGCGTAGGATCCTACGGTATTGGCGTGCATCCGTGCGTCGCTGCGGTCCGGTCCAAGGTCGACGGGCACGTGCACCTTCCGCCGACCACTGGCGACAACATCGATGTACTGTGGAGACCTCACGCCCCACGTGTTGAGCAATTCGGCGGTACGTCCACCCGGCCTCCCGCATGCCCACTACACGCCCTCGCTCAAAGTCCGTCAACTGCACATACGGTTCACGTCCACGCTGTCGCGGCATGCTACCAGTGTTAAAGACTGCGATGGAGCTCCGTATGCCACGGCAAACTGGCTGACACTGACGGCGGCGGTGCACAAATGCTGCGCAGTTAGCGCCATTCGACGGCCAACACCGCGGTTCCTGGTGTGTCCGCTCTGCCGTGCGTGTGATCATTGCTTGTACAGCCATCTCGCAGTGTCCGGAGCAAGTATGGTGGGTCTGACACACCGGTGTCAATGTGTTCTTTTTTCCATTTCCAGGAGTGTAGAAGGTTTCAGATAGATTATACACTCCTGGAAATGGAAAAAAGAACACATTGACACCAGTGTGTCAGACCCACCATACTTGCTCCGGACACTGCGAGATGGCTGTACAAGCAATGATCACACGCACGGCACAGCGGACACACCAGGAACCGCGGTGTTGGCCGTCGAATGGCGCTAACTGCGCAGCATTTGTGCACCGCCGCCGTCAGTGTCAGCCAGTTTGCCGTGGCATACGGAGCTCCATCGCAGTCTTTAACACCGGTAGCATGCCGCGACTGCGTGGACGTGAACCGTATGTGCAGTTGACGGACTTTGAGCGAGGGCGTATAGTGGGCATGGGGGAGGCCGGGTGGACGTAGCGCCGAATTGCTCAACACGTGGGGCGTGAGGTCTCCACAGTACATCGATGTTGTCGCCAGTGGTCGGCGGAAGGTGCACGTGCCCGTCGACCTTGGACCGGACCGCAGCGACGCACGGATGCACGCCAAGACCGTAGGATCCTACGCAGTGCCGTAGGCGACCGCACCTCCACTTCCCAGCAAATTAGGGACACTGTTGCTCCTGGGGTGTCGGCGAGGACCATTCGCAACCGTCTCCATGAAGCTGGGCTACAGTCCCGCACACCGTTAGGCCGTCTTCCACTCACGCCCCAACATCGTGCAGCCCGTCTCCAGTGGTGTCGCGACAGGCGTGAATGGTGGGACGAATGGAGACGTGTCGTCTTCAGCGATGAGAGTCGCTTCTGCCTTGGTGCCAATGATGGTCGTATGCGTGTTTGGCGCCGTGCAGGTGAGCGCCACAATCAGGACTGCATACGACCGAGGCACACAAGGCCAACACCCGGCATCATGGTGTGGGGAGCGATCTCCTACACTGGCCGTACACCACTAGTGATCGTCGAGGGGACACTGAATAGTGCACGGTACATCCAAACCGTCATCGAACCCATCATTCTACCATTCCTAGACTGGCAAGGGACCTTGCTGTTCCAACAGGACAATGCACGTCCGCATGTATCCCGTGCCACCCAACGTGCTCTAGAAGGTGTAAGTCAACTACCCTGGTCAGCAAGATCTCCGGATCTGTCCCCCATTGAGCATGTTTGGGACTGGATGAAGCGTCGTCTCACGCGGTCTGCACGTCCAGCACGAACGCTGGTCCAACTGAGGCGCCAGGTGGAAATGGCATGGCAAGCCGTTCCACAGGACTACATCCAGCATCTCTACGATCGTCTCCATGGGAGAATAGCAGCCTGCATTGCTGCGAAAGGTGGATATACACTGTACTAGTGCCGACATTGTGCATGCTCTGTTGCCTGTGTCTATGTGCCTGTGGTTCTGTCAGTGTGATCATGTGATGTATCTGACCCCAGGAATGTGTCAATAAAGTTTCCCCTTCCTGGGACAATGAATTCACGTTGTTCTTATTTCAATTTCCAGGAGTGTAGTATCTCCAGGGTTCTTCCATGTATACAACCTTCTTTCATGATTCTTGAACCAAGTGATAGCTATGATTAAGTTATGCTCTGTGCAAAATTCGACCAGGCGGCTTCCTCTTTCATTTCTTAGCGACGATCCATATTCACCTACTACGTTTCCTTCTCTTCCTTTTCCTACTGTCGAATTCCAGTCACCCATGACTATTAAATTTTCGTCTCCCTTCACTACCTGAATAATTTCTTTTATCTCATCATACATTTCATCAATTTCTTCATCATCTGCAGAGCTAGTTGGCATATAAACTTGTACTACTGTAGTAGGCGTGGGCTTCGTGTCTATTTTGGTCACAATAATGCGTTCACTATGCTGTTTGTAGCAGCTTACCCGCACTCCTATTTTTTATTCATTATTAAACCTACTCCTACATTACCCCTATTTGATTTTGTATTTATAAACCTGTATTCACCTGACCAAAAGTCTTGTTCCTCTTGCCACCGAACTTCACTAATTCCCTCTATACCTAACTTTAACCTATCCATTTCCCTTTTTAAATTTCCTAACCAACCTGCACGATTAAGGGATCTGACATTCCACGCTCCGATCCGTAGAACGCCAGTTTTCTTTCTCTTGATAACGGCGTCCTCCTGAGTAGTCGCAGCCCGGAGATCCGAATGGGGGACTATTTTACCTCCGGAATATTTTACCCAAGAGGACGCCACCATCATTTAATCATACAGTAAAGCTGAATGCCCTCGGGAAAATTTACGGCTGTAGTTTCCCCTTGATTTTAGCTGTTCGCAGTACCAGCGCAGCAAGGCCGTTTTGGTTAGTGTTACAGGGCCAGATCAGTCAATCATCCAGACTGTTGCCCCTGCAAATATTGAAAAGGCTGCTGCCCCTCTTCAGGAATCACACGTTTGTCTGGCCTCTCAACAGATACCCCTCCGTTGCGGTTGCACCTACGGTATGGCTATCTGTGTCGTTGAGGCACGCAAGCCTCCCCACCAACGGCAAGGTCCATGGTTCATGGGGGGACCGAAAGTAGTATTCCATCCAAATAGCGAACATTTCATATGCGATCTTGACTTGATGGGGTTTCAATTCAAAATATAAATAAAAAATTTACAAGAGATCACGTATCTCGTGGTTGACAGCGTCAGCAAACTTCATACAAATTGTACACTGAAACACTGAACAGTGTTGGAAGAATAGTAGCTGAGAGGAAATGGCATTGGTCCATTCTCGGCAGCTGGAACAGTCAGGATGTCAGAATATACAGTATGGAAATTATTGGAGTCAATGATTTGCAATTTGATTTACGCCACTACGATTTCTCTTCCTGAAACAGACGGAGAGAGACATCACACTGTTATTTCACAACAGAATACGTATGGAATAATTTGTCGATTTCCTCAAACTGCTTTTACAAGTCTTGTCTTCTGCGTTATCGGAAATACGTGAGTCATACCAAGTCGCCTTATCTACAATTTTTATATTCAGTAGTGGAAAAGGTGGAATTGGTCCTAGGATTTCTAAAAATTAGGTAAGCTATATTATTTAAGTACTTTAACTATCTATTCGTCAAACTTTAGTCTAAAATATTTGGGGTGAAAACCTAAATCTTCAACCATCGTTATAGGTTCAACTTACCACATGATTGTTTTATCTGTGTTTAACTACGTAAAATCAACCCACGAAGGAGAATTAGAACGGCACTGAGGATTCCTATATTACTGCTTACAAATAACTGTGCTACGGAATATGGTTTGGGAGCGTTAAAATAGGTCTACAGCACGGACTATTCCAGCCACAATAAACTGAAGCTCGATGAAACCATGGCAAGTGTCCATCTCGGTAGCAGCGGGGTCAGTGCGGCAGACTGGTAACCGATGGGTACCTGGTTCCATTCCAGGACGAATCGGGGATTTTCTCTGCTTGGGGACCGGATTCTCATTACACACTTTTCGTCTTAGTTGACACGAACGTCGCCTCAGACACACTGCAGTACCGTCTTTACGCTATTAGGATGGCTGTACGATCACCACTCGAAAGCCAGTAAGTTGAAGTGTACAAAAAACTCATGGCATCCTGAGCTGTCAGCCAGTCAGTGTCGCTATCCCCACTCTCTCTCTGTCGGCCCTCTACCTTGCTCCCACCGCCCGCAGCACTTAGCGGTCGCGAGCGCAAGCGGCCGCCCGCTGGCGTTGTGTCACAGTGTGGCATAGCGAGCGAGCCGGCGTGCCGCGCCGCACCACGCCGCGCCCATCGATCTGCGCGCCGCTGCCTGCCTCGCTGGCCCCACTCGCCGCTGGCCGCGCTCCTAATTTGGCGGAAGACGCGATAAGTGCGGCCGCACAGACGCTATCGCCGGCTGTCTTCTTGTCGCCGTCAGCGGCGCGCTGGCGTGCCCGCCCCAGCCGTCTGCCGCCCGCTCATCAGGAAAATTAAAAGGCGACGCCCAATCTGACAAGACGCCCATCCTCTATGCGCTAGCCCCGAGTTCGGGCACGCGATGTATTTTTCTTGAGCTCTTTCTCTTTCTCTCTCCGTCTGTTTCAGGAAGAGAAATCGTAGTGGCGTAAATCAAATTGCAAATCATTGACTCCAATAATTTCCATACTGTATATTCTGACATCCTGACTGTTCCAGCTGCCGAGAATTCTTCCGTGTTGTATGGCCGTGGTCCATTGAACTCTTCTATCCCTGAAGTTTCGTCGAAAGCTACGTTGGACGTCTTTGGAGGTGCTTCTGGTTGTGCTGAGTCTTGCCCACGGGACTTCAGCCATACAACCCAGAAGAATAGCCCGCCCGGGTGGTCGTGCGGTCTAACGCACGGCTTTCCGGGCGGGAAGGAGCGACGGTCCCAGGCACGAATCCGCCCGGCGGATTTGTGGTGATGTCCGGTGAGCCGGCCAGTCTGTGGATGGTCTTTATGCGGTTTACCTTCTGCCTCGGCAAATGCGAGCTGGTTCCCCTTATTCCACCTCAGCTACACTATGTCGGCGATTGCTGCGCAAACAAGTTCTTCACGGCCCGCATCTCGTGGTCGTGCGGTAGCGTTCTCGCTTCCCACGCCCGGATTCCCGGGTTCGATTCCAGGCGGGGTCAGGGATTTTCTCTGCCTCGTGATGGCTGGGTGTTGTGTGATGTCCTTAGGTTAGTTAGGTTTAAGTAGTTCTAAGTTCTAGGGGACTGATGACCATAGCTGTTAAGTCCCATAGTGCTCAGAGCCATTTGAACTAGCCAAGTTCTTCACGTACGCGTACACCACCATTACTCTACCACGCAAACATAGGGGTTACAGTCGTCTGGTGTGAGACGTTCCCTGGGGTCCACCGGGGGCCGAACCGCACAATAACCCTGGGTTAGGTGTGGGGTGGCCGAGGGGTGAAGTGGAGTGCGGTAGTCGTCGTGGGGTTGTGGACCACTGAGGCTGCGGCGGGGACGGAGCCTCTCCGTCGTTTCTAGGTCCCCGGTTAACATAACATAACCCGGAAGAATTATCTTCAGCTGAAACATTCGGTTGTGAAAGCCTTCATTGTATAACCTGAAAATTTACCTAACAAGTCGACATTAACTATCAGCGTTCCTTAACAAGACAGATGACAATTTTTAAAACTTTAACGTAGTGACTACACATGGTGTTAAAATGTGTAGAATACTTTCATCGGTGGTAGTATCCACCAAATAAAGAACAAAAGTTGTAAAAATATGTTCTCTAAAACGCATACTGTACTAAGTATGTTCACTCGTCCATCTTAGGTACGGTGAAACACACCTCTTCTACTGTAAACTCGTTGGTTTCCAAATTTTGAGAGGAGGTAGCATGGACCAAAATAATCTTCATTAAATATAGGTCCTTAAACAATTACGTTAAGAGGTATCAGCACTTCTTCAAAACGGTTCAAATGGCTCTGAGCGCTATGGGACTTACCATCTGAGGTCATCGGCCCCTAGAACTTAGAACTACTTAAACCTAACTAACCTAAGGACATCACACACATCCATGCCCGAGACAGGATTCGAACCTGCAACCGTAGTGGTCGTTCGGATTCAGACTGAAGTGCCTAGAACCGCTCGGCCACACTGGCAGGCGACTTGTTCATATTCGCTATTGTAAAATACAAATTTCACAGTTTTCTTAATATCCCGTATAAAATGGTGTTGTTCAAACTTGAGATATTGGTGTTACTTGGATTAAACACATTACTTCTACTCTTCTGTTAAATTTGATTAAAATAACCATTTCGCTCACTGAAATGAAAAACGATGTATGTGAAAATTCAGTACGACATTTATCATAGTTAGTGGAGACGTTCTTCACTCAACGGATATTAAATGATTGACCCCTGCAACACGATAGAGGGGTGAGGGGGGGGGGGTGGAAGGTACATCATGTCCATATTTTATTTTTTTAAAAATTATTCCTTTTAATAATTTATTTTACCAGATTCCGTAATTGTTTTCAATTTTTCAGTAAAATATGCCACATAAATTTAAGTCTTAGTAGTAAATGGGAGCCGGACGCTGTGGCCGAGCGGTTCTAGGTGCTTCAGTTCAGAACCGCCCTGCTGCTACGGTCGCAGGTTGTAATCCTACCTCGGGCATGGACGTGTGTGATGTCCTTAGGTTAGTTAGGTTTAAGTAGTTCTTAATCTAGGAAACTGATGACCTCATATGTTAAGTCCCATAGTGCTTAGAGACATTTGAACCGTTTATAGTAAATGGGACTTTTCAGTGCAAATGTCTTATTCATATTTTAAAGTTCATATACAACTGTACCTCTTTAAAATGTATGTTGTGAATAAAACTCAGCGACAAGTAACGAAATCTATGTTTCAGAATTTTTTTTCATGCTCATAGAGTACCCCTTCTCTGTGTGAACACATAACGTAAAACGCGTTGGTACTACCAAGATGTTTTAAGCTTCTGGCCTCTACTTGTATATCAGTACGTTTTTAAAAAAGAATGATGATCAATTAAGGAAATTTTTTGAGGTGGCCGTAAAGACCACCCTCCCCCTACCCGCCGGCCTCTTTTGTAGTATGCCTTAAGTAAAACACGTTGGTATTGATAGGGTTAAACTATCGATTCATTAACAGCTTATGTCAACCATTTAGATCAGTATGCAACGTCGCTCCCAAGTGCATAAATATTGCTGTATTCGTTGTGGAATGTAATCAAACAACATCTTTATGTCACCTTGTGCCACATCTTACCACGATCAAACACATGCCGTGTCCGTCTACGGAGATTTAAGGCTGCAGGCTCATACCATGCGGCGGCGGGCTATTTTTCATAGTAATAATAATTAGTCATAAGAGGAAATTGGAACTGTTGTAAATATTGTTTGCTGTTTGCGAGAGCCTGGCAAATACACTCCTGGAAATGGAAAAAAGAACACATTGACACCGGTGTGTCAGACCCACCATACTTGCTCCGGACACTGCGAGAGGGCTGTACAAGCAATGATCACACGCACGGCACAGCGGACACACCAGGAACCGCGGTGTTGGCCGTCGAATGGCGCTAGCTGCGCAGCATTTGTGCACCGCCGCCGTCAGTGTCAGCCAGTTTGCCGTGGCATACGGAGCTCCATCGCAGTCTTTAACACCGGTAGCATGCCGCGACAGCGTGGACGTGAACCGTATGTGCAGTTGACGGACTTTGAGCGAGGGCGTATAGTGGGCATGCGGGAGGCCGGGTGGACGTACCGCCGAATTGCTCAACACGTGGGGCGTGAGGTCTCCACAGTACATCGATGTTGTCGCCAGTGGTCGGCGGAAGGTGCACGTGCCCGTCGACCTGGGACCGGACCGCAGCGACGCACGGATGCACGCCAAGACCGTAGGATCCTACGCAGTGCCGTAGGGGACCGCACCACCACTTCCCAGCAAATTAGGGACACTGTTGCTCCTGGGGTATCGGCGAGGACCATTCGCAA